>NC_045627.1:38270554-38932221 GCF_009829155.1 Mustela erminea | reverse complement strand
GAAATCTGAATTGGGAGAAGGATAAAGAACGCTTCTAGGAGAAATAATTTTACCCTCCCACAATTTGAGCTTTTTGTTCCATCCTCAAGGAAATCTAAGAGACTCAAAACAAGTTGGTGAATGAAACCAGGACTCCTAACTCCCCAGGCTGTGGTCAAATAATTCTCCTCAAACACACTGATCTCCAAATGAGGAAATATTGCTCAAGTCTTGATTCAACATTTATTTCAAAGTATGGATAGCATAGTTTTATGAACTGAAACACCTCACGGAATAACTTTTAGTACAAACAATTTATTGTCAATACAGAAAAAGTACTGCTTTGATATATGCTTCAATTACATAACAGTACTGCTTTGACTTTACCATTAATTATGTCTCATAAAACAGAGGTAATAAAAAACAACGTTAGTGTACTTGGGGAAGAGTTCCAGATTATCCTTGCATTGTTCAGTAAACCATAAATGCTGACTATAAATTCTACTTTAACTTAATATGAAAAGGATTGCTTTTCTTTAGTGATCCTGTGTTCACTTTTCCAAGCTCTACAAATACTCTAAAAGGAATATTTATGGCTACTGTCAGAAAATATGTGAGAATATATCATAACAATGACAGAGCATAAAGAAATCAAAGGTAGGTGCTCATTAATATTTGCTAGATGATGAGTTAAGATTCTGAACATAAATAACTCGACTTCCAGAAAATAGTTGTCAGAAGATTGTTGATGCTCGTATTGTAATTGTAGGGAGAAAAATCAGTTCTCTAAGGCTTTTAGCTTAGTTTCACTACCCAATTATCTGTTAGAAAAGAAAGGAACTGCATCAGTTGTCTTAGACTATCAAAATTAACTACTAATTATACTACTAACAATAGAAATTAGGGGGGGAAATTCATAAGTAAAAAGCAAAGGAAACTGTATGACCCAGCAATCCCATTTCTGGGCATATATCAAAAAGAATTGAAAGTTGGATCTCAAGGACGTATCTGCGCACCCTTGTTCATAGTTGCATTGTCCACAATATCTCAAACCATAGAAGTAATTCAAGAGCCTATCAATGGATGAGTGGCTAGACAAAATGTGGTATATAAATACAATGGACTATTATTCAGCCTTATGAAGGAAGAAAATCCTGTCATATGGTACACCAGGATGAACCTGGTGGATATTATCCTAAGGAAAATAAAGTCATCACAAAAAGACATATACCATAGGACCCCACTTACATGAGGTGTCTAAAGTAATTGACTTCATAGAAATAGAAATAGAATAGTGGTTGCCAGGGCACGGGGTGGTGGGGGATGGGGAATTGTTCTTTTCAAGGATATAGAGTTTCAGTTTATAGACAAAAAAGTTCTGGAAATCTGTTGCACAACCATAAGAATATATGTAACTCTACTGAACTAAACATTTTAAAAACTGGCTTAGGTGGTCATTTCTGCTCTGTGTGTTTTTAACTACAAGTTCTTAAAAAGCAAAGGAAAATTAACTTTTGGTAATATGTTCTCAGAGAGCTTCTCTCTTGAATGATCCCAGAGTAAAGATGCAGGGATACCCGCTGCCGAAGGAGCTGGTGTTCTAATAGATGAGAATCTTGACCTAGTTGAGTAAGGAAGGCAGGGAGGTTTGGGGCAGGGCAGGGGGTGAGGAGCAGAGATTGAGCCCATCCATGTACTACCTTGGCATGTATGATTATCCTCAGACAGCACCAAGCCCCGGGGACATTCACACTGGTAGCCTTCCCAGTCACGAGGCAAAGATGGGCTGCAGCCCCCGTTGTTACTGTGACATCCTTCAACATCTGCAATAAAACCAAAAGAAAAGGACTTGATCCTTGCTGGCCTCTTCCCCCGAGGATTCTGGTTCTTGGGATGGCACTTGGCATCAGGGAATAACCCTTGGCTCCCCACAGTAATCACTGGAGCCTAATTCAGTCACTGAGTCATGTAGGGAAGCACCACGAAAAAACTGTTTAAGTGAGTTGGGGGGAATTGGAGGGGAAGATGAACCATGAGAGACTGGGACTCTGAGAACAACAAACTGAGGGCTTTGGAGGGGAGAGGGGTAGGGGGTTGGTGAGCCTGGAGGGTGGGTAATTATGGAGGGCGCGTATTGCATGGAGCACTGTGTGTGGTGCATAAACAATGAATCCTGAACACTGAAAAAATAAATAAAATAAAATGGAAAGAATGTGATTGCTACGAAGAGCAATCTACAACAGGCACAAGCCTAACCTCTTCAGCTGGTCATTTTGTAGAACGTTCCTTCAGTCTGGATTTGTCTGTTTTTCTCAGGGTGGTATTAGTTTTGGGGAGGAAGAACCCACAAGTCACTTCATAATTGCTGTAATATTTATGGCACCCATTTTTCAAATTTTGTAGAGTATTACTGATGTAGAGTGGAATGACAGAATAGAAATGTAACTAGACTAGTTAGGTGATGAGTTAGTTATTGTCAATTAGTTGATCGCCAGACCTTCCCCTCAAATTTCTAGTAATAGTGGAACTGGGATATGTGTCTCAGGCTGATAGCACTAAAAATGAAGCCTGGACAACATACTTGGTCCACGCCACTAAGCTCTTGTGACATACCTTTTTTCGAATACATTTTTTAAAGTTCCCTTTTAAAAAGTTTTGCATTTTGGGGCAGCACTTGAGTGGCTCACTTAGTTAAGCGTCCAACTCTTGGTCTCAGCTCTAGCCTGGATCTCAGGGTCAAGGGTTCAAGCCCCACCAAAAAAAAAAAAAAAAAGTAAAAATTTTGCATTTTCAAAAAGCATACTCAACCAGATGGACAAGAAAAAAGGATTCAATTGAAAACTAAAGGAACTACCACATGATTTCATAGATAGTAGAGAAAAATTAATGACTTTTGTGGGCTCTAGACATTATCTTTTATCAAAACTCTGGCCCACTATACAACCTTGTAAAGTTTTCCAGGTACACAGCCACACCCATTCATTCATCTATTATCTATGAGGGTTTTCTCACTATAAATCAGACTTGACTAGTTTCAACAGATTCCATATGATCCACAAAGACTAAAATATCTACTTTTTGGCCTACACAGAAAAACTTGCTGCCCTTGTTCTAGGGGTAAGGTAAATTTAAAAAAATGCTCTCAAATCATCTCAGATGGTCAAGGAAAGATATAAACTGATTTCCAGTTATAGTCAGAATTCTCAGTTCAATAATAGTAAAAATATATATTACTTTGGAACATCAGTAAATTAACTGGGATGAATTCAATTTTTTGTGAAACATACATAGAGTGTAAATTTACAGTGAATTAATTCTTGTAAAACTTAAGAAAGATTAGGCTATTGCCTGGTTATAAATCTGGACACTAAAAAATGATAAAAGTACAGCCAGGGATTTTTGAAACAGCTGAACATGACGTATAACAATGTAGAAGACAGTGTAAAAATATACTATAAAACATTAAGATAAACATTAATGGGACTTTTTTTTTTTTTCCCCTAAAAGTGATCGTCCTGGGGTCCTGGGTGGCTCAGTCTGTTGAGCATCTGATTCTTGATTTTGGCTTGGATTGTGATCTCAGGGTTGTAAGATCAAGCCCCACGTAGGGCTCTACACTCAGTGGGGAGTCTGTTTGGGATTCTCTCTCTCCTTCTCCCTCTATCCCTCCCCCTGCTCATGTATGTGCACTCTCTCTCTCTCTCTCTCAAATAAATAAATCTTAAAAGTCAATCAGTAAAAATTATCTTCCGTAAGTAATTTAATTTCCTGAGGTCTCAATTTCAATATTTGTAAAACGAAGGGTTTGGAGTAAATGTTCACTCCGGATATTTCCAGGTCTAAAACTGCAAAGCACAAAATAAGTTGAAATTCTGAGTTAGCTTAAAAGATATAAACCTCTTATGAGGATATTCCAAAATGTTTGGATAGATTTGCCAAGAGGAATTGTGGGTCATTTTAGTTATCTTTCATTTATCCTTCCATATTTTCTTCTAGGAACATAATTTTCATAATAAAACAAAACGATAAAAATTATATAAAAGTAAAAAGTTTTTTATTTAAAAAATGTCTAATTTTACAGACTAACCAACGAAAATAAATATGTTTGAACTATCAATAAAACTTAAATATTTCAGGGGCACATGGATGGCTCAGTCAGTTGAGTGTCTGACTCTTGGTTTTGGCTTGGGTCGTGATTTCAAGGTTGCAAGATAGACCCCTACATCTCGCTCCTCACGTAGCAGGGAGTCTGCTTGAGATTCTCTTTCCCTCTGCCCACACTCTCCCCACCGTGTGTTCTCTCCCTCTCTTTAAATAAATCTTAAAAAAAAAGTAAGGGTTTCAACTATGAATCTTAAGGCTAAAGTATAACTCATGTACAAATTTTATCTTCTGTTAAAATACTTTTTGATTGGGATTATAAGGTTTTAAAATTATATGAGGATTAACAGTAATACTTCCAATAAAATGCTCATGAATAATTACAAAAGTTCCTCATGGAACATTTCATTAATATTCACATATGCAAAGATTATTGCATAAAATAATTAAGATTTAAGGAAGATTCAAGACATTATCCTTATTCAATAAAATTTAAAGTACATTTAGTCTTGTTATAAGGGACAGTAGTTTAATATTCTGGCTAATGGTCCTTCAGTGAATAATGCAAACTTTGTTGCATGGAATAAATTATGGGAACTAGCCATAATTTTTCCTTTTGGGGTAGTATTTTATTATGTTGAATATAACTAGAATAAAATGAACTCTTATAAACAGTATTATACCACTAATTTATTAGCCTCAGGGACAAATCATATGTCCTCTGTAAATGATAATTAAGTCATTTGTCTCTTTATATAATCTTCAAAGAGGTGGGTTGTTTTTTTTTTTCTTTTGTTCCCTCAACTCCTAACATCATGAGATTCAGACTTATTTAAGTAGAAATGGTAACATTTTGGTTGTGATAATTTGCAAGGGCAAATGTGCCTTACAGAAGGGACATTATCTAAATTTCCTATCATTGTCACAGTATACAATTTCAACTATTTGACATACATTACAAATTCTTTTTTATTACTTAATCACATAAAATATGCATAGTCTTCCTGTTGTCGATAGAGCACCTAACTCTTGGTTTTAGCTCAGGTCTTCATCTCAGGGTTGTAGGATCAAGCCCCGTGTGGGGCTCCACGCTCAGTGTAGAGTCTGCTTGAGATTCTTTTCCCTTCCCTCTTCCTCCCCTTCTGCTCCTTCCCCCTGCTCATGTTCTCTCTCTCTCTAAAATAAATGAAATCTTGGGGCACCTGGGTGGCTCAATGGGTTAAGCCTCTGCCTTTGGCTCAGGTCATGATCCCAGGGTCCTGGATCGAGCCTCGCATCGGGCTCTCTGCTCAGCAGGGAGCCTGCTTCCTCCTCTCTCTCTGCCTGCCTCTCTGCCTACTTGTGATCTCTGTCTGTCAAATAAATAAATAAAATCTTAAAAAAAAAAAAAGAATGTTACTATCTCCCCACAGTATATCAATCTCCAATAAATGCAAAGCATAGAGGGGGAATAACATGGCTTCTTGTGAACCAATTTCCCCAACCACCAAGATGGTAAGACTCACCTAACGGAACTCTGCAAAAATACAAACTGTAAGGCCCACTCCACTGAACGAAGTTTCCAGGAGAGAGGCCTGGGAACAGCCAGGTGTGAAAGCATCTGGGTGATTCTTCTTAGCAGGAATGTTCGAGAACCACTGCTATAAACCATTTATTATGCTACCACCTCTATTATCTTGCTACTGCAGATTTGTTCCTTGGATCTGCGGCAGAGATATCACCTAGAAGTTATGCAGAAATGCGCTATCTTTGCCTGAGCCCAGACCTACTGAATCAGCATCTGCATTTTAAAAAGATCCCATACAATTTATGGGCACATTAAAATTTGAGAAACACATAATACCCTATTTTTATTTCCCAAATTAAAATGTGGGAATCTGGATGGCTCAGTCTGTAGATAGCCTGCAACTGTTGATCTCAGGGTTTTAAGTTTGAGCAGCACGTTGAGGGTAGAGTTTACTTTAAAAAAGAAAAGAAAAGAAAAGAAAAGAAAAGAAAATGGCTCTCTGCCTCTTGCAAAATGCAAGAACTCCCTCCTTTCAAATACTGAAGATAAAATCAACACTGAATTCTGCCTGCAACATGACTGTCCTCAATAACAATGAACCCCTTTTTGTCATTTCTTTACACAGCCCAACCTTGACTCTCTCCTAATGTGGACAGTTTCCATGAACATCATCAAAGAATAAGCCAATGGTTTAGTTTGGGCTCTTGACTTGAATTCCTTTTTGCCCATTCTCACCTTCACATGTCTTGCCATCACTTCTTAGCACATCGGCCAACCCCACACTCACAGCGATACGAATTTTTCAGGTTTACACAGATCTCACTGCAGCCACCATTGTTTTGCTCACATTCATTTTCATCTGTGGGAGAGAAACCACACCACTTACGTCCTGTTTGCTGAGCAACTTGATCTTTCTCCCAAGCCCCTTAGCAGAATCTTCACATCTTTCAGAGCTGTTGATTCATTGACTCCTTGGCTATAATCCTTATAACCACTTCCATCAACCTGATCTCTTCAACCAATTTATTTGTCCATTTGCTCCAGCTAGAGCAGAAGGCACTTAGCCATTTGCCAATTAATCCCCTTCTAAGACCAAAACAGGCAAAATGAAGTTTTGGGTTTTTTTGTTGTTGTTACCTGGATTCACCTATTTTTTTTGTATGGGTAAATATCACTTTCTCTAGTGAGTTCCTGAAGATTTGCTAAATAAAGATAGACTTGTAAATCAAACTGTGTTTTAAATACATCAAAGCTGGGGTGCCTAGGTGGCTCAGTGGGTTAAAGCCTTTGCCTTCAGCTCAGGTTGTGATCCCAGGGTCCTGGGATCGAGCCCTGCATCGGGATCTCTGCTCAGCAGGGAGCCTGCTTCCACCTCTCTCTCTCTCTCTGCTTACTTGTGATCTCTGCCTGTCAAATAAATAATAAAAAAAAATCTTAAAAAAAAAAGTGGAAATACATGAAGGATAAAACAAAAAAGTTTTAAAATAAATAAATAAATACATTGAAGGAACTTATATCACAGAAGTAAATAGCTGATAAAAATTTTGTGTGAAACAGTCTTCTCTTATAACATGAACAATAGCCCTTGAAGTCTATTTTATTTTTTTAATTTTTTTTAAAGATTTTATTTATTTATTTTACACAGAGAGAGATCACAAGTAAGCAGAGAGGCAGGCAGGGAGAGAGGAGGAAGCAGGCTCTCTGCTGAGCAGAGAGCCCAATGCAGGGCTCTATCCCAGGACCCTGAGATCATGACCTGAGCCCAAGGCAGAGGCTTAACCCAACTAAGCCATCCAGGCATCCCCTAAAGTCTATTTTAAATATTGGAGTATTTCCACACTATACTTAAGCAATGATTGCTCGTCTTTTTAAGAATATGATGAAGGATATGGACTCTTGCAATTAAAAAAGGCATAGCTGGGAACAATTGTTGATCCCCTTCCTTCTACAAAGAAAAGGAAGCTTGGGAACTAAATGTATCATGGCTTGGGGTTGGGATTACTGCGATTGAAACACCCATGAGGTGATAGAAGGCATGGCCTTGGGCCCAGGAAAGGAGGTGAGCTATAACAGAAACCCTGCTTACCCCCATGACCTCAGAAAAGATATCCCTACACTTCTACAGGAGTAGAAGAACTTTGCCCCAAGGCCCACGGACACAGTAAACAAGCCTGCTCTGAGGCTCCAGGAGAGAGAAAATCCTTCATAAACAACAGGAACCCCAAGTCAGGCCTTGCCATGGTTGAAACATGAACTTGCAGCTGAGAAATTGGTACAAAATTTGGCTTGGACCCACGAAGCTTCAATGATACCTGACAGAAGCATTTGAAAAACTGCTCCCTAGTCAAACCTCCACAAATCAGGCGGTCAGTGTGGTTCCACAGAAACACAATTACGACAGAAGGTGGTTTGCCATGAAACACTACACAGGAGGAAGTGATCCGCTATGAGAATGACTTGGCAAGATAACAAAAGGGTGGTTTTCAACTGGAAATATCAGAATAATCCAGAAAAATCCATAATACAAGGACTTTAAAAATTACTAAGCAGATAAAAGAAAGGATAGTAACCAAGATAAAAGAAGTGAGCAAAAAGACAAGGCAGAATTGAAGCCAAATAAACATAGCACTTGTAGAAATGGAAACTATAGGGATGTCTGTGTGGCTCAGTGGGTTGAGCGTCTGCCTTCCACTCAGGTCATGATCCCAGGATCCTGGGATGGAGTCCTGCATCGGGCTCCCTGCTCAGTGGGGAGTCTGCCTCTCCCTTCTCCTTTTTTGAATGATTGGAGTATGTACCTTATACCTAGAGCACATCTCAATTTGGATGCTAAATTTTCATTGGAAATAGTTGATTTTGAGTTGGAGCCACTACCACCTGGAAGGTAAATCAGATGCTAGCAGCTCTCCTGAATGTGGCCACACGCTGTCCCAAGCCTGCACAGTTTATCTTGAGACTGATTTTTTTTTTTTTTTTAATGTGAGAGAGCAATACACTTGCACTGATTTAAGCCATTGTTATTTAGGAGTTTGTTGTCATTTACAACCTTAGATACTCTGCGTCCCAGCCATTCCACTTTTATGGGTTTGCTCTAGAGAAAATCTCGCACATGCAGTATCATTTCAATGTCAATTTTAAGAACAAAAATAATGCTATATATTCTTATGGGTGCATACACAAAGAATAAAAGCCTAAAAACAGGGACCAGAAGAATACACCCTAACTTCAAAACAGTGATTAGCCCTGGAGGGTGGAACAGGAAGATGAAAAAGGAAATGGAATGAGATGGCTTTACTTGTATTTGTAAAATTTTATTAAAAAGGAAAAGAAGGGACGCCTGGGTGGCTCAGTTGGTTAAGCAGCTGCCTTCGGCTCAGGTCATGATCCCAGCGTCCCGGGATCGAGTCCCACATCGGGCTCCTTGTTCGCCAGGGAGCCTGCTTCTCCCTCTGCCTCTGCCTGCCATTCTGTCTGCCTGTGCTCGCTCTCTCCCCCTCTCTCTCTGATAAATAAATAAAATCTTTTAAAAAAAAAATAAAATAAAAAAATAAAAAGAAAAAGAAAAAAATTAACTATGGTTAAATCTGGGTACATGAGTTATATTATTATAGCATCCTGGCTATTGTATTATTTTCCTTTACTCTTCACTCTGGCTGAAAAAAGTGACATAATTTAAAATGAAGAATTAAAAGTATCTTACATTAAAAAAAAAAAGGAAAACTGGCATATCAGAATAATTAATACAAAATTTTGCCTTTAATTTCAGGGAATTCATGATGTCCCTGAAACTGACAGGCAGACCTCCGGTAGGAACTGGGGGTTTTCCCCTATGCACTGCTAGGCAATGATGTCCTAGATAAATTGTTATGTAAAAGATGTGTATGACATGCAAATTTTGATTTAAAAAGGGCAGTAAATAGACATATATATTTGTATTTTTTATATTTGCCTAAAAAAAACCCTGGGAGCATACATAAGAAAATAATATAAGAGATTACCTGAGGTTCAGTCAGTTAAATCTCTGCCTTCGGCTCAGGTCATGATCCCAGGGTCCTAGGATGGCATCCCACATTGGGCCTCTTGCTCAGCAGGGAGCCTGCTTCTCTCTCTGCCTCTCTACCTTGTTCTCTAACTATCTTATCTAGTCAAAAGTTATACTGAAACAAAAGCTGAGGGGTACCAGGTAGCTCAGTTGGTTAAGTGTCTAACTCTTGATTTTGGTCATGATCTCATGGGTTGTGGGATCAAGTCCCATGTCAGGCTCCACACTCAGTGTGGAGTCTGCTTGAGATTCTCTCTCTGCCTCCCCCATTTGCATGCACATGCTTTCTCTCTCTCAAATAAATAAATTAAAAAACAAATAAACAAACAAAACCCACAAAAGCTAAGTAATGAAACAAAGCCTGTCTTAAAATGATATCAAATATTTTCCAAGCACACTGTGTGTGTGTGTGTGTGTGTGTGAGAGAGAGAGAGAGAGAGAGACAGAGACAGAGGCAGAGACAGAGACTGAGGGACAGAGGGAGGGAGGGAGGGAAGGAGGGTGAGAAGATTAAAGGAACCATCCTCTCCTACATCCCAAACCTTTTAGTATTAAATCACACAAAGTCCATCACGTAAAAGCCCTAACAGCTGGTATGGGGAGGCATAAACATGCTCTTAGAATGGTCAGTGGTGGGGTGCCTGGGTGGCTCAGTGGGTTAAGCCGCTGCCTTCGGCTCAGGTCATGATCTCAGGGTCCTGGGATCGAGTCCCGCATCGGGCTCTCTGCTCAGCAGGGAGCCTGCTTCCTTCTCTCTCTCTCTCTGCCTGCCTCTCAGTGTACTTGTGATTTCTCTCTGTCAAATAAATAAATAAAATCTTTAAAAAAAAAAAAAAAAAGAATGGTCAGTGGGTTCATTCAGGAGGCTGAAGAAAAAAATTTTTCTAAAATAAGAATCTTTTTATCTATTTTTCAACATAGACCCCATTCCATTCTGACCAGTTACTAGTCTTCTTGAGGAAGCAGGTATGGGCCAATCCTCCCCTTCTCTCTGGATGACTTTTAAATCTATTTGAGTGTGAATACAAAAAGCTTCATAATGGGAAAAGATATGATCTTCAATCTTGGGTTTCTCAACTCTCTTCTCTTCCGGCTACAGACAACAACACATGTGTACAAGTAAACAACTCTAGATTTCCTAGAAAATAATCTGACTCCCCTTTCTTGCTATTCAGAGAAACCAAAATTATGGTAGTGAAGCTGTAGGAGTTTGTCCTTTGATAATTCTAGACCAAAGTCATCCAACAGAAATACAAAGCAAGCCACATAAATAATTTAAAATTTTCTATTAGTCATATAAAAAATTCTAATAATACATTTTTTTAAAGATTTGATTTATTTATTTGACAGACGGAGATCACAAGTAGGCAGAGAGAGAGGGGAGAAAGCAGGCTCCCCGCTGAGCAGAGAGCCCAACGCGGGGCTCGATCCCAGGACCCTGGGATCATGACCTGAGCCGAAGGCAGAGGCTTCAACCCACTGAGCCACCCAGGCGCCCCCTAATAATTCATTTTATTTAATTCAATATGTCTAAAATATTTCATCTCAATATAAAATCAATATTAAAATTGATTAAAATTGAGACATTTCCCATTTCTTTTTTTGAATGAATGGAGTATGTATTTTATACCTAGAGAACATCCCAATTTGGATGTTAAATTTTTATTGGAAATACTTGATTGGTATTTAGAGTCATAAAATTTACAGTTGGTTACTAAAGTTGTCCCAAACATTTTCAGTTTTCCAATGACTGAGCCAAGTATCAGCTTTTATATTAAAATTAGGTAAAATTAAAACTGAGTTTTTCGGCCATACTAGCTACATTTCAAGAGCTCCAAGCCACACATGGCTAGAGACTGTTGTACTGCACAGTGCAACTTAATCTGTCCCCACACACGATATAAACTTAGTTTGAGGCCCTAGTCATGAATTTTAAAAGGCAAACACCATTCTAAGTGTTTAGAGACACAAACTAGAAAAACCACAGAGCTTTGCATCAGGAAGGGTTTGATGTGTCCTTTTGATCAGAATGGCTCATTTCTACTTCAAGATTAGTTTCTTACCGAAGCATGTCTGCATGTCGGGGCCTAGCACTGTCCCTGGAGAGCATGTGCACTCACTGGTGTCCACGCAGGTGCCATGGCAGTCCTCGTCGCAGATGTCATAAAAATCTGTGGAAGGATGAAGTTGACCTTGCATGAGAGGCAAGGACCGGAGGACACTCTCATTCATAAGAAAGCCTCATGAGTTCAATCATGAGGTATGAGTTCATGGACAAACATTGAGAGGGTTCTCATTGTTCAGGATTTATGTGATCCAATGGAAAGGGATACTGCCCAGGGACCTCTGTCATTCAGATCAATGGTTTCCAACTTCAGATCCATAGGCATAGAATCTCTGCAAATCTAAAATCTCACCAAATGTGAGCTGTAGAATAAAGAAGTGTTATGCCCTACTCTTCTATGTACTCTGTTTTTTAAATGCATATAGATTTTGATGGGACTAATACAAAAATTCATTTTAAAAATACTCCCAACCTCAAGTAGCTTTTTCCCATTACATATCATTTAAAGAAATCATTGGATACCAAGCACAATGCTACCTTGTGAATGTTTGATATAGATCTTAAAAAGGAGTCCTCCATACTCAAAATGGTTGGAAATCCACTATGTAGGTAACCCAAATCAACACTTCATTTTCTAATGTTTTGTTTGAATGGGACAAAGACAAAATAAAAAAGAACTGATCAGAGTCACAGCTCCTCTCCTTTTCGGTTTCTTTAAGACATTTTCGGAAACCCAAGAACAGATCACAGAAATCACAATCTGAAGTTACCTGTGGCCCTAAGTCAATGTTATCCAGACTCTAAGATACTACCATAACTGGATTTCATATGGTATTTTCCTGATGCCATCTGATGCCTTATTGGGGAGGAAAAAGAGCACAGAGAAGGTACTCACGACCACAGTAGACATGAAAGCAGACACTGGGCTTGGTCAGACGGTACACATAGTAGCCTCCCAGGCAAGCCTTGACCTCCACCGTGGTGTTCCAGAGACAGCAGTTCCCGTTGAAGCTGGCACAGGCCTGGCGTTGCACGATGCCATCACCTTCTAGAGGGTGGCTGCCATTGAGCCAGACGGGGGCATGGGTTCCACAGTGGTTTTCTGGTATGCAAAAGGTGGGCATGGCATCCCCTGCCATGCCCGTGAAGCGGTACCACTCCCCATCCACATGGTTGTCACAAAGAGGGGATCCTTGAGACTCATCGAACTGATGGTCAGTGTTCCTCCATGGCTCATTCAAACTGATGTAAGCAGAGCAAGGATCTAGGGCTGGGAATGAAAAGACACGTCACAGGCACCTTGTGAAGTTTCTAATTACAATGGCAATAGTCTGAGTCCAGCTTCCTGATCTTACATTTTGGCTTTCTTTTCTTTCTTTCTTTTTTTTTTTTTTTTTAAGAAAGAAATAACCTCGGGCACCTGGGTGGCTCAGTTGGTTAAGCAACTGCCTTCGGCTCAGGTCACGGTCCCGGAGCCCCGGGATCGAGTCCCGCATCAGGCTCCCAGCTCCATGGGGAGTCTGCTTCTCCCTCTGACATTCTCGCCTCTCATGCTCTCTCTCACTGTCTTCTCTCAAAATAAATAAATAAAATCTTAAAAAAAAAAAAAAAAAAGAAAGAAATAACCTAAAATCCCCCACAGTAGCTGTTTAAGATTCCTTACATTGACTTAAACATGCTTTATAAATGCCTTTTACAAAATTATTTTGAATCTGTTTAAGGTTTAGTGTTACTTTGGGACCAAACTTTTTATCCAGAGTAATCATTTATTGAGGATAGTTGTTCAGACCAAGGGAGGTTAGGATTATAGTCTTGCTGAACTCTGTAGTGGTCAGAAAATATTCTGAATATTATGTTGAACTGGAGACCATATTATATGAAAGTACGGACAAACCTAGTATCCAGAGAAAAGTGACAGACTTTTAAGGGAGTCAAAACAATTACCAACTGGAGAAGTTGAGAACTATAGTTGGGAGGGAAAAAAAGGCTGAAGAGTATGCATCAGTTCTCACAACTCTAGGTATTGTGTTACAAGAGCAAGAACAAACTATTGGGGGGAGAACCTTTTAGTTCAGGTATGGAGTAATGGAGAGGACTATGACAGTGTTGTCATAGTCCTTTATCTTAGGAAATTTTCAAAAACCATTTGGATGGTCCTTTGTAAGCAAGATTGTGGATGAAAATTTGTCCTGGTGGAAAATGTGTTTAGTTAATAAGATACACATCTCATTCCACTGAAAAGGAAAATACCTCTGACACATGTCCACTATATTGAAATACACAGCATACTGACGTATTATTACCAAAGATATTCTCAAAGTGAATGTTGGTATACATGCCATCAGCTCATTGAAAATATGAACTTTGTGTATAAACAATTAGCATGGCACCACATGTATAATAGAGCCAAATTTCTCAAGCTTAGTGCATAAATCGCATGGACAAATATCTCATCAAAAGTATTTTAATAACTACAGACACAGTAACCCCAATATTCTCATTGTTTCTCTCAATTTCAGGGAAGCATTGAATTTATGTAGGGAAATTGTCCTTAGGAAGAGCCTATGAAACAAAGAAATTCTAGAAAGGAACACCAGCCAGAGAGTACCACCCTTTGTAATGCACAGGAGGCTGACTTACCTAACATTGTAGGCAGAGAATTCACATTAAGGCAGAAAATTGTAGGCAGAAAATTCAGTTTTAGCAAACACTGCCCAATAATTATGATGGGCCATGATCATAAAATTTAAGTTGTCTAGAAAATATTTTGGATTTTCCCAGTCTCCATTTCAAACTCCAGCTCACTCTCTAAATTCAGTCACATACAGAGGAGGGTGTAGCCTAGTGCTAATGACCCCAAAGAGAATACGATAGTATGGGACAGGAAATAAGTAGGCTGTTGCATTTTCTGGAAACAACACGTTTGCAGAGTTGCACATGGCAGGGGCCACTCCCTCTTTTAAAATGTCCCTGAGGTATCCCAGCTGTACCCTGGACCATATTTGATGTCACTTGAGGGCAGGGAATGTCCTCATACAGACTTTCCCCTCTCAAACTAGAAAAATTCCCTCATCTGCTCTCCCAGCTGTGGTTCTCTTAAGAAGCAAGGTTTCCAGGGCAATTTCACAGGTGATTATAAATTCATAGAAATAGTTGGTTGATCTCCTTGGCTCTAATTTTATAAGAAATGGTTAGGTACTCAACTTTTAATGGCTTTTGCAGAAATTCCTAAACCGCCCTCAATAACTATTTCATGATTTATAAAGTTTTTCCTTAAATTTAACTGTCATTTCTTGTGTTATTTGTTAAAAGTTCGCTTCCTCTCATTGAAGGGGACATATGGCCCAAATGGGGGGAATTTACCCACTAGCTTCTATAAAATAAGTATATTTTTTAACTTCCCCATGCAATATTTCTTTCTTCTGTTCTTTCTCTTTCTTTCTTTCTTTCTCTTTCTTCCTTTCTTTCTATTTTATTAATTTTTTTTGACAGAGAGACAGAGAGGGAGCACAAGTAGGCAGAGTAGCAGGCAGAGGGAGAAGGAGAAGCAGGCTCCCTGAGGAGCAGAGAACCCCCTGCAGGGCTCTATTCCAGGACCTGCGAGGAAGGCAGACTCTTAACAGCCTAGGTGCCCCACCCACCCAAGCAATATTTCCTGACATTAAATAACCCATACCTCTCCACCCGTCAATCCTTTAATAATCTGGCCACTGGTATTCTTGTTTTGGGTCTCTCCTGGGAGCCTGGAATTCGGTATTATGCACACTGCATTCTTAGTTGCCTTAATACACATTCCTTAAATGGGAGACCTTCAAAAAGATGCCCGGGGGTTCCTCTCAAAAGTTGAGTCCGGCGCCTGGCCGGCTGGAAAGTTCCTCAGTCTTGACCCGCAGTCCTGCCTGGTGGCCCCTCCCGAGTTCCCACACCCCAGAAGCGCAGACGCCAGCGTGTCCCCAGGGCCAGCCCCTCGCGGCGGCCAAGCGCGGAGAGCAGACCTCGGGCAGCGTCCTTGCCCTTCCGCTCCCAGCAGTCCAGGTGCAGGGGACGGTGCCCCTGGGCTGGGTCCTGGGTCCGGAAGCTCCCCGCGTTCTTCCTTCCTTCTCCTTTCCTTCTCCCTACGCCCCCCCCCCTTTGCTTCCTGCCCCCTCCTCCTCCTCTCCTTTCCCTCCCCTCCTTTTCTCTCACTTCCCTCTCCTTTTGGGGAAGACCCCCTCCCTTCTCCCCATCCCCCAGAGCTTTCCCTTTAACTCACTTCTGGCATTGAGTCAAACGTCCTAGAAGGGCTGCAAAAAATAGATAACATAAGAAAGATCTGGGATGGAAGATCTGTGATGGGAACAGGAGGTACTAAAGGGAAAGTAAGTAATAAAGAAAGGAAAGAACGGGAAGTGGTAATTCCGAGGTGGTGGGGGCGACTTTTGCTTAGACAAGTCTTGGCTAATTATTGGCAGCAGATACAGGGTAATTAAACTTAGTTCAAAACTCTAATAGATTTAGATTTAGGGCATACTTGAGAAAGCAGTACAGAGTTTCCGTATACTCGGTGCCATTTCCCCTATTATTAAACATCATTTGTTGGTGTGGTATCTTTTACACAATTAATGATCCGGTAGTAATGTATTATTATCAACTCAAATCCATAGTACAGATTTCCTTAGTTTTTGCTTGTGTCTTTATTCCAGGATCCCATCTAGGATACCATATTACCTTAATTTCCACATCTCCTTAGGGTCTCAAGCCTATTTTTAATGTGTACCCTTGAAGGTGCTAGCGCAAGATCTGAATTATCGTGAAGAAATAAATCAGGGTCAACTAAATAGAACTACACAGAAGGCCGAGAAGGATGGCTCTGTCCAACTAGAACTTAAATTCAATTAGAACTTAAATTCTACTGGAAAAAGGAGAAATGTGTTAGTAACTGGAATTGAAACTTTGTTTTGCCTTCTTGGCAACTTTTGTGCCAAGGCTAAGGAGGGAAAGAGTTTAAGATTCCCTCAGTCTATGCAATAGTCATATTTTTCAGATGTCCAGACTGAGAAGTTCTTGTCTTTCACAGGGATAGAGCTTTCGTTCAGCACCTTGTATTCATTAAAGAAAAAAAAAATAACAAAAAACCCTCTATCCTCAACTCTAAAGGTTATATTTTTGCTCTTAAAGTTGGAATTGCAAAAGTGCCTATTACATAAAGAGGTTAGAATTCTTTCTACATGGACTCCGAGAAATATTTATCTAGTGGAAAGCTGTTGGGGACGGTAGATCCACGGGAATTCCGGATGCCCAGGCAAGAGGCTAACTGGAACATGAAATAGGAATTCTTTGAAAATGTATCTATGGTAGGTTATCATAGGTTTTCTGACACTATTCTAAAACCAGTATTTAAGATACTGGAATTTAAGATACTCTTAATCTGGACATAATAGCAAAGTCCTACAACAAAAAGTGTATTGTGCCAAGTGCTCAACGCAAGACTCACCCACTGGTGATGCAGGTATCATTGTGATGAAGAGGCAGGTGAGAAGCAGGGACTGAAGCATCCTTCTGGACCAGCCACCAGAACAGATTGGAAATCCTCTTAATTCCAGTTGTCCTTTGTCCCTTTCTTTTTCAAGCACTTTTTAAAAAAAGGCCGCTAGGCTCTTCTGAAAGAAGACTTTACTGTACTGGCTGGGGCTTTATCAGAGGAAGAGGATGAGTGGGATACGGTATCCCTTGCTCTGGCCCTGACCCCAGATAGAAACACTGTTTTACACTGTCAACAGGGTTATTGATATTTTTCTTTGGGGGAGGGGACCCATCACAATCCCTCATCCTCCTTTTGTTTTCTCTCAAGAATTCCCTGCAACAAGGCCCCCAGTATCTTATCCAGAAGGAAACTCTAAATGAAGGACATCCCCTCTTGTCAAAATCTTGTTTTGTGACTTCTAGGAATTAATTTCATGATGTTGCAGCCCTACCACTGCTTACGGAATGAGAATGGGATAAAGCCAGATTGATGTAGCTGGTCATTAGGAAATGTCTTGGTCAGACGGTGAAGGAGTTTACAATAGCACACAAAAAAGTAGTAAGGAAAGGTGTGGAATGGGGAAGATATTGTCCTGAAGCAAGCTCTTAAGTGTGTTGTATTATGGTCCTTGGTCTCAAAATTTTCTAAAGAAATCAAGTTTAGTTGTGTTTTTACCAATTCAAGCAGCAATACCTCATGTTTTCATAGTGCCTTTCTTCCCCCAATTTACAATGGTTTAGGGTTACTTATTTTACTAATTCTCACACTAAGATAGAGGGAGGGGCTTCAGATTAGGAACAACTCATTAAATTAACAACACTAAAAAGTGATATTTACTAGAATTTCATTTTTAGGCCAAAGAGGCAAAATGAAAGAAAGGATCTGTGTATTGCATATCCCCAGGCAACAGAATGCCAGCTCCCTGACATTCCATAGTGTATGGACACCTAAGAATTAGCAAGCACTGTTAATGAAGATAATGAGAAGGGGAAGGACAAAAAGAAGTGTGGGGGGGAAGGTTTTGTTTTTATTGTTATTATTTTACCATTTTTTTAAAAGTAGGACATGCCCAACATGGAGCTTGAACTCATGACCCTGAGATCAAGAGTCGCATGCTCTATCAACTGAGCCAGCCAGGTGCCCCAAAAGTTTTTTAAGTACTTTATTAAAGAAGGATATGAATGAAACCAAAATTTCTCCCTCCCAATCTTAATTGACCTGATGCTTTGGGCTTCTATCATTCTTATCCTTTCTCTCATCTATGTTTCTTGTCCTAATCAAATTTCTAGTGACTGGGGAAGGAATGTTTATTGTTTTAGGAAGTAATTTATAAATTTGTCTTCCTAATCTCTTATCATAATTTTCTCCTATGCTAAGTGGCATTCAAATTATTGTAGCCCCTTTCCTCTAAGGGTTTTAGTTCAATTAAACATGAGTGGCTACTAGGGGCCAAGTGCCATGCTGTCTCTTGTTTCTGACAGTGATGAAGGTAAAAGTGGTTCCCCCAAGTACAGAGTTTACCTTGTGCTAGCATGGGATTTCCTGTGATCTGAATTTATAGTTAGCCACTTTATCACTAATGTTAGCAGAACACAGGCAACTTGACCATTTTTAGCTTATTACGTTGCAATTTGATGGCAGCAATTGATGGTTCTAGGACTGAGGAACTGCCTCATTGCAGTTAAGAGTTAGTGTTCTTAACACAAAAAACAAAACCCTGCAATTTCCTGTCCCTGAGAAACCATCTGAGTGTTTCATATGGGTTGCAGAGAAACAGAGGACGTGTGCATGAGATAAACCCACATTTGCTGCCAGGATTGATTGCCAGAGTCAAGGACTTTTACAGATAGCCCTTTGGTTCTGTAAACAAGCATTCCCAGGATGGTAAGACCGTTTTTTTCTTATTCCTATTTTTTCCTTTTTCATTAACCTGCCCTCTCATTTTAATTTTTTATGATGAAAAATTTCAAACATATACAAAAGTAGAAAGAATAAGGAACATAGCTGCAATTACTAATATTTTGTCAATTTTTACACTAAGATGCATTTCCCTCTAAGGGAATTTATTGCATAAGGGGGAAATAGATCAGTTAGGAGGTAGACAAACCAGTTGGCTGTTCAGGAAAGATCTGAGCTTACCTAACAATTTGAGAATTACTGGCATATAAATGGGGGGAGAGAGTGGGTGAGATCATCCATGGAAAATGGGGTCCGAGATGGAACCCAGGAGAAGCCCAGCATCAAGATGTGGGCAGAGGAGGAGGATACTGCAAATAAGACCAAGAAGAAGAGATTTAAAGAAGGAAACCGAAGTCAGGTCACAGGAGCTGAGGACAATTTCAAGAATGAGGGATTGCTCAATGAATGATACATTTATAAAACCTATGCAAATGAAAATTTGTAAAGTGGGTCAATTTTATATTCAGTATAACTCATTAAAATTAACATATACATTTATCCTAAGGAAGTAATTATGTAGTATGTCTGGAAGACAAGGAATTTGTACTTACTTGGGAGAGCAACAAACTAAAGATTGTTGGCGGTAATAAAAATGAACCACAACTGGGGCACCTGGGTGGCTCAGTCAGTTGAGTGACTCTCAATTTCAGCTGAGGTCATGATCTTGGCATTGTGGGATGGAGCCCTGCCACTGACTCCATGCTCAGTGGGGAGTCTGCTTGAGATTTTCTCTCTCCTTCTTCCCCTCCCCTGCTCTCTCTCAATAAATACATCCTTTTAAAAAAGAATCACAATTCTCTCTCTCTTTTTTTTTTTTAAGATTTTATTTATTTATTTGACAGGCAGAGATTAAAGTAGGCTGAGAGGTAGGCAAAGAGAGAGGAGGAAGCAGGCTCCCTGCTGAGCAGAGAGCCCGATGCGGCGCTCGATCCCAGAACCCTGGGATCATGACCTGAGCCGAAGGCAGAGGCTTTAACCCACTGAGCCACCCAGGCGCCCCCACAATTCTCTTTTTTAAAAAAGATTTTATTTATTTGTCAGAGAGAGCGAGTGAGAATGAGCTCAAGCAGGGGCAGCAGCAGGCAGAGGGAGAAGCAGGCTTCCCTCTGAGCAAGGAGCCTGGTGTGGGACTCGATCCCAGAACCCCGGGATCACGACCTGAGCTAAAGGCAGACACTTAACCGACTGAGCCACGCAGCATCCCAGAAAAATGAGACATAACTCTTAACAGTTTTGGTGAAGCTGAGTTCCAAAATCTAAGAAATTCCACTTTTCTGTGAAACCTTGCTACATTGATTTTTTAAATTCAACGTATTTGGTTGTTCTTTTTCTTTTTTTAAGATTTTATTTTTGTGAAAGAGAGTGAGTATGAGCAGGGGCAGGGACAAAGAGAGAGGGAGAAACAGACTCCCTGATGAACAGTGATGCAGTGCTCAATCCCAGGACCCTGGGATCATGACCTGAGCTGAAGGCAGCCACTTAACTGAGTCACCCAGGGGCCCCTATTTTTTTTGTGAGCATCTACTATGTGCTCATTACTATTCTCCTGCCAGTAAGCAAGATACAATAGTACATGTGACATGAGCTCTATTCTTTCTATTTACCAGATTCACCATACTCACCAGCCTCTGTCACTGGGTTGTTTGGTCATAGGATTCACTGGTAAGTTCTGACATAGATGTCCACTGGTTTGACTAGATCAATGGTTCCCATTAAAATCACCAGAAGGACTTATTAAATACAGATTGCTGGCCCCATGCCTAGTTTCTGATTCAGTAGGGATCAGAGAACTTGCCTTTTATTTTTTTAAGATTTTATTTATTTATTTGACACAGAGAGAGAGATCACAAGGAGAGAGGGAGAGAGAGAGGAACCAGGCTCCCTGCTGAGCAGAGAGCCTGATTTGGGGCTTGATCCCGGGATCCTGAGATCATGACCTGAGCCGAAGGCAGAGGCTTAAACCCACTGAGCCACCCAGGCGCCCCGAGAACTTGCATTTTTAACAAGGAGATACCAGATTGCCACTCCAACAATCATACCATGAGAGAACTTTTTTACTGCCAGCTTTAAAGGTCTATCATCTTTTAACAAAACCGCATTATTTACACTAATGGATTTACCTCTTCTCATTATCTCCATTGAAAATTCACTAAAGCCTAACAATGTTGTTGAATATATATGTAGGCATTAATCAAAACATTTTCAATCTTATCTTCTTACACTTTAATTCTGTCCCAGGGATGTCTGCCAGGAAGCTCTCAGACATCTCACATTGCACTGAATATAGGCGTTTAACGTACGCTTTTTGATAGGCCTTCAATGGAGGAGGTAGCATGTGGTATTTTCCTGTTTGGTGATCATTATTTGCTTTGGTCAAATTTGATACAAAGTCTTAAAAAATGAATATTTAATCTTGGTTCATTCCTGGACAGTGTTCTGAAGTCCAGGAGACCACACTGGGCAATCTGGTGTCTGATATAATGGACAATTTTCCTGTTAATCAGGATATAAGGATATTAGTCTCAGTACTGCCACTGGCTTTATTCTGCCGGTAGAAGTCACTTAACCTTTGATGGCTCTGGAAAATTAAGAAAATATTGACCATCTTAGATTCAGGAAGCATTAATGAAATGCCTGTTTTTAAAAATTTATTTGTTTGTTTAATTAATTTATTTATTTGGCAGAGAGAGAGAGAGCGAGCACAAGGAGGGGGAGTGGTAGGCAGAGGGGGAAGGAGAAGCAGACCTCGCTGAGCAAGGAACTCATGCTTTCTCTGTCAAATAAGTAAATAAAATCTTTTAAAAAAATGCCTGTTTTAAAAATACAGGCTCTAGGAACCAAATTTAATTTCAAAATGATATTTTTATAAGAATTAATTTTAGGGCTCCTGGGTGGCTCAGTCGTTAAGTGGCTGCCTTCAGCTCTGGTCATGATCCCAGCGTCCTGGGATCAAGGTCCACATCGGCTCCCTGCTCAGCGGGAAGCCTGCTTCGCCCTCTCCCACTCCCCCTGCTTGTGTTCCCTCTCTGGCTGTCAAATAAATAAATAAAATCTTACAAAAAAAAAAAAAAGAATTAATTTTGGAAGTAAACAGTTTTCCACTAGAATCACAGGAAAGTAAGTTTTGTTGTTGCTGCTGCTGTTTTTTGTTTTGCTTTAAAGAAATAGATACTATAGTTCAAAAATTGAATAAGTATTTATTGTTCCAGAAGGTACATTGCTTTTTATACATATTTCATAAATGATACAGGATTTTACACATGTTCAATATTTTGCTATTTGTTTAAAGGACTTTTCTCCACATTTCCCTCCCTTGCCTCCCACACACCCTGAAAGGATTTGCTCGTTGCACTGTGCTGTTTCTTCTTAAAAACCCTGCACACAAACAGGATAGATGATTTAAAAATAATTCACAGAACTTAACAAAAATAAATGAGGGAAGGGGTTGAACGACTCGGGGGCACTGGAAGGAAGGGGAGACATGCATCCTTTCATTCCATCATGCCAGCGGAAGGGGCGGCGGCAGGAGCAGAGCAGCAGCGGTCTGGGCAGGCCTTCAACCTCTGCAAGGCACCTGGAGTCTGGGTTTGTCATTGCAAGTGTTTCTTTTCATACACAATGATCCCAAAAGAGGAAGAAAATGAGAAAGAACCTCCTTGCCACAATGAGGAGGGGCGAATGGTGTGAAAGAAAAAGCCGATCAGCTGTGTGGCAAGCCTCATCATCCTTTCCATCCTGCCCCCACAGTCGTTAAAAACAGGATATTAGACACAGATTCCTTTGACTCTTCAAGTGCAGATGTCATCTGGAAATATGGTAGAAAATATTTTGATAGAGTATAAGATTAATTCTTCCTTCTCTCAATTTAAGATAAGAAAAAAGAGGGTGAAGAGGGTAGGTTGAAGGAAGCCGTAGAAATGTATTCCTGTATAAAGATAAATTGCACCCTTGGAGATCCACACACTTGATTTACAACTATTGAAGTGGTGGAGGTGGGGGGCTCACAAACAGTGTGGAAGTGTGTGTTCTTCAAGATAAACAAAGTCTCCAGACAAGGCAGCGCCATCTGGGTGGGCTGGAATGCTGTCACACGAGCAGATTAACAGCAAGGAGATTATTCTGGTTTGAAATGGCTAGAGAGCCATGATTTTTAGCCAATTTGTAAACCTTACGTCTTCCTGATTTGGTAATATAGCTGAATACCGCCCCCCCTCGGATTTGCGTTATGGAGGGAGAGGGGAATATCAATAGGAGTGTTAAATAAAGGAGGGAAATTCTGCCTCTTCTTAAAGATTAATTAATAAAAAACAAAACAAAACAAAACAAAACAACCTCATGCAGTGTTGCCAATGATTCCTAGGTACTGATCCAGAGCACTGGAATATACAGACATCGAAGAAGGTATTATGGGATAATCCAAAGTGTCAATTATTAAACAGTCATAAGTTGATTCCAACTCTCATATGGATAAAATTAGCATAACCAACAGGACTGGGTGGTCAGAAAAGGGACACGAATAGGAGAGATTCCTGGTCACTTTGCAGAGACTGGGTCCAATTTAAAATAAATGCTAATGACATGGGCTCAGACTCTGTTTGCCACCCACATACCTTGAGGATTTGCTTTTCTGGTATATTTGTTTACTCCTATGTCAAAAATAAGAAAAGTCAAATTAAAAAAAAAAATTAGAGCTGAGTGGGGTGCTGGTGTGTTACTGTTTTGCTGACCCTGCAAGAAGATGCAAGAAAGGAACACCCCCAGCATCCTTTTCTCTTTATGAATCTCTCAACTATATAATGCATCATTTTCATCCAGAAACTAAGATGCTTGATTAAGACAATATTCACTAAGCCCTTTGAGCTTATATTCCACAAAGCCTGATCCTTAGATTTTAACTTCCTCTTCTTCCTTAAGATCCTTTTTGTTTTGTTTTTTAATTAAAGGTAAAAACCCTCTACCCCGACTTGGCTCCCAGCTTCCACCTGCAATGCTTTAATTAAAAAGGCAAGAGTTATAAACAGGTGTTCCTTCTGCCAGGATTCAGAGGCTCTTCGTAGATCAATCTTTTTCACCAATTTGTCGAAGGGGCAGATGTACTTGTAATGGGTCTCTCAGTCTCTTAAGGTCCATTTCTGCCTAAAATAGAAACAAAAGGTCAGAAAAACCGGCTAGTGAAGCTTTCAATGATATTATCCTCTCCTGAGAAAAGGTAATTGTCTTTTTCTGCATCACTATGAATCCCAGAAATCATCTCAATTACTCTCAAATTGAGACTGCCTCAGAAGCAAAGGGCTTTAAAGGCATAGGACAACCAAGGGGGACCAGAATGGAAGTCTGCCCTGGCAGGATCACCTGTCAACAGAGCCTCCAGGAAAGGCTGTGCTGTCAGCAGGGCAGGACTCAGAGGCTCAGGACCGTGCGAGCATCTGATGCACCCTGAAGGCGTTTCTCAAACCTTTGTCTGGATCCGGAACTTGAACTTCCGTTGCTCAACACTTGAGTGCTTCCTCCAGTAGTTGTTTCAGTTTTTTTTGCTTAGTGATTTTAAAATCAGGGATGTGCTGTCAAGGGCAGCACTTTCAAAACTCACACTGGCTGGGACCTCAGCTGTGGATCTGGATTAGTAGGCTGAGGGTAGGGCTGGAGCATTTGTATTTTTAACAGCTCCAGGGATGCTTCAGCCCCACCCTCAGCCTAATGCGCTCCCTCCAGGTGAGAACCACCACGCGGAGCAACAGAAGACATAAATCAACTTAGGCCAAGGCAGGAAGACAGACTAAGCCTATTCAAAGTACAACCCCAACACCAATAAGGGACAGAGAAGAGCAACCAAACGTTATAGAAGACAGCAGAGTTTCTAGAGATTTTCTGAAAAATCGCTGAAGTCATATAAGACTACAGAGAAGAGGAATGAAGATTTATTCAGCAAAATCAAAGATATCGGAGGGAGGCACACACAGAAATTTGAAAGAGGTAACTATTATGAAAAATAAAATACATCTCTTTTAAAACAGCATCTTCTAGTTCAATAAACTCTGAGACTTGTGCCTGGCAAACATTTCCAGTAATCTTTCTTACCTGGATTTTATTTTTCCCCCATAGCCACCACACATTTTAGGTGGAAAATCTTTTGAAATTGTTGTAAAAAGATTTTATAAAGAGAGAAAAGTAAAAACAGACAATTTTAAAGAAACAAAAAGAAAAAAAGTAAAAATAGTTCTACAAATTTCAATATGCTACTGTTAATAGGATAGATAGGACCCATCACCTTTTCACCTGCTGTGTTCTAAAACTTTCCAGAGAGATGTCCATGCTAAAATTCACATTTTTATTAACTGAGGAATAATTAATACAGGAAGAAGAGGGTGTGATCATTCTTTCAGAGTTTACCCACTGAAGCACTACAGTTATGGATAATGGTAATAATAATAACAATTATTATTATTATTATTATTATACCAATACCATACAAAATGGGACTGGAATTTATTTTTATTTTTGGAAAACTTACCTGAGCAATTGCATCCTTGAGTTGATTATATTTCTCTAGGTCAAAACGTGACTTTTTGGCTCCTTTATGGAAAAATAATAAGTATTGTCTGTCTCTGGCTTCTGGATAAACATATTCCTACAAATTAAAGGAGAAATTAAATTATTAGTCCTTAGAACACTATCTTTACAAAATGAGCACTAACTGCTGATTAGGTTCACTACACGTGCAAAGATATATACCGATGTAGGTGCAGTGTTAAATATTTTTTTTTAAATTTATTTTAAACTAATTTTTTAAAGATTTTACTTATTTATTTGACAGAGAGAGAGAGAGAGAGATCACAAGTAGGCAGAGAGGCAGGCAGAGAGAGAGGCGGAAGCAGGCTCCCTGCTTTCAGAGAGCCCAATGCAGGGCTCAATCCCAGGACCCTGGGATCATGAACTGAGCCAAAGGCAGAGGCTCAACCCACTGAGCCACCCATGTGCCTCTAAATATTTATTTCTTGAACATTTTTTTATTGTGAAACACATGTGTAAGAGTACACAAAACAAAAACGTACATCACAATGAATCATCACGTAATGCAGTCAAATGCTCTACCACTGAGCTATACCCCCATGAATCATCACATAATGAATAAGCTAATCACCATCAGATAAAGAAAATCGAACACTGCCAACAACCTGGAAGGCATCCTCCCACCTCTTCCCAATTATTAACCTAGGCTTCCTTCCCAAACTCATCACTATCTTGCCTTTAATGGTAATTATTTTCTTGTTTTCTTTACAGCTTTACTGCTTAAGCATGAATCCCCTTGAACTCTATGGCTTAATTTTATCTGTTTTTTTAATTTTATAAAAATGGAGTCAGACGATAGGTATTATGTGCAGCTACTTTTGCTTAATATGTTTGTGATATTCATACTTTTGTAATTCATTCATTTTCATTGCTAGGTTATATTCTATGGTATGACTACATCACAATTTATTTATCCATTTTACTACTGATAAGACTTTGGGTTGTTTCCAGGCTTTCCTTTTATGAATAATGCTGCCAAGAACATTTTTGGGCTTTTCTTTTCTATTGGATGTACACCTATGAATGGAGATCCTAGATCATAAGGTATGACTGTGTTCAAATTAAGAAGTGATATAAAACAGGTTTCCAAAATGGTGGTACCAATTACATTCCCATCAGCAGGATACGAGAGTTCCCATCATTCCATATCCTTGCCAATACTTGGTATTGCCAGTTAAAAAAAAAAAAAAAAAAAAAGTCATTCTGGTGTGTGTGAAGTACTACCTTATTTTTCAAAAATAGCTTTCATGAGATATAAATCACATACCATAAAATTCATCCACTTAAAGTATAATGTTCAATGGTTTTTAGTGTATTCATGAAGTTGCACAACCACCACTACAATCAGTTTTTATCATCCTCAAAAGAAATCCCATTCTCTAGGGTCACCTGGGTGGTTCAGTGGGTTAAGCATCTACCTTCTGCTCAGGTCCTAAACCCAGTGTCCTGGGATGGAGTTCCACCTTGGACTCCTTGCTCAGCAGGAAGCCTGCTTCTCTCTCTGCCTCTGCCTGCCACTCCCCTACTTGTGCTCTCTCTCTGACAAATAAATAGATAAAACTTCATTAAAAAAAAAAAAAGGAATCCTGTACTCTAATAATCACTTCTCATCTCCCTCAACATCTCCAATTCCAGGCAACTATTAATCTACTTTATGCCTCTACAGTTTTGCCTATTCTGGACATTTCATATAAATGGAGTCATATAGCATGTAGCCTTTTGTGGGTGCCTTCTTTCGAGGTTCATCCATTTGTAGCATGTATTGGTACTTCATTATTTTGTTGTTGCCAAGTAATATTCCATTGAATAAATATGCAACATTTTATTTATCCAGTAATAAACTGATGACATTTAAGTTGCCTCCACTTTTCTGGCTATTATGAATAATGCTGCTATGAATATTCCTGCACAAGTTTTTGTATGAACATGTTTTCATTTCTCTTGGAGATCTATAGCATTTTCCTGATCACTCATGAGCCTGAGGCATTTTTGTTTCATATATTATTAGCCATTTGAACTTCCATTTTTAGATGTGCTTATTCAAATCTCTTGCCATCTTTTTCTACTGGGTTGTCTGGTTTTTTCTTACTGATTTATAGGTTTTGTTAATATATTCTGATTATGGATCCTTTGTTGGGTATATGCCCTACAAATATCTCCTCCCAGCCTGTTTGCCCTTTTAATGGTGTTTTTTTGTTTTTAGATTTTTATTTATTCATTTGACAGACAGAGATCACAAGTAGGCAGAGAGGCAGCCAGAGAGAGGGAGGGGGAGCAGACTCACTGCTGAGCAGAGAGCCGGATGCAGGGCTCAATCCCAGGACCCTGGGATCAGGACCTGAACTGAAGGCAGAGGCTTTAGCCCACTGAGCCACTTAGGTACCCCTAATGGTGTTCTTTAATAAATAGAAATTCTTAATATTTTAAAAAAGATTTTATTTATTTATTTGAGAGAGAGAGAATGAGAGAGGTGGGGAGGGGCAGAGGGACAGAGAGAGAAAAGCAGACTCCCTGCTGAGCAGGAAACCAGATGCTGTGGGGCTCCATCCCAGGACCCAGAGATCATGACCTGAGCCAAAGACAGACACTTAACCAACTGAGCCACCAAGGCGCCCCCAGAAATTCTTAACTTCAATACAGTCAACTTTATCATTCTTATTCTTTATGGTTAGCGCTTCATTTTGGGTAAGAAATTATTTCCTATTCCACAGTAATTGGCATATTTTCCTATTTGCCTTCCAGAAGTTTTATTTTATTTTTTAAAAAGATCTTATTTTTAAGTATTCTCCCACACCCAACGTGGGGCTTGAACTTACAATCTTGAGATCAACAGTTGTATGCTCTACAGACTGGACCAGCCAGGTGCCCCTCTTCCAGAAGCTTTATTGTGTTAGCTTTCATATTTATATCTATAATCTATCTGGAATTAATTCTTGTTAATTAAGGATGTGTAAGGATGGGTTCATTTCATTTTATTTTTAATATGGATAATCAATTGTCCTAGCACCATTCGTAGAAAAAGACTCTTCTTTCTTTGCAGTGTTATCTTTTTAAAATCAAAAGTTCATTTATAACACATCTGTTTCTATATTCTCTCATCTATTCCACTGGACTATTTGTCTTTGTGCCATTATCTTAATATTACTATAATATTATAAATAAAGCTACAGTCTTCCATATCCTGTAGAGCAAATCCTCTTACCTAATTTTTCTTGTTCAAGGGTTCACTGGCTTTTCTTAGGCTTTTACATTTTCACTGAAATTCTAGAAACAGTTTATTCAAATCTTCCCCCCTTCATCCTCAGAATTGTTGGAATTTTGACTGGGGTTGCACGGAATCAAACAGATCAATTTGAATACAACTGACATTTTTTAATATTTACTTTTCAGTCTGTGAACATGTTCAGAAATTTCCTTTAAATTTATGTTTTTCTGCATAGCGATTTTGCACATCTTTTGCACGATTACTTTTAGTTTCATTTTATAATTGTTGCTGGCATATAGATATGCAATTGATTTATGTATATTGATCTTGTATCCAGTAACCCTATGAAACTCACTTATGGATTCTAATCAAATATATGTACATGTTTTTATATATATATATATATATATATATTTTTTAAACATACGAAGACCTTTGAATAACATCAGTTTTATTTCTTTCCAGTCTTTACATTTTTTAATATTTTTTCTTCCAGGGATAATTTATGTTTGCTTCTGCCTGGAGCCTATGAGCACTAGCAGTTTTGGATTATCACTATTCTAGGAATACCTTAGTCTAACTGAGATGAATGAAGTTGGGCTATGGTTCAGAGAGAACCTACAAGAGGATCCTCCTTATTTGATAATGGTAGCTATTAGAGGTTCCAAACCAAACAATCTCAATTGTTTTGATCCTTCTAGATCATCAAGTTTTGCTCAGCTTCTTGGTCTCTGTCTTACCCTGCTTAGTCAGCATAAATCCCCAGAGGTATAAGCACACTCAGCACCAGGTTTACCTTCCTGGAATTCCTCTTCCTCAAGTCCTTGCATGGTAATTTTTGCTATCTTATAAGCTCTCTAGTGTCTGTAGGCAGATATATTTAATGTTTTATCTAACTATTCTAACTTTTCCTCATGGGAGGATTGGTCTGATGCCTAGTATGTCATAAAAGAAGCAGAAGTGAATATTGAATTACAATGATGACAATAATGGATTAATAGTAGCTAAAGGCGGGGCATGCCTGGGTGGCTCAGTTGTTAAGCGTCTGTCTTCAGCTTAGGTCATGATCTCAGGGACCTGGGCTGCAGAGAGCCTGCTTTTCTCTCTCCTACTCCCCCTGCTTGTATTCCCTCTCTCACTGTCTCTTGCTCTGTCAAATAAATAAATAAAATCTTAAAAAAAAAAAAAAGTAGCTAAAGGGAAATAGAAATTGGAAAAAAAAAAAACCCTGAATGCCTCTCCTCCTAAGATATTATAGTCTAGTAGAGGAGTGAAGACATTATATGTGAATAACTATAATACAAGATAGCGTAGGATAAGTGAAATGAGAGGTACAATGTGCTACGAGAATTCAGAAGGAGAGTTCAAAGTTGTCTGTAGGGAACTGACCAAAGGTTCATGAAAGATCAGTATTTAAGAAACCTTGAAATAGAACAGGTAGAGATCCACAGGGAGAACTCCCAGCTGACAGAATGATGGGAAGTAAGGAATGAAGTGGTAGAAAACTCAGGGCATTTGTGGGAATAATGAATATAATTTTATTTGTTTAAAACACACAGTAAGTATACTGTAGGGAACTGACAGACCTTTGGAGAAGACAGGGAGGAACCAGTTACGACTATCAGGCTAAGGAGTTTGGACTTCAATCAACAGATAAAAAGAACCTATTAAAGGGGTGTGTATATGAGGGACAGGAACAGGGAAGAGAGGAGAAAGAGAAGGAAAGAAACAAAGACAGACAGACAGACAGCAAGGCCATGTCCAGAGCTGTGATTAGACATGACTGATCTGGTTGTTCAGTTCTGTTCACTCAGGGTAATGAGTATGAGCCAGACATGGGACTCGGTGCTGGATACTCTGGGCAAACAATGGCCGGACATGAACAGTTTATTGTCTCTCTTCTCTACCAGACAAGTTTGGGAGGCCCAGAAAGGTTAAATACCATTTGGGGGCTTTCATTTTCTCACACATAAATAGGCCTGTGACCAGTGGTCTAACAACAACAGAAACAAAATGCCTATGTTCAATCAGAGCTATATAAAAATATAAGAGAAGCAATTCTCAGCTTTGGTACCTAAGAAAATAGAAAAAGGTTCTCATGTCTCACTTACTGTAAATTTTTATCAAGGGAAGTTGAATCTGTGTGGTATCACACAGATAATAATAAGTGATAGTAAATCCTTCATACTTTTTAAAGTGCCAGAGGATTTTCAAGCTACTGTAAAAATAACATTGGCAACAAAAATGAGTTCCAGATACTGATATTTAATAAATGAGTCTTGGTTGCTAGAGAATAGGCCAGGCATATAAAGTGATTAGACATCTAATTTTCATCTCTCTTCTAGGAAGCAAAAACAGTAACAAAGAAGCTTACTTATACTCTTAATATACTTAGAAATAGTCCAGAGTTGAATTTAACTATCTGATTAGTTATCACTAACTTTCCATTCCAAGAATTCAATAAAAACCAAAAGCCAAGCCAACTTGGCTGAGCAAGCTATCCTGCAGCAGATCATTCTTCTCTCTGTAAGGTATTTTTTTCTAAATTTAATGGCTTATATGGCTCACTTTATAGTCTGTGAGCTTCTTGAGGTTAGGAGCCATGATTCCTTACCTTTAACACCGAGAATAGAGCATAATACACAATTAGCATACATGTGCACAGGTGCATCTCTGTGTGTGTAGGATTAAAGAGTACTTAAGGGGAGATGGCTTTAGAAAGAATATGAGAGAAAAGAGAACTACTGTGACACCCAAAACTTCATTAGCATCTCATAAAAAGTTTCTGGAAGAGGAATTCTTACCTGGCGTGTCATTACAAAATATGCATACATTGCCATGGCACTTCCGTAAGTGATAAAGTAGGTGACTGGCTCCATGATGTCCCAGGAATATTCCCACCAGGTAAGCCGGGCCAAAATGCCAAACTGTGTGGCCATGTAGGCAAGTCCACCCCATAGCACCAAAGTGGTCCTCTTCTCAGCTTTTCTGCTAATCTCAATTCGTACCTACAGGGCACACATGATCAATCAACAATACAGTATTTTGAAACAGAACCAATTTTACATTTAAACTGTTTACATTTGCAGAAGAAATAGGGCTCATAATCAGGACATGTTAGTCTCCCTTCTAGGAAACGTAACTTGTCTTCCTAAATAGTATCTGTAGTTTTCACTGAATATTTTATAGGAGTAACACTTTCTTAGGACACTTGTGTTTTATGTTTCACCCTAGAAGTAGGAAAAGATGAAAATATAGTGAAGCTACAGGAGTAAGTTAGTGTCAACAACTCTTTATCCTACGACACAATTATCTTTTTTGAGGGAGGGATATGAAAATATGCCAGTGTTCTCTTACTGTAGCATGTAAGATTTCATCTATCGTCACTGTTTACTCAAGGGGTCTGCTAGGGGGCAGAAAGTACAGAGAGTCAGAGCATGGACTCTAGATTCAGAACAGCTGTGTGCAGGTCCTGATCTGTGTATCGTCATCAGTGTCATATAGAGTTTTCTGAGGACTAAATAACGGACTACAGGTCAAATACTTGCACAATTCCCAGCATATAGTATATAGTCAACAAAAGATGATAATTACTTTGTTATAGCTAGTACATTAAAAAAATGCTTTTTTACATCTTGAAAATGCCAAATTTAAATCTCATTCTCCTTCACAACAGTTCAAGTCTGATTTCTCACATTTCTAATGATCTTAAATTTAATGAGAACCTTGAGATACACGTTCATTATTTTTAAGGAAATGAGAAGAAGCACAATATTAAGAGTATCTGTTCCCTCTCTTAATCTCTGATAGTCTAATTTCTTACAATGAAAATATTTGTATCATTGTTAAAAAATAAGAATGACATGCTTATTATAAAACACCTGGAAAAAGGTAAAGAAGAAACCAGTCATCACCTTACTCTATTAGCATTTTGGAATATACTTCTGACATTTTTCCTGTGGGTTACATATACATATATATAAATATGCATAACTATATGCACAACACATTTAAAAATTAGATCATAGTATACATTAATATGCACATTTTATAATACACTTTGCATCAAATATCATAATATTCTTCTATTGCAATATGTAGATTAGGTCTACACAATCATTTTTAACAGGTGCATAATATTCCATATAATATTGATTCTTAACTTGGCCAAAATCATTACCCCCTACACACATAACTTATCTCAATCAGTAATTAACTCAATTGTTGCAAAGGTCATAAATCTGGTTATGGGCAGACATTTAGAGCTCAAAGTTCTATGCCCACTATGAAGACTCAAAGCTATTCCTTTTCAAGTTTTTTCTTAGCTTTGATTGGACTTTGTTATGGTTCAGTTCCCAAAACTAAAGGACTAGTTTGACTGACACAACTCAATTACCAAAAAAAGATGGGGGGGGCGGAGTGGGGAAGCAAACATATATGCTCTAGAAAATTACTGTTGAAGAGGAGAGTCTGAGATTTGAATGGGCACCTTTTCCAGGGGAGCCAGTTGCTCTTTGAGATCCTCTAATCTTTCAATAAGCTCCCTTTCCTTGTTTAACTGGTGCTGCTCGATGCACAGAGTAGTGTACAGCTGCTGGACGAGTGTCTTTACATCATTCAGTGTTGCTGCATTTTCGTGGCTTAAGAGGTCTGAAAAGAAAGGGGTTACAATTTTTTTTTTTAGTGTTTGCCTTAGATGGAGCATTCCTATTCCCAGAGCTATTAGACAATAACAAAAACAAGACATACTCATTTACTACAGGAACCCCACCATCCGTGTTCAACTGAAGGAAAGTGATAGTTCCTTTTCAAAAAAGAGGTACCTGCAAATCCTAGAAAGTCAGTTCAGATTTAGGCGACTTGAAAATTTTGAAGCCAACATCTACTTTTATATTCTTGGAAGTCAAAATGCTACAAATAAGATTACAAATAATAATAATCCTCATTAGATAAAAACAAAAAAGGGTGCCTGGGTAACTCGGTCAGTTAAGTGTCTGCCTTCGGCTCAGGTCCTGGGGTCCTGGGATCAAGCCCCACATAGGGCTCCCTGCTCAGCAGGGAAATTGCTTCTCCCTCTCCTTCCGCCTGCCGCTCTGCCTACTTGTGCTATTTCTCTGTCAAATAAATAAATAAAATCTTTAAAAAATAAAAACAAAAATCTTAGGCAATATGTTAAAAACTAGTAGAGAGGTTCAGAATTTGATCATGCTTATCAAAATGCTTATCTATAATTTGTCTGTGTTCCTGCCATTTTAATTTGTGATTTTCTTCCTGTTTAATACAGGAAAAAAATACACAGTATTTCAAATTTGCAAATACAAAGATATAAATAAAAATACAATTATCCTAAAACTCTTAGTTCCCATACACCTTCCCCCTATCATGCCAAATTTGATTTACCCCTGTTGGGAAAAGAATATAGCTGTTTGGGCCTGAATATCATGTTTTAGAGGGCATGAAGTTAAGAGAACGATTGAAAGGGTAACATATTAAATTCTTTGATTCAGTATCCTCTTCTGGGAGTAGCACATGTTTCCAGAAATCTAAAAATTTTGTTTTTGAAAAATCTAATTTAAAAAATCAGCTGATCTCAGTTGTCAAAGAATAAAAACAAAAAACACAAGAAAGAAAACTTTTGCTTTAAACTCTTGCTAGCCTAGAGGCGCCTGGGTGGCTCAGTGGGTTAAGCCTCTGCCTTCGGCTCAGGTCATGATCTCAGGGTCCTGGGATCAAGCCCCGCATCAGGCTCTCTGCTCAGCAGGGAGCCTGCTTCCTCCTCTCTCTCTGCCTGCTTGTCTGCCTACTTGTGATCTCCGTTTGTCAAATAAATAAATAAAATCTTAAAAAAAAAAAAGAATCACTTAAAAAAATAATAATAAAATAAAATAAAATCTTGTTAGCCTGCTGATTCATAGACCTGTACCCTTGGGGCAAATAATACATTATATGTGAATAAAAAATCAAATCAAATCAAATCAAATCTTGTTAGTCTTAAATGTGACATTTTGTTACGTACAGCATAAGGTAACTCATCTAAATCAAAATAAGCCATAGTCAGAATTAGCCATATATTTAAACTTTTTTCAAGGATGTCCTTTAGTACAGTTATCACAGAAATTCAATCCATGAAAAATTCAAGTAAGGGCAGCAAATTAGATTAGAGAAGAGCTGATACAGTAAAATGGTAGCACAGTATCTTGCACACTTCAGTAAATGTGTGCTGAGTTAATGGGAACAGACAAAAGCAAGAACACTTTGAGTTCTAGAAGTCATCTATGTCAACAGGGCTTTCTTTGCACTGAAGTTGTAGCTCACATTTGCATATGGCTTTACACTCTCCAAAGTTACAAGAGAAAGCTGCACTCTGGAAGGCAGTAGCTTATCTGGAATGTTACAGTACAGTGGTAGAGTCTGTGTCTCTTGACCCCATGACTGGAACTGAGTTATAATGTTTCTACTAGATCAATAACAATATTTCTTCTGAAAGCTGGGTCCCCTTTCAAAAAGACAATTTCTTAAGTAGTGATCAATCATCTACAGTTAATAAAATCTCTTCACATATATTATTTATATCATGTTATCCTCACAATAACAGCATGAGTAAACTTGGCAGTCAAAATTTATAAATGAGGAATTTGAATCCGAGAGATAAGATTAACAAATGTTTTTGTACTAGGTACTGATCTAGTCACTACAGAGAAAAAAAAAATCAAGTATGAGGTGGTTGCTCTCTTTAGTGAGGTCTAAAACTAATACTCACAAACTTGCATAGCTCTTAGGAAATGGACAGAGATCATCTGACTGGTAATCCGATGACTTTCCTCCTGTATGCCCTTTCTTTTTCCATTTTAACTTTTTTTTTTTTTTAAGATTTATTTATTTATTTGACAGGGAGAGGGAGAATGAGGGAGGGATAGAGGGAGAGAAAAAATCTCAAGCAGACTCCACTTTGAGCATGGAGCACAATGTGGGGCTTGATCCCATAACCCCAAGATCACAACCTGAGCTGAAACCAAGAGCTGGATGCTTAAAAACACCCAGGCGCCCCCATTTTAACTTTTAATACTGTATTTTCTTAGAAGTCCAAGGAAGGAAGGGGAGTAAGGAAGGAGGAAGGAAGAAAAGAGGAAAGGAAGCAAATAAGCAAAACTAAACAGAATCTCTTCTCTTCTTTTTCCTAATGTAGCATGGATATGCTAATGATCAAGCATGTATAGATAATCATATCCTGAAAATCTGTAAAGTTGGAAATCAGACTTGGAATTTGTTTTACAAAAATGTACGTCTCTGTTAGAATACTGTTCATTGAAAGCTTGTTAGTTTACACTTGATCTTAGTCAAAAGGCTGAGAAGCGATGAAAGCTTGTTAGTTTAAAAATTAATATTTGTATTAAGGGTTCTGCTGTGTAGAACATTTATTTTTTATATCAATCTTTTCTTTTATGGCTTCTGGGTTTTATGTTATAGTTAGGAAGCTCTTTTTCAATCCAAGGTTATAAAAATATTTCTCTTTAGATTGGCTTTCAGTACTCTTTAATATTTTTCTTCTTCAAAATTTAAATTTTTGATCCACATACCCTTTGACACAGCCTTCCACTTCCAGGTATTTTTCTTACATATACACTCATAGACTTCCTAAGTGACACATATTCAAGATTATTCAACATTACAGTATACACTATAGCAAAATATGAAAACTACATAAAGTCCATCATTAAGTTTCTAGATCCTTTCTTATCTTTCTCTCTTTTGTGTTTTGCTTATTTTCTTTAGTGATATATTGGATTTATTTCTCTTTATTCTTTGCATGTTTATTAGTGGTTTTTAATATATGGTTACTATTAGGTTTGTATATAACCTGTTCTGCATACAGCAGTCTATATTAAGTTGATGGTCGTTTAAGTTTGAACCCATTCTTTTCTCCTCTCCTCTTAATGGTTTAAGTATATGTTATTACATTATATATCATTTTTAAAGTGAGTTCCTGGAATTTTTATGGAAATACTTTTTACTGCTTTTGTGTTTTCTGCCTTTTATACTGTCACTTTTGGTCTCCCCTTTCCACTCAGTTAGTCCCCTTTAATATTTCTTTTTTTTTTTTTTTAAAGATTTTATTTATTTATTTGACAGACAGAGATCAGAAGTAGGCAGAGAGAGAGAGAGGAGGAAGCAGGCTCTCCGCGGAGCGGACAGCCTGATGCGGGGCTCGATCCCAGGACCCTGGGATCATGACCTGAGCCGAAGGCAGAGGCTTTAACCCACTGAGCCACCCAGGCGCCCCCCCTTTAATATTTCTTATAGGGGTGGTTTGGTGGTCATGAATTCATTTAACTTGTTTGTCTGGAAACTCTTTACCTCTCCTTCTATTCTGAATGATAGCTTTGCTGGATAGAGTATTGTTGGCTGAAGATTTTTCCCATTCAGCACTTTGCATATATCATGCCTATCCCTTCTGGCTTGCAAGTGTCTGTTGAAAAATCTTTTGCTGGCCTCATGGGTTTTCCCTTGTAAGTTACTGGCTTCTTTTGCCTTACCATTTTAAGAATCTTTTATCATTATATTTTGGAAATTTAGTTACAATGTGTCTTGGTGTAGATTGCTTTTGTTGATTTTGATGGGAGTTTTATGGTTCCTCCTGGATCAGGATGTCTATTTCTTTCCCCAGGTTAGAGAAGTTTCCAGCTATTATTTCCTCAAATACATATTCTGCCCTCTTTTCACTCTCTTCTTCTGGGACTACTCTAATACTTAAGTGTTATCATGTTTGATGGAGTCACTGAATTCCCTAAATCTATTCTTACTTTGTGTAATTCTTTCTCTCTTTTGTTTAGCTTCATTGCTTTCCATTACTGTCTTCTAGCTAATTAATTTGTTCCTCAGCTTCTTCCAGGCTGCTGTTCATCACATCAAGCTTGCTTTTAGTTTATTGCATTCTTCATGTCTGACTCCTTTTTAAAGATTTATTTATTTATCTGAGAGAGAGTAAGTGTGAGAGAGAGTATAAGGAGGGAGGCACAGAGAGAGAAGTAGAAGCAGACTCCCCACTGAGCAGGGAGCCCAACACAGGACTTGATCTCAGGACCCTGGGATCATGACCTCAGCTGAAGGCAGATGCTTAACCATCTGAGACACCCAGGCGCCCCCATCCAATTCCTTTTTAACTCTTTTATCTCTGTGGTAAGGTTCTCAATGATCTCTTCCATTCTTTTCTCAAGCCTAGTGAGTATCCTTATGATCGCTGCTTTAAATTCTCTAGCAGGTGTGTTACTTACATGTTTGCTTAGATATCTAGCTGCAGCCTTATCTTGTTCTTTTATTTAGGATAAATTCCTATCTTCTCATTTTGTCTTAGTCTCTGCCTGCTTCTGTGTGTTACAAAAGCCAGCTATGTCTGCTACTCCCTTTTCAATGTAATCTTTTCTCTCCCATTTTTTTAAAAAAGATTTTTATTTATTTGAGAGAGTGAATGAGATAGAGAATGAGTGAGCATGAGCAGGGGTAGGGGCAGAGGGAACAGGAGAAGGAGACTCTCATGCTGAGCTGGGAACCCAACGAGGGGCTTGATCACAGGACCCTAGGATTATGACCTGAGCCATACATAGGCAGACACTTAACTGAACCACCCAGGTACCCCATCTTCTCTTCATTAAGTTGTAGAGTTTGTTTTGTCAGCCCTTAGTGATGCTTTCTGGGGTATTTACGAAGATGATAGTTATCTAGTTGTATTTATGGAAGGAGGTGAGCCTAGGGTCCTCCTATTCAACCACCATCTTCCTCAGAATCCACTCTTACTTCTTCAGCTTCATCTACAATCGCATAAGGTCTCAGTCCTATAATAAATCTTTTATTCCAAAATACCTATATAGTTCTGCCTCCCCAACTGAACCTGGACTGATATAAATACTATGTATATATATATGTATGCTATTATTATATTATAATATATATACATATATATATATATATATAACATATTATAAAAAGGGAAAAAAGTTATGCACTCATATTTTCTGACAAATCCATCAACAATATTTGTCAGGAAACATAAGAAACTAAGAACTGTGCTTGCTGGTACAGAAGGAGCAAAGGGGGGATGTAGAACAAGGAAAAGAAAACTTTTTCCCATACATTTTTTGACTTTGGCAGTTAACCTTGTGAATGTACTATCTATTCTAAACAAATAAAATTTAATGTGCAATCACATACTTTCTAACAGCAATTAAAAAACCATGAAATGATAATTCAAAGATCAATCTCAGAGATGTCCAACTACTAAAGCCCCACTAAACTCAGGAAAATTGGCTTTATTTTGTTAGATTTTCTTGTCAGGAAGAATATGGTTCCAATGTATTGTCAAAGTGGAGGAAAACATCAACCCCAAATCCTTGACCCAGAAAAATTTGCCCACATATTTGGAGATGAAATTTTGAGAGAAGACAAATCTACTAATGGCTTAACGATAACACTTTTGGATGACTTGTGTATGCTTCACTAAAAATGCAATTAGATATTTGTTAACGTTTCTGCACATGTCATCAGTGCCAGGAAATTCAGGTACAGAAAGGCAAGAAGATGTGTTAACCTAATAGGGATTAAAAGTCTTTTCAGCTACTAGAATGGTTTGAGAAGGACTTTGGTTGAGTCTCTGATAAAGTATTTGTTCCTGTTTGTATTTAGTTTGGCCCTTTAAGTGTTCCTCTCAAGACATTTATATCATTAAGAGAGAAGCAAGGTCTCCAATATCCTCTGGATGGATATATGGGGAAAAGGCTTAGTGGTGCCAATCAAAATGATTCTCCTTATCACAACAACTTTCAACAACCACTGAGTTAGATTATATTCTCTTCTTCCCCAATAATTAAGTGGAAGGTAGTTAATTACTACTTCAACATGGACTGAGATAAGACCTTTTGTACTCCCTTTTCCATATTCCTCCCTCCATTCTAGATTTAGGTTAGGTTTAAAATAATCTAATTGCTAAAACAGTTACTCTTCTCATTCTGCGGTGGGCAGAGGGCAATCCAGCCAAAAGAACGCAATGATGCTTATAGATAGCCTTAATGCTATGACCTGCCCCCTTGGTTTTTTCTGCCTCTTCCCTTTCAACTTTGGGCTTAGGTACAAGGGTACCCTTAGGTACAAGGGTTGTCAACACTTAGGCATCCATAATACTTACGGACTGTCAATCCACATAAACATTAAATGGGCCTTTATTAGATCCTCTATCAATCCTCAGTGCCTGGTGTAAGTGTGTAAAGTTCAGGTTTACTGATACACAACATTTTTAGTTCGAAAGTGCTATCCATCAACAGGGAAATGAAAGGAATGCCGGGGTTGCTCAGTCCATTATATATCTGCCTTCAGCTTATGATACCAGAGTCATGATACCAGAGTCCTAGGATGGAGTCCCACATCAGGCTCCTTGCTCCATGGGGAGCCTGCTTCTCCCTCTGCCTGCTGCTCCCCCTCCTTGTGCACAAGCACTTGGTCTCTCTCTGACAAATAAAGTCTTAAAAAACAAAACAAAACAGGGAAAAGGAAAACAGGAGAGAAGTGAAAGTTAAAGGGCAGGGGTGGGGGGGTTCGTAGAATTCAAAACTTAAAAAACTGTCCTGGAAAAGTTCTCCTTCATTAACTCTTTTATTAGATTTGTTCCATTGCTCCATGTATATATAAAATCCTCGTGTTCCTCCTCCTCATTTGATACCTGAGCTCTAGTACCTTCAGTTTCTTTTCTGTTTAGCCTTTTCACTAAAAAGTATATGTGGGGAAGAGGAATATGCCTACTCATCTGGATGATTGCCAACTTTCTCAAACACAGAAATGCACACTGCTCTCTTGATGCAGTTGAAAAAGAGTGGTGACTTCGATGCCAGCAATATCTTCCTCACACAGGGAGAGGAAGATCATATGGTGGCAACAAAATTAAAGCCTATCTTATACATTATCAAAAGAAAATGATTTTCCTTACTATTTATTTAAGGTCTTTTTAAAAAATTTGAATTCTCATATAGTTAACATACAGTGTTATATTAGTTTCAGGTGTACAATATAGCGATCCAACCCTTCCATACAACACCTGGTACTCATCGTAACAAGTGCCCTCCTTCATCCCCTGACCTGTTTCACTGAACCCCCTGCCTTACCTCTGGTAACCATCAGTTTGTTCTCTTTATTTAAGAGTCTGTTTCTTGGTTTGTCTTTCACCTTTGTTCATTTGTTTTTTAGTGTTTTTTTCCCTATGATTTGAAATCATATGGTATTTGTATTTCTATGACTTATTTCACTTAGCACTATACTCTCTAGCTCCATCCCATGTCATTGCAAAAGGCAAGATTTTGTTCTCCTTAACGGCTGAAAAATACTCCATTGTATACATATATGCACCATATCTTCCTCACCCATTCATCTATCAGTGGACTCTGGGGCTGCTTCCATAATATGGCTATTGTAAATAATGCTGCTATAAACATAGGGGTACATGTAGTCCTTTGAATTAGTGTTTTTGCATTTTGGGGGTAAATACCCAGTAATGTGATGACTTCATCATAGAGTACTTCTATTTTTAACTATTTAACTATTTTAACTGTTTTAAATTGGCTGTACTTGTCTCCTTTTTCTCTATATCCTCACCAACACTTGTTGTTTCCTGTGTTTTTTATTTTTTCTATGTTTTAAAAGTTTGGCTTCTGTGAGAAATGGTATGTAATAGCATAATTTCCCATTGTTTAATAACAGAATTAAGAGAGCTATGATGTATGAAAAAAATTTTTTAGATTTTATTGATTTATTTGAGAGAGAGGGAGAAGTAGCTTCCCCGCTGAGCAGGGAGTCCAACATAGGGCTCGATCCCAGGACCCTGGGATCATGACCTGTGCCAAAGGCAGCTGCTTAACCAACTGAGCTACCCAGGTGCCCTTGAAAAGATTTTAAATACTGAAAAGATATCTTAGGGGCACCTGGGTGGCTCAGCTGGTTGAGTGACAGGCTCTTGGTTTCAGCTCGGGTCATGATCTCATGGGTCTTCAGACTGAGCCCTGTATAGGGCTCTACGCTCAGCAAGGAGTCTGCTTGAAATTATCTCCCTCTGCCCTTCCCCTGACTCGTGCGGTCACTCTCTCTCTCTCATAAATAATTTTTTTTAAAAAGATATTTTAAAATTCTATACCAATGCTATTGAGTTACCAAATTTCACACTTCAATCTATAATTATTATAAGTCCATGAATTATATAATATATATAATCAGTCCATGAACTAATGACTTTTGACCCTTGCAAACTAAAAAAAAAAAAGATTTTATTTTTAGGTAATCTCTACATCAAAAGTGGGGATCAAATTCATAATCCCAAGACCAACAGTTGCATGCTCCACCAAGTGAGCCAGACAGGTAGCTCATAAACTTCATATTCAAACTGACTTCTAGGGAAGAATGCCAGAACTCTGAGATGTAGATAAAGATGTAGATAAAGTTGTTAGAATGATGAACTGACTAGCAGAGAATCAAAGAGAATATCTCCCCCTTCCATTTTCTACCTTTACTTTCCTTTATTCAACTTGGGAATAACCCCATTTAAAAATCTAAACATTCAGGGGCGCCTGGGTGGCTCAGTAGGCTAAAGCCTCTGCCTCTGCTCAGGTCATGATTCCAGGGTCCTGGGATTGAGCCCCACATCGGGCTCTCTGTTCAGCAGGGAGCCTGCATCCTCCTCTCTCTCTGCCTCCTTTCTCTGCCTACTTGTGATCTCTGTCGGTCAAATAAAGAAATAAAATCATAAAAAAAAATCTAAACATTCATTTCTGCTTTAAAAACACAGTATTAGACAAGATGGTTAAAATTAGTTATTGATTAAAAGCCCCTAGTTTTTCACAACATAATATAAGGAAGCTTACTGTCCCGCTTATTATACTTTATGTGAGGATGTATTAGTGAACTTTATACTTTACTATTTATATACTTTATATACTATTTATATACTTTATACTATACTATTATACTTTATGTAAGGATGTATTAGTGAACCTTTTAAATTTTACTAACAGTAAATTTAAATTGAATGAACTCTCTAGGTAAATTCGCATACACACACAAAATACTCCTAAGTAAAATGCTCTCAAGTTCTACCCAGTCTGTCACAAACGGCAGGTTTTCTTTTTTTTCCACAGGTGAATAACATCCATTATATGTATATACCACATCTCCTTTATCCATTCATCTGCAAACAGATAATTGGGTTGTTTTTATATCTTCACTACTGTGAATAATGTTTCAATGAATATGGGAGTGCATTTCCTGGTTATATGTCCAAAAGTGGGATTACTGGGTTATATGGTATATGGTATGGCCAGTCAAAGGGTAGCCAAACTTCCAATTGTAAGATGAGTAAGTTCTGGGGATCTACTGTACAGCATGGTGACTATAGTTAACAATATTGTATTGTATACTTGAAATTGACTGCGAGTAGACCTTAAGTGTTGTCACCACACACACACACACACACACACACAGACAGTAATTATGTGAAGTGATGGAGGTGTTAATTAATCCTATTGTTGTAACCATTTTGTAATATTAAAGTATATCAAATCATCACACTGTATATCTTAAACTTACAATGCTATATATCAATTATATGTCAATAAAGCTGGAAAAGAAAGAGCAAATTTAAAGAACAAAAACAGTAACAAAAAACCGAGTAAACTAAGGCCTGTACTTCTGTTATTTTATTTTTTTATTTTTGATTTTTTAAAAGATTTTTATTTATTTATTTGACAGAGATCACAAGTAGGCAGAGAGGCAGGCCGAGAGGGAGGAAAGGAAGCAAGCTCCCCACTGAGCAGAGAGCCCAACATGGGACTCGATCCCAGGACCCTGAGATCATGACCTGAGCCGAAGGCAGAGGCTTTAACTCACTGAGCTACCCAGGCGCCCCTGTACTTCTGTTTTTTTTTTTTTTTAAAGAGAGCTTCTAGTCCAAAAATCAGGGAATAAAGAAAAACATATTAGCATAGCTGGCATGTAGCTACCAATCCCTGGTCTACATGTCCAGTTATTCCAGAGTAATAAAGTCTGGTTCAGTAATGTCTTACTATTTAAAGGCTACTTTCCCATTCTTGCTGTATTTACTAGACTTTTTCTAAAGCTAGTTTCATTTCAACTAGTTTGCACATAGAAGAGAATCTGGCTTCTGAACAACCAAAATACTACCACCTTAACTCACTTATTTCACTCAACACAGAATGACCACCTGAGTCAATGCAGGACACAAAAATCACAGTGCCGCGCTCAGTGGGTTAATAAGCCTCTGCCTTTGGCTCAGGTCATGATCTCAGGGTCCTGGGATCAAGTCCCGCATTGGGTTCTCTGCTTGGCAGGGAGCCTGCTTCCTCCGCTCTCTCTCTGCCTGCCTCTCTGCCTACTTATAATCTCTTGCTGTCAAATAAATAAATAAACCCTTAAAAAAAAATCACAGTGCCTTCCACCTGAGCATTAACAAAGAAGAGGAATAAGAATTCAGAGAACAGATTGGTTGGCTGGGAGTCAGAGTGAGAAAGAACAGAAAGAATAGGATTGTTAAAAACCTTTACGGAGGAGCCAACCTTGACAATTTTGTCACAAGGAATAGGTTAGGAAGAAAGAAAAGAGGCACCTTCGAGAAAGGTGAACTAACACTGAGATGGCAAAGAATGGCACAGTTCAGAAAACAGCAAAGGAATAGAGGGCAGAGGAAAAGTAGACAACATGTAAGAGAAAGACAAAAACTTTTAAAGTAGATGTGGACCAGATTTTGGAGGCGTTCAATGTTTAGGCTTTCACTGAGAACACTTTATACCTTAGACACAATTCTCAAAAGCAGAATCGAAAAGAAGGGGCATCTTAGGAGGCTGGTGATAATGGAAGGGGCATGAACAACAGAAGTCATTGACGATAAAGATCAAGGGCAGAGAGAGAAAAGTGACCGAAAAAGACCCAAATCAAAGGCTATTTTAGAGAACTATCTAGCATCAGTACTGTGCAGAGCCAGATTAGAGTCTGGGATAAAAAGAAAAATCAATAATACCAACTGCCTTCATTTAAATTTTTGATACTGTGTTCATCATGGGTTTTTTTGCATTAACTTTAAAATAGTTCATTCAAATATTACTGATTACTAAGTTTTTAGGGGCACCCTCTTAAAATGTCCACCTGAAGGGGCACCTGGGTGGCTCAGGCAGCAAGTGTCTGCCCAGCAAGGGTCCTGGGATCATGCCCCACACCTGGCTCTCTGTTCAGCAGGGAGCTTGCCTCTTCCTCTCCCTCTGCCTGCTGCTCTGCCTACTTGTGCTCTCTATCAAATAAATAAATAAAATCTTAAAAAAAAAAAAATTTGCACTGAGGCAAATACCACAATTTTTACAAATCAGAAGTTCCAAAGGACTACTATTATACATTAATTGACTTTCACGCTATTGACCTTGAAAGGAAAAAAAAAAAAGATTAATTCCTGTTACAAATGTTTTAGAAGATAGGGAAGTCCATAATTTATTTTTGAAAGATTCCTCCTGCAATGTTATTAAAATAATGTGACTTTTAGCTTGTACAGAGGGAAGGAGCTTAATTTACAGGGAATATCCATTTATGTGAAAGAGTGACAATATCCTATAATAAAGCATTCCAGTGTCTAAGGCAGAATCTAAGTTTCAGTCAGCGTAATACCCAAGTACTCAAGAGTGAGGTACCCAATGAGTTGTTCAATTGAAAGGGTTTTATCTGGATGTAAGACTTTCAGTTTCTTTGAATATTATTTGCTTCTCAAGGTTATCCAGGGAAAAACGAAGTTCTTTCCAAAAGCCCTTCCACATTTCTTTGACCTTATCAAGATTACTTTTTACCTCTCTTTGGTGGTCGTACATGATATGTTAAGTCATTAATGACCAGCTTAAAGTCATCAAGGAGTAGGAGGTCTATCCCTGTTGAGGCAGCAACTCGAACGCCATCTGTGAAAAATTTAAATGTAAAAATTTAAACTTGTCATATGTCCACAATTAATTGCGAATGAGCAGGAAAAAGCAATCCTCAAAATCAATTTTAAAAATTATATCTCTTCTTTTAAATTCTAGTTCACTTTTGCCTCATCCCCAAGTTCTATGCTAAACAAAGCTTTTATTATCTGAGCTTTTTGCTTTCATGATCTCAAGTCCATGAAGATTTAACAATATACTTTTCTAACAGAACTTTATGAACAAGTAAAATCATTACATAGATCTATAGGTGTTATGTGGAAATCTAGGGTCTCTGGGGGAGCTGAATGGATGTCATATATCTATCTATGATGGAAGATGATTGAGTAAAAGTAATTTGGTAGGGACAAATGTTAGGGTCAGCAAAGTACACCATACTGGTCTACTAATTATATTACTAGATAAGATGAAAATTAAGTATATTTAAACTACTTAAAGTATAGAAATGTGGCAAATTATTAACAACTGGTAAATCCAAGGGTAAATAGGTACTTCCTGTATAGTCTTTTATGTTTCTTGTAGATTTAAGATTTTTCAAAGAATGGGAAAAAAACCAAGGTACTTAAATAAATAAGTAGGATAAATGTTATGTCAAATGGGAATTTTTAGTGCCATTCTTTTCCAATCACATATGTCTTAATTTTGTAAACTTTCATGTGAAAGACAGAAGATCTAAAAAGAAGTCCTAACATTTCGTATCTCCAGAGATGAGGGCTCAACCACTAGAAAAGTTTATTTTATGCCTACGGTAATAATAAATAGTTAATAATAACATAAAATGTGATTGACTGCTCATCTTTGCCTGGGGCATTATATGTCAGATGCTTCTGAATGAGACTTTTTGTATATATACAATCCTAAAATTGAACAATTATACTTTGCGAAGTGGGAGAGAAATCACTGTCTCCTGACATTTTTTAAGGAAAAAAATATGTTCTAAAGTTAAGAGTGGGGTATTCTTTTGCAGTGGGGTGTGTGTCTGTGTGCGCGCACGTATAAGTGGTCTGGGGTGAAATGAGGGTTGGGTGGGAATTAATAATGAATGTGACTATACCTGGTGAATAGATTGCAACTCTGTCAATTCCCCGATCCTCTTCTTGCAGTTGTCGTAAAAACACACCAACCGAGTCTGAGATAGGTTTGAGTGTGAACTGGCAGCGTTCACGCCGGGATGGTAGCCTCACAGATATCACAGGTAACCCATTTTGATACACCACTGTCACATCTGAATGAAAAAGACCCATAATTATATGATAATCAGATTTCATTATAAGTTACAGTATTACTAGTCTTACATAAGGTCTATTATTATCAATGTGGTTTAAAATATTTTCAAAGGTTTCAAGAATATGCCCTTTAGCTTTAGTTAAAGGTTATTCTGGGAACTGGCTTATGGAAGATCAATCATATGGCTCACACAATTCACTCTTCAGAAGAAAAAAAAACACGTAAAAGATTAGATTCTAAGTAGGTCAGGGAAAGACTTGCCCAGAAATCTGAGATAAAGATTTTGGTGTTGGTGAATCTAAATCCTAGTTCTACTGAGAAGATTTTATTAAACAGCCAGAGATTGCTGAACTAGGTTCCCTAACCTGTAGGAGATAGCTCTTAGTAGCCACAGCTTTCAAGAATCCCTGGGGAATAATATAATGAAAATACATTAAAAAAGTGAGATGCTTACTTAAGGACAGTCAATTCATATTTATGGTATAATTATTATTTCCAAGGGACTTGATAAGTAAGTATTCTCTTATGCAATATGAATATATTATGATATAATAAAAAAATTCTTTTTATGTTCTCTTGAACATCATCCTGAGGTCAGCTAGAAGCCAAACTCAACTACTTGGGATTTTCTAACAAAAATTATTAAAGGAAACATTATCATAAGCTATAAATCTGAAAAGATTTTCTACATTACAAGGTAGAATTCCCATTTCCTTATCTTTTTCCTCAACAGGAAAAAAAAAGCCTTAGTTACTAAAACAAGTGTCTGAATAAAGTAACTCTTTTGAAGTAATTTTCATATGAATTTTTTAAATAAATAAATTTTAAAGCTCATGTAAAGTTTTTACATGAGCAGCCAAGATTTAAAGATGATAAGTTAGCACTAGGCTGTGAAGCACTATTTAATATCATTTTCCTTTTGCCTTAAGAGCTTCCTTGAACATTTCTTGTTCGGCAGATGTGTTGACAATAAATTCTCCTCACTTTTGGGAACTCTGAAGTTTATTTCACCTTCATTTTTGAAGAAAAATTTGCTGTGTAAAAAATTCTAGTTGGACACTTTTTTTTTTTTTTTTTTAGCACTCTAAAGAACTTAGGTCTTCTGGTTTGTCTAGCATATGATAAGTTCATGTATATTCTTCTTTATTTCTCTGTACATATGTCTTTTATCCTGTGGCTACTTTTTTTTTTTTTTAAAGATTTTATTTATTTATTTGACAGACAGAGATCACAAGTAGGCAGAAAGGCAGGCCGAGCGAGAGGAGGAAGCAGGCTCCCTGCTGAGCAGAGAGCCCGATGTGGGGCTCGATCCCAGGACCCTGGGATCATGACCTGAGCCGAAGGCAGAGGCTTTAACCCACTGAGCCACCCAGGTGCCCCTATCCTGTGGCTTTTCTCTTTATCACTGGTTTCCAACAATTTAATTACAATATTCCTTTCTATGGTTTCTAAGTTATTAAATTTCTTAGATCTGTGAACTCATAGTTTTCATCAAATTTGAAGAAAATTTTGGCCATTACTCAAATATTTTTTCTAACTCTTACACCTTTCCTTCTGAGATTCCAGTTATACTTATATTAGACTATGCAGTGTTGTCTCACAGGGCATTAAGGTTCTCTTTATATAAGGTTCTCTTCATTTTGGATAGTTTTAACTGCTATGCACTTCATTGAGACTGATATTTTCTTCTTCCGTGTCTAAATCTGTTAATTCCATCTATAGCTGCTTTTCATCTCAGATATTATTTATTTCATCTCTAGAAGTTACATCTGTTTATTTTTATATCTTCTGTTTTTCTTCATATTATGCTTGTTTTCCTTTTCCCCCCAAATATAAAGATCACATTTATAATAACTATTTTAAAATCCTTGTCTGTTAATTCCATCATCTCTGTTGTTTCTAGATCTTCCTGACTAATTTTTTTTTAAATTTTTTATTTTTTATAAACATATATTTTTATCCCCAGGGGTACAGGTCTGTGAATCACCAGGTTTACACACTTCACAGCACTCACCAAAGCACATACCCTCCCCAATGTCCATAATCCCACCCCCTTCTCCCAAACCCCCTCCCGCCCTGACTAATTTTTCTTGTGTTTTTTCCCCACCCCCGCTTCTTCATATATCTAGTAAGTTTTGATTCAAGGTTAGACATCATTACTTTTACACTGTTCAGTGCTGGATGTTGTACAGGTTCTTGCATATTATTTTGATCCTTTTAAGTCCCTTAGAAAGTTTCTTAGGACAGATCTAGAGATTCCTTTATTACAGGGCCAAATTTGGCCCTACTAATAAGATTCAATGAACACTGAATGTTCATATATTCAGTGATGTCTCTTCTCTAACAGGAGGGAAGTCAAATAATTTCTGGTCCTAACAATTTCTGAGCACTAACAATTATCCATTTTACAAATTCTGATAATTGTTATTATAAATTATTCTAGCCTGGTCTTGTGGCTTAGCATTTAGCCAAAGCCTCAGGTTGTGCACTGAGGCACTATAGAATCAATTCCATTTGTTTTTCTTCTCTCAGAGATCACAGTCTTGTCCTTATTGTCCAATGTCTAAAAACAATTTTTTTAAATATATTTGGTCTGGTGTTCTAGTTGTTGACTACAGGGCAACAATTCCTATAGCAGTGAATCCTCTGTGGATACATGTTTTGAATTTTTACATAAAAATTAGGAGGTGCCTGGGCGGCTCAGTGGATTAAGCCTCTGCCTTTAGTTCCAGTCATGATCTCCGGTCCTTGGATTGAGCCCCACATCGGGCTCTCTGCTCAGCAGGGAGCCTGCTTCCCCCCTCTCTCTGCCTGCCTGTCTGCCTACTTGTGATCTCTCTCTCCATCAAATAAATAAATAAAATCTTAAAAAAAAAAAAACTTAAAAAAAAATAAGAAGACAAAAATCTCTATTTCTTTAATTCTTCCAAAAGGGTAGTCTATATTTGCTAAGAAGGAGGAAGTCAAGGATAATAATATGAATTTAATATACAGTAAGTACTATCTAAAGTTTTTAATGTAAAGATATTTGAATATTTTGTCATTTTCCCCCTCATTTCTAAAAGAATCCTTAGTGGGACATCTGGGTGGCTTAGTTGGTTAAGTATTTGCCTTTGGCTCAGGTCATGATCCAGAGGTCCTAGGATCAAGTACCACATTGGACTCCTTGCTCAGCAGGGAGCCTGAATTTCCCTCTGCCTGCTGCTCCCCTGGCTTGTGCTCTCTTTCTCTCTCTTACAAATAAAAATATTTTTAAAAAAAATTTTAGGGGTGCCAGGGTGGCTCAGTGGGTTAAAGACTCTGCCTTCAGCACTGGGCGTTCTTTGCTCTGCAGGGAGCCTGCTTCTTCCTTCCTCCTCTCTCTCTGCCTGCCTCTCTGCCTACTTGTGATCTCTGTGTGCCAAACAAATAAATAAAATTTAAAAAACAATTTTTTTAAAAAATAAAAGAATCCTTAGCCAGTCCAGTGTTTAGTTAAAGTCAGAGCCATTAACATGAATATCCCCACTTCTTCTATAGGCAGTAATGATGTTGGCATCATAAAATTAGATGACTAACATTTATTTCTGTGTTCCCGCCCCCATTATCTTCTCTCTGTATGTGAAAAAACTGTTCAGCCAGATTTCAAGAAGCAGACAAAGGTGAATTTAAATACAAGATGGGAGTCTTAAACACAAAACTACGGAAGATTTCACTAAAGCATGTTTCATAGGTTAAGTGCTTAGGGGTTATTATTTTAAAATAACTGAGATAAAGTCAACAGAGAAAATTAAGGTCTTTCTCAGTCATTTTAACTTTTTACACTAAAGATCATGAAGCCTTTCAAAGGAGTGAAATATGAAAGCTTTGAGAAACTCTGCATGGAATAACACACTTCAGGACTGACAAATCTTCATTATAATACCGCTTTTGAAAAAAATCCCCAGGTCTCCTTTCCCACACACTAGTTTGTAATGTAAATGTCAGATTTCTTGGTTTGCAACCAAAACCAATTACCCAAGTTCCTCAAGTTTTACAGTATGTAAAATAGCTGCTGGTTGTAACAAAGTCACAATGGATATTTATAAGCTACTGACAGTTATCAGCTCCTATTCTCTATAGACAAATATTCTTTTTAAGTGTAAATTGCATCAGGCAGTGCTTGGTTGGGTTTATTTTTAATCTTTGCTTTGATTTCCACATCAATAAAATAAGAAATAATCTAAGTATGTTCTACAGCAATGTGCTTCAAAGAAACCAAGAAATTATGGGTCAACCAATATGAATAGAGAGGAGAATATGACAGTGGATTTAGGCACAAAAGCAAAAAGGCAAGGGATTTTCCAGACTAAGAAGAGAAGTGCAAAGACAACGGACATTTGAGGTTGAAGAAGTAATACATTAAAAACAAAATGTCGGGTGCCTGGGTGGCTCAGTGGGTTAAGCCGCTGCCTTCGGCTCAGGTCATGATCTCAGGGTCCTGGGATCGAGTCCCGCATCGGGCTCTTTGCTCAGCGGAGAGCCTGCTTCCTCCTCTCTCTCTCCGCCTGCCTCTCTGCCTACTTGTGATCTCTCTCTGTCAAATAAATAAATAAAATCTTTAAAAAAAAATAAAATAAAAACAAAATGTCTTTGGAGCATCAGGTACAGAAAAAGTTGTAAAATAAAAATGCTTGTTTTTTTAGCTAATCGTTAAGTGGGAAAGTTAAGTGCATTTAGGAAATTTATTCGGTGTTCAAAATAATGGGTAAAACTCCTCTAAAATAGATCATCTCATGTACGAACATAGCTGTATACATCTTAAGGACTTATGAAAGGGAACTGGTGCAATAAGGAAGCACATATGTGGTGTTTTCTGCAAAGGTACTTAGAGCTGAACCTTATGTGTGATGGATGATTCCAGTGACTAAAGATCTTGTCTGTTTCTTTTCTTTCTCCTTTCTGTAATATTATGCATCAAAAATGTAAACTATAAGCACAGACTTTCAGTGTTGGAAGAAATAGAGAAATCATATAGACTATGTCCTTTTTTGCAGCTAAGAATAAAGTCTGGCACGGTTAAATGATATTCCTAAGGTGACAGAGTTCAACCCAATGCAAAGTGGCTTTGGATCTCATCAATTGACTAAAAAGTCACCTTCTCCCAGGTCATGTATGATTTAGGTTGCTAAATTCAGTAGGAATTTTAGCCCTTAACTTGCTTGTTTTAGTAACATCTAATGATGTCACCCTACTCCTTCACTTTATAAAATGTTTTCTTTTTGGCTTCTATGATTCTATACTCTCCTGGTTGTTCTGTACCTTCCTTTCTATACTTTCTCATTTTCCTTCATAGGTTCTTTTTCTTATATTCATCCCTTTTGAAAGTTTCTAAGTGCTCTGTCCTTGGCCACAGTGTTTCTCAATCCACACACTCTCTAGGCAATCCCACGCCCTTCCATACTGTCCCAAACCTATATTCATCTGTCTGCTGAGTTTCCTGTACACCTTTTTCCTGTACATTTTTATTCTTAAAAGTGAATTAATCTTCCGTGAACCACTCATTTCTGACATTTCTCATTTCAGTCAATACCACCACCAGTATTTAACTTCTGCCCAATCCAGAAAACTCTCTGATACTCCTGACTACCCTTAGAACCAGAACATGAGATTCCTCATAACTAATCAGTCAGCATGTCCTTTCATTATAGTTTCTAAACAACTCTAATCCTTCCAGTTCTCTCTACTACTACCATCTTCTTAGTCCAAGCCACCACCACCTTTCTTATATCAGCCACATTGTAATTGCACTCTTACTTTATTCTAGCCTTGCTCCTGTTCAAAACATTATCCACACTTAAACAGAGTAATCTTTCTTTTCCCAAAGGAAACCACTATCTTGAAGTTGGTATTTGGTGTCTAGCATTCCCATCCATAATATACATACTAGCAGAGACACAGAGACAGACACACAGAGACAGCTCAATATACCATATGTAGTATGGTATATTGTAGCCTTTAAGATGGCTCTCCAAGATCCTTGCCTCTAAGTATTCACATCCTTGTGTGGTCCTATCCCACATCAAATCAGGGCTGGTCTGTAAAAATCAGTAGAATACAGCAGATGTGATGGTGTGTAACTTCCCAGGCTATACCATAAAAGACTGTAGTTTCTCTCTTGCTCTTTTGGATTGCTCCGAGGGAATCCAGTAGCCACAAGGACAATCCTGCAGCCCATATGGAGAAGCCAGAATTGAGAAGTGGAGTCTCCTATCAAGAGCCAGTACCAACCTCTCAGCCATGTCGTGAGCCACCTTAGAATTGAATCCTCCAGCCCCAGTCAAACCTTTAGATGACTACAACCCTAGCCGACATGGGATTGCAATCCCATGAGATCCTGAATTGCCCAGCTAAACTGCTCCTAAATTCCAAATCCACAAAAACATGATATAATAAAGGATTATTATTGTTTTAAGCAACTAAGTATAGCTATAATTTGCTATATGGTATTAAATAACCAAATATGGCATGTTTTTTTTATGTACTTAGATGTTACATAAATGGTTGTATTCAACCTTCTACAACTTGCCTTTTATGCTCAATAATGCTTTGAGATTTATCCAAATTGAATCACATTCCTGGATCATTCAAAGTTCCACATAGAATTTCACTGTATGAATATACCACAATTTATTCATCCCTTGAAAAAACACATTTTTTTGTTCTTTATTATAAATAAAAAGAAGGCTAAGAGAGTTAGCAGCACTCCTTGTTTTGAGTTTCCAATAAAAATTTGGCCAAATTTTCTTTTCCTTTTTGAGCTCTTTGTTACACATTTTCCTCCTTACGCCGTCCGGAATTTACTTTCGTGAGGTAAGAAGTCAATTTTAACAGCAGTATTTATTTAATTTATTAGAGATTTTATTTATTTATTTGACAGAGAGACAGAGAGAACACAAGCAGGGGGAGTGAGGGAGGGAGAAGCAGGCCTCCCACTGAGCAGGGACCCCAATGAAGGGCTGGATCCCAGGACCCTGGGAACATGACCTGAACCAAAGACATATGCGTAATGACTGAGCCACCAAGGTGCCCCTAACAGCATTATTTATTGAATAGTCTGCCTTTTCTCCTGATTTACAATGCTAATTTTATCACACATCAAATTTTCATATATGCAATGTTTCTCTAATCTAACTTACAATTTTTCCTGAACAGTATTTCACTGTTTTGATTATTATGGCTTAAAAATACATCTTAATATGTAGTTTGGGCAAACTCCCCCTCACCCCACTTTTCTACTCCAAATTTATCTTAGGTATTTGTATAGTTTTATTCTTTCACATAAATTTTGAATAAACTCAGCAGCTCCTGTTGGGGTTTGGATTAGCATTGCACTGGAGTTTATAAATTCATGTGAGGAAAGCTATAATTTTTACAATGTTGTTTTCACATTCGTTAATGTGTTATAACTCTGCATTTATTTTTATCTTATTTTATGTCCTTCAATAAAGTTTATTCTTCTTAATATGTTTTACAAATTTTTTTTTACTAGTATCATGCTTAAATAGTTTCAAACAATTTATTTATTTGTTCGTTCATTTGTTTTTTAAAGATTTTATTTATTTATTTGACAGACAGAGATCACAAGTAGGCAGAGAGGCAGGCAGAGAGAGAGAGAGACAGGGGGAAGGAGGCTCCCTGCTGAGCAGAGAGTCTGATGCAGGGCTCGCCAGGACCCTGGGATCGACCTGAGCCGAAGGCAGAAGCCTTAACCCACCCAGCCCCTCAGGCGCCCTGCAAACAAGTTTATTTATTTATCTAAAGGTTTTATTTATTCATTTGACAGAGAGAGACACAGCAAGAGAGGGAACACAAGCAGAGGGAGTGGGAGAGGGAAAAGCAGGCTTCCCACCAAGCAGGGAGCCTGATGCGGGGCTCGATCCCAGGACCTGGGATCATGACCTAAGCCAAAGGCAGACTCTTAACCATCCGAGCCACCCAGGCGCCCCAACAATTTATTTATTTATTTATAAAGATTTTATTTATTTGACAGACAGAGATCACAAGGAGGCAGAGAGAGAGGAGGAAGCAGGCTCCCCGCCGAGCAGAGAGCCCGATGCAGGGCTCAATCCCAGGACACTGAGATCATGACCCTAGCCGAAGGCAGAGGCCCCAACCCACTGAGCCACCCAGCACCCCCCTCCCCACAATTTATTTTAAAAACTAACTTCTACATTCATAAGTTTAATTCTAAAGGTCTATATGTTTTCTCATTAAAGTATATGTTAGACAAAACATAAGATGACCATTTTTAAAACAATAAACTAAATATTATTTTGGTGATAGTAAGGCCCTTCCTTATATTATCACAAAAATGCATTATGTCAAAAATATGCTTGAAATCTGTAATTAGGATATATAAACAAAATGTACTTGCCTCAGAATACCCTCAGAAGAATCTATTTAACTAAGAAAAATAAATCATTGAAATTTTCTTTACATTATTCATAATATATTAAACATACTAAATCTGTCACATATTAACATCATTTGAAGAATACTCCAGTTGAAAACAAGTAAATTTGTAGGAAATATCTTTCTACAGAAATATAAGAAAGCCCAACTATATAATCATAACTTTAGTAGCTTAATAAATCCAGTTGTTTTTAACCAGTAGTATAAATTAATTCTTTAAAAATATTTTATTTATTTATTTAAGAGAGCGAGAGAGAGAGCGAGAGAGAGAACAGGGGAGGGGCAGAAGAGAAGGACAAGTAGACTCCCTACTGAGCGCAGAGCCCAGAGTTTGATCTCAGGACCCTGAGATCATGACCTGAGCCAAAACCAAGAGTTGGATGCTTAACTGAGCCACCTGGTGACCCTATAAATTAATTTTAATCACATCAACTACATATTTCACTTTTGTACCTCAGGTGAATCAGTATTTGTACAACTGAATCTGTGAACTATGTAGAATTATTTTTGTGAAGTTATTATGAGGTTTAAATGCTGAAAGTTGGAAAAACACAAAGTTATAAATCATCTTTGAATATTTGGTATTGTCAGTCTGACATTAAATAGCCATATAACCTATGTACCTTTTGTTGATTCTGGTTCTTTTCACATGAGTTCATGAAAATATTTCTCATAAATGTCAAAACCATTTGTGTTAAAAGGTCATCCCCTCCTTTCTTTTCATTCATGTACTCATTCTACTGAGAATTAAAAATTTTTGTTTGCTTTTATAAAAATGAAGTCCTATCCCAAATAGTACCGTAACATTTTTTCCTTTTAAAACTAATGCTTTGGGGGCACCTGGGTGGTTCAGTGGGTTAAATCCTCTGCCTTCAGCTCAGGTCATGATCCCAGGGTCTTGGGATCGAGCCCCACATTGGGCTCTCTGCTCAGCAGGGAGCCTGCTTCTCTTTCTCCCTCTCTGCTTGCCTCTCTGCCTAATTGTGATCTCTGTCTGTCAAATAAATAAAATCTTTCAAAAAAGTTTTTAAAAATTAAAAAAAAAATAAAACCAATGCTTTCGATGGTGCTGCTGTGAAAGTAACTTTATTAAACCTTGACCTTTGACCTACTTTAACTTTTGGGTAGTGAGAAGCAGAATATGGTCCTAAAGCACAGACAGTGGAGTGCAGTAGAAAAAGCATGGTTTTGGAATCTCAGCTAGATAGTACTCAAGTTCTATCATAGGAGACACCTTGAATCCATGGGCATACTATTGAATATAACTATACCTCATTTTTCTCACAACATAGGGGTTCTAATATCTCACAAGGTTGTTGAGAAGATTCAATGAGAATATGTGAAAAAAATGCCTGCTTTAATAGTTTCTCTTGAAAGACTCTAAAAACTAGAGTCTTAAAACCCAAAGTCTAAAATCATAGAATACATCCAATAATGCCTTTAAATCTCAAGAAAACAAATCTGACTTGTTCCATTGAGGGCAACAAGAAGAAAAACAGTATATACTATACAAACCAACTCCATATTTCTTAATATTTTTGGGTAACTGACCTCTTTGAGACACTGATAAAGGTATGGATTCCTCTCTTGGCCCTATTTCCTGAAAACACTCAATTTATACATAAAAATTTTAGATATAATTTATTTTTTTGCATCAGAAACTGATTTCCTTCATATTCCCTGTAATGGACTGAATTGTGTGTCCGTCCCCTACCCCTCACCTCCCCACCCCTGCCATTCCTATGTTGAAGCTCTAATTCCCAGTATGACTACCTTGGAGATGGGTCCCTAGGGGGTAACTAAGGTTAAATGAGGTCATAAAGGACAAAGGACAGGCCCCAGTCTGTTAGGACTGTGTATTTATAAGAGTAAGAACTCTCCCCACTCCCCACCATGTGAGAACACAGACAGAAAGTAGCTATCTGCAAGCTAATAGAGTTCTTATAAGATCCAGACCATGCTGGCACCCTGCCCTCAGCCTTCCAGCCTCCAGAACTGTGAAAAAACAAATTTGTGTTGTTTAAGCCACCCGGCCTACGCTATTTTGTTATGGCAGCCCTAGCAGACTACTACATTGACATTTTTAAAATAAATGTTGACAAAAACTGAAGTACTTTCCTCATTTCTAACCCCCAATTAATGGCCATTTCCTATTTTTCAAAAGAGATAAAAGAAAATTGTACAAATTAAGTAAAGTAAACTTTAATTCTATATAAAAACCATTTCAATTACAAGATTGCTTTTGTTTGGTTTGTATAATGAAGTCACATAGGGGCCTGGTTTTAGAACATGGTTAACTTGAATATAATCCTTGATATCTAAAAGGTTGTGCCTTTTTGTTTTCACAAAAGGAAATGGTAACAAATATAATCACGGATCACTTTGCCAGATGATGATGGTAGGCTAGGTGTGTGCAAGGAACCCAAGAATTTCCTAAGACTCTTAGAATTGAGGGGCGCCTGGGTGGCTCAGTTGTTAAGCATCTGACTTCGGCTTAAGTCATGATCCCAGGGTCCCGCTAGAGCCCTTCATTGGGCTCCCTGCTCAGTGGGAAGCCTGTTTCTCCCTCTCCCACTTCCACTGCTCGTGTTCCCTCTCTGTGTCTCTCTCTGTCAAATAAATAATAAAAATAAAATCTTAAAAAAAAAAACAAAAGACTCTTAGAATTGAATTCTTATCAAAATCACTGTTTTGATGTAGTATCAAAAGAAAAGACTACAAATCCAAAATTCGATTTTAAGGTTTCTGAGTGGAGGTAATCTTTAAGAGCCTTGAGGTTTTTCAATTCCTTTTTTTTTTTTTTTTTGAAGATTTTATTTATTTATTTGACAGGCAGAGATCACAAGTAGGCAGAGAGGCAGGCAGAGAGAGAGAGGAAGGGAAGCAGGCTCCCTGCTGAGCAGAGAGCCCGATGTGGGGCCCGATCCCAGGACCCTGGGATCATGACCTAAGCTGAAGGCAGAGGCTTTAACCCACTGAGTCACCCAGGCACCCCAAGGTTTTTCAATTCTTGTAGAGAAACTGAGAGAATTTTCTATTCAGGACTAGCCCCAGAGAAACTTCTGCCAGCTGTCGGAAAATTCACAGGGTTGTCTATTTCTAATTACTGCTTGGTTAAAGAAGCTCATTATTTTTCTATGAAATTCGTAATAATGACTAGAAGGTCTTAAACTGGAAGATTATGCTCATTCATAAAATCCCAAATATCCCCAAATAAATCAAGCCATAAGTAAACCTTTCCTTATACTAAATTTTCTCTTCTCTTAAAGAGCAAAACTCCTGTCTAAAGTTTAATCAAGCAAAGGAAAACATTCTATTTTGATAAAATCTTCTTCTCATGATGGTGATTACTGCTGTGGTAACAGGCAAGGCTTCTTTTAGGGCTGTTGGAAGCGACTTCAACTATAGAATGTGCAAAGGAAAAAAAAAAAGAAACCCAAGGTATTATTACAATGGGTGGGGCTCCTTTCTTCTCTGAGGCAATATAAATATGCATGTTACTAAGCTTGGAAGATGCACCATCTGTGCAGAATACCAAGATCTTCCTTAGTATCAAAAAAAATTTTTTTTCTGGTAGTTATTTTGGCAAAGAAATTTAACAATCTTTCAAAAATGGTGACAACCATTAATGTTAACAGCTTTTCTAATTTCTGTAAGAGAATCTCACATATTTGAGATTTTTCTTTTACTATGTCAACATGCTTATTAACAGACAAAAACTAGGAACTAACTCCTTAGAACAAATCAGTAGTTTTCATCAAGTTGCACTCTGGAGGGAAATGGGATAATTTCCAAATCCTTCAAAACTTCAAATTATTGAATAAATGATAGGAATCCTAGAATGGATGACATCATCTGAAATTTGACATAAATTCGCTTCTACTCCAAGCTAAGTCAGTTCAAAACTGTCAGCACATAAAACTTAAAGGTCTTTCCAATTTCACGTGGCAGCTTTTCTTGGCAATGTGAAAATCCACTTTTTAGAACCCTTTCAAAAAAAGGCTTTTGTGATAGAAGAAATTCAATCACATTTTGGTAGTTCCTAACTGAAACTTCTGCTTACAACAAAAAATCCAAACTGTAAGATATATTTTAAAAATGGAATACTATAAGCTCTCTCAGCTTTTCCAACTTCATACCTAGGTTGGTGAGAACTCTGCCACATCAAAAAACTAAGGCTTCACATTCTATCATCTTTGGTGATTAGGTGATTTCATTATTTTCATTTCTTTTTTGTATCAAGTTTTTTAAAAGTTGGAATGAAAGATAGTAGAGGAATAGTTTGTGCCCTCAACACAATGAAGACAATAAAAACAGAATTTCCAAATGTGTATAGGAGTGGCCACTAACAAAACAAGATAACTCAAACAAATCTTTCTTTTTCCCAAAACTATTTGAAAAGCAACAGGAAAAGCTCTACAATATATAAAGAATCCTTACAAATCAATACTAAGATGGTCAATTTTTTTAAATGGGCAAAAAGTCTGAATGCTTTTCTAAAGAAAATATGGGAATGTATAATAAGTACATTAAAAGATGCTCAACATCAGAAGGCCTGGGTGGTTCAAATGGTTAAGCTTCTGTCTTTGGCTCAGTTCATGACCCTGGGGTCCCAGGATTGAGCCCTGAGTCAGGCTCCCTGCTCAGCACAGAGTCTGCTTCTCCCTCTGCCCCTCCCCCTGCTCATGCTCTCTCAAATAAATAAATAAAATATTTTTTTAAAAAAAGATGCTCAACATCATTAGTCATCAGTGAAATGCAAATTAAAATCACAACAAGGGTGCCTGGGTGGCTCAGTCAGTTAAGTCCTGATCCTTTGGCTCAGGTCATGATCCCAGGACTGGGACTGAGCTCCAAGTTGGAGGGGTCTCTGCTCAATGGGGAGTCCGCATCTTCCTCTTCCCCAGCCCTCTCTACCCTCCAGTTTATGCTCTCTCTCCCACTCACTCTCAAATAAATTAAAAAAAAAAAAGAGGTAATATTACATATCCACTAAAATATCTATAATCAAGAAGACTGATCCAAATAAGTATTGGGGAGGATACAGGGAAACTGGGACACTTATATGCTGCTGGTGGGAATACAAAGTAGTACAGCCACTTTGGAAAACAGTCTTGTAATTTCTTCAAAAGTCAAGTATATATACTATATAATCCAGCCATTCCACTAAGCATCTACCCAAGAGAAATGAAAACGTATGTTCACACAGACTTTTAAGTAAATGTTAATACCAGCAGTATTAACAGTCCAAAATGGAAAACAATTCAAACATCTTTAACTTGGTGAATAAATAAAATGTGATTGTTTCCACACATTAGAATATTTCTCAGCAGTAAAAATAAAGGAAAGAACTGCAACACCCACTACAATAGTGATAAACGTCAAAAGCATTATGATATGCCAAAGACTGCATATTATAGGAGTCCATTTATATGACATTTGGGAAAAGATTTACTTACTACAGTCAGAAAGCAGATTAGTGGTTGTGTGAGGCAGAAGGTGGGAGAAGGGACTGACTGCAAAACAGGAGGGATGAAGGAAGTAGTCTAAAGCTGGACTGTTATGATGCTATGACATGTGAATTTTATGTATATCTCAATAAAGCTTAAAAAAAAAAGGAACAGCACAAAAAAACAAAGAAAAAGCTGGGACACATACTTAGTTCTCCAAACCATCCATAGACCTTAGGTTAAGAATTTATATATTATTGGGGCACCTGGATGGTTCAGTCATAAAGTGTCTGCCTTTGGCTCAGGTCATGATCCCAGAGTCCTGGGATCAAGTCCCGCATCGGGTTCCTTTCTCAGCGGGGAGCCTGCTTCTCTCTCTGCCTCTGCCTGCCACTCTTTCTGCTTGTGCTCTCTCTCTCTGACAAATAAACAAATCTTTAAAAAAAAAAAAAAAGAAGAAGAAGAAGAAAAAGTAAAAATAAGAAAGATGTATAATTTGGAGATATAGTAAGGACAATAAGTTGCATTAAATCTATTATGTGCCTCTATTTCTTGATAATTAATATGAGTTGGCTTTCTTAAGAAGGGGAAAACAGTACTGGTAGGAATTTGGGGAGCCACACCTTTTTTTTTTTGAAGTATGTATTTTTTCAATGCCTTATGCAACACAGGGCAACCTACTAGCGTTTACATCCTAGAACAATGTTCACCAAATACCCCAGTACAGCTGTACCATTGTTACATTATTGATATACTTCCATATAGGGTAAAAGCAACTGCATTAAGTTAAAAGAGCTTTGGGGTGGGGGAGGGTTCTGATAACACTGTAAATATCTGCTCTAAGGAGTAACAGGGGATCCTAGGACTTGCAAAATTCCTCTGAGGCTTCTTCACTTTAGGTGTATATAAGTTTGCTAGATGCTCTTTTGATGGTTGTTTTGCCTATAAATTGATGTTTATTGTTGAAATTAGAATTCTATCAAACAAAACTTGATATAGAGGAAATAAATATAACATTCAACCCTAAGCAAACAATCTAAGCTACAGATGTGCAATACTAGGTAAGAGAATGACAGTAAGGTTGTGAAAGTATTTCCCTACTACTGTAACAGTAACCAAAACCTCCATCCTGTTGTCAGTTTGCAGCATCATGGACATTCACAAAGGACTGTACGTGGTTCCCAAGCATCTGTTCATTCGTTCTCACATCAAAGAAGGGTATTAAAGCCCTAAGTCTAAGGGAAGGAAAAGAAAATCAGGGCAAGAGGTCTCAGATTTTTGGACTGCTTCTGTGTAGACACTGATGACATGAAGGGGCTAGAGAGTTTGATCATGATGTATATAGTAGGAAGACCCAATGGTTAGGAAATACCAAAGATGGTGTTTCTGTGATCTTCACTTACCTATGTCCCCGATTTTAAAACACAAATGAAAAGATGATCCATGATCTATGAAAACTTGATGGGTCTATTACTTTTTCTTTCTGATCCCTCCTCTAAATTCACTGCATCTCCATTCATATTTTATTTCTCTCCTTTAGTACTGTCCACCCCCCAGGTTCCCTTCTGATTCCAACTCCATCTTAAGCAAAGGAGTATGATTTATAAATTCATATGTTAGAGAATGCAAAGCACTGAGTTAAGGGGAAAAAATTATACATAAAAAATGGAGTTGCCAAAACTCACCATCAGAGGGCACAACAGTACTGCAATAAACAGCTCCCAAATTCTGCCAAGAGGAGAGCCTCTGGTGCACCTAGAAAATAAAAAAAGACACATCCATGGTCAGGACAGAGCAACAAATGTGTGTATATATGATAGAGTGACTTTTTGATTATTTAAGTAATATGTATTCTTTGCAGAAAAGCTTAAAAATATCATTTAAGAAAGTCACACTCATATAAGATCTTAATAATAATAATGAATATTTTGGTTTGTTTTCAAAATTTTAAGCAAACATATTTATATATACACATATTGCACAACTGCTTTTTCACCTACTTTTTAGACACTCAATATTGGTTTTAAGGGCTATCAAGTCTAACTAAACTTTTACGCTTCTTCCTCTTGCTAGCTTTTAGACCTCCATTTCGTTCATAACTAGGTGTTAAGTAGTTCTAGCATGAATTTGCTGTTATTGGGTAGAGATCTAGTCTTTCTGTTCACTATCCCCCCCCCCTTTTTTTAATTTTAAAAACTTGGTCAGGCAGCTTCATTCCCGGTGTCCCTAATAATTTCCTTCTTCTGAAGGATAAGAATTTATTCTTACTATTCTTCTTATTCTGAAGGGTAAGAACATATTCTGAATATAAGAAGGAAATCACTTAAAGTCTTACTACCTTCTCTAAGAGTAGTGTCATTTTGTAGATTTAGGTCTCGAACTTAGTTTCTCACAATTAAACTAAGTTTTAAAAGGAATACTAAATATGTTTCTGACTTGTCAAATGATTCATTTATTCCTTTGTACCTTTTACCTTCCCAGCCACAGACAGTATTAAAGGAAGGCATTAACCAACCAAAAAATAATGTCTGCCTCTGAGGCTGATGTAATATTCCACTCCATCAGCCCTAGAAGAAAAATCATTTAGGACTCTATGACAAGACGTAACTTAACACGATCATGATGCATACCAGAGTTTATATCCTTCATGTGACTATCAATTCCTGCCTCCTTCCAACTTAAGAAAGCATGCAGAAATATGAGACTGACATTTGCTAAAAATGTAAATACAGTAGTCCCCTCTTACTCACAGGGGCTATGTCCCAAGACCCCTCAGGAGATGCCTGAAACTAGATATAGTACTAAATCCTGTATGTTTTTTCTTATACATACATGCTTAAGATAAAGCTTAATTTATGAATTAGGCTCAAGAGATTAGCAACAATAGCTAATAAAATAGAACTGTAACAATATACTGTAAAAGTTAAGTAAAGGTGGTCTCTCAAAGTATCTTACTGTACTGTGCTCACCCTTCTTCTTGTAATGATGTAAAATGATAAAAACACTTACATGATGAGATAAAATGAGGTGAATGACGTCAGGATTGTGACCTAGTGTTAAACTACTAATGACCTTCTGACCATATGTCAGAAGGAAGATCATCTGCTTCTGGACTGCTATTGACTATGGGTAACGAAAGTGAAACCACAGATAAGGGGGGAACTACTGTAATCAATCAAAACTATTAGACTTAGAACATGACACACTAATGTGATTTCGTGCTGGTGAGAACTTTAATATATACAATTACTTTACGGTGACTTCCAGAGGGTTTTTTTTTTTTTTTTAAAGTTTCAAAACATTTAAACTTAATTTTACACACTGATTCAGGAATGCACTGGTTAAAGATGGGTGTGCTGGGAAACCCCACAATCCCGATCCTCTGCTTTAGCCCTGTAAGGGGATCCAAAGAATCCTTGGACTTCATAAAGCAGTTTGAAAACTAATGCCGGAAATCAGAGGAAGATGAATCCTATCCCTTATTCTACAAATGAGAAAAATGAGACCCACAGAGGGAGAGTAACTTAAGAGTCACACATCAGGCAGAATCAGGATTTAGAATCCAGGTCTCAATACTGCTAACCATCTTCTATACAAAACATACAGGGCCTTGGTCTTATCCTCTGCAGGTCTTTTTGTTTGACTATACCTAGGTACCATCTAGCAGTATAATTTTATTTAAAACGCTTATTTCTTTTAAACAGATAAAACAGGTACATGATACAAAATTCAAGAAACAAAAACTAAATAAAAAAATTAAGTCTTGGTCTTCCTCCTATCCCTGTGGACCAGCAACACAGTTCTCTCCAGAGCTAACTCGTTAAATCTGAATATCCTATCAAAGATGATGTTATATATATATATACAAGCTTGTGCATATATATGTATGTATTTGCAGAGGTTTTTAAAAAACACAAATGGTAGCATGCTAGAGTTTCATTACTCATCTGGCTTTTTTTTTTTTCCTAACTTAACTCACTGTTTTTAGTGACTGAATAAAATTACACTGGTTAAATAAATTTATGGTACATCTTTATGATTGGCTGTTGACAATCATTTATTATTTTAGTACATGATACTGGAATGAAAATTCTTATGTGTAGGCACCAATATCAGAAGATAAAATAGTTCAAATGCCAAGTTAAAGGTACATACACTTTAAATTTTGAAAGCTATTGCCAAACTGTTTTTCATGGAAATTTACATGAATTCACAGACCTGCAGATTACACTCCTATTCACTAAATGAGCATCTGATTCCTAAAACCTCCAAAACAATGTATCATTAAACTTCTTTATTTTGCCAGTGTCAAAGATGAGCAGTATTTCATTTCTTATATTAAAAGTGAAAATTTTAACATATTTTTATCTAAGAGTTAATTGTATTTGCTTTTCTATGAACTAAGTATTTACACCCTTTGCCCTTTTTTCAATTTAGTTTTTGGTCTTGGAATATTATTTTGTAGAAATTCTTTAAATATTAAGAAAATTAGCCCTTTGTTAACAACATGTTGTTGCCTGATTACTTTCTTTTAAGCATTTTCCTAGTTATTCTCCAATTCTTGAACTTAGAGTCAGTATGTCTAGTGACACAACACAAATACACAATCCCATTAATTTCAAAGCAGTAGAATAGCACAGGGGTTAAAATCACAGAATTTGTAATCACCCTGCTTGAATTTAGATTCTCATTCAATAACCTACTCCAGCTTCAACTTGGAGCAAGTTCATTAGTCTCTTTGAGACTCAGTTTCTTCACTGAAAAATGGACAAAGAGTAATACTGGTACCTACCACATAAACTTGCTGTGAGGAGTAAATGTAATATATGTAAAGTATTTAGAACAATGCCTCTCATAGAGTAACTGCTCAATAAATGTTAACTAGTTTTTTGGGGTTTTTTGTTATGAAATTGAGATATTAACTCTAATTAACATAACAGAAACTGACTTCTATATGATTTTGAGTCTTAATATCCAAAAACCTTGTAAGTCTATTTAAGTCTGTATTTGAGTCACTGAAAGCATTTTAAGGTCTTCCTCATACAGATCTTGTATGTCCCTTTCCCTAATGTAATGCTTCCTATACTAATTACTATTTGTACTAATCTTTTTTTTTTTAATGATTTTATTTATTTATTTGATAGAGATCACAAGTAGTCAGAGAGGCAGGCAGGGAGAGAGGAGGAAGCAGGCTCTCTGCTGAGCAGAGATTCCCAGGACCCTGAGACCCTGACCTGAGCTGAAGGCAGAGGCTTTAACCCACTGAGCCACCCAGGCACCCTATTTGTACTAATCTTGTCCAATATTAAGATCATGACCCCTACATTTGTTTTTAGTTAGTATATGCCTGTTATGCTTTACCTATCCTCTAATTTTGTTATTCTTTCAAAGTTTGTTTTAGAAATTATTCTAAATAATTTTTTGTGATCTAATGAATGATCTAGGAATCATTCAATAGGGAAATTTAGCCTATTTATATTTATTAATATAATACATACTTAGTCTCCTTTCAGTCATCAAATATTATGCTATAAAATTTTATGCTTTGTTTTTATTACGTGTTCTTTCTTCTTAAAAATAGTTTACTAAATGGTTTGGGCTTGCTTTATTTTAGTTACACATGTATTTCTTCTAATAATATGGAAAGTTTACTTTGGTTTAGTAGTTATTTCAGAGCAAAAGTGTAAGTACTTTTAGCGGTCTTTAAGGCTCAATGTTATCAGATACCCTATTATCTCTCAGACTTCATCTCTTACCCCTCTCTCTCTCAATTACTCTGCTTTAGCCTCTTGAGACTCTGTCCCGTTTGTTGTATGTGCCAGCTTTGCTCTTGCTTCATGGCTTCTGCAACAGTTACTATTTCTGATTAAAATATTATTTCTCCAGGTAACTATCAGCTTCCCTCACTTCCTTCAACTGTTTGCTCACATTTTACTTTCTGAGTGAGGCCTACTTTGGCTACCCAATTTAAAATGTTAATCCCAGAAGTTAAGATGCCCAGAGTCGCTGGTGGACCCTAAGTTTGTCTTGTCCCTCAAATACAACTACATAGTTATCAAATCATTCAGACCACCTGAGAAATCAATCAGAGATCTGAAAAAAGAGATGCTGCAAGTCTATAAGTAGAAAAGTGACCACAGTCTGGGAGGTAGGAGGTGCAGACTTAAATCTGGTGTGACATCGCTAATTATATGGCGGAGGGGCAGGGGCCTGTTTAAGGAGGCTACTGCAAAGTATTAAAAGCAGTGGAGTGCAAATCAGAACTTTTAGAAGTCTGCTATGGCTGGGGGATGGGGTGCATGTCCCTGGCTCAAAGGTGCTCAGGTGGCAAAGTGTGGGAGAATCCCAGGTATGACAGTATGGTTTCAGGTCCTGGGGATCGAAGAACAACAGGGGGTGCCTGAGTGGGGCAGAGTTCCCAGGCATAGGCGTGGGAAAGCAGGCCGAGAATAACAAGTCTACATGCCAGCTCACTGCTCTGTGTTGCCATAAGTTGCAAACCACTGTACTGTTGTGCGACCAGTTTCCTGGGCAGGATCCTGGAAAAGGCAGAAACCTGGTGAGACCCCCTTTTAAGGAATAGCAAGGGTCCATGCCATAGGAGTACCCCAAATTCAGAGTTTTTAAACTCAGTCACATGCCTGAGATTAAAAAAAAGCTCAGTCAGAGGCCAGGTGAACAGACTTCCGACGGATACCGAGGAGACGAGTGATTGGATGCTTTTCTGTGAGGGTTCACTGAAGAGTGGGGGTGGTGGTGGTGGAGGTGTACCCAGGGGTGTGCAAATTTTTGTCTCTGGCGCTAGAGAGCATGGCGCAGCCATATTCATCCAGCCCATCAGCACTGAAAGCCCTCAGGGAGCAAAACAGTGCCACCTAGTGGAGTCCAGGGCTGCTTACACTGAGCCCTGAACTCTGAGCACTGGAGGCACTTCTCCACTAGAGCAAGTCCACCTGAGAATCAGTGCAACAGGCCCCGCCTCCAGTTTACCGATCAAAGAGGGCTTCAGAACTTCAGCTCTTGGGGAAAAGAGTATGTTTATACCATTCTTGGTATTTTCACTCTTTAGTCTATTGGATACATCCAGTTAATTTTTTCAATTCTTTTCTTGTTCGTTTTATTTTTATGTATACCTTTATATGTATATATTTTTGTTTCCTTTCATTGTATTTATACACACATTTATATATACACATACACATGTTTTTCTTTCTTATTTGGGTATCTAGTTTCTTTTAACTGCAGACCCAAACACCCAGGATCTAGTTTAGTTTTGGTTTTGTTTTCTGTTGTTGTGGTTGTTATTGTTATTTTTTTTCTCTTTCTTTCTTCTTTTCTTTTCTGGAGATAATTTAAAGATGTAGAAAATCACCCCAAAAGAAAGAACAGGAGGAAGTACTCACTACCAGGGATTTAATCAATATGGATATGAGTAAGATGTCTGAACTAGAATTTAAAACAACGATTACACAGATACTAGCTGGCATTGAAAAAGGCTTAGAAAACACTAGACAATCACTTATTCTAGAGAAAAAAAGAACTAAAATCTAGTCAAGTCAAAATTAAAAATGCTAAAAAAAATAAAAATAAAAATGCTATTACCAAGATGCAGTCCCAAGTGGAGGCTATAAAAATGAGGATGAACAATGCAGAAGAGCAAATCAGTGATACAGAAGAAAATAAGGAAGCTCAAAAGAGGGAAAGAAGGGGCACCTGGATGGCTCAGTGGGTTAAAACCTCTGCCTTCGGCTCAGGTCGTGATCCCAGGGTCCTGGGATCAAGCCCCGCATCAGGCTCTCTGCTCAGCAGGGAGCCTGCTTCCTCCCTTTCTCTCTGCCTACTTGTGATCTCTCTCTCTCTGTCAAATAAATAAATAAAATCTTAAAAAAAAAAAGGGAAAGAAAACTATTAGATCATGAAGGCAGACTTAGGGAACTCAGGAAAATAATATGTATATTAGTATATACATTAGTGTGTGTGTGTGTGTGTGTATATATGTATAATAGGAAAAAGCAAAATAATATGTATATTATAGGAGTCCCAGCTGAGGAGGGAAAAAGGGGCAGAAGGTTTATTTGAATAAATTAAAAATTTTTAAAGATTTTATTTATTTATTTTAGAGAGAGAGAATTTCAAGCAGACTCCATGCTGTGCATGGATCCAGACACAAGGCTTGATCCCAGGATCCTGAGATCATGACCTGAGCTGAAACCAAGAGTCAGACACTTAGAATGGGCTACCCAGGTGCCTCTGTTTGAACAAATTATAGCTGAGATCTTCCTTAATCTGGGGAAGGAAACAGACATTCAAATACAAGAGGCAGAGAACTCCCTTCAAAATCAACAAAAATAGGTCAACACCTTGACCCCTATGTTATAGTGAAGCTTGCAAATTACAAAGATAAAGAGAAAATGTTGAAAGTGGCTCAGGACAAGAGATCCTTAACCTACAAGTTTAGACACATAAAGCTAGCGGACCTGTCCACAGAAGCCTAACAGGACAGAAAGGACTGGCATGATATAGCCAATGTGCTAAATGGGAAAAGTATGCAGCCAAGGATACTTTATCCAGCCAGGCTGTCTATTCAGAATGGAAGGAGAGATAAAGAGCATCTAGGACAAACAAAAACTAAAGGAATTTGTGAACACTAAATCAGCCCTGCAAGAAATATTAAAGGGGATTTCTTTGAACACAGAGAGAACCCAAAAGTAACAAAGACTGGAAAAGACTGGAGACAATCTGCAGGAACAGCGACTTTATAGGTAATACAATGGCACTAAATTCTTATCTTTCAATAATTACTGTGAATGTAAATGGAGTAAAAGCTCCAATCAAAAGACATAGGGTATCAGAATGGATAAAAAAATAAGACTCATTGATTTGTTGCTTATGACCCATTTTGGACCCAGAGACACCTCCAGATTTAAAGTGAGGAGGTGGAAAACTATTTAGCAAAACAGACATCAAAAGAAACATGGGGTGGCAATCCTTATATCAGACAAACTAGATTTTAACTCAAAGACTATAATGTGAGATGAAGAAGGACACTTTATCATAATAAAGGGTTCTATCCAACAAGAAGATCTAACAGTTTTAAATATTTATGCCCCTAACTTTGGAGCAGCCAAATATATAAATGAATTAATAACAAACTTAACGAAACTCATAGATGATAATGCAATAATAGTAGGGGATTTAACACTAGGAGCTAGTTCTTTGAGAGAATTAATAAGATTGACAAGCCCCTAGCTAGACTTAGAAAGGACACAAATAAAATCATGAATGAAAGAAGGAGAGCACAACCAACACCAAAGAAATACAATTATAAGAGAATATTACAAGCAATTAATGCCAATAAATGAGGCAAACTAGAAGAAATGTATGCATTCCTAGAAACATATAATCTACCAAAACTGAAACAGGAAGAAATGGAAAACCTAAACAAACCTATAACCAGCAAGGTTTTTGAGTCAGTAATCAAAAATCTCTCAACAAACAAGAGTCCAGGGCCAGATGGCCTCACAGGAGAATTCTACCAAATATTTAAAGAAGAATTAATATCTATTCTTCTGAAACTGTTCCAAAAAATAGAAGTGGGAAGAAAAACATCCAAACTCATTCTATGATACCATAGAATGAGTTTGGATGGTTTTGATCCCCAAACCAGACAAAAACCCCACCAATAAGGAGAATTATAGACCAATATCCCTAATGATCATGGATGCAAAAATTTTCACCAAGAAAGGAGCTATCCAACAGTACAATAAAAGGATTATTCACTATGACCAAGTGGAATTTATTACTTGATTGCAGGGGTGGGTCAACATCCACAAATCAATCAATGTGATATACTACATTAATAAAAGAAAGGACAAGAAACTTATGATCCTCTCAATAGAAGAAGAAAAAGCATTTGAAAAAATACAGCATCCTTTCTTGACAAAAACCCTCCACCATGTAGGGATAGAGGGAACATCATTAGAGTCATATATGAAAGATCCACAGTGAATATCATCCTCAGAACAGAGTAGAGAACCCAGAAACAGACCCTCAACTCCTTGATTAAATAATCTTTGATAAAGCTGAGAGAATATCCAATGGAAATAGCCAATGGAAAAAAGTTGCTTCAACAAATGGTGTTGAGAAAATTGGACAGCCACGTGCAGAAGAATGAAACTGGACCACTTTCTTATACTATGCACAAAAACTGACAGCTTTTCCCCTAAGGTCAGGAATATGGTAGGGATGTCCACTCTTACCACTTTTATTCAACATTACTACTGGAAGTCATAGCCTCAGCAATCAGACAACAAAAAAAGAAATAAAATGTATCCAAGTCAGCAAGGAAATCAAACTTTCACTCTTCACAGACAACATGATACTCTATGTAGGAAACCAAGAATCCACCAAAAAATGCTAGAACTGATAGAGGAATTCAGCAAAGTCACAGGATATAAAATAAATTCACAGAAATCAGCTGCATATCTATATATTAACAATGAAGCAGCAGAAAGAGAAATCAAGAAACCCATTTACAATTGCACCAAAAACCCTAGATATTTAGGAATAAACCTAACCAAAAAGGTTAAGTATATATAACTGAAAACTACAGAACACTCATGAAAGAAATTGAGGAAGATAAAGAGAAATGGAAAAACATTCCATGTTCATGGATTAAAAGAACAAATATTGTTAAAATGTCTATGCTCTCCAAAGCAATCTACACATTCAATGCAATCACTATGAAAATACCATCAACATTTTTCACAGATCTGAAAGAAACAATTCTAAAATTTGTATGGAACCAGAAAAGACTCCAAATAGCCAAAGTTATGTTGGAAAAGAAAACCAAAATTGGAGACACCAAATTCTGGACTTCAAGCTCTATTACAAAGCTGTAATCATCAAGAAAGTATGGCACTGGCACAAAAACTGACACGTAGATCAATGGCACAGAATAGAGAACCCAGAAACAGACCCTCAACTTTATGGTCAAATAATATTCAACAAAGTAGAAAAGAATATCCAATGGAAAAAAGTCTCTTCAACAAATGGTGCTGGGAAAATTGGACAGCCACATGCAGAAGAATGAAACTGGACCATTTTCTTATGCCATACACAAAAATAAACTCAAAATGGATGAAAGACTTAAATATGAGACAGGAATCCATCAAAATCGTAGAGGAGAACACAGGCAGCAACCTCTTTGACCTTTGCCTCAGCAACTTCTTGCTAGACATGTCTCCAAAGGCAAGGGAAACAAAAGCAAAAATGAGCTATTGGGACTTCACCACGATAAAAAGTTTTGCACAACAAAGAAACAATCCACAAGGGGCACCTGGGTGGCTCAGTCGTTAAGTGCCTGCTTTCAGCTCAGGTCATGATCCCAGGGTCCTGGAACTCACCAGGGGTCCTGTACCAGGCTCACTCCTCGGCAGGAAGCCTGCTTCTCCCTCTTCACTCCCCCTGCTGTGTTCCCTCTTTCATTGTGTCTCTCTCTGTCAAGTAAATACAATTTAAAAGAAGAAGAAGAGGAGGAGGAGGAGGAGGAGGAAGAGACAATCTACGAAACTAAAAGGCAACCTATGGAATAGTAAAAGATATTTGCAGATGACATCACCTAAAGGGCTAGTATCCAAAATCTATAAAGAACTTACCAAAAAAAAGGAACTTATCAAGCTCAACACCCCAAAAACCAAAAAATTCAGTCAAGAAGTGTGCAGAAGACATGAACAGACATTTCTTCAAAGATGTACAAATGGCTAACAGGCACATGAAAAAAACGCACAACATCACTTGTCATCAGGGAAATACAAATCAAAACCACAATGAGACACCACCTCACACGGTCAATGTGTGATGAGAATGATGAAATTTAGCAACTCAGGAAACAACAGATGTTGGCAAGGATAAGGAGAAAGGGATACTTTCTTATACAGTTGGTGGGAATGCAAACTGGTACAGCAACTCTTAAGAACAGTATGGAGGTTCCTCAAACAGTTAAAAACAGAACTACATTATGACCCAGCGATTGCACTACCAGGTATTTATCCAAAAGATACTAATATAGTGATTGGAAGGGGCACATGCACCCCAATGTTTATAGCAACAATGTCCAAAATAGCCAAAATATGGAAAGAACCTAGATGTCCACTGACAGATGAATGGATAAAGAAGATGTGGCATAATGGGGTGCCTGGGTGGCTGAATCGTTAAACTATCTGACTTCGGCTCAGGTCACGATCTCAGTGTCCTGGGATAGAGCCCCACGCCAGGCCCCCCACTCAGCAGGCAGTCTACTTCTCCTTTGACTCTCCCCTCACTTGTTCTCACTCATATGCTCTCTCTTTAATAAATAAGTAAAATCTTAAAAAAAAAAAAAGATGTGGTACTTACTCAGCCATCAAAAAGAATGAAATCTTGTCATTTGCAACTATGTGGATAGAAGTAGAGGGTATTATGCTAAGTGAAGTAAGTCAGGCAGGGAAACACAAACACCATATGATTTCACCCATATGTGGAATTTAACAAACAAGACAGAAGAGCATAGGGGAACGGAAGGAAAAATAAAATAAGATAAAAACAGAGGGAGGCAAACTATAAGAGACTCTTAACTACAGGAAACAAACTGAGGGTTGCTGGAGGGGAGAGGATGGGGGATGGGATAACTGGGTGGCGGGCATTAAGGAGGGCACTTGATGTAATAAGCACTGGTTATTATATGCAACTGATGAATCACTAAATTCTACTCCTGAAACTAATATGTTAACTAAATGGAATTTAAATAAAAATATTTCTTAAATGTCAATCCTAACAACTGGTACTCCTGATATAGATAGGTAGGTAGGTAGATAGAGATTTATATGGCTATGAGAGATATATGGAGATTTATAGAATTCCTGTCTCTATTATGAGCAGTGACGAACTATGACGTCACTATGCCTATATGACTTATGCCTTATGACTAGCCTTATGACTAAGACGAACTATGCCTTTTTTATAAAGAAGATTTTACTTATTTATTTGTTTGAGAGAGAAAGAGAGAGAGAGCGAGCACGGTATTGGGGAAAGGAGCAGAGGAAGTAGGAGAGAGAATCCAAAGCAGATTCCCCACTGAACATGGAATCTGACATGGGGCTCCATCTCACGACCCAGAGATCATGACCTGAGATGAAATCAAGAGTTGGATGTTTAATCACCTGAGCCACTCAGTTACCCCTAATTATGCCTCTTTTTTTCCTTCCCCTCTACAATACAGTTTAGTTTATATTACGTCTCTTAAGTGCTTATCTATTTATCTATTATTATTTACTTACCTATACACCCCACACCCTGGATTTATTGATTTTAAACATCTTTTGGTAGTGTTATAAAACAGAAGGTTTATACCATTCTGTATCACTTTTGTCCCTCACCCTTCCAACTTTTGTTAGTTATATCAATGCTACCTTGTCAAGGTTTTAAACATTCATATTTGCTCTATAAAACCTAATCTAACCTTCACATTTATTTTAGTCTTAATTTTATGGATCAGTGGACTCTGCTCACTATCAATACTTTAACTATAGTTTCTTCCTTCCATGTCTTGGTTGTCTGTACTTTATCTTATAAAAGTAGGGCTCATGAGAATAAAATGTCCCTGAAATTTGGCAGGTTAAAAAATGTCTTTGCCTTTATACTGAATTATTATTTGGACTGGCATACTATTCCTTTTTTCTTTTAAGATTTCATTTATTTATTTGAGAGAGGGAGAGTGAGCAAGCATGAGAGGGGAAAGATCAGAGGGAGAAGCAGACTCCCTGATGAGCAGTGAGCCCAATGCGGGACTCCATCCCGAGACTCCAGGATCATGACCTGAGCTGAAGGCAGTTGCTCACCCACCTGAGCCACCCGGGCGCCCGGCATACTATTCCTAAATAAATCTTTGAGGAACACATTCAGTAAAGGGTTAGTGTTGAATGCTGCTTTGGAGAAAACTGAGGTCAGATAGTTCTTTTGCAGAGCTGAACTCTCATGGCTTTTTGGGGGATCTGGAGCCATAGCTGCCATCTCTCGGAATCCTCTCACACACCTACCCTGCCTTCACTGGATCTGGCAGCATTTCTTCATATATCAGGCTTTAGGATTACAGAGATCCCTCCAATTGTGCTCCAATTGCTTTCTTATTCTCTTTCTTATTTTAAGGTTATTTCAAGAGAAAGGGGAAACTGCTGCCTTTATCAGGCCATTGTTTACTTAAATAGTAACTTTTTAATATGAACATTTAAAAATATACAAAGTAGTAAAAAGCACAGTGTAATGAATTTCTTCCATGTACTATCACCTACTTCTATATTTACCAACATTTTACCAAATCTGGTTCATCTATATCCACCTAGCTTATTCCCCACATAATATCTCTCTTTTTTTTTAAAAAGATTTTATTTATTCATTTGACAGACAGAGATCACAAGTAGGCAGAGAGGCAGGCAGAGAGAGAGGTAGAAGCAGGCTTCCCGCTGCGCAGAGAGCCCGATGCGGGGCTCAATCCCAGGACCCTGGGATCATGACCTGAGCTGAAGGCAGAGGCTTTAACCCACTGAGCCACCCAGGCGCCCCTCCCCACATAATATCTTAAAGGAAGTTCCAACCAGCATATTGCATTACCTGAAATTAATTTCTGTATACATCTACTAGGCCATTTTAAAACAGAAAGTCCTCTTTTCTCTGATTTTAGAGTTATCCTTAACAATAAAAAATGTTTTTGTGGGGTAAAGAATTGATTAAACACATGGCTGTTTATAAGTATTATTTGTTAGGTTGCTATAGAACATAGATTGGCAAATGAAACACCTGTTTTTGTAAATACAGTTATACTGGAACACAACTGGGGCCTTTTATTTACTGTCTCTCTATAGGATGTCATCAGTCATGTACTTTCCCAGTACAACGGCAGAGTAGAGTAGTTGGAAATAGAGACTATATGGCCCAGAAAGTCTAAAATATTTACCATCTGGCCCTTCAAGAAAATGTTTCCTGACCCTTGCTGTAGAACGTTACCTCTGTAGTTCTGAGGTAAATCACTTTCCCAAAGTCTTTCCCAGTCACTTCGATAATGACACTAGTAATTATCAAATATTACTTAGTAAGTATCTACAAACACACATATAGGTCCCTTCCTTTCTTTAAACCTTCTAATCCCATATAGTCTAAAAGGCCAATAGAAACAGAAATGATTTTGCTCTTGACATTTTTCTTTGAAACATGGCAACAAGAACAACAAACCAAAAAAGATAAAACAAAGGAGAGGACTGTACATGCTCAAGTCCAAAGAGGTACGGCTATTCTAAACGGTCTTTCATGACTCTCCTGGACTGAATATATTTCACTGTTTTAATTGTATATTCTTTTAAAATATTATTTATTTATTTGAAATAGAGAGAGAGAGATCACAAATAGACAGAGAGGCAGGCAGAGAGAGAGGGGGAAGCAGGCTCCCTGCTGAGCAGAGAGCCTGATGTGAGGCTTGGTCCCAGGACCCTGAGACATGAGCTGAGCCTAAGGCAGAGGTTTAACCCACTGAGCCACCCAGGTGCCCCTTAATTGTATATTGTTAATAAATCACAAGAAGATAGAAAGCTTTTAATAAATTCTTGGCTGATGCTTAAAGTTTTTTTAAAAAAAAACCCTCAAAAAGTTTTAAAAAAGGAAAACATTCAGCCAAATGGCATGTATTTATTCACACATTAAAATTTCATAGGCAGAGATGAAGATTAAGGTTAAGAAAGCAAATATTCAAATGTGCAATAATTGAAAAAGTAAATTTGTAGGCACAATCAATGCCAAATGAATAAGGTAATTTGGTGTCAGTACGATTCCTTGGAAAGAAAAAAACAAATTCATACTTCTGGTACAAAATAGTCCACAGGGTGCCTGGGTGGCTCAGGTGGTTGAGCATCAGACTCTTGATTTCAGCTCAGGTCATGATATCCCCCACTCAGCAGGAAGCCTGATTGAGGATTTCTTGCCCTCTGCCCCTCCTCCTGCTTATGCTCCCCCTCTTCTCCTCCTCTAAAATAAATGCATAAATCTTTTTAAAAAAATAGCCCACATTTTTTTCTTTTGTTCTTTTTTGTTGTTGTTTTGTTCAAGTAATCTCTATTTGAACTCACAACCCCAAGATCAAGAGTTGCATGCTCCCCCAACTGAGCCAGCCAGGTGCCCTAAACAACTGTTCACATCTTTGATAACTAATTTGAGAACTTCTGGGAACAACAGGGGCTTGTCGTTAAATATAAAATCTGCTCTGGTATTACAATCATTTCTTAAATCTTAACCCCAGGGAAAGAAAAATGCTAGCATTATCAAATTAGAGTCAGCCTATAAAACACTATAACATAATTTTCCAAAATCATAAAATTCAAGCTAATAAAAAAATCAAACTTTTGTATTATAAAAAGATATTTCATGCCCTCAGAGCAAATGAATAAATTCAAGTCAAAACTTTCTTTAAAACTTGACTACTATCAGAAATTTATGCAACTTCCCCTATACTCACCTTTCACTGATCAGAAGAGCAAACTCAGCAACTATTTCTGTTAGCAACTTGGGAAGAATGCCAAGTCTAAATAACCTGTCAATAACCCCAAGATATTCATAGCCAGTTAGACACTAGACCATAGGGTTTAAAACAAAAGAAAGGGAGGAAAAAGGAAAGAAAGGAATACAGAAAAGAAAGAAAAAAGCAGTTCCTTTTTTGCCCAATTCTATTTATTTAAAAAATCTTAGATTAACACTGTAAAACTATTTCAGCTGACCTCAAGCGAGTGTTAAAAAGAAAACCAGAGGCCCAGGATGGCATCACTCAGGCTGAGACCCCAAACCGGGACTTTACATATAGACATAAGTGCAGTTTCAACTTCCCACAGAAATGCAGTCTTAACTGGTCACCAAAAGTTTTCTAATGGATGCCACTGAATCTGCCAGCAGGGCCCTCTCCATCCCCAAAGAAAGATAAGATACTCTGTAACGATAAGACCCTCTATTCTTCTCCCTAAGGAATAATCCTTTCCTTTTGCTAATAACGTTCCTGCCCCAGCCTCCTTCTTATAAAAAACTTCCATTTTGTATAACTCCTTGGGGCTCCCCTGGGCTTGTTGGATGGGATGCTGCCTGATGCATGAGTTGTTTAATAAAGCCAATTAGATCTTCAAATCTACTCGGCTGAACTTTGATTTTTAACACAAGACAAACCTATAACAGATTCAGTTATTTGGCATCAGTTTTTCCCACATTCTTGATGTAATACAATTGTTGAAACATCACATCTTTGATAATTTTTCCCACTTCAACTGTATCAATATATTGAAATAAGCACCATGACTCCAAATCCTCGAGATCTGCTGTATAGGAAAACACTGAAAGACTTGGGCCCAGTTCCAGCTTACTATCTTCAATTTCTACCCCTAAGTCTCAGTATCCTTATTTGTTAAATTGACACCAGCAATGACAAAAAATTGTCAACTTCACAAAGCTGATTTCATTTAAGGATAAGTGACAATATAAATGTGACAACATTTGAATGACTAATATCCTACCAAAATGTAAGATATTCAAAAATATAAACTCAAAATAATCTTCAATCTCCTTAAAAGACTCTTAATGAAAAGAATTTAGTAAGTATAATGTATTGTGAAAGCCACACCTACCTCTAAACAAAAACATACAATATAAACACCTTATGCTAAAGATAGAAAGATAAAGATAAGGTTTTAAAAGAGAATCTCTTCATAGAAAGAGAGAGAGAACGAATCTCTTCAGTTAGCACCATAAAAAATATTTAAAGGGTTAAGACTACAGATAGGGCCTATTTAATTCTTCTTTCAGTAACTCACCAAGGAAACAAAGTTTCTTATGCAGTTTAGTGAAGGTGGCATTAATATTTTGTGAGTTAAATTATGTTACAGTTTAATATTAGAAAATTATTTTCTCCTTGAAAATAACAGTTACTATATTTTATTATAATACAGGTAACACTCCCCTGACTAGAATATATTGTTACTTTATAATGGAAGTCAGGATTCAATTTATATACCTTTGATTTCCAAGAGAATTTCTTATCTATAAAACAAGGCAATATAAAGCCTTTCTTTCTTTCTTTCTTTTTTTTGAAGGACCTTTGTTGCATCTGGTCAACATCAATTTTTGATTTAGGATATTAAATCTAGTTCCCAAATTAACAATAAGGTTCTTTAAAAATTAATACTTGTGGGGCACCTGGGTGGCTCAGTGGATTAAAGCTTCTGCTTTCCACTCAGGTCATGATCTCAGGGTCCTAGGATCGAGCCCCGCATCAGGCTCTCTGTTCAGTGGGGAGCCTGCTCCCCCGTCCCGCCCCCGCCCCACCGCCTGCCTCTCTGCCTACTTGTGATCTCTGTCAAAATTTAAAATCTTAAAAAAAAATTAATACTTGTTCACAGATATGGGGAACAAAGGCTCGCTCTCTCTCTTTCTCTCTCTCTCTCTATATATAGTGACCTTCCTCCAGGAACTCAACTGCCTCTAGGTTAATACTTTGCTAAGGGCAAAAGGCAAGTTTAGTTTAACATTAGCCCGACCTCCATGATCCTTTAAGTCTCCTTTAACATATAAAAATTCCTCTGGAATTTCCCTTATCTCTACCACTCCCCCCCTCAAAGATATCTTAGCAATCATCCTCCAAGCATATGGCCCACTGATTTGTATCTGAAGAGTCTCATGACTAAGGTTTTACTACACAGTAGTGGATGACTTTTCCTAACAACAGCAAGCTCCTCAAGGTCCTAGAAACCTTGCTTCTAAATTCCTTAGAGACTTATGCTATCCCTAACCCTCTTCCAACTTCAAAGTACATCATTAGCCACTCCTCATAACCCCAGTGCAGCTCTTTCTGCTCATGGGTCCTGTCCTCGTGCTTTAATAAAACCACCTTTTCGCACGGAAGACACTTCAAGAATTCTTTGTTCACTCCAAACCCCAACAGTTTCATGTTATTCACCATGCTTATAGTGCTTTGAGGATCAAATAATATAACATATGTAAAAGCATACAGGCAAGACCTTAACCATAAAATTCTGCACCACTGTTGATCTACCAATAGATTAAAATAATCAGAGCACTAAAACCTTAACTGTAACTAGCTGTACATCACATCTTTCAACATAATATAAACTGCTGAAGGGTCATTTCTTTTATCCTAATAAACACAAATATTTATCTGTTTAACTGTATCAAGAAATGCTTATTGGGGCGCCTGGGTGGCTCAGACACTAGGCATCTGTTTTTGGCTCAGGTCATGATCCCAGGGTCCTGGGATTGAGCCCAACATCAGGTTCCCTGCTCAGTGGGAAGCCTGCTTCTCCCTCTCCCACTCCCCCTGCTTCTGTTCCCTCTCTCGCTGTGTCTTGCTCTGTCAAATAAATAAAATCTTAAAAAAAAAAAGTAATGCTTATTAATGCCAATTCTCTTACATTAGGTCTTGAAATTAATAACTAGGTTTTAAGACTTAAAAGATTAGTGGTATTTCTAATATATCACTACTTAACAAACACGATAATTTGGCATGAATTAACTTCCTTGATATATAATGTTTCTATTTTAGATTTTGGTATTACTTCAAAATTATAATGTTTGGTTTATACTGTGCAAGAACCAGAGTCCAATGTCTACTAAAACTTCAGTGTAGAGTCTAGATCCTCAGTATATGAGGCAACTCTACAACTATATTTGGAATGTGTTTATATCTTAATGGTTGCTACATTTTCTCCCAATGGATGCACTTTTGCTCCCTTGGGTCTCAAGACAAATATGTTAATGAAACCAGAGCAAGGAATTCTGCTTTTCTTAAGCAACAACCTTCCTTCCCCACAGTGAAATGGAAATTTCTTTTATACCTTGTTCCTTTCCTCCGATTTATTAAGAACCTACAATTCACACATACACAAAAATTTTGGCCTCTTTATACCACGTTTTCTGGGTTTTTAAACAACTATTATTTCACCCAACATTTTATTATAAAACTTTTCAAACATGCGGCAAAATTGAAAAAAATTTCCAGTGAGCTAAATTACAGTTTATTATTTACAGTTAATAATTTTACACCCTTTTTGCCCTTCACCTAGATTCAATATTATTGTTATCTATCTATTCCTTTAAATTTTATAAAAATCTTTATTCTTACAGCTTATCAATTTTAAATGCATTACCTTCTCCAACTCCAGTTCCCTTACAACTCTTCTGCACTGCTCTCAGATTTTGTCTTTACCTGTTTTTACCTGTCATAGTGTATTCTAATTGTCTGTTTAGATGTCTGCCTTCCCTTTGGAGTAATGATCACCCTGAAGACTACTTTCATTTCTTCACATATTGTTACCCTCCCTACCCCCACCTCAAACCCTAGGAGAAAACAGATGCTTACTAAATATTTATTTGCAGTGTCTTTGTCTTCTTCCTTATACCTCAATATCATTGACAAGTTTTACACTTTGCTTTGTGTCCTGGTTTTCCTCCCTTGGGAATTATCGCTGACTTCTATTTTACTGCTGAACTACCCTGAGAAATAAGGAAGTAATTATGATTTCTGTAAGCATTTTGGGAGATATACAGAGTGCCAATTTCTTCATGTACATATTAAATATCTATATTATTTTTAGCTGCTGTCATTGTGTAAATGTATTCCATGTTGTATTGGGATGGCCATTAAACTGCTAATCATTGTTTTTAAATTACAAAAAAAACCAGATGCAAAATCCTCAAAGGACTCACTGTCACATAAAACCTAGCTAGCTAGCATTTGTACCTTTCAACAATCATTTGTACAATTCAGAGCAGCATAAAGATCTAGACATAAGGTAATGAAATCAGAATATAAACCACACTGGAACATGAACTATCAGTAAGTGTTCAAGGAATACATGTAGGCTTGAAAGATATTTTTTTTTTAACAATTTTTTTTTTTTTAAGATTTTATTTATTTATTTGACAGAGAGAAACCACAAGTAGACGGAGAGGCAGGCAGAGAGAGAGAGAGAGGGAAGCAGGCTCCCTGCTGAGCAGAAAGCCCCATGCGGGACTCGATCCCAGGACCCTGAGATCATGACCTGAGCCGAAGGTAGCGGCTTAACCCACTGAGCCACCCAGGCGCCCCTTGAAAGATATTTTAATTGAGAGTAAAACTGGAACTTAATTGGTTGTTCTTTTTGATAGACAGTTCAATTTGGCTATGGTTCGTTTTATCACCTGAATTCGTATTTCCCTCCATAGTACCACTGATGTTTGGAAGCTCAGTATTTGTTGATATAACAATATTAGAGAAATATGTAGTCCCATCTCTAAATTAATGTAATGGGATGGATATAACTCCCATCTCTGAGGTGGCATAAAAGTTAGGAAAATAACATGTTTTAGAAATACTTTGTTTTTGCTTGATGATGAGTAAACAGGATTAGTTATATTACTCTCTATACTCTATATAACTGAAATATTTTGTAGTTTTCTCTACTTTGCTAGTGCCTGGGAGCTATGGGACTTCTGGCTTGTTATAGATAACAGCTGCTCAAAATATCCTCCACACATCTACAGCATCAGCATCAGATAAACATGTTAGAAATGCAGATCTCGGGCCCCACCTTAGACTTATCTAATCACAATCTGCATTTTAGCAAGACCACTAGGAAATTCATATGCACATTCAAGTTTGAGAAGCACCACTATAGCTCACCCAGCTGAGCCTCAAGGCGGGTTACATTAGATGGTTAGATGCAGTACTCTCAGACCTTTTACCTTTCTTGTTCAGCCAGACCCCAGCATAAGAATCTAGGGGTTGTGGGGAGGCAACATAACATACTAGAAAAAAATATAACATTCAGAATCTGAAAAGTGAGGTTGTAGTATCATCTCTGGTTATGTGACCCTGAACCTTAGTTCTTCTCGTTTGTAAAATGAATGAGTTACACAACATACACTGAAAGGCCCTTCCAACTCTAAAAGTCTGTGAATTTATGAATAAAAATATCAATAGATATTTAAGGAAATGGCTTAACTATATGTGATATCTCAAAGAAGTGGGCCTACTTTCAATGCTATAGGGCCTTGTCCATCAATTCCTTCATATTTATTTAGGTTTGAAAATCAACCTCTATCTTTCATTTTCACACTTGGCTTCTGGAAGATACATACTGGTGAATAACTTAGGAAGTGGGTGGCTGCTATTAATAATTTCCCTACTGCTTCCTTTGTTCTTAAGTGCTGATAAAACACAGGTAAGAGACAGGATTCAGGGACAGGATTCCTGTGTTTTGTATCAGAGGAAGAGAATGTTATTGCTCTTGAGAAAAACATGGCTGAAATATTTAGAGGTAAAGATTGTGATGCCTGACACTGTCAGTGGATCAAAAAATAATAAAATTAATGTGTGCATGTGTGTGGGGGGGGTAATAAAGCAAATATGGCAAAATATTAATAACTGATGAATCTAGGTGAAGAGCATAGGACCATAAGACTATACGTTGTACTCTTTCTGTAATTTTTTGTAGGTTTGAAATTTTTTTCCAAATAAAGTTCAGAGAGAAAAAAATTAACATAGATATATTATCTCCTAACCCTAAAATGCCCTGTTGTAGTCTCTCTTTCTTAAAGTAAAATATAGATTTATTTCTCTGTAACCTTTAAAATGCAAGGGGAAAGTTAGGTTAGAAGGGGAAAAATAATTATTTAGACGATTATAAAGAAGTGTAAGTGCAACTAATGTACCATGTTGCTTCTTTATTTTGTCTTTTGGTTACAGACTTGCTTAATTTTCTTCCTAGCTAAGGATAAAATAAAAGGGGTGAAAGAAGTGGTGAGAAGTTGCCTCATTATCTTTCTTATATTAATGAAGTAAACAAGTTTAAGCCAAAAGTAGGCCTTGTATGATTTTCAGTTTTGCTCTAGCTTTAGCTAATAATGAAAAAGAATGTAGTTATCACTCACAAATATAAATAACTACAGGCCTTTTTTATTCCCCTGCAAGAAGAGGGATACAACAGCTGCTATAAAAATCACTCTCCACCCTCCCATGTGCTGTGTAATTGTAATAGACTTATACCATGAGAAGATCAAAACATAAAAAGGGAAAGAGCAAAGCAACTGGTTTTGTTTCAAAATTCCTTTTCCATTTACTGTAACTTACTTTACTGAATTAAAAACAAAATAAACACATTGCCTGTATTTCTAACCTAACTGTCCTGTTTACTGTAAATCTCAATCCAAAATTCCAGTAATAGACTCATGTACTAGCTGACTACTAACGCTCCTTCAGTCCCTCTAGATTTTCCCCAACAGGAATACCATAAGAACAATAAATCCACCTTCAGATAATTAGAGATTTAAAAACATTCCTAAGTTTTGGCTTTAACACTCTGGTCTTATATAAAAAACACAGATTTTGATACTTTCCTCCTTCTATTTACCCTTCCTGAAGGGAATTTATTTTTTATTATTATTTTTTTAAGATTTTATTTATTTATTTGACAGACAGAGATCCTAAGTAGGCAGAAGCAGGCAGAGAGAAAGGAAGGGAAGCAGGCTCCCCACTGAGCAGAGAGCCTGATGTGGGGCTTGATCCCAGGATGCTGGGATCATGACCTGAGCTGAAGGTAGAGGCTTTAACCCACTGAGTCACCCAGGAGCCCGAAGGGGATTTATTTTAATTTGCTTAATTTTAAAAAATATCTTTAACAAAGCCATTCTAGGGTATAATTTCAGATAATAAACATATTACTTAAAATTAATACTGAAGAATAGTAGTCATTAAAGGTCTTAGTGCAGTACAAATGGTAAGATCAAATAAGATAGTTGAGATGATTTTCATATATAATTCAAAACTGAAAATACTCAACCCAGAATGGTCCTCATCCCACATCCTATTACTCCAGCTGATCTCTCCATCTGTTTAGGGATCACAGTCTCTTAGCAAACAATCCTAGTCACAACTTTACACAGTCTGAGAGACTGACAGCCTTATCTACAGAGAGAGAGAGATCCCCAATACATGATCACTACCAACCTTTTCACTTTCCAAGCATGCACAGGGTCCAATTTTTCAAATTATTTATCCTTGGTTAGTTCTACAAAGAATCTGAGGCAACTACAACACAAACATTTATGATAAAATCATCATTAATTTTAAAAATTTTGAAATCAAAACTTTAAAAAAACTAGTACCAAAGGAACAAAAATACTAGAAAACAAAGCCTGGGGAAAAAGAGTATGTGGACCTTTAAAACTTCACAACTGCTAAATTAAGTTCTGTATTTGGCTCTAAACCTCTGTTGTAGCCAGAATAATGGCCCCCCACAAATGTCCATGCCCTAATCTCTGGAATTTGTCGGCAAGTACATGGCAAGGGGAAATTAAGGTTGTAGATGGAATTAAGGTTGCCAAAAACCAGACTCTAAGATAGGGAGATTATCTGGATAAAACCAATGTCATCATAGGGGCCTTCACAGAGTTAGAGCAAGATGTGACTACGTAGAACAAGGCAGCTGTTAGTAAGACTGAGGAAGATTCTACGCAGTGTAGCTAGAGGAATGAGGCCAAGGCAAGTATGTAGCTTCTGGAAGCTAGAAAAGCAGATTCTCCCTTGGAGCCTCCAGAAAGAAACACTGCCTTACTGACATGTTGGTTTTAGCTCAGTGAGACCTGTATTTGACTTCTAACCTGCTGAACTATAAGATTAAAAAATTTTTGGTTGTTTTAAGCCACAAAGCTTGTGGTAATTTCTTAGAGCAACAATAGAAAACTACTACAGCCTACTAGTTCCCAAGACAGTAAGACTCATTCTCCTAAGGGAGGAAACATAACAATTTGTCAGGAAAGGCAAAATATTTTCTAACACAAAGATCTGAAAGAAATTTCTGATGTGGCACATTACATAGGAGGCTCTGAGTAAGAACAGAGGATACAGCATTCACAATAATATTCTGGATATTATGCAAGACATTTCACATGATTTTTTCTTATATTATTCTTTGATAAAAGATAAGAATATCTTTATCATCTTAAAATACAATTGAGTAATGCCAACCTTTGAGGGAGTAAAATAATACAAACCAAGTATGGATTTTTTAAGGCACAGTCAGCCTGATTTGAAAGGATTATAACTTGGGAAAAAAAAGATTATAACTTGGAACAGCATAAATATTATAGGTAATTAAGTATAATAATTCATATAATAAAGTTCATTCAGAATTAAAAACTACTAATAGATCAATACTGGATAAATGTCAAGATTCAACAATTATAGAAGGATAAGCAAATTACAATAGTGCACAAGGAAAGTTAAAAGAAACACATATGTATCATTTTACTTTTTGTATAAATTAATATATATGTATATAATAATATATTCAACATACTTAAATATTAAAATATATGGGAAAGATATCACTTTTATGGCAATTATCTCTGGAGAGAAAGGATTTGGGGATTAGGGATGGGAACAAAGGCAGCTTTAACTTTATTATATTGTATATTGCTTATTTTCTTTCCAATTTTTTTTTAGCATATGTGCTGCCAAAGCGAGCATAATGTATTGTTTATTTTCTTAGTAAAAAGGATCTGATACTTTGGGCACACCTGGATGGCTCAGTTGGTTAAGTGTCTGCCTTTGGCTCAGGTCATGATCCCAGAGTCCTGGGATCAAGCTCTGCATCAGGCTCCTTGTTCAGCAGGGGATCTGCTTCTCCCTCTCCCCCTGCCCCTGCTTGTGCTTGCTCTCTCTCTCTCTGTCAAATAAATAAATAAAATCTTTTAAAAAAGGAAATGATAGGGATGCCTAGGTGGCTCAGTGGGTTAGGCCACAGCCTTCAGCTCAGGTCATGATCCCAGGGTTCTGGGATCGAGTCCCGCATCGGGCTCCTTGCTTGGCAAAGAGCCTGCTTCTCTTCACCTCTGCCTGCCTCTCTGACTACTTGTGTGTTCTCTCTCTCTGACAAATAAACAAATAAAAAAAAATCTTTAAAACAAGGAAATGATAAAAATATGACAAAATGTGAATATTTAAATTAGAGGTATAATTTTCTATAATTTTGTTCACAAAATTTTCAAATTAAAAAGAAAAACAATGAAAGACTATCCAGTTAGGCTTTTTTATGGGTGTTGGAAAGAATACTGAAGATTTTATGTTCTGATAAAGGTCTGGACTTTAAATGAACGGAACCATATAGCATTTATTAATCTGAGTTTGGCTTTTGTTACTCAACACTATACATATTAAATTCATCCATACTGTTGCGCTGCCTATGCTGCATATCTGTGTATCCATTATATAAACCCACTGTATGAATTTTCCAAAACGGACATTTGGGCTGTTTCCAGATTTGGCTAAAAATGCTGTGGTGAACATTCTTCTTCTTCTTCTTCTTTTTTAAGAGAGGGAGAGAGAAAAGGAGGGAGGGGGAAAGGGAGGAGAGAGAGAAGCATAAGCAGACTCAGCACTGAGTATGGAGCCCCACACGGGGCGTGATCTCAAAACCCTGAGATTGTGACCTGAGTCGAAATCAAGAGTCAGACACTTAACCAACTGAGCCACCTACACATCCCTATATGCTTTTTGGTACAGTTAGGTATGCACGTCCTTTGGGTTTTACTAGGAGAAATTGCTGGGTCCTAGGATATGCATATGTTCAGCTTTAACAGATTTTACCAGTTTTTAAAGGGCGTGAGTGCCCGCTTAAACATCTATTTAATGTGGAAGAGTTCCAGATACTCCACATTCTCAGTGTTGTCAGTTTTGTTCATTTTGGGCCATTCTGGTAGATGTGCAGGTTATTTCCTTGTACTTTTATCCCTTGATGATTAATGATGTTGAGATCTTCCTCATGTATTTACTGGCCATTTAGATATCCTCTTGTGAGTATCCAGTCAAGTCTCTTGCTCACCTTTTATTCAGACTTCTTTTCTCATTGATTATTGAATTTCTTAATATAGTTGGGATGAGCCCCTTTGTCAGACAGATGTATTGCTAGTATCTTTTTTCACCCTGCACCTTGCTGTTTCTCTCTCCTAAAAGTATCTTCATGAACAAAAAATGTTAATGTAGTCTAATTAACAATCTTTTCCTTTATGGCTAGCACTGTTTGTATCCTGATTAAGGAATCTTTTCCTACTCCAAGGTCATGAAGATATTCTCCTGTGTTTTCTTTAATAAACTTTAATGCTTTACCCTTACCATTTATATCTACATTTTATCCAGAAGTTTGCTGGGTGGGGGGGTTCTGATATGAGTTGAGGCCAAGATAAAATTTACTTTAATTTTTTTCATATGGTATCAACTTGATCCACCATCATGTACTGGAAAGACCATCCTTTCTCCACTGAACTGAGATGAGCATTTGTTTTAAGTCAGGTGCCAGGGTCCATTTCTGTACTTTCTACTTTGCTCCATTTGTCTATTTATCTACCTTTGCACCAGTTCTCCACTGTCTTAATTACTGCAGCATTACATAGTATGCAAAGATTTACATAGTTTCATACTGTATATAACACTTTGTATATATTTATACAGTCTTAATACCAACTAGTGCAAATTTTTCAGTTTTTGTTTTTCTTTAAGCTCATCTTGACTATGCTTAGCCCTCTGCATTTCTTTATACAATTTAGAATCAGTTTGTTAAATTCTCCCCCCAATTTTTTTTCCTGGTGTTACACTGAATATATAGATCAATTAGCAGAGAACTGATTAATTAAACAATGTTGAATCTTTCAATACTTAACCACAGTATATTCCTCCATTCACTTGAGTCATCTTTGTGATTTCCTTTGTAGAGGTCTGGCACATCTTTCATTTATTACTAGATATTTTTATGTTACTTGATGTTATGGTGAAGAGTATGATCATTTTTCAAATTTCATTTTCTAATTGTTGGCATATAGAGATACAACCAGGTTTTGGGGGGGACTATACTGAAGTATAATATGCATCAGAAAAGAATAGCCTAAGTATTACACTTTGGTGAATTTTTACAAACTGATCACAAGCATACAATCAATTTTTCTATACTGACTTCATTTCTAGCAACCTTGCAATGTTCACATATTTTAATATTTTATCTTTAGACTGTTTTGCATTTTGATGTAAACAATCACATCACCTGCAAATAAAATGGTTTTGAATCTTCCATCCTGAATTGAGACTTATTAAGGGACTTCCCATCTATTCTTAGTTTGCTGAGAGAGCTGCTTTTAGTTTTTCATTTTTGTTTTTGGTTTTTCTTTTTTTGGTTGTTGTTGTTTGTTTTTTGGAGGATATCTGTACCTATTTTTAAGAAGATGGCTTATGGTTTTTCCTTCTTATAATGTCCTTGTTGGTTACAAAACAAGTTATAAAGTATACCCACTTTTTAAATCCTCTGGAAGAATTTAAGATAGCTATTATTTCTTCCTTAAATGTTTTAAAGAATTGATCATTGGCACAATATCTGGGCCTGGAGTTTTCTATGTGGGAAGTCTTTAATTATAAATTAGATACCTTTCTTTAAAGATTTTATTTATTTGAAAGAGATAGTGAGAGAAAGCATGAGCTTGGCGGGGTTGGAGAGAGAGAAGCAGGCTCCCCCTGGAGCAGGAAGCCCGATGTGGGGCTCGATCCCAGGACCCTGGGATCACGACCTGAGCAGAAGGCAGAAGCTTAGCTGACTGAGCAACCCAGGCGCCCCCTTATGAGACCAACCATATTTTGTATTCCTTCTAGGATGGATTTCACTAGGGTTTTTTGGAGGGGGAGGTTGCTTTTTTTTTTTTTTTTTTAAATAACAGCAGTATCGACATATAATTCATATACTATACAATTTGTCTATTTAAAATAAATGATTCTATTTTTTAAATAAAGATTTTATTTATTTGACACAGAGAGATCACAAGTAGTCGAGAAGCAGGCAGAGAGAGAGGGGAAACAGGCTCCCTGCTGAGCAGAAAGCCCAATGTGGGGCTCGATCCGGGGACTCTGAGATCATGACCTGAACCAAAGGCAGAGGCTTAACCCACGGAGCCACCCAGGTGCCCCTGATTCAATGGTTTTTAATATATACATAGAGTTGGACAACAACCATCACGATCAGTTTTAGAACATTTTCATTATCCCCAAAACTTTGTACTTAGCAGTCATTCCTGTTCCTCCTGACCTCCAACCCCTGACAATTACAAAGCTACCTTCTGTCTCTATGCATTTGACTATTGTAGACATTTCTATAACTGACATCATAGAATATATGATATTTTGTTACCAGCTTCCTTCATTTAACATAATCTTTTCAGGGTTCATCCATGTTTTAGCCTGTATCAGTACTCCATTCCCTCTTGTTACCAAATGATAGTCCATTGTATGGATATATGATATTTTGTTTATCCATTCATCTATCTGATCTCTCAGATCAGACATCTGAGTTGTTTCCACTTTTTGGTTATTATGAATAATGTTAATATGAACATTTGTTTATATTTCTGTGGGGACATATGTTTTCATTTCCCTTAGGTAGTTAATTAGGAATAAAATTGTGAGATCATATGGGAACTCTATTTTATTGCCAAACTGTTTTATAAAGTGACCATACCATTTCACAACCCCACCAACAACGTAAAAGGGTTCCAATTTCTCTATATCCTTCCTTGCCCATACTTACTACCTTCTTTATTATAGCCACCTGAGTGATGTTAAGTGGTATTTCACCGTGGCTTTGATTTCTACTTCTTTGATAACCAGTAATGTTGAGCATCTTTTTACGTGCTTACTGGCTATCTTATCTTTGTTAGAAGAATGTCTACTCAGATTATTTGACCATTTTAAATTAGATTGTCTTTTTATTAGGTAGTGTTGGTTTTGTTAAATTGTTATTCTAGGAACTTGTCCATTTCTTGTGAAGTTTAAAAATTATTGCCATAAAGTTGTCCAAAATACCCTTCTAACTTTCGTATTTTCTTAATGGCTATAGGATCTGTAGTGATATTCCTTTTTTCTGTTCCCAGTGTTGGTAAACTGGTTCTATTTTTGTTCTTAATCTGTTTGAATTATTATTTCTTCTTTGATGTACTTCTCGAATATTGGAATATTTTCCAATGAAAATGTTATTATTTCCAGCTTAATTCCACTATGGCTAATGAACATACCTTTCATGATTTCAATCTTTCAAAATTTATTAACTTATGGTCTATCATATGGTCAATTTTGGAAAATGTTTTATGTGCATTTGAAAATAGCCAAGTATCTATAGCTGTGGTGTTGCTAGAGGCTTTTAATACCAGCTGAGTTAAAGTTGAGATTTTTTGTCAACAACTAAGGGTTTAACTATTTCTTGCTTGACTGGAGAGCTATGTACCTCTGGAAAGTCAAAACCTTCCAGAAACTGTTGTGAGGAACTTCCCAAAAAGAGTATGCCACTACCCTAAACACTGCAGAATTAAAGTCAAAGCAGAAAAGTATGTTTGTTTTGGATTTCCTTCGGGTGAAAAGGATCAATTTCATGTTAAGAACCCAATCATGCATATCAATTCTTATTAAGACTTAGAAACAAAGGTTGGACTGGGTTGTTTTTACTCCAGAGTTATTTAACCAATTGGCTTTTAAACCAGTTTCCTAGAAAGAGTATATATTCTTCAAAAAGCTTAATAACTCATAATACATAAATACCAGATGAAATTTAAAATTAGCTGACTACTTCATTTTATATGAAGGGGAAAATATCAGGAAAATATCAACTTTGTATTTCATGCAACCTTTGGGGAGCAAATGTTTTGGTTTAAAACAGTTTTTTTAAACCCTTATAAACTTTTTACTCTTTGATTTTCATCATAGATCTCTGTTCCTTTCTACTCTGTTTCCTGCAGTATAGGAGCCCATTGTTTCTCCTAGATGGGAATAATGACTACAAGGAAGTTAGAAAATTAAAAATGGGACAATGCTTTAGCGATAAAAAGCAAAAATCAATTTCAGTTGGCAGAATGGACAATGAGTCTAGGAACAGAATTTGATATAAGTTCAAGTCCTGGTCTCAATACTGATTTGCTCTAAGGTATATGACTGTGTGAAATCTAGTATCATGTCACCATTTGAAAAAAAAAATGGAAAGGGAACGTGTAGAGGATGTGGTAAGGAATCACCAGTGACCAAAACACTGTGAAACTTCATTTATTATCTCATTAAAAATCCTAGCCAAATGGATGAATAAGAAATTCAAAAGGAATTACCTACTTGGTCATTTGCCAGCAAAATATTAAGTAATTCCTTAATTATGCCTCTCTTTCAAAGCAAAGCTTGAGTAACTGTGATAAATAATCACCTAACATCTGCCCTCCAGCTAACACAAGCATGAAGTCAAATGTAAAACTAAGATATCAAAAATATTTCTGTCCAACAATTAAGCTGGGCAGTTCATGAGAATAGTTTGTCTAATAGGAAGATAAGAAAAATTATTAAGAATCAAATTAACAAGGAAGGGGGGTAAAGGGATGGGTGAGCCTGGCGGTGGGTATTAAGAGGGCACAAATTTCATGGAGCACTGGGTGTGGTACATAATCAATAAATCCTGGAACACTGAGAAAATAAAATTAAAAAAAAGAATTAAATTAACAGCTCTCACGATACACGGCACATAATATCTTATTTCTTACAGACAAAATTTTGTACAAATTTTAGCAAGCAATAGCATCAAAAACACAATGTATGGAAACCTCTATTACATATACACACAACACAGATGAAATATTCTTTGAAACACAAATGTAAGGTAAATACATATCTTTTGAAAGATTCTCTTTGATAAAAGATGCCCCTTTTAAGCACGATTACTACTTCCAGCCTTATAACAGATATGTACTACTCAAATGCAGAGAATAAATGGCAAACACTTTTCCTTCAAACTTATCTTCAAGAGGTAATATGTATTTATCTTTCAGGTGGGCATAAAAAATATTTTTCCTTAAGTCAACAGTACCATCTAATTGTGATATGTTTGTGTCAATGTTAAATTCCTTGAGTGTAGTAATTACATTATAGTTATGTAAAAGAATTTTTTTTTGAAAAAAGAATGCTTTTTTTCTTAGGAGACACATATTGGATTTTTCATGGATGAAGAGTTAATGATGTCTCAAAGGCTTAGTGGGAAAACAAAAAGTATACATTGGCAAAATATTAACAATTAGTGAATCAAGATAAAGATGTCCATTGTACTATTCCCTACAAATTTTCTGTAGATTTGAAATTTTTCAACATAAAAGGTTAAAAAGGAAAGCGCTTATTAAAAATCCCCCAAATGCTAAGGATGATGGGCTACTACAGGCCAGGGAACTGCAAGTGCTAAATACTTGGAATATTCTAAACTCCTTGAACGAAAAAACTTTCCTCTTTAACTTCTTATATTTATCTTAGCATTTTTATACTTAGTATGTTGGTGTCTAAACTTACTGGTGAGTATTTACTATGTTAGGGTGAAAGAAATAGTAGGAAAGAGGATTTGCTGCAATTAATGAAAGGACTAACAACTTGTTTCTTAATATTGTGTGTGTGTGTGTGTGTGTGTGTGTGTGTGTGTGTGTGTCTTAGTCTTCCCTAAAAACCGTGCCTTAAAAAACCAGATGCTTAATTTTACACTATCTTAGCCAAAAGGCCGAGAAGCAATACAGATGCTTAATTTTAGGACACTCTGAGATCATCAATATTCCAAAGCTAACCTAGGTAGAGGAGAAAGGGAAAGTAAGAAATTACTTAATTATAAAAGTCAAATAAATAGGTGCTGCAGGATTCATGCTGGGTTATTTTGTTGGTCAAAACACTGCAATACCTAAGTGGGGGCCCAGTGATGACAGATTGGCAGTGGTTCAGTGGTTTACTCCTATCCCCATACCCTCCAATGCGAAGGTCGTAGTATTCACCCCCCGCCCCGACGTGCTCAATTACAAAACATAATGTTACTCCCTAATCTTTATCTTTTGTTAAATCAATTTCGAAATAGGTATGACAGGTTTCAAATATATATAAGAGACAGATTTGTGTGTATGCCTAATAAAAAATGGTCTTCTTTCCTCCTTTTCTTCTCTATTGCCACTCTCTTGCCAGCCAAAAGAAGGCTATCGCCTCAAAGCTTTTCATTCGAACCACGTATGACTTGCAAGTTATAAGGCCTATTCTGGTTTACTCCAATTTGTCAAAATGTTGAAAACTGATTTAAATCCCCCTCTGCCGTTGATTTTTAGACATGCTGGTTAGTTAGGATCAAGACACTATTCTCCATGGGATTTTCCCACAAATTTTCAAATGGCAACAAAACACCTTATATCCTTTCTTTTTCTTAAAGATTTATTTATTTATTTATTTATTTACCTACTTACTTACTTGATAGAGAGAGCAAAAAACAGCATGTGTGGTGGAGGCAGTGGGAGAGAGAGAGAGAATCCCAAGCAGACTCCCCACTGAGCACAGAGCCCAATGCAGGGCTCCATCTCACAATCCTGAGATGAATTCAGAATCGCATGGATGCTTAATGGGTTGAGCCACCCAGGAGCCCCAAAATACCTTGTATCTTTTTTTACCTTTCCCAGCAAAAGAAAAGTATTATAAAGACATGACAGAGTCAAACTGGCATCTGTGTATACACTGAATTAATGTTTCTATAAAAGGAGGATTAAGAGTTTTAAGAGTTAGAGGGCACCTGGGTGGCTCTGTGGGTTAAAGCCTCTGCCTTCGGCTCAGGTCATGATTCCGGGGTCCTGGGATCGAGACCCGCGTCAGGATCCTTGCTCAGCAGGGAGCCTGCTTCCTCCTCTCTCTCTGCCTGCTTCTCTGCCTACTTGCGATCCCTGTCTGTCAAATAAATAAATAAAATCTTTAAAAAAAAAAGTTTTAAGAGTTAGAAGTTACTTTTATTTCTACTGTATAACTCTCAGTGCCATTATGTATGTCACTGAACAGCATCATTACAACAATGATCTGAGTCAATGCTGTCTTTCGATGGTTTGACAACACAAGCTCTTTGAGGATGGCCAGAATATCACATTCTCCCTCTTTGGATTCAACACTACTAAATAATTTACAAAATGATCTTCAGTAACAATAGCAATAAATAAAAGCTGGTCAATTCCACAATCAGGGTGTATTAAAGGAGTTCAAGTTTCTTAAATGGACATAATCACTGAAATCAAGAAAGCAAGGGGAAAACTTTAGTGGTTTCTAGGAACAGTCCTTTTGGTATTATTTCCATAGAGTAAGAAGGCAAAACACTGTATCAATATTACCACAACAGAGCAATCATGGTTTGCTTACTCTTAGCTTTTCCCCTCCTACTAATCATTCTATATTTGAAGTACATGAAATTCTGAAAAGTCACAGAAGAGGACAATGACCTAGATTACCAGGAAGAACTTCTCATTCTAAATCACAATCCTATGATATAGCCAGAACAGCTGCTCAATTATAAGCTCTTTTAAGTCTTTCAAGTTTTCTGCTCCATATTGTCCTATCATCTAATTTTTTTCCAAGAGGGAAGCTGAACACTGCCTATTTTGCCTGTTTTCAAACAGCTATTTTCCATTTTACAAAATTCTAAAAGAATAAAGCATGTCAAAATATTACCCACACTTAAGAGATTTGAGTTACAACTTGATTGCATCTTATTAAAGTACTTAGTACATGCAAAGCATTCAATAAATGTTAATTCCCTTTGGGAAAGAACTTCAGAGTCCTCTGTATCAACCAAGTCCATTAAAAATCTCTATTACTGTTGGCGGGAATGCATGTTGGTGCATCCACTTTGGAAAACAGTGTGGAGATTCCTTAAGAAATTAAAAATAGAGCTACCCTATGACCCTGCAATTGCACTACTGGGTATTTACCCCAAAGATACAGATGTAGTGAAAAGAAGGGCCATCTGTACTCCAATGTTCATAGTAGCAATGGCCACAGTCATCAAACTGTGGAAAGAACCAAGATGTCCTTCAACGGACAAATGGATAAAGAAGACGTGGTTGAGTATTATGTCTCCATCAGAAAGGATGAACACAACTTTTGTACCAACATGGACGGGACTGAAGGAGATTATGCTGAGTGAAATAAGTCAAGCAGAGAGAGTCAATTATCATATGGTTTCGCTTATTCGTGGAGCATAAGGAATAACACAGAGGACAAGGGGAGATGGAGAGGAGAAGGGAGTTGGGGGAAATTGGAGGGGGAGACGAACCATGAGAGACTGTGGACTCTGAGGAACTAAGTGAGGGTGCGGGGTGGGGAGGGGTGCGGGATGGGAGGTTAGGTGAGCCTGGTGGTGGGTATTGTGGAGGGCACGTATTGCATGGAGCACTGAGTATGGTACATAAACAATGAATTCTGGGACACAGAAAAGAAATTTAAAAAATAAATAAAAAATTTTAAAAAAAGAAAAAAGAAAAAAAATACTCTATTACTCTCCCTCTATCACTTTATTGATACAAAATAATATACTTTCAACTTTTTCAATACTATTCCAACTAGACAGCAAACACTTTGAAAAATGCAGAATCAACATCATATACTTCTTTCAATGTTCATGTATAGTAACTACTTTATAACTGTAATATTATAGACAGTAATAATTCTAGTATCCAAGGCCAGTGGCTACTGCAAGTGACACCTACGGAAGAGATTCACAAGCTTATCCAAAATAGTATTAGGTTTCCTTTTAAACTATTAGCCAGCCAGTGTACCTCAGGCTATCTTTAAGGTAAGGTCAATAAAACCAAACAATATTGGCACTCTGCAGGGAAAGGCTATGTGATGAGATGGAACGAGCTAAGACTAAAGAGCCCTATTACTGTATTATGTAAATGGCAGCAGCTAGAAGGGTAAGAAACAAACATATCCGAGGACAGTATACCTTCAAAATAAAAACTTAGTCACTGTAATTATTTTACATGTAATGTATACACACAGGGTATTTGCTTTGCAATAGAGAGACAACGGAGTAAGCAAATTTGAAGGGAGGAACCAATGAAAGCCTATTTTTCTGAATGCTTCTGGGTTAAACAGATTTTAGAGTGTGTGCTCGGGGGAGAGGGTGAAGGAAACCAGCTCCAATAAGTAATTGTAAATTCACGGCAATGAAAAGAAATAGAAAAAAATATTGGCAATAACTTTGCTGCATAACGTTTTTTATTAATCAAACTGTTAAATGCAACTATTTAAATTATAACATTATCCTACCACTCCTCATCCAGCTTTATGGGTTTGCCTGGTTACCCAGGAGATGTTTTTATAAGGAAGCTCAGAACTTCACCAGGTTATGTTTTAGTTTTTATCATTCTGAATTAGCTACTTAAAAGCACATACCAACTGGCTGGAAGGGAATACCTTTCGGTTACTGGAGTGTAGGAAGCCAGAGGAAATTTCCTTTTAGTTAAATGACTACTAAAAGTTCCACTGTGCAACCAAATAAATCTCCTTATTTTTTGCTTATTCTAACATATCCCTACATGTTCTTTCTAGAGTATATTAAAAATTTCTTCAAAATTATCTGAAGAAAAACATATAAGACTTGTTAACAAGTGCTGCATATATTACACAGTGGTCCCTAAAAGACCCCTCTAGAGTTAAGGAAAAAATTGTGAAAAATACTACAAGACTGGAGCAATTTTTTAGTCATGTTCAACTTTAAGGGGCATTTATGATTCCTTACTATGAATGATGAAGAAAGGAGCACATTAATTCTTCTGTCTACCGCCTTCCCCACCTGTTTTGTTAGTTATTTTTATAATACTGAGGTTTATAAATTTACAATTTATTTTGAAAGTATAATTTCCACTGAAGTACACAAAAGCTGTAATGCAATAAATTTAAATTTTGTATTATCACACTGTTTTTGTCACGGTTATTTCTGAATTCTTTATTTTGCTTCATCTCTTGATTATGTCTATTTTATCATGATGTAATTTGCTTTCAAAGATCTTATGGCGGGGGGTGCTCGGTGGCTCAGTCAGTTAAGTGGCTGCCTTTGGCTCAGGTCATGATTCCAGGGTCCTGGGATCGAGACCCACATCAGGCTCCTTGTTCAGCAGGGAGCTGCTTCTCTCCTGCCTGCTGCTCCCCCTGCTTGTGCTTGCTCTGTGTGTCTCTCACTCTCCCTCTCTCTGTGTCAATAAATAAAATCTTAAAAAAAAAAAAAAGGTCTTATGGGTATATATTTGTTCAGCTTTTCCATGCTAGTGTACATCCATGCATGTGTTATATTTATGCTTCAAGAATTTGGCTGACTAAAAAAAAAAATCTCAGATGAAACCTCAGGACAAGGTAGAATTCCTCCATTGTTTTCTAACATTGGACTACTTTAGCTTCTTTCTCAACAAGAGACAAGTTCTATCCCTATTCCACTACTTAGATGTCTACAGAATTCTTTTTCAAGTTAATAATTTGACCAGGATATGCCTTGATATCAGTTCTTGTACATCAATTGTTCCTAGGCCATAGGGTAGTCATTTTGACTAAAGGTTTTAATTATTCCAGGAAAAAAATTTTTTTCTATTACAACTCTAAATGTATTTTCAGTTCCATTTGTTGTTCTCATCAAGAAAAGAGGTCAGCAAACTAAGAGTAGGTAAAATCCACCCCAAACCTGTCCTTGTGTATAAAGTGTTACTAGAGCACAGCCACACAGTATCTATAGATGCTTCTGCACTGTAAGGGGCAGAGCTGACTGGCTGTGACAGAAACTGCACTGACCGCAAAGCCTAAAATACTATCTGGCCCATTACAGAAGTCTGCTGAACCCATGCATATATTATACCCCCTTTGGTTTCTCTTATCTTCTCTAATTTTTATATTATTTAATGTTATGTAATTTCCTTATGCCACTCAGCCTTGTCTGATCACATTTACTCTCTTTTTAAAATCTCTAATGCGGTTTTCATTACTCTAATTGAGGTTTGCCCACTGATATTTCATCTCCTTCTACTGTCCTAATACCTCTTCTTAAAATTTATGTTGGAGAGGTTTTGGAAAATTAGACTGTATTCTCTGTAACAGATCATGTCTATAACTTCTTTGTGTCTTCTACGGGACCTTTTGGAACTCCAATAAAGCCTCACCAGTTAAATTTTTAAAGTAACATAACACTTACTTTTAGAGAAATCAGTGTATTGCTCGGGTTTCCCAGGGGAGGTTCAGCATCCTCCCACATATGGAATAGATTTCACAGTATATACAAAGTTAAACTTCATTGTTTCTAATTTGGGTTTAGCTTTGTGCCTAATTTTACTAATGATGGACTTATTTTCTATTTTCTTGTCTTTTTGTTTTTAGTGAGTTACAAAGGAGAAGTGAGTTACAAAGGAGAAGGGATGAGTAAAAAATGTCTTTACTCTGCTATCTTTAACTGAAGTCTCCTCCTGACACATTATATTTTAAGATGAGCTAATCGTCAAAGAAATAAATTATAAGTTTGACAGGTTTGAATGCATCAGGTAATGAAAGAAAAAGAAAAATCCAACATCAGCAGTGGGAAAGAACTGCTTAGAAGAAGCTGTGCCAGGAACAACATTTGTTTGGAGACCTGTTCGAGCAGCCGTGCCAAATCAGTTGTGAGACTTGGATTAAAAGTAGCTGTAGAACACTGTACTATAAGACTTTCATAGCATGTTTACAATTAAGTTTAGGATTACAATTAGCAGTTTCACCTGAATATCACTTTATAAAGTCCCTTTGCACTCTTCCATTTGATTTGGCCCTCATTTGTTGACATATATGTGTATAATTGCAATTCTTTTTTTCATCACTTACCACTCTGGTTCAAATATCCCCTCCCATTTTAGAAGGTTAGATTGGGTGATTTTTTAAGGCTTAAAATTCTTTGGGTCTAGGTATTAAAATACCATACTGTTAATTATGATACACACTGTTCAGTATAAACCTGAATTATGTATTTTTTCTTTTTTTTTTTTAAAGATTTTATTTATTTATTTGACAGGCAGAGATCACAAGTAGGCAGAGAGGCAGGCAGAGAGAGAGGAAGGGAAGCAGGCTCCCTGCTGAGCAGAGAACCCGACGCGTGGCTCGATCCCAGGACCCTAAGATCATGACCTGAGCCGAAGGCAGAGGCTTTAACCCACTGAGCCAGCGAGGCACCCCCTGAATTTATATATATATATATATATATATTTTTTTTTTTTTTTAAGATTTTATTTATTTATTTGACAGGAAGAGATCACAAGTAGGCAGAGAGGCAGACAGAAAGAGAGAGAGGTGGAAGCAGGCTCCCTGCCGAGCAGAGAGCCCAATGCCGGGCTCGATCCCAGGACCCTGGGATCACGACCAGAGCTGAAAGCAGAGGCTTTAACCCACTGAGCCACCCTGGTGCCCCCTGAATTATATTTTTAAAAAGGTTTTATTTCTTTATGAGAGAGAAAGGGGGACGGACAGAGAGAGAGAATCTCAAGCAGACTCCACGCAGAGCCCAATGCAGGGCTCAAGCCCATTACCCCAAGATCATGACCTAAGCTGAAATCAATAGGCAGATGCTTAACCATGAATTATATTTTTAATATAATATTATTATATTATTATTAATGCCCCTGAATTATATTTTTAATACATCAATGTTTAGATTAAGGGACATATGACAAATAGACTTACAGTTGATTATATCTGTACAGTTTCCAAATTATTTATGGTAATCATGTGTTATTTCACTATCAGAAAAAAAATTAAAAATATGGTATGTATAGTACAGCTATCAAAAGATATGACAAATTAACAAACTCTCCTACATCTCCTTCCCAAGTTCTGCCTGATTTTTTAATCACCTTCTGTAATTAAAGGTTTGGTTTTCTGCAGTCTTCAGATTTGTTTACAGCTCTGTATCTTACATCTCATTGCTGGTTGATGTCTTTGTGCATAAAAAGATCCTCTGTCGCTAAGTGTTAATATCCAAGTTGGCTGGTCAACAGCTCTCACTAGCAGTCCATAGTTGGCTAGATCATTTGAATTTGTGTACAATGAGTTCTATTCATCTTGTTAAAAGCTGTCTCATTTCAGCTTCCTATTGGGAATCTGTTTAGATTCCTAACATGAGTCATCCTCAGTATATAAAAAAAATCCAGAATGTGGGGCTGGAATAGTGAGCTAATAACTAGACTATGTTCCAAGTGCTGGCAGCAGTGAGCCCTCATGCTATTTAATGTTTAGTACAGCTCAGAATTGACACTGATGAAAGTGATCCCGGAATCGGATGTGACAGTTAAAGCACATTTTGAATCTCCAAGTCTCAAAGATGACTAAATTGTCAAGCTGCAGATCGTATGTTTGCTCAAGGGTTGGATGTCCCGCTCTGCCAATCTCCCATAGGAAAATAATAGACAGCAATATAAAACCCAAGAATTTGATAAAACATTATTTAAACCAGTAATGGGAAGAAAGTTTACTTCTTCTTTGTATTGTTTTGCAACAATGTGCCCCAAATTGCAATGGTAAGTTTATTTTAGAGCATATTTTCAATAATGAATACTAAAGATTACTCACTAGAGACCAAGTTTCTTTGTCCCTTTCACATTCTGTATTCAACCTCTTTATCTCTTTATAAAATTCTATTCTCTCTGGTCACTGGATCAGAGGTCCTTTTTCTCCTTTTGTTGTGTCTCTTGCTCTGCCCACTATCTCTACCTCATGTTGATAATGAAGAAATCTTGAAATTTCAAATTAAAATCATTAAACTTTCCACACTAAAGAAAAATGCACTGAACAGATCAAAAATGAATAGTTAAATATGTTTTTTTTTAAGATTTATTTATTTGGGGGGGGGGCACCTGCAGGAGTGGGGTGGCAGAGAAAAGAATCTCAAGCAGACTCCCTGCTAAACCCAGAGCCCAACATGGGGCTTGATCTCATAACCCTGAGATCATGACCTGAGAAATCAAGAGCTGGGGGCTTAACTGACTGAGCCACTCAGGCATGCCCTAAAATATGTTTTTATATATGGGAAATTGCCTTCAAGTATATCTAGTACCTAAATGACAAGGAACACAGTCTTGGCTAAGTGAAATTTATTTTTCTCCTGAAAAGTAAGGCACATACGGCGGGGTGCTTTAGGTTGTGTCTGTGATGAAGGACAAGACATCATTTAGAATTTCATAGGTAACAAAATAAGACTGAGAAGCCAATAAGGTCTTTTGGTAAACTCTGAAAAAAAATTACATTATCTTGAGAAATTATCATTTGTCTTCAAGGATAAGTGGGTTAATATGAAACTTATTTTTCAAAAATTTAAAAGATATTTACTTTTTAAAAGATATTTACTCATTACTCAATCCTTGAACACAGACATAGAAAGCAATCATTAAACAATAAGCTCAAAGACAACTTATACATTTTAATAAATAGCATGTCCCTGTATCAAACTAGACTGAGTTTGAGATTCCCTTCTCCCTGCTCTGACATTCGAATGCACTGATTGAGAGAAGAGCAAACAAGGATTGGGTAGTAGCCTAGTCAAGAAAAGAAAATCCACATGTAAGAATAATCTGATTATTGCACTGATTTTACAGCACAAATCTTGCTGAATCGCTTAATAAAAGATCAAGTCTATTGGTTACATTAGATACCTACTATTCAAATAATTACAATAGGCACAAAAACATGCTTATCTCATAAAAATGCCAATTCAGTTCAGCAAAAAACATACATGCATACATGAACACATCAAGATATCAACAAATGATATTCTCGCTCACTGATGAGACAGTGCAAGTTTTCTTTAACATAATGACTTTTTCTCAAAACCACCACCACTATTGAAAAGGCAATCTGGGGGCACCTGGGTGGCTCAATGGGTTAAAGCCTCTGCCTTCAACTCAGGTCATGGTCCTGGGGTCCTGGGGTCCTGGGACAGAGCCCCGAATCAGGCTCTCTGCTCGGCAGGGAGCCTGCTTCCTCCTCTCTCTCTGCCTGCTTCTCTGTGTACTTGTGCTGTCTGTCAAATAAATAAATAAAATCTTAAAAAAAAAAAAAAAGGCAATCTGGACTTAAATCTTATCATCCACTATTTTGTAGCCTACCTTTTCTGTATTATAAATTATTCATTTTGGTTTTAAGAAACCATCAATAAAAATGTGAGTCTAAACCCTCTTGTTTCAAACTGTGACCCCAAGGAGTCAACTAATAAAGTGTACACTGAATAGCTATTACTAAAAGCATGTTAACAGGCGTCTTACTGGATGTAACCGAAAGAAATTACCACATCGTTTCAATATTGTCCCTCAGGATATCTAGGTCTAACCTCCTTGCTTTACTACTCCTACTCAGTATAAGCCTTATTTTGGGTTATATTCTCTAGGGTCTCTCTCATGTTCCTTGATATTCTAGACCCACTCTGCAAAACCTTACGTCCAGTAAATCCATTCCATCAGCTCCTGTCATAGGATGAAGCAAGAACTATAAAAAAAAAAAAATGCAATATAGGAGCATCATCAGACCTCTGATCTGGCTCAGTCATTAAGCATCTGCCATCCATTCAGGTCATGATCCCAGGGTCCCGGGATCAGAGCCCCACATCGGGCTCCCTGCTTAGTGCAGAGTCTGCTTCTCCCTTCCCCCACCCCCACTTATGTTCCCTCTCTTTCTCTCTCTCTCTCTCTGTCAAATAAATAATCTTCAAAGGGGGGGGCAATATAATTGTGTTAAATGACATCACTACAAATTCATGTTATCCAGCCTTAGCTAGATGGCCCTGAGGTCACAAATGGTTTTGAATCCATTTACTAGTTTTGTGATTTTGAGCAAGTTCTTTACCTCAAGCCTTAGTTTCTGCATCTATAAATCCAGATGTTGTAAGATGTCAAAGGACCAATGTATAAGAGCAACGACACTCAAAAACACTAAAAAACAGAACAAAAAAACCCCCTGCTATTGCTAATTACTCCTGCAACAGCCTCCAATCTTTTGTCCTTCTAATAAATTCAAGAGAATATACCAGTCCTCCTTCTAAATAAAAACTGGATGATACCATCCTCTCTTGAAAACCCTTTCACTGGCTTTTCTTTGTTTAAAGAATAAAGACAAAACTTCTTAGGAGTTTCAAGGCTTTTCCCAAAATTAACCAATCCCAGCTCTTCCTCAAGGTCTTGGAAGGATACTTCCTTTAAAACATACCTTTAAAATGTACATCATTAGAGTTTTATTTCCTTTATCTAACAGCTATCTATCCCATGAATATGAGGAATACACCAGAACATTTAACAAAAACTTTTGGAAACTTCATTCTTGAGTCAAAATTATAGAATATTTTCTTGGAATTCCGCAAGGGTTCTGAAGTTTGTATTTCTGATGCCCAAGACTGTTCCTGCTTCACAGACTTCTACAATACACTTACTTGATTTCAGGGCAAGTATTTACCTGAATCCTTTCTCTTGGCTGGTAATGAGCTCTGCATAATGAGCCAAACACAAGAGAATCTGGCTAAGTTTCAGAAATTGCAGGTGGAAGAAAAGGTAAGCCAGCTGCTAAATATAATGACAAAAGAAACCTAATATTCATTAGTGGTGGTGATAACTGATTGCAAAACATGATTATTCTTTAAATTCATGTTATTCTTTTCCTAAGTATTATTTAGAGAAATCATCTATTTACTAAAATAAGTGTATGAAGTAAGTAAAATATTTGGGTATAAGTAAAGTGAAATAAGTGTAAAAGTACAGTAAGATAAGTGTGTCTAAAGATTACTGCAAAGTTTCCTATTTCATGTTGCTTATTGACAAGATGGCATCAAGTGATTTGTTTCTATTTGGAGAAGTAATATAGATGTTTAAGTAAGTAAATGGAATCTGGTTAGAGATCAGTGATTTTATGCTAAGATTTTTTTTAATTTCATCACTTTTTCCTACAAATCATTTATAAATACACATTAATAGAATACATTATTTTATGAATTGTACATGTTCCTGGAGGAGAAAAGGGAAAAGGTTCTCAGAACCCTATCTTCTTTTGGCCATCCCTTAAAACAGCCACTCAAAAGTTCAGTAAAAAAGGTCCAATGTCAGGTTTATTTTCTGAGCAAAGCTTATGTGTGTGGGGAAAGGAAGGAAAGGAGACAGACGGTATATGGATTTATGAAGGGAGGAGTAGAAGGCAGAAAAACCAAAGTATTAGATTCAGTATCTCAATAAACAATTTAGAACTGAATTATCTGGTAGCTAACCTTTTGCTTTAATTATATTAAGATTAGCCTCCTCTTCTAATAAAAATGACAAAAAAAAAAAAAACTCAATAAAGTTGAGCAGAATTTAGTCTTCCTGGCTTAGACCACATCAAAGTTATTGGCTCCAAGGAAAAGCACCTTTTGTGATTTTTTTGTTGTTGTTTTAAGCATTTCAGAAGAAGTTCACCTCCCTGGATGAGAAGTCATTAAAATATTAACAACAGGTAACATATTTCTCAAGATTCTCATTTAGGTTTTATTTCAGGTGATTGTGTTGTTAATGAGATATTATTACAAAGTCGCCCCCCCCCCACTCCCTAAAGCAGAATCATCTTATGATGGTATTTATTTATGCCCAAAGTCAAGTTTTAAACTCACATAGATATCCAAATAATAAATGAAAATGCTGCTCCTGCGTGTGAAAAGCAATACAATCATTATTGTTTTTCAACAACTTAAGAAACCACATTAATGGGGCGCCTGGGTGGCTCAGTGGGTTAAGCCGCTGCCTTCGGCTCAGGTCATGATCTCAGGGTCCTGGGATCGAGTCCCACATCGGGCTCTCTGCTCAGCAGGGAGCCTGCTTCCCTCTCTTTCTCTCTCTGCCTGCCTCTCCACCTACCTGTGATCTCTCTCTGTCAAATAAATAAATAAAATCTTTAAAAAAAAAAAAAAAAGAAACCACATTAATTAGTAAAGGTCACTCTTTAGAGCTGTAAGAAAGTATAACCTAGATAAAATTGGAGTAATGCTAGGAAACTCACCTCCACATTTCTCTCTTGCACTGTACTAGTGCAAAGAAGTTCTGGTAGCTGTAACAGACATTATGATAGATGGGACAAAGCTTTTGTATCATTTCAAAAAGAAACAAATAATGATAGGAGATTGAGTCATCACACCACATAGTAATATATGTATGCTGAACTCATAAGAATCTGAGCAGTGGTACTCAGCACCATAATCATATTTCAAGTTGTCCATTTAATGTTAGTAAAACATTACCATATAAAATTAAAGCTGCTTAAATTTTACTAATTTTATAATATGGTTTTATAGCAATATAGGAGCTATGTGCCTCTCTCACCTTATTTTGTACCTCTGTATTTCTTTACTCCATGGGTCCCACCCAGCTGAATGCCTTCTTATACTTCCTTGAACTGGCCAAGTCTGTTCTGGCCTTATGGCCTGCAATTAATTATTTTTCTCTGCCTGGAATAGTCCTTCCATAGATTTTCATTTGATTGGTTCTTTCTTGTCAATCAGGTATCAGTAAACATCTCTTCTATTCTAATCCTCCCTTTCTATCAGTCTGAAGTAGCTCAAAGTGAACATAAGAATGTGAACACAAGACTGCTTTATTTTAATCTTGTCACTTCTAGCTGTGTTTCTTTATTGTTGATTTGTTTTTGTCCCCTTCCCTTCTGCCTGTACCACCACTAGAACATAAGATCCATGACGGGTTCAACTCTGTGTTCCTGGCACCAAGTGTATCTGGCACATCATAGACATATTCATTCAAATAATTACCGCATATTAGAATGAATGAATTAATAAATTAGAGGCTTCCACATACCTGTCTCAGCCCTTGGTGGCCTAGTGCCTACCTATATCTTTGGCTTCGGGTCACATCAGCCTTCTCCTCACTCTGTACTTCAGAGCACACTGATCTTTGTAATTAGTTAAATTCTACATTCTCCTCTCTAGGCACAGGGACTTTCCTCATTCAGTGTGTTTAGGGAGAGACCCCAGTTTATTCCCTCTTTTGATTAATGCCTATTCATTTTGCAAATCTCATTCAGTCAACCCCTCAGGTCAAATCTCCTTATCTAATGTTTGTTTTATAAAAGTTTATTTTCTTTTTTTTTTAATTAATTAATTAATTTATTTATTTATTTATTTATTTTTATTTCCAGCATAACAGTATTCATTATTTTTGCACCACACCCCGTGCTCCATGCAATCCGTGCCCTCTATAATACCCACCACCTGGTACCCCAACCTCCCACCCCCCGTCCCTTCAAAACCCTCAGATTGTATTTCAGAGTCCATAGTCTCTCATGGTTCACCTCCCCTTCTTTTAATCTCACAAAACAAACTGAGGGTTGCTGAGGTAAAAGTTTATTTTTAAATGATCTCTACACCCGGGGCACCTGGGTGGCTCAGTGGGTTAAAGCCTCTGCCTTGGGCTCGGGTCATGAATGATCCCAGGGTCCCGGGATTGAGCCGTGCATCTGGCTCTCTGCTCAGCGGGGAGCCTGCTTCCCCCCGCGCCACCCCCTCGCCCACCGCTGCCTCTCTGCCTACTAATGATCTCTATCTGTCAAATAAATGAATAAAATCTTAAATAAATACATACATACATACATACATACTCCCTACACCCAACATGGGGTTCAAACTCACCACCCCGACATCAAGAATTGCATGCTCTTTTCCTGACTGAGCCAGCCAAGCATCCATTACCTAATGTTCTTCAAGTTTTTCATCTCTCTCTATAAGCACTTGGGAAATTATAATTTTACTTTTTTTTAAAAGTTTACTCACTTTTTTTTTAGTTATCTCTAACACCCAATAAGGGGCGTGAACATATGACCCCAAGATCAAGAGCTGCACGTTCTTCCAACTGAGCCAGCCCTGTAATTTTACATTTAATTGTGAGACTATTTCATTAATATCCCTTCCTCTACTAGAGTGTAAGCTCCGTGGAAGCAGGAACCATGTCACCTTTACAGTGCGTGGCACAGAGGTGCCTGGGTGGCTTAGTGTGTTAAGCAGCTGCCTTTAGCTTGGATCATGATTCCAGGGTCCTGGGATTGAGTCCCACATCAATCTCCTTGCTCAGCTGGGAGTCTGCTTTTCCCTCTCCTTGCAGCTCCCCCTACTTGTGCTCTCTCTCTCTCTCTCTGACAAATAAATACATAAAATCTTAAAAAAAGAAAATAAAAGAATTACGGTGTGTGGCATAGAGCAGGTACTCAGTATATATTTACTATATGTATAAATATCTGTGAATGAAAAAGAAAAGAAAATTTAAGAGAACTTCCCCTAAGCTAAGTAAAAATCTTTCTCACTGTATAGTTAGTTCTCATTTAAATGAAGGCTTATTCTGGGACTCAGAGTTGTTCTCAGGGTCTCTTTCTTTTTAAAGAAAACAATACATATCTAACATTACAAAAGAAAAACAGAAACTTGTTTTGGACATGAAAAGTTCCAAACTGATATTTAAAGTAATTCTTTAAGTAATCTCTGTACCCAATGTGGCACACTAGCTCACGACCCTGAGATCAAGAGTTGCATGCTCTTCTGACTAAGCCAGCCAGCCACTATCCCAAGTTGTTATTTTTAAAGCAAAATCTCAACATCAAGTTTTTAGACTGTTTAAAAAAGTTAAAGTGAAATTGGAGGGGTAGTGCTAACAAAAGTAGAGATATGTAAACAATGTGCCTTCTAATTGATACAGTAGAAAGTATATGGAATCACCCCTGATGTATTCCTGCTAAAAACTGAACCAGAATCTGACCGCACCTCTGTATTTAATTAACAATGTGTAGGAATACAGGACATATGGAAATATGTTAGAAGATGCCAAAAGGATTAGCAAATTCTTCTACAGCATAAATGACCTGATTTCAACAAAAAAGGGCAAAGATTAAAAAAATGTAAGTGGGGGCACCTGGGTGGCTCAGTCCTTCAGCAGCTGCCTTCTGCTCAGGTCATGATCCCAGGATCCTGGGATCAAGCCCCATGTGGGCTTGCTCAGCAGGAAGCCTGTTTCTCCCTCTTCCATCCCCCCTGCTTGTATTCCCTCTCTCGCTGTCAAATAAATAAATGAAATCTTTAAAAAAAATAAAATAAATTCTAAAAATATAAGTGGAGATTCAGTTCTTATTGACACCTAGTCAAAATGGAAGTTCTCTCTGTCAAAAATATATTCAATAACACAGACATACAATTATAATGCATAGTACCTTGTTGTTGTGGGAAAGAGCACAAAATAGAATTAATCAATCAACACTCCTATTTGGAGTAATACTGAAATGAATGCATCTGTGTGTGAATTTACTTGTTTTGTTTGCATCCTAACTACTCAAAATAAAAAGCAAAATGCAACCAACCATGCTAGAGAAAAGACTAAATTAGTTTTTATACTCTACAGAAAATTATCTCAGAAAATTGTCATATGAAGAAGTGATCTAAGACTATGAAGACAAAAAATGTGGAATAAAAAGTACTATAGAAGTGCATTAGGCAGTTAATTAATAAAAATGTTTTGTTATTATTTTGGAATATGTATTTATTGGCTTTTAAAATGTATAAATTGGTGGAGCCCTTTTCTCATTCAAAGTACTTACTTACATTGCTAAAAAAAATATGAGGGAAAGGAATTTACAGATTAAAACAGAATTTAATGTATGGTCCTCATTTGGATTCTGGTTCAAATGAACCAACTGTAGAGTGCCTCGGTGGCTCAGCTGCTTGTGTCCGCCTTCAGCTCAGGTCATGATCCCGGGGTTCCCTGCTCAGGTCTGTCTCCCTCTCTCTCTCTGCCCATGCCCCTGCTTATGTCCTCTTTCTTGCCCGTTCACTTTCTCAAAAAAATAAAGTCTTCAAAAAAAACCCAAATGAACCATCTGTAATAAAACATTTATGGGATAATTAGGAAAATCTGAATAATTACTAGTTATTTGATGATACTAAGAAAATATTGTTGACATTTTTGGATGTGATGATGATATGGTAGCTATCCTTATGTCAGAGAAATATAATGAAGTATTTTTTGAAAAATTATAAATAATTTGCCTAAGACAATTCTGTATTTGTGTGTTATGTGCAAGTAAATGGGTAAGGGTAAAGATGAGATAAGATTGGCCACGTGATAACTGATTAAGATGGGATTCATTATTCTTCTATCATAAATGTTTTAAATTTTCACAATAAAATATTAATAATACAAAATGGAAGCTTAAGGTTATTTATTACAGCTTAAGTTTTTTTATTGGATGATAGGAATTAAATAGATTTAGGGATTTCTCTAAGAAAAGTCTTCAAAAACAAGTTCTCTTTTCAGAGCTTTTAACATGGATAGATAATAGCAGAGGACCCCATAAGGAACAAACTTAAGCTAGATTTGTGAGTTTCGATGTTTGTGTGTGTGTGAAATATCTGCTCATTCTTTCCACTACTACATTATTAAATAAAAATCCTGCAGCTTTCATAGGCTGAGTCTTTATTACAAAAGGCAAACAGAAGGTAGAGGAAAATGAGAGCCAATTAGATGAAGAAAGACGGGAAAAATGAGAACTGCTGTTGATTGTATGAAAAAGTGGTTTCTAAAAACAAAGAAACAAGGAGAAAAAAAAAAATAACAACCATTTACTATATAAGCTATAATGTCTACCACAACAACCTAAGTGAAAACAGATTGCTCAGATGGAAAGACCCACCTAATTTTGCTCCTGAAAGTATTCTGTTTTAAGTCTACCTTTGCTGACAATAAAACCCACAAAGAAGAAAGAGGGGGAAATAAATTATTATTCTATTATAACAGAAACACAGAAACAATGAGTCATGAATAACACAAATGAAATAAGAGATAATTCTCTTGGTCGTGGCCTGAAGGTTGTATGGGGAACGGAGCCACTGCTAATTAAGGTGCAGTGAAAAGCTGCTCAATTCAATTACTTGGGAGTTATAAATATTTCAAAGTAAATTTGAGTGGTGATGTTTTTACAAAGGATTGAACAGATTTACCATATCACTTTTCATAGGCATTTACAGAATAAAGATAAATATATAAACATATTATTTTAATGTTCAAATAAAGGCATGAAACACAAAACAGAAAGTGACACGTTAAGGGTTATGCAAAGGAATGGATGTTGGGGTTTTTTTGTTTGTTTGTTTTGCTTTTAAAACCAAAAGTGGAATGGTGAAGATATATAATATAATTTGAGCAAAGTAGGTTCTGAGAGCTGTGACTATCCAACAGCCTAGAACAGTTAAGTATTTACCTTTACCATAATTTTCCTTGTCACTCCATTTCTAATGAAGTTAAACATTTGTAGGCCTCATTTAGGTGCTTCCCAGTTTCACTAAAGGACTTTTAAGGTATTGTTCAGAAGCCCAGGTCAGAGTGCTTAGCTTGCATCACTCATAAACCTTTATCTTCTTTTTTAAAGAAAACTCAAAGAGGTTTGATTTATATCTAAATTAAATACAAAATTACGTTTAAATGGAGATGGGGTTAACAAAATTTGTCTTATTTTTTATTCCTACCCTAGACTCACTGAAAATGCTGAAGGAGTGCCTGGATGGCTCAGTTAGTTAGGTATCTGACTCTTGATTGCAGCTCAGGCCATGATCTCAGGGTTGTGAGATTTTAGCCCCACGTTGGGCTCCATGCTGACCATGGAGCCTGCTTGAGGATTCTCTCGCTCCCTCTTACTCTGCCTCTCTGCACCCACATGCACTTTCTCTCTTGCTCTCTCTTTAAGAAAGAAAGAAAAGAAAAGAAAGTATTAACTACACTGTACCTATAAAATCAATAAAACAGAACAGAACAGATCTTTTGAAAATGCTTTCAGCATAAACAAATGAAAGTGTTATGAGTCAATACTAATTATCCAGAAAATTATTTAATTAGTCACGTCCATTTGGAAAGCACTTTAAACTTCCATCATACAGTAATAGTTTCCTAGCTTAAGAGGTGATACTGCACCATAACACTAAAAGTACCATAAATTTTCTAGAGGAAATTGTTCCAAGAATTATGAATATGGTCTCTACCCACCTCTATTTCCCCAAGTTAATGACAATATGCTCAACTTTCTGATTTCTCTTCTCATTGCAACGGTCTGAAAAATAATCCAACACCTAAGATTTATGTACTTATTTGCATATGAATATTTCAATTTAAAAAGATTTTTAAATGCATGCAGCCAAGGTTTAAAAAAAATCACCCAAACATAATTCAATTCAAAGATTTTGTTAGGAAAATACAATTTTCTCTTGTATTCACCATTCTGTTAGAGAATGTTTGCTTTTATTATCAGTGATATTCGGGCTTTCAAATGAAGAGAATAACTATGAGGACGTAATTTTTAGACAGGGGAGATGTATGAACTCATTAAGTCATTCAGTAAATAAATCTTGACTTGCTGATTCATGAACAAGAGGCTTTTCCATCTTTCTGCACTGTCAGAATGATTATAAAAAAATAATTAATAATAGAAACTGTGATGATCCAACCAATATATTTCCAAAGCAATCTATTACATACATCACAGTGAAATGAGTTAGGTTTTTCCCTACATGATCAGAATAAAGAGATTTAGCAGTATCTAATGTCTGCTCTTTCAAATATTTTCTGTATTGAATCTGTCACAACTATACAGAGATATGAGTGTTCACCAGAGAACAGTTTTATAAACTCTTGAACTTAGTTTTGTTTACTACTGTGTTTTCAAGACCAAAAATAGTGCTTGGCACACAGAGTGTACTCATTTAAATATATAAAGAAAAATGAATGTTTACTGTGGCAATGTTTATTATAGTGAATATTTGGAAACAATCTCAATAAATTATGATTTATCAATACAATGAAATACTACATAGCTATTAAAAAGAATGAGGTTGATCCATATACATATCTGTGAAAAAAATATATCATGAAGATCTTAGTTGCAAAAACTAAGTTACACACACACACAAAAGTTAAATTACAAAATTAAATGTAGTATGATTTTAAATCTGTGTTAAAATACATAGCATGATTCTATATTTGCACTTAAAATATATTTATGTTTTATACTCATAGAGAAAAGTCTGGAAGAATTTATATCAAACTGTTAATGATTTTATCTCTAAGCGGGGGATCACCTTCACTATTTACTCTGTAACACTTCTGAACTGCCCATTTACTTAAAAATACCACATATTGCTCTAATAAGAAAAGATTTCTAAAAATTAAAAAAATACAAATGCATAAAGAACAAAGTTCTGGGAGGATACAATAAAAATACAATAGTTATCTTTGGGTACTGGGATGAAGGGTATTTTTCCCCTTTAAGCATTTAGTTCAGTTAAAAAATAATGCCACACTGAGTAGTTTTCTTTTCCCTTTACACATTTCCATATTGTTCATATTGTATACATCACTAAATATGAATTATTTTTGTGGTTAGGGGAAGATAACAAAAAAATTTTAAACCTCAATATAATGAATTACAATTATACGGTTTTACCATTGAACTAAAGTTTATAGCGGTTAGATAACATATACAAAACCACACAGCTAGAAAGAGATATCTAAGGCACTCCTCCAAGAGTAATGATTCACAACAAAAATATAACAATTATGAATCTCTATGCACCAAACAGCGTAGCAGCTATTTATCATAAAGTAGAAACAGTAAGGGATACACAATAAAACACACAGAAACACACCAGTAACAAGAGACTTTCACTGCTTAGAACACCAGAGATAAAGTAGACAAATGAGGAAAAGGCTACGTAATCTAGTTAGTAAACTAGAACAACTGTGCCTATTGGTATATAAGTATGTTCTGTACCCTGAAAATTAAAAACAAAATAACCTCACCAAATGCCCAGGTAACATTTATGAAAACTAACCACATTAAGTCACAAGGAAAAACCTCAATAAATTCTAAGAAGTAGCAAAAATAAAGAGGACATTCTTTAATCATAGTGTGATAAAACTAGAAATTTATAACAAACTCAGAAAATAAACTCCTATCTGGAAATTTTAAAACTCTTTCTGTTAAACAATTCTTGGTCGAAAAACAAGTAAGGATTGTTTCAATTTCCCTGTTAAGGCTTTGGCCTTACCTTAGATTGGATGGGCTCTCTCTCTAACAGTTAAATGTTTCTAATTATTTGAGAAATATTAAATTTCTATTTTTGAGAAATTGAATAAAAATATCTCTCTAACAGTTAAAAGTTTCTATTATTTGAGAAATATTAATATTAACACTAAACTACATATAGTTTATGGCAGGTGTTCTCAGAGTAATAGATCTGGGTTTCCTAGTGTTTCATGAGAAATCCCTGGTGAATTATGAGCTCTAACAGTTAAAAAGTGGCATTATTTTTAACCAAACTATTCTCTTGTGCCAAGAAACAGATACTACATCATAGATGTCTCATCAGAAGCCAACATTTCCAGTCATGAAGAGCTGTGATCAAATTGGGTGATGACTAAGTAAGTATGCTCATGTATTACTTCGTGTTAAAGAAAAATTTGGCCCAGCTTCCTAGTGTGCATTTTTCTCAGAATTATGGCAGACAGAACTTTAATATTATAATATATTTAATGCTGAAATAGATATACTTAGTACACAGTCTAATAAAAAAAGTATGCAAGCTTCAAACATAAAACATGGGATTTCAGAGAAACTTCACATTTGCCAGAGACATCCCTAGGATCCTGAGGGGATATACTTCTCACTATCTATAGTTAGAAAATAGCTTCAAAATTACCTAGTATAGTGAATTTTTTTGTTATGATGCCAGGTGAGATCCAGCAAAATAGACCATGGGGTAGCTTTTGTGGATAAACGAAGTATTCATAAAATTAAAATTTTTTTAAAAAGGAAAAACATTGAAACAAAAGCTTCAGTGCACAAGTGTAGGTGACCAAAAATACCATATGATGCCTTATTTGTTTGGCATGGTCAGAAAACTGAGTGTTTCACACAAGTGAGTTTTCCATGAAACTAAAGCCTATCCCTTTAAGCATAAAATATTTTCAAATTTTAAATTTATTTCCTTGGAAGAATTTCCAAAGTATTTTTACTTTAACTTTTTATTGTGGAAAATTTTAAGTATATACAAAAATATTCTACAATGAATTCCCCATGTCAACAATTACTGACTTAGTTGATCTTATTTCATCTCTTCTACACTTGGGCTGAAAGGGACAGAAGCACAACAAAATAAAAGGAGGCTTGGCCTTGGGCTTCCCAAACCTCTAGTAAAGGTTACTCACCTGCAGAAACAGGCTACTTTTATGAGAAAGCAAGGATGATTCAGCAGAATCGAGAACAAGAGGGCAGAGCCAAGAATCTAGCAAAAAGCCCCATAGAAAGATTGAACCCTTCCTAATCAAGGAACTGGCAATATGTGTTACCAGTCAGTAACTGCTGTGTATCTTGTGTTTTTCCCCCTTTTTAATGGGAAGATGTAGCATGGTTATCCTAGGCCTGTCCCACCATTATTTGTTCCATTTATGTAGGGCAGATAACTTATCTCTTTAGTCACCGGTCTTCAAATCAAGAGGAATGGTTCTATATGCAAGGAACTGGCACGTGTGGAGCCTCATTCATACCTGGACTTGGTATAGATAAGGGCCTGTACTTGGAGCTGATGCTGTATCGGAATGTGAATTGAGGATCTTGGTAGAGGAGTTGAATGTATTTTGCATATGAGAGGGATGTGAATTCTTATAGCCAGAGAGCAGACTGGCAAATTGTGTCTAGTGAGGAAGGCTACCACAATATTATCCCATCCCACACATTTTTCTCACAACATGATGATGCCAGTACATTCTTCCAATCAAGAGGAAGGTCTATGATTCTTCAAATCTGGGTAGGACTGAATAAGGAAGTTATGATACATGACTTCTGAAACTAAGTCATATAACACAACTTCTACCTGGTTCTTTGGATATGCATTCTTAGAGCCCAGCCACCCTGTGGTTAGAAAATCTAAGTTACATAAAGTGACAGTATACAGACATTCCATATTAACAGCCAGCCTCAGCCAGACCTGAGTGAGGAAGACCCAGCCATCACCTAACTGCAACCATTTAATATACTCCAAGCAAGAACTCTCTTTTTTTAATTAACTTAAAATGTATTATTTGCCCCAGGGGTACAGGTCTGTGAATCATTAGGCTTACACACTTCACAGCACTCACTATAGCACATACCCTCCCCAATGTCCATAATCCAGCCACCCTATCCCGACCCTCCACCCCCCCAGTAATCCTCTTTGTTTCCTGAGATTAAGAGTCTCTTATGGTTTGTCTCCGTTCTGATCCCATCTTGTTTCACATTTTCCTTCCCTACCCCGTACAACGCGCCCCCGCCCCAGTCTTTCAAATTCCTCAAGTCAGAGAATTCATATGATAATTGTCTTTCTCTGACTGACTTATTTCGCTCAGCATAATGCCCTCTAGTTTCATCCACATCACTGCCAATGGCAAGATTTCATTTCTTTTGATGGGTGCATAGTATTCCATTGTGTATATATACACACCAGATCTTCTTTATCCATCCATCTGTTGATGGACATCTAGGTTCTTTCCATAGTTTGACTATTGTGGACATTGCTGCTATAAACATTTAAGTGCATGTGCCCCTTAGGATCACTATGTTTGTATCTTTAGGGTAAATACCCAGTAGTGCAATTGTTGGGACATAAGGTAGCTGTATTTGCAACACTCGGAGGAACCTCCATACTGTTTTCCAGAGTGGCTGCATCAGCTTACACTCCCACCGACAGTATAGGAGCGTTTCCTCTTTCTCTGCATCCTTGCCAACATCAGTCATTTCCTGACTTGTTAATTTTAGCCATTCTGACTGGTGTGAAGTGGTATCTCATTGTGGTTTTGATTTGTATTTCCCTGATGCCGAGTGATGTGGAGCACTTTTTCATCTGTCTGTTGGCCATCTGGGTGTCTTCTTTGCAGAAATGCCTGTTCATGTCTTCTGCCCATTTCTTGATTGGATTATTTGCTGTCTGGATGTTGAGTTTGATATGTTCTTTATAGACTGTGGATACTAGCCCTTTATCTGATATGTCATTTGTGAATATCTTCTCCCATTTTGTCAGTTGTCTTTCAGTTTTGTTGACGCTTTCCTTTGCTGTGCAAAAGCTTTTTATCTTGATGAAGTCCCAGTAGTTCACTTTTGCCCTTCCAAGAAGAACTATCTTGTTGAGCCCAAACAACCCACAAAATTATGATAAATAATAATACAATGACTGTTAAGTCATAAATTTTAAGGTGATCTGTTACAAAGTTATTGATAATAAGACCCCAGTATATTCCTCTTTAATAAATTAAACTCTTATGTCCACAAAGGTATTTAGAGAACTGTTTGCCTATATATTAAGTGGTCCCAGACTCCTGAACTTCTACAAAATTTTCTGATAGCATAGACAGATAGGGTTAGGAGTTCCCAGAAAAAAAAAAAAAAAAAAAAAAAGGTGAGACATAGCCTTCTTGACATAAGAGAAATCATTTTAGGCCCCCCAAGTCATTTTGTGATCTATGCCTGAGTGGCATATGACTTATCCAAGCACATTCCTTGTAAAACTTCCTGGGATACATTAAAATTGCAGAAAATAGACCTCAGTAGTTAATGATTTTAAAGGAATGAAAGAATGCAAAAACAAACAGCCACTACCAGGCCAAGAGGTAACCTAACCATATCAGAGACAATAAATCAGTGGTAAAATTCCCAAAGCTGTTTCAAAAGTAAAGACTGACCTAACACACATTCTTGAATTCTTCTGGCAGGACTTAAACCCCTCTGTGCACTCGAACACTGGATTAACTGGAGCCAGAGAACTGACAGATGCTGACCCTTACCCGCCCTTGCAACTTCAAAGAACTAGGATCTAGACTTCTATCAACTTAGGATGAGTTCTGCGACAATTCCGCACTGAACTCTCCTTTGCCAAGACCCACCATGAGTACGCAAGCACACTCAGCTTAAAATTTCCCCAGTGAGATCGTTGGGGGAAAGGACAGGCCCTGCTTTAGGAAGTATCCCGTGTTCTCCCCATTGCAGGTAAAACCCTCCCTTTTCCTACTCTGGCTTGTTTGTGTCTTCTGGCTCCATACCCACCAAGAGGCAAATCCAGTTTTCAGACTACCATAGTTTTTCCTTTTGCTAGTTGCTCCCTTTTTGAGTGGTTTCAACATCTGGCTTCCTATCTGTTGCTTCATTTTGCCCTAGTGAAGTTCTGAGGCAGACTCTGCCTCATCTCTGTGATGATTCTTATTTCTAAATTCCTAGCTATACAGCTGCCCCTTGAACAATGCACGGCTTAAGGGTGCCAATCTCCCTCACAGTAGGAAATCCCTGTATAATTTTGACTACCCCAAAACTTTACTAATAGCCTGCTGATGACTGGAAACCTTACTAATAACATAAACAGTCGATTAGTATATTTTGGAAGTTACATGTATTACATGCTGTATTCTGAAAATAAAGCTAAAGAAAAGATGTTTTGAAGAAAATTATAAGGAAGAGAAAATACATTCACAGTACTGTATTGTGAAAAAAAAGTCCACATACAAAGTGTACCTGAGTGGTTTAAACCCATGCTGCTCAAGGATCAACTGTATTACTGCAGTAAACCTTGGAAAGGGGCATAATCATCAGAGCCCCCAACGTCCACTGGGCACTAGCCATGTAACATTACACCTCACGAGCACTGATGTCATTTAATCTTCAAAAGAAAGAAACTCCTGAAGAGATATTGTCATTACTCTAATAATCACACAGAGATACCGAGTGACTTTATCCAAGGTCACACAGCTAGGAAGTGGCAGAGCCAGGATTCAAACTTGACTTCAAAGGCCCCACTCTTTACTACACATTCAGCTCCTTTTGATAAAGGGAACTGAAGAACCATTCTCTTCTGGAAAGAGTTAATTTTAAAATATTTATTGCTTTTTGGCATTTAAAAAGAATTTCCTACGAAAAAGAGAACATGTTCAGAAGGAGAAAAATTGAACTTTATATAATTTAATATTTTACATAAATGTGCAACTACAACTAATATACCTGCATTCAAATAGCAATTACTCAGATTAGCTACATATAGTGATTCATGGCATTTTAATAATTACAGGAAAGCATACTGACTGAAAGGCTTCCTGATAAAAATAAAAATAAACTATCCTATATCTAAATGTGCAATATAATTAAAGCAGAAACTTGAATGAGAAAGACAGAAAAACTATAGCTTTTTCAGCACTGTTTTTATTTTTTTATTAACATATAATGAATTATTAGCCCCAAGGGTACAAGTCTGTGAATCGCCAGGTTTATTCAGCATTGTTTTTAGAAAGAAAAACAAGGGGCGCCTGGGTGGCTCAGTGGGTTAAAGTGTCTGCCTTCGGCTCAGGTCATGATCCCAGGGTCCTGGGATAGAGCCCTGAATCAGGCTCTCTGCTCAGCGGGGAGCCTGCTTCCCCTTCCTTCTCTGTGTGCCTCTCTGCCTATTTGTGATCTCTGTCTGTCAAATAAATAAATAAAATGTTTTAAATAAATAAATAAATAAATAATAAAAATAAAAACAATCTCTAAAAAGAAGCCATCCAAGGACAGTATAACTGTGACATCCTTCTCCTAGACTAGGGGTATAGACAGGGGTGGTAAAGAGTAATAAAGCAGAAAGAAGTGACAATAATAAATACTAATGATTATGGTTTGCAGTCAATACATGACATTAAATTAAAATCCTCTTTTGTCCATTTTGTAATAAGCTACATTAAGAGATAGTCAGCCAGCAGCTGAACTTTATAGACTTAAATTTGATTTTAAAACATTATAGTCATTTTGTAATATAAAAGAACTCAAAAGACATAAGACCCATCACTAATTTGAAACCATTAGGAATAAGGTAGGACAACAAAGACAAAATGTGCTACCACTTCTTACCTCTCAACAACGAGGAGATCATTTCATGTAGAATCTTAATATATCCTTGCAACTTTCCCTTGAACCGGCATAGACTGTCAAGACTACATATCATAGGAACACTATCCTTCCGGGGAGAATCGATCACTCTCAAGAATATTCACTAAGTATATACCAATACAGCAAGGCTTTCAAGATTTTGAAATGCCTCCAAAATATCTATCTTCATCAGACCACAAGGTATTTCTTTGTTTCTTATTTCTCTATAATAAAAATGAAAAGCATTATTATGATTTAAAATATATACTGGATTTGAGATCCTAGGAGACTGCATTTCAATTGAAGTGCTGTTATTCATAAAAGTGCTTCTGCAATCAGAGCTCTCTGAGCATAGTGGCATATAGCACACCTAGTAGCTTTTATTACGTAGCCCCAGCCTTCCCTAGATAGAAAACTATAAGTAAATAAAATCAGGGAATCCCAGGAATGTCCAGGGTTATTTCATCAAGCAAAAAGAGATTCAACCCAACAGGCAATGTATATTTCAACTCCATGCTTATTATACCTTCATCTCCATTCTTCTCCAAAATCATAGAACTCAAAAACCGAAACACATCAGAATGATCTTGCAGAATATTCTTTCTAATACCGCAATTTCTAAAAGGAGTCCATGATTCACCTCAATTTTTCATTAAGTTAACAATCTTCATGTTTGTTGAGGCTTTTGAGGTATATAATACATACAACTTCCCCTGTAGCTTGCCCACTTCCTTAACTAGGGGTGGAAGAATGAGGGTAAGAAACCACTATAAACTATAGTATATGTAGACTATATAGACTATAAAAAGTCTAGAATAGGCCTAAAAGTTATTTCTCTTCTCTTTCTATAGAAAAAGCCAGCATTCACTTAATACAGATTAAGGGAACATCTCCCCTGCCCCACCTTCTTTGCTGAATTTTGCAACATGAAAGATACTAGAACTAAACCAAAATACTAGCTAGTATCAGGACTGCAATGCTGCCGAGTTAAGAAAGACTCAGAGTTCAGAATTCTGAAATATATATCTACAGTTTAAGTGGCCTATGACAATGCATGGCACAGAACAGGTTCTCATGAAGTCTCCTGAATCGAACCATTGACCAAACCAGAACCAAAGCTAGTAAATATATCAGAAATGTGTAACCAGAAACAACTGGTGGGCCATGTATTAAGAATAGGAACACACAGTTTTCTGAGGATCTCTGATCATGCCAGGCATTTTTCCAATTTCTTTTCTAGTGCTCCACAGTTTATTGTGTGATTTAGTTAGCTTAATGAAGTCTGAAATGCCTTTAAAAGAGGACAACTACTTTTGTGCTATGATTAGAAATATGAACCTAATTTCAGAAGCCTAGAAGTGTTACAAGGATTAATAATAGTCTTTTTCTTGGGTGCAAACTTGATGGAGAAATATGAGGGAACAGAATTCAACAAGGGTTAATGGAAACAGAATGGGAAAGCTAGAAATCCTGGAGATAAACTTCACCAATCTTACTTTTGAGGGAAGGGATAAGAGGAAGACCTAATTCTGTGTGTCAAATATGATTTAATCTTACTTCATCTGGATGCAGAATGAAAATGAACATTTCTCCCATAAAACAAAATCAGAGAGAAAGCTCAAAACAAGATGATTAGAATATAAAATGACATAAAGCTAGCATTATAAATTATTATAAGCTCCTACACTTACTTGACATGAAGCTAAAGCAAATGTGGTTCTAAACACATCAGAAAAGCTATAGACATTGACAAAGGCTGTATTATAGCTAATATGCAAAAGTAATCACTCAAAATGCACCCATTTGATTCTATTAGATATTAACTGGTACTCATCCTCCCAACAACAAAACTTGAATTACATATTATTTAAATCTAAAACATCTTACTACCTATTGTGCTAAGAATGCCCTCTTCTGTACCTTAACCATTTCTAAAATTTCCAGCCATTCAATCCCATTTTTAGAACTCATCACCTCACCCAATTATCAATTTGCTCATTTGACAGTGGTAGGTTCTGAGGTCCCTAGACTGTATCTGAGCACAGGAGAACTCAGAGACAGTCAATGGGAGAACCCAAAGAAAAGAAGTTACAAGCCTGTTTTCTAATTTTTACTCATCTAATACCTCAAACTCAACCCTTACAAAACTCAAGAAGTAGACACAGTAATCATTCTAGAGAGATACAAATGAACCAGTTACAGGATTCAAGGACTCTAAGCACAGTCTTATTTTTTTCACTTAGGGAAGAAAACAAGACATAGGAGAATCAGGACAATAGCAAAACTGACTCTAAGATCTGACACCCATTCTATACTGTCATTAGATGAAGGGATTCAGACATACCCAACTCCTGCCTATTATCCTTAGACCCTACTTAGCAAATATGAGGTTTATTCCAATAAACCACCATGTCCATGGCAGTAGTTGTTAAAATAGGGGAAGCTGTAGACTAGTCAGCAAGCACATTATCACGAGTCCATAACTCATGATGTGTTACTAGATGACAAGGCAAAATATAAAATGATTTTTTAAATAAATCTTCCTTACCCATCCCTTAGCAATGTGGGTGTTGTGTAAAATTTCCACATAGAATGTACTAGCTGAACCTTACTCATTACTAGTTTGTGTGTGCAACTATTTATACAGACTACTACCTGTGTTTCCCCTACCATCTTATCATTTCAGTATTACATTAGTCACTGAGGTTTTTTTAACTAGCTTAAGTCATACACCCAAAGTCAACAACTATTTGTTTGGGTAATGGCTAGATACTTATTGAATGAAGGGGACAGAATTCCCTCCACAGACTAGAATACAGAATAGAATCCATATCATTTTCCTCAAGTAAAAGATATCCACTCAGAGCCTATTATGTATAAAGTAACAATGAGGTTCTGTGAAGAAAATAAAGAATAAGACAAGGTGTGTGGGGGGGGCTGGGTGGCTCAGTGGGTTAAAGCCTCTGCCTTCAGCTCAGGTCATGATCCCAGGGTCCTGGGATCGAGCCCCACATCAAGCTCTCCGCTCAGCAGGGAGCCTGCTTCCTCCTCTCTCTCTCTGCCTGTCTCCCTGCCTACTTGTGATCTCTGTCAAATTAATAAATAAAATCTCTTTTTAAAAAAATGAACATACACTGGTTTATAACAATCCTCAAGTGCCAAATGAGAGGTAAACCCAATGAAATTTAAATAACCAAAAGAAATTGAATTTTCAATGAGTCAAGATTATTGTGGCCAGGAGTGGCTACAGAAGGCTTCTTGGAGGTGGGATCTCACCTGGTTCTAGCGGGATATGTTATTTTATAAGGTGCAGGGGCAGCAGGTTTGTCTTTTAAATTTTGTTTTGTTTAACCGAATACTAAAATAATTTTATATTATATTATTAAGCTGATGAAAGTTTATCCCTTAAGCTTGAGATTAAGACATGGTCCTTAAAAAATCTCCCCCTCTCTCTATATAAATTTTCTTTACTCTTTTGCTATTTGAAGTTCAAGATGACTTATGAGAGGTAGGAAAGCACAAATGTGGTGGTATGCACAAGAACAAGTGCTATAAGAAATACCTAAAGCCACAAAAACACATATTCTATCAGTGATGGCTTGTTTCCAGGAGGACTGAATTTAGTATGAAAACTGGGGAAACAACATTTATGTGTTTCAAAATAATTCAATACCAACAAATCTGTGAATTAATAACTATTATCCTAACGCTTCCAATAAGGAAACTGAGGTTCAAGGAGGATAGAGAGCCAAGAATCAGCACAGCTAGAATTTGAAATCAAATGTTTCTGATTCTGAAAGCTCATTTCTTTCTACTATATGTGACTCATTTTTACACAGCAAAAAACTGCAGTTGCTCACTCCACGGTGATGTGTTCAAATGCAACACTGAGAACCTATATATTAAAAAACAAAAAACAACTAGCCAGAATTCCACAAACAGCTATCCAGAAATACATTAATTAACTGGGTGACACCTCTGAACAACAATCTCATGTCTCATGAAAATATCTCTATGGCAGACCAGTCTGTTACATATCATTTTATTCTTGAACTTTTACTGCATAGCATTAATACCTTATTTAATATAATCTTCATTCAATTCACTTACTGTTCAATGGACAATTTTCATCTCCTCAAACTGGTAACACATACCTTGTAATCCATCTACTATCCTTTTTTTTAGAATCTGTGAAGTGCTCAGTACATTCCATAATATATATACACAATAAATACCTGTGAACTAGGAGGTGCTGAGCTACAGAACTAACTCTGGATTGACATAAGGGGCTACATACATATTACAGTGTTTTTCTTACAAATTAAACCAAGGTGAAAACTGCTGCCCTTGTAAAGTCTTTCTACAGACTGGGGTCAGAAATAAAGAGAGCCCTTATTTCCATAAAATGAGCCAAGAAGATAACTTTACAGAAACACTGAAAAATGGATAAAACTGCAGTTCTGGACTACACGCCAACGCACAAAAGCAGCTCATTTCAATCTGTCAGATAAACGCCTACTCAGCCAGGATGACCTCCCAGAATATATATTTGGCTATTTTATATCCTGTTTCCTTAATCTGCCACCAACCGTGACAATCACAGAATGTTTGGGGATGGAAGTGGCAGGAGGGGACGTGGGGAGTCAGAGGCAGAGAAAGGAGAAAAAGAAAGTTGTGGCTTCAGTAAATATACCACCACTAACCTTGCCGCAGAGACAGCAAGGTGATTAGAAAACGGCACCAGCACTGCCAGATCTGTATGGAGCAGCCATCGCTACCATTTGCTCGGCTGACTGATACATGGGGAAATTGGGGGAGATTCTTCTGCTGGATCATGAAACTGTATCTGCATGCTAAATACCCAAGAGAAGCCCTAGGTAAACGGAGAGCAATCCCTGGACTATGTGGAATCCCAACGCTGTTGACAACAGCAAGATTCTGCCTGAACAGCTCTATCAAGCAAGCAAAAGACATATACACTATGATACCCTTGATTCAGGTTTTAATACTATTGCCTAGGTGTTTTTTGCTCTCCACTCTAACAAATGCACGGTCATTTTAGAGCTGAAAATACCTCAGCATTAGGAATTTCCCCAAATTTGCTGTGTAGGAGGAATTCCCAACAGTGTGCCCGTAAAAAAGCAAAGCTGCTTTGCAGTATACTTCAGCCAGAGGCAGAGTGCACAGTGGCCCTCACAAACACACCCACGCATACTTAGGGACAGGCTTTCCCCAGCATCGTGCACTGAAATGAGAAGGCTCCCTCGTCTCCCTGCACAGTGCCACATTAACATTTACAGAAGCTTCTGGGTGCACAGAGGACTCTTCCTGACAGACAAGGACATCCAGAGATCTAATCCCCGCCGACAGCTGCTTTGCAGGACTTTCTGTCCTTCTTAGATATGCCACTAAGCAGCAAGCATACTTAAATCTATTCGTTAACTTCTACAACTAAATGTACACAGTCTTTGCATTGGTTTTCAAGAGGGAATAAAAGGAAAATGCTAACCCCTCAGCAGACCCAGGTAATGGGCTCTTCAACCTCACAGCACAACATGAAAGATTAAGCAAGGAGCTACAAGAGCCAATGGTACCCTGTCTTCCTCTGGCTTCCTTTGGATCAAGCAGCAGGGTTAATTAAGTGAACAGCCAAAACGGTACAGTAATTGGATATTGACTTTTGGGTGCTGGTGAATTTCAATAATGCCTGTGGCACTAGACTTCATAATAAGCTTCTCCTTAACCTGTTTTTGAAACTAAAGAATCCAAAAAAAAAAAAAAAAATTTTTTTAAAGGAAGGAATGAACGAACAAATGAAAGAAAGAAACAATACTACCTTAAAAAAATGTCTGGAGCTAATCATGGGGAAGATCCTTCCCACATGCATCTGATTTTAAGGATTTCTCACATTTTCATCTCCACCTCACTCCACTTTTGCTTTTCTTGGCATGATCCCTGTCCTCTCCCTTCCTTTAAGAAAATAAACAGTATTTACTGTATGGAACACTTTGGATACAACAGCTTCCCCCCAAAAAGCCTATCTTTCACCCTACAATGTTTAACTTGGCATATTTTTCCTCAAAAGAAAAGTGGGCTAGAAATCCCAACACTGCCTCACTAAGCAAGCTCTTCTAAAGAAAGGGTTCACACAGTATATGCAATGCCTCTCAGATGCCAAAGACAGGCCCAAAGGAGTGGCATATGGCAATTTCTTGTCTGAGTCCAAATCACATCCCTTCAAGGAACTACTAGTTTATTTTTACCATACCTTTGTCCTAAATGATATTCTAAAATAAACAGCATCACTACTTGTTTTGGACATGAGGATGGTGGTGAAGGAATGGGAAGGAATTGGAAGATATCCTTCAAAATATCTGGCAGCTTTACCTACAGCGCTCCCAGATGACATACCTATCTATTCCAGGTAATAAAATCCAACTTCAAAACAATCTAAACATTGACATTCTCTAGCCAAGGTGGAGCACGAGCAATGCAATGGTTTCATTTAAACCACTCAATGAAGTACTTAGGGTAGATATTGATTATGCTTGAAGTGCATTCAGCAAAACTTTCAAACCAATTGAGTTCCTTTTCTATAGCTGGGAACTCCTTTCACACTTTCCTGTAGAACTATAGACTGCAAATTACTCTGGTTTGCCTTAGTGGAAGGAAGGTCCATTGAGAAACACCACCAGTCACAAGTATTTCTAAATTCCCTGAATTCATTTATTTTGTTTCCTTTAAAGTTCAAAGGCCAGTCCCTTGTACACTACTGCAGGATGTTGGCACATGGTTACACAGCTACACTAGAGACACAATTACCTCTGTTGTTCCTGGCCTTGCTAACTACCAGCCAAACACAAATAATGCATGAGTTTTATAAGAACTTACAAACTAGTAAAGGAAACTAGACACATATCCTTGTAAATTTAAATAAGAAAACAAGTTAGGGATGCCTGGGTCAGTTAAGCGTCTGCCTTCAACTCTGGTCATGATCCCAGGGTCCTGGGATACAGTTCCACACTGGGTTCCTTGCTTGGCAAAGAGCTTGCTTCTCCCTCTGCCTGCTCCCCCTGCTTGTGCACTCTCTCTCTAGAGAGAGAGAGATAAATAAGTAGTTTTTTTTAAAAACACACAACAAAAGTTAAAACGAGTTCCTCAGAAGAGGTAGAAATTCAGTTGGACTTTAAAAAAAAAATAGGCAGAATTTAGATAAATGAAAAAGTACAAGAAAGTATCTGTAAGAGCATGAATTTAGGAATACATATGGTGTAAGGGTGAGAATGCACCAGGCACACTACAAGTGGAAATGGACCAGCTTGAGTATTGCTACACCTCTACAACCACTTCAAAAAAGAAAATTTCAGGCAGATTGAGCAGGGATATAGCATTCTTTTATACTGTCAATTCTGGGGTTCTTCCCAACCAAATGTGTGGTTAGACTAAGATTGTGGAATCACCAATGGTGAAGGAGGGTTCCAGAAAGAAATAAGAAGAATCATGCCTGTAGAGAGGAGTCTACAATCCTGGCAGCACTTACTGGTTTCCTTTATAGAAGTCACCAAAATATCTGATGTGAGTGAAAAGGAGTCTCCCTTTTTTTCAGCCTAAGCCTGATTACAAATCACAATGTCCTCATTGTTAAACTGACCATCTGGATCATCTACAGATCCTGTCACTAAAATAGTTTCCAGGATCATCAACCCTTTGGCCAGCCACAAAGACCTTAAAGATGTAACAGCAACAAAGGGAAAAGGAGGGGGAAAAAAGAGAACTGACTGAAAGTAGGTATCCCTTTTTCTGAAGTATGTCTGAGAACTAAACAACTTGGCACTCTGTCTTCACCCAGGAAATTAGCTCAGGTTAAGCTTCCACACTTGAGGCTCAACTGATTCCCAGGAGAACAAAACATCTGCTTATGTATAACCACACAACCATCTGTTTCTGAAAACAGGCACAAATACCCAACCCCCCAAAGCCTTGTTTTAACCACAGAAGAATGAATAATGTCTCACCCACAGTATACTAATGTATATTTTGCCTTTGGGAATCCTTACCACTTATAACCTAGCTAGCCTTCAGTTGAATGTAACCCCATGATTCATTTAAAACTAATAAATCTAAGAAACTGAGGCAGCTATATGAGAAAGCAAAGTATCACAGACAAAGTAAGTCATGGGGAAAAATTCCTGCAGTCCATGCTAAGGATACAAGAAGTCCCTATTGGCTCCAAGTAACCTCAGCCTCAACAATTCTTATTTCCAAAATTCTTGCCTGACAAATTCATCTTCCTGATTACAAATAACAAAATACCAAATTCTACTTCAAATCTTATCATTCCCTCCATGGGTACCATCCCCCTTAATTCCACTCAAATGTTCCAATCCTTACACTAAAATGGCAAAAATAGGGGCACCTGGGTGGCTCAGTGGGTTAAGCTGCTGCCTTCGGCTCAGGTCATGATCTCAGGGTCCTGGGATGGAGCCCCGCATTGGGCTCTCTGCTCAGCAGGGAGCCTGCTTCCTCCTCTCTCTCTGCCTGCCTGTCTGCCTACTTGTGATCTCTGTCAAATAAATAAAATCTTTAAAAAAAAAATGGCAAAAATATCCAGAAATGAGTGAATAAATTATTCATTGAATTACTGTCTCTATATGTCAGTCAGACCAATTAAATGGGCATTACAATGTCACCAAATCAACACAAATACATGTTAAATTACATTTGTAGATTTTTTTTTTTTAAAGTAATCTCTATGCCCACCATGGGGACTGAACTCATGACCCAAAGATCGAATTGAACCAGCCAGGCACCCCCATAATGTTAATTTTTAAGAGCTTTTCCTGTTTTAAATTGCATCTGATTTTCACAATAAACCTGTGAGTGTGAAGAAGGTATTAACAGGAGAAAAGGAGAAAGCAGGTGACACGGTAAAACTGAGGTATCACTATTTCAGGAGTTTTGTTTGTTTTTGCTAGACCTTTCCAGATGATAGGAGGTTGGAAGGGGAAGGAGTGAAGCTCTTTGTGGCTTTCCATCTAAGTCAAACAGGCATCATGCTCCTGTCATCATAAGAGATTGTGGTAAATTTGTTTTAACAAGTGGTGACAAATGCATCTTTCCTACGCTCTTTCCAGTTCATGTAAAATACTCTCACACACACACACACACACACACACACACACACACACACACATGCACACATTGTATTAGCCAAACAATATCTTAGAAAATTGCTTTTAAACCCCAGCGGACTTTGTTTTCAATTTCCTCCTTCCACAGTTGTTATTTTTTTTTTTAAATAAATTTGATATACAATTCACATACCATAAAATTCACCCTTTTTAAGGGTACAATTCAGTGGTCTATTCACAAAGTTCTACACCTATCATCACTAATTCTAGACATATTTGTCATTCCAAAAAGAAACTTCATGCCCATTAATATTCTCTCCCCACTCCCTTCACCTAGCCCCTGGCAACCACTGACCTACTTTCTGTCCCTTTGGATTGCCTATTCCGGACATTTCATACAAACAGAATCAAACAATATACAGCCTTTTGTGACTAGCTTTTTTCAATTAACATATATGCAAAGTTCATCCATGTTACAGCATATAACAGTACTTTATTCCTTATCACTTTCTCTTTATCCATTCAACAGCTGATAAACATGTGGGTTATTTCCACTTTGGGGCTATTATGAATAATGCTGATATAAACACTGTACAGGTTTTGGGGAAGATATATGCTTTCATTTCTCTTGGGTATACACCTAGAAGTGAAATTGCTGGGTCGTATGAGAAATCCATGTCAAACACTTTCAGACACTGCCACGCTGTTTTCCAAAGTGGCTGTACCATTTCACATTCCCACCAGAAATATATGAAGATCCCAATTTCTCCACATCCTCACCAAAACTTGTTATTTTCTATTACTGTTGTTGTTGTTGCCACAGCAGGGGATAAGAAATGGTATCTCTTTGCAGTTTTAATTTGCATTTCCCTAAGAAATTGTGAAGTTGAACATCTTCTCACGAGTTTATTGGCTACTCATATATCTCCTTCGCCGAAATGTCTATTCAAATTCTTTGTCCATTTTTTAAAAAATAAAGATTTTATTTATGTACGTGACAGAGAGAGTGAGAGAACACATACACGGAGAGCAGAGGGAGAGGAAAAAGCAGAGTGAGAGGGAGATGCAAGCAAGCTCCCTCCTGAGCAGGGAGCCCAATGCAGGGTTGATCCTAGGACCCCTGGATTGTGACCTGAGCCAATGGCAGATGCTTAATGACTAAGTCACCTAGGTACTCCTCCTTTGCCCATTATTAAATGAGGTTTGGTTTTTTTATTACTGAGTTGTTAAAGTTTGCTTTTAATATATTCGAGGCAAGTCCTTTATCAAAGATAAGATTTGCAAATACTTTCATTCTGTGGGTTATTTTCTCACTTGCTTATTGATATCATTTTGCAGCAAAGAAATCTTAAATTTTGAAGAAGTCCAATTACGTATTTGTCACTTGTGCATCTGGTATCATATCTAAAAGATAATTTGCCTAATCCAAGACCATGAAGATTTACATCCATGTTTTCTTCTAAGTTTTATTGTTTTAGCTCTTAAATTTAGGTCCTTCATTCATTTTGAGTTAATTTTTTTCCTATGTTGTGAGTTAAGGATCCAACTTCATTCTTTTGCCATGTATATTCTAGCATCATTTGTTGTACAGATTCTTCTTTCTCCTACTGAACTGTCTTGGCATCCTTATCAAAACTCTGTTAACTGTAAATATAAGGATTTATTTCTGGATTCTCAACTCTATTCCATTGTCTATCCTTAGGCCAGTTCACACTATTTCTCTTCCTGTTGCTTTATAGTAAGTTTTGAAATCAGTAAACATGAGTCCTCCAACTTTGCTTCGTTTTTCAAGATTATTTCAGTTATTCTGGGTTACTTGAATTCCCATATGAATTTTAGGGTCAGCTTGTCAATTTATGTAGGGAAAAAAAGCAGCAGAGATCTTGATAGAGATTATGATGAAGCTATAGATCAATTTACAACTATTGCCACCTTAACAATGTCTTCTGACCCATGTTTTTCCACTTGTTTAGGTTTACTTTCTTTCAATAAGTTCTCAGTGTATAAATCTTACACCTCTTAGGGTCTTTTTTTTTTTTTTTTTGAAGATTTTATTTTTATTTATTTGAGAGAGAGAGAGAGAGAACACGCATGAGTGGGGTGGAAGGGCAGAAGGACAGGGAGAAGCAGACTCCTTGCTAAGCAAGAAGCCCAATGCAGGACTCGAACCTGGGACTCCAGGATCATGACCCGAGCTGAAATCAGACACTTAACTGACTGAGTCACTTGGGCACCCTGCTTACACCTCTTTTATTAATTCCATAGTTACTTACATTACAAAGATACATCTGAAACAGATGTTTCATTGATGATTAGGTATGTTAATGGTCCTCACTATATCTGATATGAGTATTCACATACAAATTTATCCTTTTAATTTTTATTTTTCATCCATTATACATCTGTATTAATTTGGAACTTTAACCTATAAACTGATTACAAAAACAGCAACCCATGACAGCTACCCCTACCCCTAACCTCCACTCCTCACCCCCAACACACTCCCCTCACTTCTTTTCCAATTCCCTCAAGCAACCACTCTGAACTGATCTTTTTGATATGTTCTCTCATATCCCTAAACACCATACTCATAGTACCACTCCTTGAAACAAATACCAGTAATTTAGTAAGTGTTGAAATCACTAATGAAAACTTTCAAAGCCTCTGAACCTTACCTGGAAGAATGGCCACCTCTGAATTATAACTTACATGTATTTTATTACAGCTGGTAGAGAAATCCACAATGTGATGGCAAATATACACATGGGAATGGTCTACTCTTAGAGCTTTGGAATAGCCAAGGATTATCCAAAGATGACATATACCTTTCCCAAATGACACTGGCTCCAGCTTTTATACTTCCATCATAGAAGCTCACATGAAACAAATGGGCTCAACTTCAATTGGTATACTAGCCCTATCTTGGGACTCACCTGATTCAAATGATAAGCATGGCAAACCTATTGATGACTTGATACCAACCACTCTGGTAAATAAATATAAATATACATAAAATATATAAATCTGAAGCTGTAAAGATTGTTGAAATGTCCTTTTTTGACAATACAGAAATTAGTGAAGGTTTACACGCCTAAACTTCTTAGGTGCCAAAGGTCTTTAAATGTTAACCATGTGAATTTAAGTATTTATCAAATAATTTAAAAAATTAACAACAAAAAAAAAAGAAAGAAAGAAATTTATTTTAACTAGTGAATAAATGAAACCTTAATAATATCACTTTTGGAAATTTCTGAATACCTGTACTACATACTGACCTGTCACCATACACTGGCAATTCCATGATGCAACAGTATTCTTTTCTTTTTTTATTATTATTAAATTTTTTAAATTTTTTAAAATAAACATATAATGTATTTTTATCCCCAGGGGTGCAGGTCTGTGAATCGCTGAGTTTACACACTTCACAGCACTCACCATAGCACATACATTCTCCAATGTCCATAACCCCACACCCCCTCCCGACCTCCCTCCCCCCAGCAACTCTCAGTTCATTTCGTTAGATTAAGAGTCACTTACGGTTTGTCTCCCTCCCAATCCCATCTTGATGAAACAGTATTCTTTCTAAAAAAGTAAACTTAAGGGTTCATGGAAAACCTAAAGACATTTTCCCTTAGGACTTGGTCTTCTGTCACCAAAGGAAATCAAACATCTAGTCAACTCTAAGTTCTAACAGACATCCAAGCAGAGAGTAGATGGGAGATTCAAGGATTCCATTATAACATGTGCCCAACTGTTATTTCTTTTAAGGCATCTTGTCTGATACCTCTTGCAAGAGAGTGTCAGGAAGTAAATCCTGGTCTAGATAATGATTACACAAAACGTGCCTGCCATGAAGAACTGGGAGTACAAGAAACCCAAAAGATTTTCTTTTCATAAACTAGTTTAGAAGTATGAATGAAATCACAGTACTACTCAAGTAAAACAATACTTGTTTCACTAGAACACCATGTTGAGAGTCAAGAGACAATCCGTCCCCCACGCCACTCACCAAAATAGGAAATCAAAGAAAAGTGTATTTCTCCAACAAACTTGCTTTATCCCTTGTATTCATTCTCTCAGAAAATGGCACTATCATTTAGTTGTCAAAATTATAAACTTGGCCATCGTTTTAACTCCTTCCTCCCACCTTCCTTCCTTCCTTCATTCAGTTACCAAAGACTGTGGATTCTATCTCTCAAATAGCTGTTAAATCCATCTGTTTCTGTATCTCCAAGTCTGGACTGCACCAATTCTATTCTCCCTGCCCACTATCTATTCTCCACAACATAACCAAAATTATCTTTCTAAAATGCTTGTCTTTTCATGTCACTCCCTTGCTTAAAATCCATTTCTTTAGCTTTAAGAGTTTTAAAATTACAAATATTTAAAGAAAAGAACAAAAGCAGTTACAGACTTTCAAGAGTCAGGTATCATGAATATACTTGGGAAAGGGCCAAAACAAAAGATATGGATTAGTAAAATATCGGGAGGAGGAAGAAGAGCAGCAGTGGGGGGCAGGCTGTGTGATTAAAGTCAATGCTAAAATTAAATATGGCATAAAAACTATTTTTTAAAGTGAGTAAATTGCCTTTGTGGCACATTAAAATCACAAAATTGCTTCAAACAATCATTTATGTTAGATTTTTCAATTTAAAAACTGTTTACTAGAACTCCAACTATATGGAAGTCTTTGGAATTTCCACTTACATCCAAGAAGCCACCAGTCCAAAGACTTGCTATAATTCTACTTCCCCAATAACCTACTCTCAAGACATCACCTTCTCCACCTTCACTCAAAAACGGTTACAAAGTATTTATGTATAGAATAATAGCTCTGACATTTTTTTTCTTTGTTTGATTGTTTGTTTTTAAGAGAGGGAGAGATGGGAGGAGGGGCAAAGAGGGAGGGAGAGAGAGACTCTTAAGCAGGCTCCATGCCCAGCCCCAAGCCCAATGCAGGGCCCAACCTTAACCACCCTGAGATCATGACCTGGGCCGACATCAAGAGTTGAATACTTAATGGGCTAAACCACCCAGGCATCACTTTCTGAGATTTGCTTTAAAGTAATTCTGAGAAGAGAGCTAGTTGGGGGAGAGGAAAGATAAAACAAGCTTGGCAAAATGTTCATATGCAGAAGGTGGCTGGTGGATATGTCAGAGTTCAAGGGTTAATTATACTACTGTCTTTATTTTGCATATTTTTGAAAAATTTCTGTAGTAAGTAAAACAAACCTAAAACAAAAGCCACCCAAAGAATTATAAGAAAAATGATTCAATGCTGAAAACGTAATGCTTTTCTCATTCAATAAAGTTTCATACAGGACAGGTAGGTAGACTTTCTTATTTCAGGCATCACTTTGATACGATTCTGAACCACAATCAGAAATGTTATTCTTTCGGGGCGCCTGGGTGGCTCAGTGGATTAAGCCGCTGCCTTCGGCTCAGGTCATGATCTCAGGGTCCTGGGATCGAGCCCCGCATCGGGCTCCCTGCTCCGCAGGAAGCCTGCTTCCCTCTCTCTCTCTCTCTCTCTCTCTCTGCCTGCCTCTCTGCCTACTTGTGATTTCTGTCTGTCAAATAAATAAATAAAATCTTTAAAAAAAAAAAAAAAAAGAAATGTTATTCTTTCAAATTCAATTGTGGAACAGAAAAACTTATACCAGAGTTGGAGAAACCGTAAGACAAACCAAAGTTTATTTTTTGGTAACAGCTTCTCCAACTAAAATATAGAAACCATATTTACTTTAAGTAAACTTTAGTACCATACTTCCATTCTTTGTTCCTAGACTCATTATTTAAAAAAAAAAAAAAAAAGGCTTCTTACAGTTAGTATCTATTTCACAAATAACTGATTTTAAACAGCCCTGATCTATATTAGAGGATAGACTATAGGGCATTTCATACTTCCAACAATAAAGTTTTTATGAATATGATCATGGTATTCCCTTTATCTCTAAAATAACCTTGGCTTGGCTATACTCCCCACAGCAGGGTTTCTTAACTTTGGCACCACTGACATTTTGGACTGGATAATTCTTTTTTGTGGGTTGCTGTCTAGTATGTTTAGAAATATCCCTGGCCTTGAGGGGGCTGGGTGGCTCATTCGGTTAAGCGTCTGACTCTTGATTTTGGCTCAGGTCATAATCTCAGAGTCATGAAACTGAGTCCCACGTAAGGCTCCCACCCTGCTTAGTGGGGAGTCTGCTTGAGATTTTCTCCCTCTCCCTCTGCACCTCCCCCCTCCCGGGCTTGCATGCTCTAAAAATAGGTAATAATAAATCAATCTATAAGAAAAAGAAATATCCCTGGCCTCTAGTCACTGATGTCAGTAGAACTGCCGCTCCATCCCCTCCCATTATTTGCTGACAACCAAAATGCTCCAAACATTGCCAAATATCTTTGGGAGGCGGGGGCCCAAAATTACATCCTATTGAGAACCACTGCCCTGCAGCAAGTAGTAAAATTTCTTAGTTGCTTGTTGAAAAATAATCTTATTTAGCTTCATAAATACATTTCCCTAATCCAAAACAATGAGACACCCTAGAATGTGTGTATATATTGCTATCATTTCTTATGGGAACAGCTTCCCAGTCACAGAATCATAGAAGCATCTTAAATGATCTACTATGGTGTTCTCAATGGGAACCATAGTCCCATGTGTGGCTGTGTATTCAAGAGTTTAGAAGTTCCCTATAAGGAATTTCAAATTTTATGCCTTTATCACTGATAATCTTTGAAAACTTGGATCATCTGAATGAGACTGAAGGTTACTAGGATATCTTTGTGCCCACATTTGTGTTTACTAACACAGAAGTCATCAGTTTCCCTCGCTATCTTAAGCTAATCAGAAAAGCAGAGGCAGCAATATAGTTGAGCCAATAGAGGCTAAATGATATCATGATGCACCAAATAAAAGATTTTCAATAGTTTTAATAGAAGCAATGTATTAGGAGAATTAAATTATCATCTCATGCAGAATAGTCCAGGTGGCCAATGCAAAAGAACCTACAGGATAGCAAGGAATAACATATTAATATTAGAAGCAGCATTTTAGTTTCAGCAAATCATTATTCATCACAAAATGTTGTTAATATGTTGATTTTGTAGTTTTGTTTATACTTCATCTGTTTTAATTTATAGCTCTACTTGGATGCAGCAAAGGGAATTTCTATTCAATTTAATGTTTTGGGGGCTCCTGGGTGGCTCAGTCAGATAAGCACCTGCCTTCAACTCAGGTCATGATCCCAGCATCCTGGGATTGAGCCCTGCATCCGGCTCCCTGCTTGGCAGAGAGTCTGCTTCTCCCTCTCCCTCTGCCTACTTGTGGTCTCTCTCTCTCCCTCTCAAATAAATAAATAATCTTTAAAAAATTAAAAAATAATTTTGTTTGTCTAACACTATAGTTATGTATGTAATTAAAAATAACATAGGGATGCCTGGATGGCTATCGGTTAAGTGTCTGCCTTCGGCTCAGGTCATGATCGAAGAGTGCTAGGATCAAGTCCCACATCAGGCTCCTTGATCAGTGGGGAGCCTGCTTCTTCTTCTCCTCTGCTACTCCCCTTGCTTGTGCTCTCTCTCACTTTCCCTCTCGTTGACAAATAAATAAAATCTTTAAACAAAACAAAGTTAACAACATAGTTTAAATCAAAACTTGGAATATTTATCTCTCTTAAAGGATCTGCAGATTACTCAAATTTGAAAATTACTGATCTTCTCCAATGCTTCATTCTACACAGAAGAAACTACAGTCTAGTGGTATTATTGTAATTTGTCCAAAATCAAACATCTAATCACTGGCAAAGAGAACATTATAACTATAGGTCTATTCATGTACCAATTATTATCATATACTTTGGTGTTTTGTATAAATAACATACTTAAGTAAACATAACTCAAAATTTTTTCTTTTCACATTACATATTCTAAATTAAACATAAATAGGAATGAAAATAAATCAGCATTAGAGCTAAAGTACAGACTATAGCAGTATATTACTGTATATGTACTTCCCTACCAAAGAAGACTAGGCTAATCACTTTATTGAAAAACAAAGAGTATATAGGTATTACCCTTGATCATGAGAGATACCAATTCAATATCCCAATCCCATACTTCATAAGTCTTCTTGAAATTAAAGAAGTTGCTGAAATATTGCATTTTTTATGTAATCATGAAACATTGGAAAATTTTTCCAACATTATGGAATTTATTACATTACCTACAGTACATTCATATCATGGAACACTTGAGTAAAGATAGTGACTATTAAATGATATTGTATATGAGATTTGGTGTTAAATGTGTTATACAACCTCATTTACTCTTCACAAAGATCCTATAACTTATCTCCATTCTACAAATGATACTTATTCGCCAGGTCGTGTTAAGTGTTAAGCTGAAAAGTCCAGAATCAAAGTCTGATTCCAGATTCTAAGCTGAAGCTAATGAAAAATTGCTACATATTAAAATTCTAAGTGAATGAAAAGACATTCAACGTAATGCTATGTAATAATAAAATCTTGAAAACATTTACAGGCAAAGCCAGAGAAGTTCTATACCAAAGTGTTAACAGTGAAAATACCATTGGGTCTTATTTTCACATATCTGCATTTTCTAATTAATTTATTTGCAGTGAATAAATATAGCTTGCTGAACAAAAGAATCTTTTATTGATACAAGTCAAACAAGTCAACAGACTTATGCTATGCGATGCAGTCATTCATGGCAATCTTAGCAAAAAGACCCCCAATGCTCTAGTTACAAATTATGATGTGGGCTCCCAAGTGTGTTTAAAAACAAGAAATCTTGGGCACCTAGGTGGCTCAGTTGTTAAGCGTCTGCCTTTGGCTCAGGTCATGATCCCAGGGTCCTGGGATCGAGCCCCACATCGGGCTCCTTGCTCAGCAGGAAGCCTGCTCATTCTTCTCCCACTCCCCAGGCTTTTGTCCCCTCTCTGGCTGTGTGGGTTTCTCTGTCAAATAAATAAAATCTCAAAAAAAAATTTAAATTTAAAATAAAAAATAAGAAATCTCTATTTCTTACACTAAATAGTCTCACCCAAAGAGGATTTACCTACAAGTAAGGGAAAAGAAGAAAAGTGCACCATTTTATAAACTGTTGTTTTCATGTACCAATGTTGAACATATTTTGATGTGATGTTTACTTAATACATAGTAGTTTTCATAAAGCTTACCCATGACACAATTTGAGAGTTAAGTAAGAAACTTAACACCTGCATTAAACATTAATCAGTTTAAAAAAGAAATACTGTATTTGTGAAACTTAATGGTTAATCACTTAAAGGACACATTCCTTTCACTATGTTTTTAAAATCCATTTACCTCACAGAAGCCTGTGTCTGCTCAAAACATATGTCTAAGATGAGCCTGTAGTGACACAAATTATTAGCTCTTACTAATTTTATTTTAGTTCTTGGTTTTGAAGCAATCACACTGGTAACAGCCAATGAAAAGGAAAGCACTGATTTGGTCATGTAGAATAGCTATGAAATTATTTGCATGAAATTTATAATTAAAACTTTCTGCTCCGATCTACTTCTCATTTCACTATCAGAAACAAAAGAAAAGTGACATTAGAAACCCTAGTGGTAATAGCTAAGATATAAAACTATGAAATTACTTAATACTAAAAAATAAAAGCCAATTTTTTTCCTTAAGCAAAAATCAAAGTACTCTGAAATTTCAAATATTGTAGTATCACTAGAATGCCTTCACCACACAGTTACAGTAAGTCAGGTCTCCCTTGCTTTATTAGTTTCCTATTGTCTTTGTAATAAATTTCACAAATGCAGTGGTTTAAAACAACACATATTTATTCTCATGAAATTCTGGAGGTCAGAAATTCAAAATGAGTCTCACTGGGCTAAATAAAGTGAAGGTTCTAGAGACTCTGAGAGGAGAATCCCTTTCCTGACCTTTCTCAGCTTCTAGAGGTTTCCTGCTTTCCTTGGCTCATGACCGCTTCCTCACATCTCTCCAACCTCATGCTTTGGACATCTTATCTCCTACTACTAAACTTTCATCTCCTGTCTCCCTATAAGGACCCTTGTATTTATATTAGACTCAACTAGATCATCTAAAATAATCTCCCATCTCAAGATGCTTAATCACAATATCCAAAGAAAAAAAATAATCCATTTGGAAAGCACTACATATTTCCTGCACTTGGTTAGTACATGTCTCTGGAAAAACAATTGGCCAAAGAGTTCAATACTAGAAAAGATTTGTGACTCAACAGTGAGGTGTGCAACTACATTACTCTCAAGTCTCTGGAAGTAATGAAACTAAGTATTTCACCTTCTGCTAGTTCATGCCTATAGGCTTTCTCTATTTGATGAAAAGTAAGGGCAATAAAAGGCAACCTTATGAGCCAACCTTGTTACGAGCTAATCACAGACATTCTGGATCCAAAAAGTACTTTGCTGCATTCCACATCCAATAAGGCCCAAGGACAAACAGCTCTGTATTTTCAGCTATATAGATATAATGGGAAATAGTGAATTATATATGCTCTCAGTATTTGCTATACATTCTGCACCAGCTTGTGACATATGTAACATATAAAAACTCGATTAAAAATATTACTGAGATTTTTCTCATCTTACACTATCCTTTTGTGTGGGCATTCAATAAATAATATAACAGAGTGTCCGTTTAAGGCTTATAATGGGTTATCTAACTTTGTAAATTAATGGTTAAGAAACTTTAGATACTATCAATCCATCTTCCCTCAGGCTAGCCACAGCTGTAGTACTAAGACAAGGCTTAAACTGAATTTGAATCCTTTTAGTTGCCCTATGGCAACTTTCTGCTATCCAAAGAAGGTGACATGGTAATTAAGTAAGACTTCTTTACCCCAGAATTTTAAAAGGCACTTAGCTTAGTTCACATAAGCAAAATATCCGACATTAGACAGAAAGTACTTTGTTCTTACCAACACTTTAGGCCAGATAAACTAAAAATTCTCATACTACAAAATACAGACAAATGCCCGTTGACAATATAACAAATATCCTTTAAAATGCATAACTGTGCACAAAGAAAAAAAAGAAAAAAGTCCCCACAGGCTTAAAAATGAATTGATAAAGGAAAACCAAAGCCCCAGAGGAAGTTGCCTGATCTGGGTAATCTACAGGCTTGGGTTTTAGAACTCCCCAGGGTGGGCTACATCAAAATTAAAAACTTCTGTGCATCAAAGGACACAACTAAAAGAGTAAAAAGGCAACCTATGGAACTGAAGAAAGTATTTGCAAATCTGTATCTGGTAAAAAGTTAAATAAAGAACTCGTATAACCCAGTAACAACAACAGAAAATCCAAACAACTCAATTAAAAAATGGACAAAGGACTTAAGTAGACATTTCTCCAAAGAAGATATACAAATGGCCAATGAGCAGGTGAAAAGATGATGAACATCGCTAATTACTAAGGAACTATAAATCAAAGTCACATGAGATAGCACCTCATACCCATTAGGATGACCACTATTAAAAATAATTTAAGTGTTGGGGCACCAGGGTGGCACAGTTGGTTATGCATCTCCTCTTGATTTCAGCTCAAGTCATGATCTCAGGGTCGTGACACTGAGCCACACATTAGGCTCGGCACTGAGCTTGGAGCCTGGTTAAGATTCTCTCTTCCTCTTCCTCTTCCCCTCCCCTGCTCGTACACAGTCTGTCTCTAACTAACCAACTAAATAAATAAGTAAATAAGTGTTGATAAGGATGAGGAGAAATGGGAACCCCTTCACCCTACTGGAGGGAATATAAAAAGTGTACAGCAACTATAGAAAACAGTACAGTGGTTCCTCAAAAAAATTAAAAATAGAACTACCATATGATCCTGCAATCCCACTCTGGCTACACACCCAAAAGAAATAAAAACTCAAAGGGATATCTGCACATCCATTTTTATAGCAGCATTATTCACAATAGCCAAATGGTGGAAACAACCTAGGTTTCCATCAACAGATGAGTGGATAAATAAAAAGTGGTACATACATATATTATGGAATATTATTCATCCTTAAAAAGGAAGGAAATTCTGACATATGCTATAACATAGAACTTGAGGACACTAAGTGAAATAAGCCAGTGTGATATGTAGTCAAATTCAGACATACAGAAAGTAGAGTGGTGGTTGAGGGGAGCTAGCAAGGAGGAATGGGGAGTTAGTTATTCTTTAATGGGTATAAAGTTTCAATTTCCCAAGACAAAAGAAATTATTTATTTTACCACAATTAAAAATAAAAAACGGAGCCTGGGTGGCTTAGTTCGTTAAGTAACTGCCTTCGGCTCAGGTCATGATCCTGGAATCCCAGGATCAAGTCCCACATCGGGATCCCAGCTCCACAGGGAGTCTGCTTCTCCCTCTGACCTTCTCCCCTCTCATGCTCTCTCTCACTCTCTCTCAAATAAATAAAATCTTAAAAATAAATAAATAAATGAACAAAAAACCAGCAAGGGGCTAGAGATAAAAATTTGAGCTATAAAAGATAAGGTTACAACTAAGATCCTCCCATAAGGCAAGGAAACTTGAAGTGCTACATTCTAAATGAAGGAATGAATTACAAGGAATTTATTCATACCACAGGAATATGACAAGGAATTATATCTTTAATTTGGCCTCCATTCAAATACTGCATAAACACTGTCAAGCTGAGAAATACAGAAAGTGGTGCTGAGACACAACAACCTTGGACACTCAGAAAACTCAAACTCAATATATCCCTGGAGACAAAACTCTCAACCTAGGCCACACGGAATTACTACATACAAAAACCCAGGGAAACTAAGTTTATTATTCAAAAAACAAAACACCTGAGGAAACAATCCATCGCAGATCATGTTAGCCAATTAACCTCAAGAATTTTGGATACTAAAACCATCTGATGCAGACGAGAAAGATTATTTAAGATGAACAGAGACAGGGGCAATGGCAGGCTCAGTCAGCAGAGCATGCAACTCCTGATCTCGGGGCTGTAAGTTCAAGTCCCACATTGAGTGTAGAGATGACTTAAAAATAAAATCTTCAAAAAAAGATGAATACAGACCAAAAAAATTTGAAAACCTTTTGAAGATTATGAAAATTATAGGTATATTTGAACAAGAGCCTAACAGAGCTTCTAGAAATGAAAACTAGCATCTAAAATGTCAAATTCATGGTTCAAATAGCACATGAGACACACTGAAGAATCAGTAAATTAGAAATCAGATATAAAGAATTATCCAGGGGGCACCTGGGTGGCTCAATGGGTTAAAGTCTCTGCCTTCCGCTCAGGTCATGATCCCAGGGTCCTGGGATCAAGCCCTGCATTGGGCTCTCTGCTCAGCCTGCTTCCTCCTCTCTCTCAGCCTGCCTTTCTCCCTACTTGTGATCTCTGTCTGTCAGATAAATAAATAAATCTTAAAAAAAAAAAAAAGAATTATCCAGGATGCAAAAGAAAAAAATGTAGAAAGCTTAAAAATAGAATGAAAAAGACCATATGTTAATATATGATCCACAGAAACATAAGAGTGATAATGGGGGGGGGGGGGCGTGAATAACATTCAAAGGGATATTTGATTAAGAATTTTCCAGAAATGATAAAAGACATGAATCCTCAGACTGAGGTACCATATAAGTTCCAAAATAAATAAAAGCAAATCTACATCTAGATACGACTGTGAAGTAGAAGGAACATAAAAGAGAGAACACAGTAAAAGAAAGGAGAGCACATGAAAAGATATAACTAATTCCTAAGGAAATGCAAATTAAAATCACAATGAGATACCACATCATACCTATTAGCATAGCTATTAGTGAAAACAAAACAAACAAAAACAAAAACAGAAAATAACAAGCTTTGGCAAATCTGGAGAAACTGGAACCCTTCTGCACTGCTGGGGATAGTACAAAATGGTGAGGCCACTGAGGAAAACAATACAGTGCTTCCTTAATAAATTAAAAGCAGAATTACCATATGATCCAGCAATTGCATGTCTAGGTATGTATCTAAAAACAAACAAACAAAAAAACAAAACAAAACAAAAAACTGAAAAAAGAACTCCAAAGAAATTTGCACAACAGTGTTCACAGCAGCATTATTCACAATAGTTAAAAGGTGGAAACAAGCCAAATATCCACTGATGGATAAACAGAATGTGGCATATAAATACAATGGAATATTATCAGTCTTAAAAAGGAAGGAAATTCTGATACATGCTACAACACAGATGAAATTTGGAAATATTTTGCTAATGAAATAAGTCAGATACAAAGGGACAATTATATGATTCCACCGATATGAGGTACCTAAAACAGATATAGAGATTCACACAGACAGAAAGTAGGAGAGTGGTTACCAGGGGCTGGGGTAAGGTTAATGAGAAGTTATTGTTTAACACACAAACAGAGTTCCTTCTGCAATGATTAAAAAAAAAAAAGTTCTGGAGATGGCAGTGATGGTTGTAAAACCATGTGAAAACACTTCATGCCAATACTTAATTACTTACCTACTATTTACCTAATTACTACTACTTAGCTAATCTTAATGCTTAGAAATGTTTAAGATGGTATATTTTGTATGTATATTTTACCACACACATGCACAAAACCCAAAAAATTAGAGAAAAAAAATATCATGATGACTTTCAAAGAAACAATAGACTGATACAAGATGTCTGAACAAAACAGAGTAACATCACCAAAAGGATAAGATAAAGTAACCACCAACCTAAAATTCTACATGCAAGTAAAGCATCATTAAAGGATAAACAAAAATTAAAACATTTTCGTAAGAACACAGAATGAGAGAGTTTACTACGAACACGGCCTAAGAGAAAGAACTACTAAAAAAGCATACTTCAAAAGAAGAAAATTGAACCTGAAAAGGAGAGATGCTGAACAAAGATACTGGCAAAGACTGGGCTACATCTAAGTGAGTGTTACATAAAAACCAGTAATAACAACAACTAATTTTGAAGAATAAAATGTGAAAATAAAAACAAGATAAAAAGAGTATTTTGTGGAGCTACTGGGTAGTTAAGCATCCAACTCGTGATTTTGGCTTCAGGTCATGATCTCAGGGTTGTGAGATTGAGTCTCATGTCGGGCTCTGCACAAGTGTCGAGACTGCTTAAGATTCTCCCTCCCTGAGTCTTTCACCCACTTTGTCCCTCTATTAAAAGAATAAAGTACATTTTGTATGACAGAGGGAATGACAGAAGTAAAGCATACTAAAGTTTCTGGACTGTATGAAAGAAAGGTAGAGATACTGATTAAACTTTAAGTCAGAAATGTATGTCAAAATTGTAAGGGAAAATATTACTATATATAAAATAAATAACTTCCAAAATCAGACAGGAGAAAATGAGTATAAAGAACATATTTTCAGAAGAAAAAGCACAGAAAAAAATAGAGTACAAAGTAAGATGGCAAAAATAAACAGAAATGGAGACAACTTCTAAAATGCCAATTTGAGGAGTTCTATGGACGCTCTAGCCAGCAAAAACAATTACAACTGATGAAAACTATAAAACAAAAACTAAACAACTGTTTAAAGTTTCTGGAAATTGTCCTAGAAGTATATAGCAAATAAAGAACGTTTATTCAAGAAAATCTACTACATCTCTGCAAGACTAGCAAATATCTATGCCATTTGAGCCACAACGGGCTCCCTTCCCCAAGATCAGCATGATGGAAGCTCTACTTTGGGTGAAAGTAACCAAGAATGTAGAACTTCCTCTGCCCCCAACTCCCAGTTGAAGACTATGGTATCTGCCTAGAAGGGAAGTCTCCTATGAGAAGGATTTCTCATACTTCCATATCTGCTGCAGAAGCTCTATAGAGGCAAGAGCCTCTGAAAGGTCTAGGGGTTTGCTTCTTCCACTCCGCCCCCATTCACAGGGAGAAGTTCTACCACGGAAGACAGGCCAAGAATGCTGGGATCCCAACTGCCCTTACCCCAGTTTGCTCACACAGTGAGGTTTCCATAAGAAAAGAAGCTGAAAAGACCAAGCAGGAGTGTCATTCCAAGAGAAGAGGCCAGTATCTTCATTTTCAGATCAAGGGTAATGGCAGAAGTTTAGTCCAAAAGTAGAGGCAGGCCATAGGAAAAAAGAGAAAGAGAGTGTTGAGGCTCTTCCTAAAGGAAATGACTATTTAGAATACACTGGGGGAAGTTAAGCCTTAAGGCACTACAGAAAACAACAGAGATTTCTGGGGTAAGCAATTATGAGACTCTATGGGAGTAACAAGCTAAATCACAGAAGAGCTAGAATTTAACCAGAGAATCAAGGAAAGAGACAACCAAAAAGACTCCTTCTGAGTTTAGAACGAAACTCAAAGGCTGGCTTCAAAACTGCCCTGCAATGAAGCCCAAATTTAATTTCATCAGCTGGTGGAACAAATTCATGCCACAGCATTACTGATAACAATAAAGCAATCAGCTGGCAATAGTAGAGGCTAACAGCTGGGAATGATACCTAAAGAGGCAGACAGCATAACAGAGAGAATAGGGAAACGAAAACCACCATCCTCTTAGGATGATTCTGCTTATACCAAACTGTAACCTCTGAAAAACAGTATTATAAGCTACATACTGCAGAAGAAATAAACTTCACAAAAATGGTCCAGCAAAGTCACTAAACAAACAAAATAGCAAACAACAACATCCAGTTTGGTCAGTGAGTGTGTGGGAATTGGGGGTGGAATCAGTATCCTCAGTTGCTACATACAATATGTTATTTAAAATGTCCAGTTTTTAGATGGCCAACAGACACATGAAAAGATGCTCAACCTCACTCATCATCCAGGAAATGCAAATCAAAACTACAATGAAATATGTGACACTTGTTACAATGACTAAAATCAACAACACAAGGATATGGAGAAAATCTTGAAAAATCTTGAAAGTCCCAAGAGAAAAACAGCTCCTCACTCACAAAGGAATCCCCAAAAGATTAACGGCAGATTTCTCGACATAAATAATAAAGGCTGGGGCGCCTGGGTGGCTCAGTGAGTTAAAGCCTCTGCCTTCAGCTCAGGTCATGATCTCAGGGTCCTGGGATCGAGCCCCGCATCGGGCTCTCTGCTCAGCAGGGAGCCTGCTTCTCCCTCTCTCTCTGCCTGCCTCTCTGCCTACTTGTGATCTCTCTCTCTGTCAAATAAATAAGTAAAATCTTAAAAAAAAAAAAAAAAGAGTTGAAAAAAAAAAGAAAAAGAATGAAGGCTATGCAGCAACTGGGTGGCTCAGGCAATTGAGCGTCTGACTTGATTTCAGCTCAGATGGTGATCTCAGGGTAGTGGAATGGAGTCAAGCATCACAGAGCCTCCTTGAGATTCTCTCCCTCTCTCCCTCTGCCCCTTCATCTGCTCAAGCTCAATAAATAAATAAATAAATAAATAGTTTTAAAGAAATAATGAAGGCCAAACATCAGTGGGATGACATATGACATATTTGAAGTGCTGGGGGGGGGGTGGTGGAAGACAACCAAGAATTTTATATTCAGTAAAACAATCTTTCAAAAAGAAGGCAAAGACATTGCAAGTTAAAAAAAAAAAAAAAACTAAAAGAATTTATTGCTAGCAGACCTTCCTTACAAGAAGTAGTAAAGGATATTATTTAGCCTGAAAGCACATGACCCTAAAAGTAATTCAAATCTACAAGAAAAAAAAAAATTAAAGAGCTTCAGTAAAGGTAATTACATGGTTATAAATTATAGTATAAATGCCTATTTTTATGTCTATTAATTATTTTTAAAGCAGCTGAATGAAACAATATGTATATATGTGTATTACTGAGGATATACATTTATGGAGATAATACATTTGACAATAACAGCATAAAGTGAGTCAGCAGGAACAAGTCTGTACTGGAATAAGGAAATGACAACAAAAGGTTACTTGAATTCACTGAAACAAATGAAGACAACAAATGCTAAATAAGGTTTAAAATAGGAAATTTTATAAACTCTATACTTGCTCTCGTCTTCTCTCAGCTTCTTTAAGAGGTATAAAATTATATAATGAATTATAGAACACTGTTAGGTTTGAAACATTTATAGCTATAAAATGTGCAGTTAACCCTGGAAAAAGAGGGTCAGGGTGTCATCCACTCCCCCCAGTGGAAAGTCTGTGTATAACTTTTGGCTCCCCAAAAACCTAACTTCTAATAGCCTCCTATTAGTTGGAAGCCTTACCAATAAATGGAATAGTTAATTAACACACATTTTGTAATGTTATATGCATTACTTTATTTTTACAATAAAGTAACGTAGAGAAAAGAAACATTTTAAAATATAATAAGGAAGAGAGAATACATTTACAGTGCTAAAGTATATTTATTGAAAACAATCTGTCTGTAAGTGTACCCATGCAGTTCAAACTCATGTTGATCAAGGGTCAACTCAATAATAATAACAGCATAAAAAGAGAAAAGGAAATAGAGGTAAATAGGAATATGTTTTTTTAAAAAAAGATCTTATTTCTTTATTTGACAGAGAGACATGAGAGAGAGAGAGAGAATACAAGCAGGGGGAGTGGGAGAGAGAGAAGCAGGCTTCCTGCCAAGCAGGGAGCTGATGCGGGCCTTGATCCCAGGACCCTGAGATCATGACCTAACTGAAGGCAGACACTTAATGACTGAGCCACCCAGGTGCCCCAATAGGAGCACATTTAGATGCTTTACTGGAGGTAAGTTAATACAAATCTGAAGTACATTGTGCTAAGATAAGCTGTTGGACACTCAGCAAGAAAATAATGCAAAAAAATAGTGAAAAAATCATCAGAGGAATTAAAATGTTACACCAGAAAATATTCAGATAATGCAAAAAGAAAGCAGTACAGAATAGAGGAATAGAAAAATAAGACACCACATGCTAGGTCATAAAACTCCCATCAGTAAATTTAAACAAGATTAAAACCATAAGAAGTATGATCTCTGACCCTAAAAGAATGAAATTAGAGGGCGCCTGGGTGGCTCAGTTGGTTAAAGCGGCTGACTTCGGCTCAGGTCATAATCTCAGGGTCCTGGGATTGAGTCCCACATCAGGCTCCCTGCTTAGTGGGGAGCCTGCTCCCCCACCTCCGGCTAACCTACCTGTGCTCTCTCTCTCTCTCTGTCAAATAAAAAATAAAATCTTAAAAAAAAAAAATGAAATTAGAAATCAGTGCCTGAAGGAATTTTGGAAAATTTAGAATGGAAGATATTTTGGGATGAATGAAAACAAAGCTTATGGAATATAACTAAAGTGGTCCTCAGATGGAAATTTATAGCTATAAGTGCCTTGCATTAAAAAAGATACCATTTCAATAATCTAATCTTTCATCTTGACCACAGAATATATGATTCTATTATAGACGTGTCCAGAACAGGTAAATCTATAGACAAGAAGTAGACTATTGGTTACCTAGGACTGGGAGGATTGGGGAAAATAGGGAGTGGCCGACAATGGGTATGAGGTTTCTTTTCGTGATGAAAACGTTCTAAAATTGACTGTGGTCATACTTGTACAAGCCTATGAATATACTAAAAACCACTTAACTGAACACTTTAAATGGGTGAATTGTATATTTTGTCATTATAACGTAATAAAGCTGTTAAAATGAACACACCCAAATACGTAGTAAATATGTATAAATATATAGCACATTTCAACAATACTATAACCTTTTTTCACATTTTAACATCTTTGAAATCAAAATGCATCTACCTTCAATGGAATCTCTGAGAGCAAAGCAGCAATTGACACAGTTGTCATTGCCTGTGCAAGCAGGAACTTGGTTTTCTTCTCACAATTTCTGTTCAACTGCAACCTCTTCATTTCCTTCAACAAACTGCTTACTATTCATTTTAAGAATTAAGAGTCCTCTTGTTGTTTAGACATTCCACCGATACTAAGATCAAGAAACTGCCAGCATCAAAAGGTGCAGAATATGTGTTTAGGAACTTGGAAGAAAACTCTATAGAGACAATATTGAAGCATTTTCTAAAAACACAAGATGGGGGGACCTGGGTGGCTCAGTTGGTTAAGTGGCCAACTGTTGATCTCAGCTTGAGTCTTGATCTCAGGGTCTTGATCCCACCCCCCAGCCCTGCCTGCCTCTCTGCCTACTTGTGATCTCTATCTGTCAAATAAACAAATAAAATATTATTTTTAAAAAGGAAAAAAAAAGAAATTACCATATGGCTAACTCAGTTCCTACAATGCATACAGTTCAAGATAGTTTGTCTAATTCTAATTTCCCGGAATTCTAACATAAACTGAGTATTCTTAAATTCACTGAGATTAAAAACAGGTTTTTAAATCAATAATTACCACAATCTTTTGTAGAGAAATTCTTCAGAACCTCATTTTATTGACTATAAAGCACATTTTTTAAGAAGACATGTCTATCTTGCAACCTGACAGGAGAGGTTAATTATTAAAATGCCAAATTGCCTTCATAGTCAAGTAGCTTCATTTAAGAGGATCTAGGATTCCAGAGACAGAATTTAAGAAAGATTTCATAGCAATTTTATTTTGTGTAGAAATAAATTCAATTTTTTTAAGTCTTTTTTTTTCCTCTTCTCTAGTTCAAAAACTGACTACTCTTTATACCTAACCCTTTTTTCCACCACAGAAACTTTTCAGTCTAAAAAACAGTCATTTTACTGTAATATTTTCTAAGTTCCCTTAGAAGTTGCTTTTAAAGTTGATCTGCCCATCTAACATGTGCCTAAATTAAAAGCCAAGAGCTTAAACTTTTTGTATAAATATTAAAACATGCTTGTCTAAGTCTACAAAAATCTTCTTGGGATTTTGGTAAGAACTGCATTAAACAATTAATTTTGGAAGACTAAAAGAGTCAAGAGTCTAACAAGATGAAAATGAAATAACCAATATACTCTCTCCCCAAATTAAATAAACTTCTATTCATTCATACATTCTCTTTTAACTCTTAAAATAATTTAAATTTGTGTATGTGTATATATATATATATATATATATATATATATATATATATAAAACTTTAAATTTTCATTTTAGAGGTAAGAAAACTTAGGTGATAAATTTTATAGGTCAGAAAACTAAACTTTAGAAACCTTGTGATTTGATTAAAGTCACTAAAAAGGAGGTGGCAGATTTAGCATTCAAACACAAATCCTGAATCTTTTCTTTTATCCTTTATAAATTCATCAGAACCTAATATGCCAGGGACAAAAGAATTAGAAAGAACTGATTTGATATTAAACCCACTGATACAGTCAAATCAAAATACATATTCCTCTCATAAGACTTCCAACTAAGGGGCATCTGCGTGGCTTGGTCGTTAAGCATCTGCCTTTGGCTCAGGTCATGATCCCAGGGTCCTGGGATGGAGCCCCACATCAGGCTCCTTGCTCAGCAGGAAGTCTGCTTCTCCCTCTCCCACGCCCCCTGCTGTGTTCCCTCTCTCACGGTCTCGGTCGGTCTCTCTTTCTCTCTGTGTCAAATAAATAAATAGTAAAATTTAAAAAAAAAAAAAAGACTTTCAACTAAATTCTTGAACAAGCAAGAATTCATGTGGTGCTGTATTAATCTCTGGGTTTTTACCCTGTGTCTCTCTTTTTCTCTCTGTAAACGGCAAGTAATATTTTACTGAGGAAACCCCAGAGCTAACCAGACCATTAGAGATAGCAGAAGAAAACTTTTAATTTGGAAATCCCTAAAGTCCTAAACCAAAGTAATCCATTAAAATAATCAATTAAAAGACATAGAATAATTTGAGTTTGAGACAAATAATACTTTTTATATATAGAATCTAAAACTAATCTACAATCATAGAAGTGGGTAAATGGTAGTCTGTGGCCACAGGTAGAAGAGATCGCCTGCAAGGAGCACAAGGGAACTTTTCTGAGTGATGAAAATATTCTATCTGCTTGATTATGGTGGTGGTTATATGGATATACACACACCAAAACTCAGTTATTATACATTAGGTTTATTTAGTTGTATGATAAATTATATCTCCATAAAGTTTATTTTAAAAAAGGAACAGAAGACCCAGAATCAAGACCAGGCCCTAGAGAGTTACCCCCAACGAGAACAATCTTTTCTGATTAACACTTTCATATCTACTGGTCTTTGGAAAAGTGTTTAATGAGTATATTTAAATCAGAAAAACAGAGTTGTTAAAACACAGAAGTTCAGCAGAAGACCCACACAATATTCAATAACTTGGTTTTCAATCATAATCGATCAATAAGTATCAGAAATATGGGACCAGAGGCAATAAATTAGTATCCAACCAGTTTTACAGAGAGACAATAGTACTGGGAAATGGACTATCATTCTGAAAGTTCAGTTTTAATGTCCTAACTACAGGATTCTGAAATTTCCTAAAAGTACATTTGGAAAAAGAGAATTATTTTTTAAATTATTTGAAGGTAAGACTGAAAAGTACTTGAGGGTTTGAGGAGTCCAAGCAGCCCTAACTATAGATTACTAATTTATGACTCTCTAAACACAATGAATAAACACAGGCCTTCTGCTTTTTGCATATTTGATATCTAGCAACATTGAGAAGCCATCCAAAAAAACCTCACATATGAATGGCAGAGACTGTGGCAAGCCTTGATTTTACCATGTATTTATAATGCTAATTAGTTGCTAAGGCTGGGTTTAACTATCTGAAATCCGTGAAAATCTTGTTGCACTCTTCCTATTGAACATCAAAACAAAGGAAAGGGAAAAGAATGACATAAAAGTTACTCTGAATTTCCAACCTTCTCTTAATTTTATTCCAATGGAAATAAACTTTAAGAAATGAAAGATAATAGTTTAGATTATTTTCATTCTGGAAAGTTTCAGAGCTTCTGTAAGCTTTCACCACAGGCGAAGAAAGGGATTCCCTATTCTTTTTTTTTTCTTTTTTTAAGATTTTATTTATTATTTATTTGACAGACAGAGATCACAAGTAGGCAGAGAGGCAGGCAGACAGAAAGAGAGGAGGAAGCAGGCTCCCTGCTGAGCAGAGAGCCCAATGCGGGGCTTGATCCCAGGACCCTGAGATCATGACCTGAGCGGAAGGGAGTCTTTAACCCACTGAGCCACCCAGGCGCAGCAGGGATTCCCTATTTTTTTTTTTTAAGATTTTATTTATTTATTTGACAGAGAGAGATCTCAAGTAGGCAGAGAGGCAGACAGAGAGAGGAGGAAGCAGGCTCCCTCCTGAGCAGAGAGCCCGATGCGGGACTCGATCCCAGGACCCTGAGATCATGACCTGAGCCGAAGGCAGCAGCCTAATCCACTGAGCCACCCAGGCGCCCCAGATTCCCTATTCTTGATGAAGTCATTTGCTTTTAATATTTGCCACAGAAAGTCCTACAGGTTACTAAATAATCTTTTAAACCTAAGACACATCCCAGGATATAATAACTTTCTAGGAGAAGCTGGCATAAAGCAGAACAAAAGGCTAATAAACTTTTCCTTCCCTCCTGCTCATTACCCTCTCTCATCATCTCTCATCTTTTACATTACCTCTAAGGAAAACATCTGCAGATTTTGCAGCATTATGAACAAAACTGTTTTCATTAATACGCTTGTAAGTGGTCAGTCAAATTAACTATGCTATGTTATCAACAACTAAATTCTCACAGGCTGAGTTTGTTTGGGGAAAGCACAGTATTTTCATTAAGACCTTTGCTCTCTATGCCCTAATATCTAATTCTTCCTAAAGAATTAGATCCTTCGGCTCAGGTCATGATCCCAGAGTCCTGGGATCGAGCCCCGCATAGGGCTCTCTGCTTAGCAGGGAGCCTGCTTCCTCCTCTCTCTCTCTGCCTACCTCCCTGCCTACTCGTGGTCTCTGTCTGTCAAATAAATAAATAAAATCTTAAAAAAAAAAAAAAAGAATTAGATATTCCTAAATATCTAATTTTTCCTAAAGGCAAAAATCACATTCACATCTCTCATTTTTATCACACTCTACAAATCTGTGATCATTATTGACTCTATGTAGTGGCTACTAATCAAAGTATCTACAGTGAACTTGTGCTCTACAGAAATACAGAAAATCCCCTGAAAAATCACATTCTCTTTATATAGCCAAAAAATAATTAAATCAACTTCCAACTTCATGGCAATTACATTCCTTAGTTACTGTAAGTAGACTGTGTGTTTTTTTCATTTAGAAATATTAAAAATATAACCTGAAATCTGTTTAGGGGAATGCAACCATTTAAATGCAAATTATGATTATTCCCTACTGCATACTCTTCCTAATGAAAAGGTATAATTACCACTTGAACATTTTGTAGGTTGAGCAGTGAATGCAGGAACTCTCAGTACAGCTGGTGAACAGAAAATATTTGGGCATGTGTGCTACAATATGTTATGCTACCTTTCAGCTATGAGACCAAGCACAGGTTCACCTTTCAAAATAACTGGATTTCCTAGCTATGCAATACAAGGAAAAAATATCACATCTATATGTAAATTCTACTCCCAATCAGCAACCATCTTCCCCCAGTTTTTTTTTTTTATATCTTGAAGCCACAGTTCTTTCTGCAGCCAAGATTATACTGCCCATTAAATTGAATTAATGGACTGTTTGGCAAACCAGAAACTGGCTCAATCACCACAGCACAACAGAAGAGAAAGTAAACTGGAATATACTTCTACGATGCCCTGAATCCTTAAATCATTTAGTGGAAGTGAAAGCCACAGGGCAGGGAAAGGTAAAATATGTGGCTAGTCAACATTATGTAAATGTGGAGTGGATGCCAAAGGAGAAAAAGCTTGCTCTTAAGAATAGAAAAATCTAACAGTTGAACCTAATAAACTCTTTGCTTACTTACTAATGGTAAATGGCTACTTTTAGAGAAAGAATCTGAGAATTTAGGGTGTGTGTGTGTGTGTGTGTGTGTGTGTACTGGTCAGCAGGGCGGGGGGCAGGGGGCTGTGGATGGGTGTTGGTTATTATTACCTTCTATCTCTCAAACATTTCTGTAGTCTTCCATCTCAGATTGTATGACCCCGTCATCTAAGGCAAAAACTTAACCAGCTGAGTAATATATGACAATACCTAAAAAAAGTAACAGCCTTTCCCACTGTCTCTTTATCTCCAGTCTTACTCTTTCCCTTGACCACTGAGAATGATCTATCTAAAGGGAAATCTGATCGCATAATTCCTCAGTTTCAAACCCTTCAATGTCATTCCATGGCCTATAGGATAATCCCAAACTCTAAAGACAGTATGCAAAATCCCACCATAATCAAACCTCTCTCCCTATCCCACCACGTCATACTACACTTTCAACTAGTTTTTAGTTCCTTAAAAAATAAATAAGCCAGACTGTTTTACACACCTTTAGACACTCATATAGCTCCCCTAACTCAAATGCTTTTCTCTTCCTCATCTTGATAACTACTTGGAGACCACTTCTCAATATTCCTCCTTTACCCAATTCAAGACCCAGCTGATCTTCTCCTGTAAGATTTTCCTAAACCCCTAAACTGGATTAGGTGCCTAACTTGTGTTCTTCCATATCTCCTTGATATGGTAAGCAAAATAATGGCCCCCAGATATGTCAACACTTTAAACCTCAAAAATCCATGAATATGTTACCTTAGGTAGCAAAAGGGACCTTACAGATGTGATTAGGGACTTTGAGATTAAGATTTAAAATCATCATCCAGGATTACCCAGGTAGGCCAATCTAATGACAGGAGTCCTTAATCTAATCTAATCTAATCTAATCTAATGACAGGAGTCCTTAACATAATCTAATGACAGGAGACCTTTCCCAGCTGCAGAGACCCAGAGAGATGATAATGACGGAAGAATCGAACCCATTGCTGCGGGCTTTGAAGATGGAGGAAGTAATTATGAGCCAAGGAATATGGATTGTCTCTAGAAACTAGAAAAGACAGAGAAACAAATCCTTCTGTAAAGTGTCCGGAAGAAACATAGCCCTGTTGACACCCTAATTTTAGCCCAGTGAAATCCATGTCAGATTTCTGACCAAACAGAACTGCAAGACATTAAATTTGTGTTTTTTCAACCTGCTAAGTTTATGGTAATTTATTACAGCAGCAATAAAATACTAGTATGTTGGGGCACCATTTTTATGATGCTATGCTATTACTGTCTATTTCTGCTCAAGGGTGAGAGCTCAAGCTTACGCAAAATTGTTTTCCAATACCTAGCTCAGTTGCTGTCTCTAGAGATGCTCAACGGTATTTTAGAACTGATACAGGTTCATAATTTAATTCTAAAGATCCTTACTACTATAATTGAAACACCCTTCTTCAATTCAGAATCTTAACTGGCAATATGAATTGCTTTCATGTCTACATTAGTCATTCTAGGCACAGAGATTTAGTAATACTAGTTTGCTTCTTCTGACTTGTCTCCCTGACAAAGTCTTCCCATGGAACCTGCAGGTATATAGCTTTTTCTTAAATCAATTTTCCTCTTTCATATCACATACCATATTTTTTAAAATCATATATATGTTGTTATCAGAAACACGTTTTTAGTTCTATCAATTGCAAGATCCATTAAGATCTATTTTATTTAACCACTGTGATTTTAACTTAAGTCTCTTGAGTATCTGACAAAATAACTACTGGAAGTTCATCTCTTAAACCTAGGAATTAGAAATATTCAGAAATATTCAGAAATTGCCATTTCACAACCCTCTAAAATTGGCATTATTTTCCCCTCTTCAGAGGCATATTCACTACTATAATTCACAGTATCAGCTGACATTTTTGAGGGCGTAATATGTGCCCATCTCTGCGGCATTCTTAATCTTTACAATGACCCTTCAGGTGATTCTACCTAACTTTATAGAAATGGACATGGGAAGCTCAGAGAATTTAAGTATCTTGCCTGAGATTAATTACACAGTAATTAGGAGAGAGAGGAATTCAAGTCCAAAATCAATTAAAGAGTAAAAAGAGTAAATTTCTTAGATCAACCCTTATATAGTTTATGCTACTATTCAAAAATGAATTTGGGAAAAGTCAGCTTTCACTTTGACAGAGTTTTCTGACAGCAGGTACTCATGAAGGTATGGCAGTGGCTATCATAAAACACCAAAACATCCTCATCATGTGACAAGGTGAGAAGAGGTATTCTGGCCATAAGATAATTTCATTTTTTTTGTCCCTTAAAATACCTATTCTAAGATGAAAATAAGACTGTAAGTCATATCAGCCCTGTGCACCTTTCCTATCAACTAGTACTCCCATTTTTCAGGAGATAAAAAGTAAATGATTCTAAATTTCACGCTTATTTCGTGGTTTAAGACTGGTTCCATATGCAATTCAAACCTCTCGTTCAACATCTTCTGAAGCCTCTCATTACTAATGGTTAGCATTTACACAGGCTTAAAAATGAACTGTAAAACATTGGCAATATTAATCTTTACTTCACCAATTAGCTCTGCAATCTTAAGTCACCTCACTAACTCTCTGGTCCCTGGTTCTCTCATCCATAACGCAAGAAAGTTAGATTAGATGAAGTTTCTAAACCTTTTCCTAATTCTAATATCCTAGAATGGCACTAACATTTGCATTCTGCCTAGCATTCTACTGAGCTAAATATGGCTGATAGAAACTTAGAAGAAATTAAGATATAATTAAAAAGCTTCAGAGGGACTATGTTTGAATCTCAGTACTATCACTTACTAACTGACCTTGGGCAAGTCTTAGTTGCCTTGTCTGTAAAATAAGGACAAAAATTGCCACCTATGATTCTTTTGAGGATTAAATTTTTAAATAGATTTTTTTAAATGCATCTAAAATAATGTCTGATGCTGAGTAACTACTCACTAAATATTCCTTTCTCTTACAGTTTGACTAGTAATATAACCACGTTTTTCTTTTTTTTTTTTTTTTTTTTATTTCCAGCATAACAGTATTCATTATTTTTGCACCACACCCCGTGCTCCATGCAATCCGTGCCCTCTATAATACCCACCACCTGGTACCCCAACCTCCCACCCCCCGTCCCTTCAAAACCCTCAGATTGTTTTTCAGAGTCCATAGTCTCTCATGGTTCACCTCCCCTTCCAATTTCCCCCAACTCCCTTCTCCACTCTAAGTCCCCATGTCCTCCATGCTATTTGTTATGCTCCACAAATAAGTGAAACCATATGATAATTGACTCTCTCTGCTTGACTTATTTCACTCAGCATAATCTCTTCCAGTCCCGTCCATGTTGCTACAAAAGTTGGGTATTCGTCCTTTCTGATGGAGGCATAATACTCTATCCCCAGGGGTACAGGTCTGTGAATCACCAGGTTTACACACTTCACAGCACTCACCAAAGCACATACCCTCCCCAATGTCCATAATCCCACCCCCTTCTCCCAAACCCCCTCCCCCAGCAACCCTCAGTTTGTTTTGTGAGATTAAAAGTCACTTATGGTTTGTCTCCCTCCCAATCCCATCTTGTTTCCTTTATTCTTCTCCTACCCACTTAAGCCCCCATGTTGCATCACCACTTCCTCATATCAAGGAGATCATATGATAGTTGTCTTTCTCTGCTTGACTTATTTCGCTAAGCATGATACGCTCTAGTTCCATCCATGTTGTCGCAAATGGCAAGATTTCATTTCTTTTGATGGCTACATAGTATTCCATTGTGTATATATACCACATCTTCTTGATCCATTCATCTGTTGATGGACATCTAGGTTCTTTCCATAGTTTGGCTATTGTGGACATTGCTGCTATAAACATTCGGGTGCATGTGCCCCTTTGGATCACTACGTTTGTATCCTTAGGGTAAATACCCAATAGTGCAATTGCTGGGTCATAGGGCAGTTCTATTTTCAACATTTTGAGGAACCTCCATGCTGTTTTCCAGAGTGGCTGCACCAGCTTGCATTCCCACCAACAGTGTAGGAGGGTTCCCCTTTCTCCGCATCCTCGCCAGCATCTGTCATTTCCTGACTTGTTGATTTTAGCCATTCTGACTGGTGTGAGGTGATATCTCATTGTGGTTTTGATTTGTATTTCCCTGATGCCGAGTGATATGGAGCACTTTTTCATGTGTCTGTTGGCCATCTGGATGTCTTCTTTGCAGAAATGTCTGTTCATGTCCTCTGCCCATTTCTTGATTGGATTATTTGTTCTTTGGGTGTTGAGTTTGCTAAGTTCTTTATAGATTCTGGACACTAGTCCTTTATCTGATATGTCATTTGCAAATATCTTCTCCCATTCTGTCAGTTGTCTTTTGATTTTGTTAACTGTTTCCTTTGCTGTGCAAAAGCTTTTGATCTTGATGAAATCCCAATAGTTCATTTTTGCCCTTGCTTCCCTTGCCTTTTGCGTTGTTCCTAGGAAGATGTTGCTGCGGTTGAGGTCAAAGAGGTTGCTGCCTGTGTTCTCCTCAAGGATTTTGATGGATTCCTTTCGCACATTGAGGTCCTTCATCCATTTTGAGTCTATTTTTGTGTGTAGTGTAAGGAAATGGTCCAATTTCATTTTTCTGCATGTGGCTGTCCAATTTTCCCAGCACCATTTATTGAAGAGGCTGTCTTTTTGCCATTGGACATTCTTTCCTGCTTTGTCGAAGATTAGTTGACCATAGAGTTGAGGGTCTATTTCTGGGCTCTCTATTCTGTTCCATTGATCTATGTGTCTGTTTTTGTGCCAGTACCACTCCCCTCACTGAAATGGACAGATCATCCAAGCAAAAGATCAGCAAGGAAATAAAGGCCTTAAACGACACACTGGACCAGATGGACATCACAGATATATTCAGAATATTTCATCCCAAAGCAACAGAATACACATTCTTCTCTAGTGCACATGGAACATTCTCCAGAATAGATCACATCCTCGGTCCTAAATCAGGACTCAACCGGTATCAAAAGATTGGGATCATTCCCTGCATATTTTCAGACCACAATGCTCTAAAGCTAGAACTCAACCACAAAAGGAAGTTTGTAAAGAACCCAAATACATGGAGACTAAACAGCATCCTTCTAAAGAATGAATGGGTCAACCGGGAAATTAAAGAAGAATTGAAAAAAATCATGGAAACAAATGATAATGAAAATACAACGGTTCAAAATCTGTGGGACACAACAAAGGCAGTCCTGAGAGGAAAATATATAGCGGTACAAGCCTTTCTCATGAAACAAGAAAGGTCTCAGGTACACAACCTAACCCTACACCTAAAGGAGCTGGAGAAAGAACAAGAAAGAAACCCTAAGCCCAGCAGGAGAAGAGAAATCATAAAGATCAGAGCAGAAATCAATGAAATAGAAACCCAAAAAAACAATAGAACAAATCAACAAAACTAGGAGCTGGTTCTTTGAAAGAATTAATAAAATTGATAAACCCCTGGCCCGACTTATCAAAAAGAAAAGAGAAAGGACCCAAATAAATAAAATCATGAATGAAAGAGGAGAGATCACAACTAACACCAAAGAAATACAAACTATTATAAGAACATACTATGAGCAACTCTACGCCAATAAATTTGACAATCTGGAAGAAATGGATGCATTCCTAGAAACATATAAACTACCACAACTGAACCAGGAAGAAATAGAAAGCCTGAACAGACCCATAACCAGTAAGGAGATTGAAACAGTCATTAAAAATCTCCAAACAAACAAAAGCCCAGGGCCAGACGGCTTCCCGGGGGAATTCTACCAAACATTTAAAGAAGAACTAATTCCTATTCTCCTGAAACTGTTCCAAAAAATAGAAATGGAAGGAAAACTTCCAAACTCATTTTATGAGGCCAGCATCACCTTGATCCCAAAACCAGACAAGGATCCCACCAAAAAAGAGAGCTATAGACCGATATCCTTGATGAACACAGATGCGAAAATACTCAACAAAATACTAGCCAATAGGATTCAACAGTACATTAAAAAGATTATTCACCACGACCAAGTGGGATTTATTCCAGGGCTGCAAGGTTGGTTCAACATCCGCAAATCAGTCAATGTGATACAACACATCAATAAAAGAAAGAACAAGAACCATATGATACTCTCAATAGATGCTGAAAAAGCATTTGACAAAGTACAGCATCCCTTCCTGATCAAAACTCTTCAAAGTGTAGGGATAGAGGGCACATACCTCAATATCATCAAAGCCATCTATGAAAAACCCACCGCAAATATCATTCTCAATGGAGAAAAACTGAAAGCTTTTCCGCTAAGGTCAGGAACACGGCAGGGATGTCCATTATCACCACTGCTATTCAACATAGTACTAGAGGTCCTAGCCTCAGCAATCAGACAACAAAAGGAAATTAAAGGCATCCAAATCGGCAAAGAAGAAGTCAAATTATCACTCTTCGCAGATGATATGATACTATATGTGGAAAACCCAAAAGACTCCACTCCAAAACTGCTAGAACTTATACAGGAATTCAGTAAAGTGTCAGGATATAAAATCAATGCACAGAAATCAGTTGCATTTCTCTACACCAACAGCAAGACAGAAGAAAGAGAAATTAAGGAGTCAATCCCATTTACAATTGCACCCAAAACCATAAGATACCTAGGAATAAACCTAACCAAAGAGACACAGAATCTATACTCAGAAAACTATAAAGTACTCATGAAAGAAATTGAGGAAGACACAAAGAAATGGAAAAATGTTCCATGCTCCTGGATTGGAAGAATAAATATTGTGAAAATGTCTATGCTACCTAAAGCAATCTACACATTTAATGCAATTCCTATCAAAGTACCATCCATCTTTTTCAAAGAAATGGAACAAATAATGCTAAAATTTATATGGAACCAGAAAAGACCTCGAATAGCCAAAGGGATATTGAAAAAGAAAGCCAACGTTGGTGGCATCACAATTCCGGACTTCAAGCTCTATTACAAAGCTGTCGTCATCAAGATAACCACGTTTTTCAAAGAAGCCATTTCTTGAAACAAGATTTTAAAATTTTGTAGGATTTAAAGATAATGGAGTATCAAGAGTGTCTTAGTTTACTTGGGCTGCCGTTTACCATAGACCATATGGCTTAAACAAAAGAAATTTATTTTCTCACAGTTCTGGAGGCTACAAGTCCCAGACAATGGTCTGACAGAGTTGGTTTCTTGTGAAAGCTCTTTCTGGCTTATAGACAGCCGCCTGCTCACTGTGGGTTCTAGCGTTCCTTCTACTTCTTACAACAGCACCAGCCTTGATGGATTAGAGGTCCATCTTTACAAACTCACATAATTCTCTATCACCTCCCCACAGGACCTATCTCCAAATACAGTCACATTGGAGGTTAGCACTTCAACATATGAATTTTGGGAGCACTCAAACATTCAGTCCATAACAAATTATATTACTTTATTTTTGTACTGAGAGTTTATTTTAAAGCAAAGTTTATAAATTTCAATCAAATCTCACACCAAGTCTCTAAGATGAATAGAAGTACTATGATCCTGCATGGAGACCTAAGGAACAGACATGGAGAGGTTAAGCAACATAAACTTATGACACAATTGAATAGAAGCAGAATTACAAGTAGAAATTGAGACATCTAACTTGGAAGCTAATTCCATTAAATAATACTACATTTTTGAAACTTCTATTTCTAAATGTGTTATCATTGTATTCTATCACATTACTTCTTAAATCTGCCCTAAAATTCTGTTTTCAATAGAAAATTTAAACAATATTAAAGAAAGGGGAAAATTTTTTAAATGACTGAAGTTCTCAAAGCCAGGAAAATAGGTTAAATAGAGCCATGAAAACCAGGGTTAATTAGTTCTATGGTTTTGTGATTTCTGCTTTTAGGGAAAGCCAAGAAACTGACACATTCAGCAAAGTCTTTGGTTTATTTCTTGACCAACATTCATCAATGAGGCTCATCCACCCACAGACAAGCTGGAGTTAGATGATTATTTCCAGTAACTGAAAGTTGCCTATTCATGCTTTCAGAAAAGAGAAATAGATTACTTTAATAATTATATTTCACTTTCTCTGGATGGCAGAGATTTTACACACCGTCTCTTTAGGTGGCAAATACTACTATACAACTATATCTGTAGACATCATACAGTATAGAAGATTGTTTCAAAAAACATTCTCATAGGGTAGGGGTAGGGGGAAAGAATTCTTCAGCAGAGAAAAACACTGGCTTATATTTGGTAAGTATTACTCCTCAGACCACTTTAGCTAGGCATTAAATTCTTTTCCTTTTTTTAGAGATTAAAAAAAAAATGTAAAACTCATGATGTTATTCCAATTTTTATCCTTTAGCACTGACGTGCAGGCTGGCACCTCCCAGAAAAAGTGAGAAACTTCCTATTCAAAAATAGCAATTTTTACGGGGTTTTCTGTGCATTTCAGAAGGGAGGGAGAAAGAGGGAGATGAATCACATTGTACTTGTCCTTACCTAACCAAATTAAGTATTTTACTTTTTTCTTTCCCTTTTTCCTTCCCCTGTAACAATGTTTGTACTCTCTACACAAAAATATAGTACCTCCTTGTGCTTCTTCATTTGGAAGGGGGGGGGTGGTGGTGACTTCCTGTTGTCGATCTCTAGGTTACTTCGCCCACCATCTCTCATTTGGCTTTCAGCCCCTTCACTGCCTGTGTTATAATTTTCCTGCATCAAATTCCTTCTGTTGTAAATACCTGAGAGTTTCCATTTTCCTGTTGGAGTAAGACTCCGACTGAAAAAAAAACACTTTGCAATTTTATCATTTATTGTTTTTTGAAATGTTAATTAGTTTTTTCATATAATTATATGCTTTAATATGCCTCCTCAAGTAAAAATCTTAATCTTGAATTCAGGGACTGTGAGATCCTAACTCTGATTTCTTAGGGCACACACTGAAATCAGGACGGGAAGAGCAGAGGGGAGAAAATGTGGGCACAGAAGGTCAGTGACAAAATGGGAGTAGCAAAGCTACTCATGTAACATGCTAGCTATGACAAAGTAATGTCAACCAGGGAGTCTCTTTAAATACAGCAAATGTATTATTAAAAACAGGTCAACACATGTATTGGCAATGAATATAGCAAGCAGTGATAATGCTATTATATAACCTCCAAGAATCAAGACTCCCATTTATCCAGTGAATTATGCAATTTCGTCAGAGGCTCCCCAAACTGACTAACAATCCAAAAGAAATTCTTTATGTACGAGTAATTGTTAATGGTTATAACTTAGAGCAATCTACTGAAAATATAATTCTTAAATACTAAGAGTACAAAGATAGATTAATACCACAATACAGTACAAACATTATTTTAGGGGAAAAAAATAGAGAGTACTATATGGCTCATGCACACCTCTTTCAGGAATTGGTTTCAATTGGGTTAGTATTCGTAAAGCAATACTTTGACACACTCTTTGAAAACTTCTGCTCAGCAAGAAGAAGTCCCAAGAGACCATATTTAGATTGTTTACGTTTCAGCAAATCAAACTGCTTCGACTTACAGGCACAAACCCCATAACGATGTAATACTAATAACAACATCAGCTAGCAATTAATTAAATAGTAGGTACTATATTCATGTGTCAGGCCCTTTTCTAAGTGCTTTCTATACCTAACTCATCTAGTAATTCCCACAGCTCATTGGGATAGGAAATGTTACTTCCCACTCCACTTCCACTATTACAGACCAGGCTAAAAGACAGTAAGAAAGTTGCCCAAGTTCACATTACTAGTAAGTAACAGCTAGAATTTAATCCCAGGTAGTCTGATTCCACAGTCCATGCTCTTAATTATTATACTATATTCTGTTCCTAATTTGGTCAAAATGATACAGGGAAAAGGGTGGTGAAATCAGGAATTCAATACAAGTCTTGAGCTACATTTAACGAAAAACACATTTAATCATGAGACTCGAGAGGTTATAATTCTTTAGCTCTCCCCTTTTATGCCCTTAGAAATCTTTACCATCACCAGCAAACAATGCCTGTGCAAATAGGCAACGGGCATAGCACAATATGGAACCCCAGTACCATTTATAAGTCAACTGGTACATAACAAAAAGAACAAAGTGTTTATGGTCAGAAAAATGTGGGTTAAAGTCTCAACTTTGCCATTAACTGGCAGTATGCTATTAAACACAGTACAGGCTCTGGAGTCAGACATACCCTGGGTTGAAATCCTAGCTGTAAGACCACTGTGCAGAGTAGCAAAGTTTATATACAGTACAAGGGCACCTGGCCAAGAAAGCAAAATGGGGCTGAAATTCTGCCTCCTTTCAGCCACCACGCCATCCACCCTGGAAGGAGGGCCCACCGGTGCTGGTGCCAGAAGAACTGACACCTAACACAAGCCCCCAGGCTACTATCTAGAATAGTGTGGCAGCCCAGAAGTTTCAGTTATTTCATTGGTTCACCACAGGGGGCACTTTTTTTTCTAACTCAAACAAGGGCTTTTCATAAGCTAGAAGTGATTCTGCCTACTCTAATACTAGCTATGTAATCTTGGGCAAGTGACTTCATCACTCTAAACCTCAGTCTCTTCATCTGGAAAAAAATGTTTTAAAAATAGTACTTGCCTCATGGTGGGTTTTGAGGATTACATACAACAATACAAGTGTCAGTGTCAGGCACTCAATAAATGCTCAATAAGTTGTAATCAATAAATCATAATCATGTGTAGCATCACAACCTGAGACTCAGATCCCTGTGATGTTAGAATGAGTATCATCTACTTCACCAGACATTTCCATGAATGTTAAATTGTGATAAGAAGGTATTTTATAAACTGACATGTTTATTTACAATTTTGATATAAAGAATTAGCAAATACAAAAAGTTCTTGGTACCCAGTATTTAGTAAGTATTTAGTAAGTGCAGTAAATGTTAAAAGGTATTGTTGCTATTAGTTTTGACAACTCATTAAATTTTTTTGCATCATCCATTCATGTTCTGGGTATTTCTTATTTTGGGGAGGATAATCGTGTTCTTGGATCATTGTAAGTTGTGAGAGGAAAACTATCTCATTAGAGAGATCTGTAAACAGTCTAAGACTAAGCGGTATCCAGTCCAAAAAAAAAAAAAAAAAAATCCTACAGTCTATCTAGTTTGAACTTACTTTAAAAATAAAAAAAGAAGAGAGGGGCACCTGCATTGCTCAGTCAGTTAAGTGTCAAACCCTTGATTTCCACTCTGGTAATGATCTCAAAATGGTGAGACAGAGCCCCGAGTCAGGCTCAGCTTTCAGCAGGGAGTCTGCCTGAGATTCTATCTAACTCCTCCGCCCCCAACCCCGCTGTCACTTGAGCACAATCTCTCTCTCTCTCTCTCTCTCAAAATAAATAAAGCTTTTAAGGTCCACATATACAACGGAATATAACTCAGCCATCAGAAAAGATGAATACCCAACTTTTGCATCAACATGGATGGGACTGGAGGAGATTATGCTGAGTGACATAAGTCAAGCAGAGAAAGTCAATTATCATATGGTTTCACTTACTTGTGGAGCATAAGGAATAATACAGAGGACATTAGGAGAAGGAAGGGAAAAGTGAAGAGGGAGAGTAAGGGGGGAGATGAACCATGAGAGACTGTGGACTCAGAGAAACAAACTGAGGGTTTTAGAAGGGAGAGGTTGGAGGGATGGGTGGCCTGGTCGTGGTCATTAAGGAGGGCACATATTGCATGGAGCACTGAGTGTTATACATAGACAATGAATTTTGGAACACTGCATCAAAAATTAATGATGTATTTTATGGTGACAACACAATAATTTTTTTAAATAAAGCTTTTAAAAATGAAAAGAAAACAAAGAAAAGAAAAATAAAATCGGAAACACTAAACCTTCTTGCTTAAAATTAGAGTCTCTCAACAGAAAAGAAATTTATATCCACATGACACACATAAACCACCAGATTTACACATAGTGGCATAACTATAGTTTCTCTGAACTTGGAAACAGCATTCCTCAGAAACTGCCTGTTGCTCCATTTCAAACTCAAAATAGATATTTGACCTTGCTCTTTTAAGAAAAGGGCTCTTTCCACCCTTTGGGATATTTAAAGTTTCTATTACCATAAATTCCAAGCTTATAAGTCAGCTACAGCAGCTATAACTCAGCTTCACTGAACACACACCACAGGTCTACAAACTAGAGGATTTAACAGCCTCCAATTATGCAACAGAATGAGGTTTATGGTGACCCATGCAACAGGCAAAACCTGAAATATAATGAAGACCTAAGATTGCTTATACTTGCTTCATGTCTGTCCTTCCAATGTGCTTATAAGTTTTGTTGTTTTGTTGCTGTTCACAGTTATTACCACCACCATAGTGCTAGTTACACAACTACTGATACAGTCTAAGGGAAGAATGTTTTCTCAACTTTATTAATGCCTGCATCTTCTTAGCACTCAAGCATAAAGCACATTCCATATTTACTGCAGATTATTCTCTCCATCAAGACATTTTGATGGAGGGGCCAGGATGGCTCAGTTGGTTAAGCGTCTGACTTTGGTTCACATCATGATCCCAGGGTCCTGGGATAGAGCCCCACATGAGGCCCCCTGCTCAGAGAGGAGTCGGCTTCTCCCTCTCCCTTTGCCCCTTCCCCTGCTTGTGGTCTCTTTCTAATAAATAAATAAAATCTTAAAAAAAAAAAAAGACATTTTGATGGGATGGACACCAAGAAGCTCTGGATTCAAACTGAATTGGTCAATAGACAGTGTTAATGTCCTCAGCACATAATTTAACCTCTGCAGGTCTCCTCTGATGTAATATATGAAACAGACTTTTTTTTTAATTACAAAGTGATATATATATGGAAATGATTATTTCTGCCAACAGTATGTCATACAAATAAGTATAAAAATCCCTGCTTAGGTTTTTCAATTCACTATAAAGGAAAAGTTATGAAATGCTTAAGAATAGAAACATTCTACAAAGTTAAGACTTAAATTATATCATCTTTTAATTTTTTTTTTTAAGATTTTATTTATTTATTTGACAGAGAGAGACACAGCAAGAGAGGGAACACAAGCAGGGAAGCAGCAGAGGGAGAGGGAGAAGCAGGCTTCCTGCTGAGCAGGGAGCACAATGTGGGGCTCAATCCCAGAACCCCGGGATCATGACCTGAGCCAAAGGCAGACGCTTAATGACTGAGCCACCCAGGCACCCCATCATCTTTTAATTCTTTATAATCTTATTATAGCACCTGCTATAGGTATTATACACAAATGGTTCAGTCAAAGGTAACCATAATTTGGAAATTTCTAGAAATATAAGTATTTCAATATTCTATATGACAGTGGGGATAATTAGCTTCCTCAGTAATATTATCTGTTTGGCAATACTTGCTGCTTTCTTTTGACTTTTTTAGTAGTATTTTATGTGCCACATGCTGCTTCTACAAAGGCAGTAAAAGAAAAGCCTCAAACCTACCTATCCTGACATCTCTCATGGGTACACAAGGGAAGCAATATTACTTCCATTTAATAAATGAGAAAAGTCTCAGGGATCATCTAAATAAAAAATGAAACCAGACCTAGAGCAATTAATAGGCTAAGTATGCTGTCCATTTTCCTGGAATACACTACCTTCCTTGGGGTAGGACAAAACTCCACAGTGAAAAAAATAAAAATAAAAAAAACTTCCCTGTCCTTTCTCGCTCGGGCTTCTCTGTCTGCTACCCATATGAGGCATCTGCACGACAGAGCACAAGAAGCAAAAAGTTTGTCCCATAAGGCATAGCGAGGGTTGAACTTCATAAAATCTTTGTTTTCCACTTGGCATCTTTACAAACCATATATAAACTGACCTCCATTAAGATCAAGACCAGACTCATGTGACTCACACTGCTCCATTGGGGAAGGAAACCCAGGATATCTGGCAAAATAATCTCTCAAAGACAGGGCTCCCTGTATCATGAACAGGCAGATGAACATGACTGTTAAACGTCAAGTATGATACAGACTGACTACTGCAAATGTACATTTACCTCATTTTCTTTATTTAATGTGCATTACTACTAAACTACAACATCTCTAATCCAGAGTACACCTCACATATAAAAAGCATGGCCACTAAGAAACAAAACTACCACCTCGACTGGCTTTTAAAGCCAACTAATAAGCCAGCAACATAAGGACAGTTTAAAAACTGCTCAGTTTGGGGCACCAGGGTGGCTCAGTCAGTTAAGCAGCCGACTCTTGGTTTTGGCTCAGGCCATGATCTTAGAATCAGGAGACTGAGCCCTTTGTCAGGTTCTGTGCTCAGAAGGGTATCTGCTTGAGATTCTGTTTCTCCCTCTGCCCCTCATCCCTCTTGTGTTCTCTCTCTAAAATAAATAAATCTGGGGCGCCTGGGTGGCTCAGTGGGTTAAAGCCTCTGCCTTCGGCTCAGGTCATGATCCCAGGGTCCTGGGATCGAGCCCCGAATCGCACTCTCAGCTCTGCGGGGAGCCTGCTTCCTCCTCTTTCTTTCTCTCTGCCTGCCTCTCTGCCTACTTGTGATCTCTGTCAAATAAATTTAAAAAATAAAATAAATTAAATTAAATTAAATTAAATTAAATTAAAAAAAAAAAAAGAATTGTACAAGTATCCCTTGGATAATGCAGGCATTATGGGCATTGACCCCTACATAATCAAATATCTGTGTGTAACATCTGACTCCCCAAAAACTTAACTACTAATAGTCTACCATCAACCAGAAGCCTTACCAATAAAAGTTGATTAATACATATCAAAGCGGGGTGCCTGGGTGGCTCAGTGGTTAAGCCTCTGCCTTTGGCTCAGATCATGATCTCAGGGTCCTGGGATCGAGCCCCGCCCATATCGGGTTCTCTGCTCAGCCAAGAGCCTGCTTCTCCCTCTCCCTCGGCCTGTCTCTCTGCCTACTTGTGATCTCTCTCTGTCAAATAAACAAATAAAGTCTTTTAAAAAAAAATACATATCAAAGGATAAAAAGAATACGATGTATCCTTTTTAAGAATTTACTTATTTTAGAGAGGGGGAGGGGCAGAGGAAGAGAATCTTTCAAGCAGACTTGTGTTTATAATATTGTGTTCACATATAAGTGGACCCACGTAGATCAAATCCACATTGTTCAAAGGTTAACTGTATTTCCCTAGCAGTGTACAAACATGTTGTCATTGGGACAATATTTTGCCAACAATGTATGGCAACACTGACATGATATACAAGCTAAAAAACCCGCTCCTTATCTAGACATGAGGTCTATAAATGAAGTAAATGATTTGGTTTTAAAATACTAAATATGTTTCAGCTGCTGCAATGTATCACCAATCTGAATTTATACAGAGAACATACTGAGTCCATAAAATTTAACAAAACAGTATACAAACTTTCGGAAAATGAGGATTTTTTTGGACCAGATACATGTTTTTAAGTTGAGACAGAAGTTTTGACACAGAGGTTGTTATTGAAGAGTTTTGCATCTGACAGATCTTTACTCCTGTGGCCATGATTGGATAAGAAATGCATTTTAAAACCTTTTAAAGTGAAACTGACATTTGAAACTCATCAAGGTATAGTTTATTCTTGTGAATTTTCTTACATAGTCTCTCTTTTATGAAAACTGTATTTGGGTTTCTGCAGAGATAAGCTGGCCGACTTTCATGGTTCATAGATGATCACTGTTTCAAATCTCACATGGGATTGTTCTCCTATGCCAATTTCCCTTTCCTGACATACAACAAATATTCTGGGTTCTCAACATAAACATGTGTGTGAAGGGGTTTCCCAGTCTACCAATAAACAATTCTTGGACAGCTGCAGGTTATGCTGTAATTCAACTCAATTCTGACACCATCTATCTGGAGACAGTGTCAGAAACTCAGGAAAAGCCAGATGGAAGACATGCATAAGGCAAGGTATGTGGGAAGGGATAAGGAGCTTCTATGCTCTCTCCCAGCATACCATTCTCCCCACATCTCCACATTTTACCAACCCAGAAGCTCTGAACAAAGATTTCTGAAACAGAATGTCTAAAAAGATATGAGTGCCTGGGTGGCTCAGTAGGTTAAGCATCTGTCTTCAGCTCAGGTCATGATTCTGGAGTCCCAGGATCAAGTCCAGCATTGGGCTCCCTGCTCAGCCATGAGTCTGCTTCTCCCTATTTCCCTCTCTCCCCCAGCCCCCCAAAAATAAATAAAATCTTTAAAAAAATAAAAAATGAAAGATTAAACTAGAGACCCTTGATTTCATGTCAGAATCCATTGAAAGAGTTGTTTCATCAAGGACAAATATTTAAAACTATAATTATATAGAAAACATTTCAACTTCATCTTAAGAGCTCATATTAAACAGAAAAATAGCTCATATTAAACAGAAAAAGATAATAACGGTCAACTTAGAGTAGGAGAAACATGAATAACTAATATATTTTTTAAATGCTCAGCCTCACTCATAATCAGAATAATTAAAAAGACTATAAAATTCCATTTCATATCCATTACATATGTAAAAAATAAAAAATCTGGGATATCTGGGTGGCTCAGTTGATTTAAGTGTCTGTCTTCAACTGAGGTCATGATCTTGGGGTCCTGGGATCAAGCCCTGCATTAAGCTCCCTGTTCAGTAGGGGGATCTGCTTCTCCCACTCCCTCTGCCCCTCCCTCCCAACTCATGCTTTCTCCCTCTCACTCTGTCTCTCTCAAATAAATAAAATCTTTATTTTTTTAAAGATTTTTTAAAATGTATTTGAGAGCAAGTGAGAGGGAGAACAACACAGGTTGGTGGGGGGTGGAGGGCAGAGGGAAAAGCAGACTTCCTGTCAAGGAGGGAGGACCCTGGGATCTTGACCTGAGCTGAAGGCAGACACTTAACCAAATGAGCCACCCAAGCACCTGATAAACAAAATCTTAAAAAAAGAAAAAAACAAAAACAAAAAAACCTGAGAAGACCAAGTATTTAAAAGGATATAGAACAATGTGAACTCTTTTTTAAAAAAAATTTTTTTAGAGCAATGTAAATTCTTATACACTGTTGTTCAAAAAGTAAAATGGTGGGACCACTTTGGGCAGCATCTAAGAAAAATTCCAAATCCTATACACTAGCAATCCTGCTCAGAGGCAAATGCCATAGAGAAGTGGGCCACGTACCCAAACAGAAATGGACAAGAATGTTTACAGCTGCATTTTTTATTATAGGAAAAAAACAAACAACAACAACAACAACAACAACAACAAAACCCTGGAAATAGCTGCCTATCAACAAGAGAATAGAAAACAAGTGCTCAAAACCTGTTTGCTGAATAAATGACTCTAAGGAATGAACAACAGTGTTCTCAAAGGAGGTCATAGACTCAGGAATCTGTGAGACAATACCAAAAGGTGTAACAACACTTCATCAGAGAAGAGAGAATATGCGCAGAAAAAAAAAGATTGAAGAAATAGTGGCTGAAAACAATTTTGGTGAAACAAACTGTGGTAAATCCATACAATGGAAAACTATTCAGCAATAAGAAGGAACAAACTACTGATACATGGAATAACATGGGTGGATCTCAAAGGCATTATGCTGAGTGAAAGAAGCCAATCTCCAAATGTTACAAATTATTATCAAAAGGCAAGAGCTTAAGAACGGAGAACAGATCGAAGGTTGCCAGGGGCTGCAGATGAGAGGAGGGTTTCAGTCCAGTAGACAGCACAAGAGAATTTTAAGGGTGGCGGAACTGTTCTATATCCTGATTCTTAGGGGGGGTTACACAAATCTACACATGTTAAAGCTCACATAAATGCACACACAAGGGGCGCCTGGGTGGCTCAGTGGGTTGGGCCGCTGCCTTCGGCTCGGGTCGTGGTCTCGGGGTCCTGGGATCGAGTCCCGCGACGGGCTCTCTGCTCAGCAGGGAGCCTGCTTCCTCCTCTCTCTATGCCTGCCTCTCTGCCTACTTGTGGTCTCTCTCTGTCGGATAAATAAATAAAATCTTTAAAAAAAAAAAAAAAAGAAATACACACACAAAAAAGTCAGTATTATTATATATAAACTTAAAAAAAGAAAAATCTAGGGAAAAAAATCTATCTCCTCCAAAGTCACTCTATGTGATATAGGTATCACATATTCCGTACCTTTTACATACAGTGTAAAAGGCCACCAGATCAAGCAGTTATATGGCTATCCACAGAAACACTATGACATCTCCATCAAATAAGGTTAACAAAAAAATCTAAATAAAAGCACTGAACAATAAAAATCAAATATGTAATCAATGTCTTGCAACATAATTTTATCAGGAAGAAAGAACTCAGTTTTTTGGCGTTTTTGTTTTTTAAAAATTTTATTTATTCGTCAGAGAAAGACAGACAGAAAAAGCTTGTGCTCTTTTTGTGTACAGAGGGAGAAGGCAGGCTCCCCACTGAGCAAGGAGCCCGATACGGGACTCGATCCCAGAACTCCGGAATCATGATCTGAGCCAAAGGCAGACGCCCAACTGAATGAGCCACCCAAACATCCCTGCTTTTACTTTAAAGATTTTATTTTTAAGTAATCTCTACACCCAACATGGGGCTTGAACTCACAACCCCAAAATCAAGAGTTACATGCTCCACTGATTCAGCCAGCCAGGTCCCTTAAGTGCTCAGTTTTTTATACTTATTTTTATGGAGTTAATCTAGAATTAGAAGACAATAATTTTGTACATTTAAAAGGAAACATTCTTCCATTACATTTCATGCCTATAAAACCTTCTTGCCTATTAAATTAAAATTAAGTCTGTTAATTAAAAACTTTTACCTTTTCTTTCTCATTCAACCTCTCAAGTTCAGTGTGTCCTAAATAAAAAGTTATCTTAGCCCTGAGATGGGGATGTCACTGACAATACAGGCCTTTCACAGTGATAATTTCCACAAATGCAATTTCCACAGCCTATGAGGATTGCCAAAACAGAAGCTAGCTAGCAAAGTTACAACAGCGTGCTTTAACTTGGGTGACCATTTGTCCTAATCTGTCTGGGACATTTCTGGGTTGAGACCTGCTGTACCAACATAATTCCATAATTTTTTTTTTTTTTGAGTAGTCTCCACACCTAGCATTGAGCCTAACATGGGGCTTGAACTCATGACTCTGAGCCCAAGACCTGAGCTGAGATCAAGAGTGGGATGCTTAACCAACTGAGCCACCCAGGTGTTCCCTGACATAATTATTAATAGCACTCTCTCTCATTCTAGAGGTGCTAAGGTTTAGACAAAATGGAGTATACGGACATCCCACACTTAACCTATTTCCTTTAAGGAGCCTAACACACAATCCCCTACCTATCACAACGAGACCTAAAAAGTAGACCTCAAAAAGGGAAGCCTTTACAAAAAGTAGACCTCACACAGGAAAGGTTTAAAAAAAAAGAAAGAAAAAAAGACACAGAAAAAATGAATTTGATTAACCTAATGTGTTTGTGTTGTGTTTTCTTATTTTGTCAATTATAGCTACTAAAAATTCTCTTTGGGTTGTATAATTGGAAAAAAAAAAACAAAAAACAAAAACAACTCAGCACTCTAATTAATCCATACCCTAGTATCTTAGGAGAAACTCTGTCAGTCACATTGAAGAAAAACAAATCACCCATTTAAAATCTCTACCCATGCCTCCATTCTCATTTTAAAGGCACTGGATAGCATGGAAAGGCCAATGCTTTTTATTCCAATTTATGATGATGCTTTGCCAAATTCTAGGCAATTCTAATATGGTATATCTCCAGATGGAAAGTTGATATATTTCTCTATAGCCAGATTTATCCACTTTAAAAAGGAGGTTAAATAAATAAATAAATGGGACATAATGTTTATCTAGATATAGGTAACATTTATGTCTCTTTGACACTTAAACCCAAGAGCATTGTACAGCGTTTATTCATAACCACAATAAATCTTCTGGATTCCCCAGATGTGTGATGTGACTTGGAGCTTCTACTCAAGTGTTTTTTTTCCTATTAAGTCTGGTCATAATTCAAACATCCCCAAGAAAAATATTTTTCCTTTTGATTTTTGAAAAAACTATAGCAATGCTAGTGTGGCTAGCAGCAGGTAGTTCTGTATTTGAATTATTACAGGTAACAGTTAATATCACTAGGTTCCACGCCCTACCATATACACATAAGGTGCTCAATAAATATTTCTTGAATAAATAAATGAGAAGAGGGGAAATATGCACATTGATATAATGCTGCAAAGAAAAACTTGATGCAAGAAAACAAAATACAGGCAGAACCAGATGGGATGCCCTTCCACTAAAAACAGTGAAAAATAGCTAGCTGCTCAGTATGGAATAACGAAAAAAGTTCTCGTGATGGATAACGGTAATGGTTCACGTCAATGAAAATGTATTTAATGTCACTGAATTGTACATTTTTAAATGGTTAAAATAGTTAACTTTATGTTATGTATATTTCACAACAATAAGTTTTTTGGGTGGGCAGCTGGGTGGCTCAGTGGGTAAGTGTCTGCCTTCGGCTCAGTTCGTGATCCCACGGTCCTGGGACAGAGCCCCACATCCGGCTCCCTGCTCAGCGAGAAACCCGCTTCTCCCTCTTCCTCTACCCCTGCTTGTGTTTCCTCTCTCTGTCTCTCTGTTAAATAAATAAATAAATCTTGTGGAACTTAAACTCACAATCCTGAGATGAAGAGTCGCTTGCTATACCAACTGAGCCAGCCAGATATCCCTTAAAAAAACAAACAAACAAAAAAAAACTTTTAATAGCTACTCAGCCAAGTGTGACTATGGACTTTCACAGGAAAACACTGAGAGAGACTATGATGGTGAGAAACTCTGGCCATGTAAAATATTATGGTACATCGTACAGTAAAAACTTTAAAAATAAGTGAAAAAGCTCTCACTGAAAAAGCTGTACTGTGAGAATACGTTGTTTTACAAAATACTTTTGCCAAGTTCTGTGGCAAAAGTAACATAGTATGGTAGATGTTTATGTATAAAATACAAATACTAAGTAGTATTTACTCCACTGGAAGAAAAACTAAGTATAATTTGAGATAAACATAGACTTTGAGCCTTTAGAAATAAACATACTTGCTTAAAAAAGAAATAAATTAAGGGGCGCCTGGGATAAGCGTCTGCCTTCAGCTCAGGTCATGATCCCAGGGTCCTGGGATAGAACCCTGCATCCAGCTCCCTACTCAGCAGACAGTTTGCTTCTCCATCTCCCCCTAACTAGTGTGGTGTCTCTGTCTCTCATACTCTCTGTAAAATAAATAAATAAAATCTTACAAAAAAAAAAAGAAAAGAAAAGAAAAAAATTAAACTGTTTACATCTAAATTGGTCATAAGCCTTTCAATTTCATATTTTTTAAAAAACTCATACGGACCAATCACATAAACAATTTTATAATATTAATATACTTATTCACAGATCTTGTTACACAAAACCAAAAAAAGAGGGAAAGATCACTTTAAGGACAGAAAATTCTATACTAAACATCCAAATATTTAAATATCCTAACCTAAACAACAAAAGATTAAAATTAAATACAAAATCTCAACTGGTGATATGGGGACTATTTGCTGACCCAGAGATCTATCTCAACAGTCATGCTGTTCTCTCTAACAAAACTGCAGGGAATAGGTCTGGCAGAAAGAAGTCCGCACTGCGGCTCAAAGAAATTTGGTATGTTAATGAGGGAAAATGCCTATGACTAAATAACCACCAGCCTTGCTACTTTATGTTCTGTCCCAAAGCTGTGACCATCAAAAATTCTAGGATTTTCTCCTCCTCACCAAACTCTTCTAGATCTAAGGAGCTAGTTGGCAAAACTAAGTCAGTCCACTGAACAAAGTCTGCAGTCAGTCTGTCACTAAGTAGGAATATTCTATTACCACTCATGTTAACTATCCAAAAATCTTTTTTTTTTTAAGATTTTATTTATATTTATTTATTTGAGACAGAGAGGGAGAAGGAGCATGATGGCACTCACACACATGAGCAGAGGGGTGGGGCAGAATGAGGGACAAGCAGACTCCTCACTAGAGCCAAGAGTCTGAGGGGCTCATCCCAGGATCCTGAGATCAAGACCTGAAAAGGAAGTTAGATGCTTAACCAACGGAGCCACTCAGGCACTCCTCCAAAAATCCTAAAACAAACAACAAACCAACTCAAAGAACTGCTCTGCATCTAGAGTAGAAAAAAATGAAGCCAAAAGATACAGTTACTACATAATGTAGAGAAAAAAACTGTAATATATATAAAAAATACTTCTTATATTAAAGGTGGGTTAAAAAGGGATTGGGTTAAAATAATTTTCAAATAACAAAACAAAAGAAACAAAATATATAAATATATAACACTGTCAAGGGGGGAGAAGTGAAAATGACTTACAGCATAACCCACCAAAAAACAAAGAACTGCATAATTTAATCATACTGTAGAGCAGCACCTTGTTTAGTTTTCAGAATCAGCTGCACCAGGCACCAAGAGAACTTCAAGCAGAAATAAAACTACTATGTAGAAAGGTTATTTTCAGGTCTAATTAATTGGTCTCAAATCTGAATACAGATACACCAAATCTTTCATGATTTCTTCATAGCTACCCTTTCAACAGAATATCCAGTAATACCACCCCTCTAATAATGCAAAATGAATTTTTATTTCTTAAACTTTCTTTCATTTGCTTCTAAGTTCATAATATAGTAATTTACATCATAAAGCTTATGCTTACAAGCTTCCAGAAGCAAAAACATGGTTTATAGGACACCTTAAATGTACACGTACCAAAAATTAAAGTGCTTTCAATGATTAGAACAGTGCCTAATAACACAGCAGGTACTAAGTATAAATATTTGCTGAATGAATAAAGGAATTATAGTTAAGGAATTAGAATTAATTATAGTTAGGGTGCCTGGGTAGCTCAGTCTGTTAAGTATCTGCCATCAGCTTGGGTCATGATCTCGGGGTCCTGGGATAGAGTCCCTGGTTCAGCAGAGAGTCTGCTTCTCCTCTCCCTCTATCCCTTCCCACTGCTTGTGCGCTCGCTCTCTCGCTCTCCCTCTCTCTCTCAAATAAATGAAATCTTTAAAATTAAAAAAAAAAAAGAATTATAGTTAAGTTTACCATCTCCCCCTCATAAAATGCTTATATTACAGTGGCTCTAGAATCCTTTCTCTAGACAGCTCAGAACCAGGCAAAGCTATAAACACAATCTGTTGACCAAATGGAATGCTCTCCCCTCTATGCTTCCCTCACCATGCCTAATACACGCACCCATCTGATACCAAAACCAAATTTAAGGTACCTGTTTCCTTCCTTTTCCCTGACTTTCTGCCTTGAACAAAACCCTCAGTAGTATTTTCACAGCTTTGCACTCCCTAAAAATCAGCTCAGAAGTTGCCCAAAGAGCAAGTGGAAGTGCATCTAACTACACCTTCAAGAGAAAGACCTTTCCTCTATCAGACATATGAAAAAATGTTCATCATTACTAGCCATCAGGGAGATTCAAATTAAAACCACATTGAGATATCACCTTACACCAGTTAGAATGGCCAAAATTAGCAAGACAGGAAACAACATGTGTTGGTGGGGATGTGGAGAAAGGGGAACCCTCTTCCACTGTTGGTGGGAATGCAAGTTGGTGCAGCCTCTTTGGAGAACAATGTGGAGATTCCTCAAGAAATTAAAAATAGAACTTCCCTATGACCCTGCAATTGCACTCCTGGGTATTTACCCCAAAGATACAGATGTAGTGAAAAGAAGGGCCATCTGTACCCCAATGTTTATAGCAGCAATGGCCATGTGTGGAAAGAAATGGCCAAACTGTGGAAAGAACCAAGATGCCCTTCAACAGACGAAGGATAAGAAAGATGTGGTCCATATACACTATGGAGTATTATGCCTCCATCAGAAAGGATGAATACCCAACATTTGTAGCAACATGGACGGGACTGGAAGAGATTCTGCTGAGTGAAATAAGTCAAGCAGAGAGAGTCAATTAACATACGGTTTCACTTATTTGTGGAGCATAACAAATAGCATGGAGGACATGGGGAGATAGAGAGGAGAAGGGAGTTGGGGGAAAATGGAAGGGGAGGTGAACCATGAGAGACTATGAACTCTGAAAAACAACCTGAGGGTTTTGAAGGGGCGGGGGGTGGGAAGTCGGGGTACCAGGTGGTGGGTATTAAAGAGAGCACGGATTGCATGGAGCACTGGGTGTGGTACAAAAATAATGAATACTGTTATGCTGAAAATATATAAAAAATAAATTTTAAAATAAAGTTAAAAATTAAAAAAGAAAGAAAGAAAGACCTTTCCTAACTCGGGTTCTCTGGTGGGCTCTTTCTTTTCCAGTGGGTAAAACCTGTAATTTATCCAGAGTCCAGGTCCTGCCCAAGGGCAACAGATTCCTTTAATAATTAGTGGCTCTTAAAAATAATAATAATAATAGTTCTTCATTATTAGACATACCTGTACATGTGGAAGTTAATGGGCAAAACACATGTCTCACTTGTCTTTCACTTACTTATCTTTCTAACTTCACTAGGTGCAGTTCTCATACAGTCACCTTAGACAATGAAAAGGCAAGCACTTAATGAACCCATGAAAACCATGATTATTAATTTATAAATGAAAATATTGACAAGTGGTGACAAAGAGGTTGCAACTGGAGGAACTGCATTCATTTCTGAGCATTATTTACTTAATCAAAGATCCAGCAGTCTAAAATATGGCTGAAATGTATATAAAAATGCTGAGAAACTCTGAGGGAAAATGGTAACACAACAGAATATAAAGAAAATAAAACTGCAAGTCTGAAGAAGCCCTATGATGACAAAGATGGACACATTACACAGAAAAAACAGGAACAAGTGGAATTTAGAGGACTGATCAAATAAAAGTTTTAGATGCAAATTAATCCATAAGCCACAGTCAACTTGGAAGCAGGGCACAGGCAATGACAACAACAGTGACTGCAGACCACAGGGAACAGGAACACTCCTCTCACTGGATAGATGCCTTTTAGCCTACCTTCCACTTTCAAAATACCTTCCACTTTCAAAAAGAAGCCTATATGTTTGTCTTCTACAGTGAATGTCTGTAAATCACAGGGGCATATTTTTCACACAATTTCCTTATGCCTATTGAAACCTTTAATCATGGTCAATTAATAGCTGCTTTCTCAAAAGCTTAATTAACTAAACTCATTAACTACTGAATCTGAAAGGAAAAAAGATTGTTAATTCTGTTTACAACTAAATATATGAATAAGTGCATTAATATTTCATTAACAACTACTGAAAGTATTTTGGAACAGCCTACATGACACCAAATATAGCTAGAGTCTTTTTATACATCCACTAAGTCTTTGCCTATTAGATCTAGAAATGCCTCTCTAAGAACCATGCTGTCATCTCCCCACTGGCACAACTTGATTAAAGGATCTGTTCTGACAGTTCATTAAGAGATACAACCACACCTAACAGCAACACGCTGGCTGCCCAGGTGTAGAAGCAAATGACTCATGGTACCTGTTGGTTTGAACTCACCCTTGTGTTGCACTAGCTTAGTGATCTCCCTGGAATTGAAATTGGGGATGAAGAAAACAACATGCAAATTAAAGAGACAGGAATCAGAAATCAAAAAGAAACACAGGGGGCGCCTGGGTGGCTCAGTGGTTTGGGCTGCTGCCTTCGGCTCGGGTCATGCTCTCAGGGTCCTGGGATCGAGCCCCGCATCAGGCTCCCTGCTCCGCAGGAAGCCTGCTTCCCTCTCTCTCTCCCTCTCTCTGCCTGCCTCTCTGCCTACTTGTGATCTCTGTTTGTCAAATAAATAAATAAAATCTTAAAAAAAAAAAAAAGAAAAAAAAGAAACACAGAACTAAAAGGCATAATTCCGAAGCTTAGTTGTTCAAGAAATTCCAAACAAACAAAAACTGGCAAGAATTGGGGCACCTAGGTAGCTACTCAGTCAAGCATCAGCCAAGGTCATGATCTCCCGGGTCTGCCCCTCCCCCTTGCTCCCTCACATTCTCTCTCTCTCTCTCTCTCAAATAAATGAAATCTTAAAACAAAAACCACACACACTGATAAGTTTTGTTTTGGGAAAACCATTCCTAATAGGATATTCTGTCATTTCACTGTTATGATCAGCCACGAATATGGAGCTGCCTATTTTAAGATAATGAAAGAGAAAGCCTCACACTAGAAGGGGAGAGACCATGTTGAAAGCATTCTTTTCCAGGCAGCTATAGAACAGTAAGCAAGAGAGTTATTATTAATCGATAGACAGCAAGGTGAAAAAACACTGACGGACAGGAAGTTCGACTGACATCGAAGCAGAGTTAACAATAAAAATCTTCACCAGTTAACTTAGTATAGTTAACTATACCAAGCCTTTAAGGGAAAAGGGCTGAAAAACCACAAATCCTAAACCGTACTCCCACAAAAAGACTACAGGAGCATAGGAAGTTGGCTTTCTTTAAAATGGAAAATTCTTCTCTATTTCATAAACAGAGACGCCCGAAGGAATGCTGCAAGGGAGGCTATTAAGATGCTAAGCGTGCCCTGAACTGAAATTAATTAATTAGCTAGAATTCAAATTTAAAAATATATATATAAATTAAACTAAATATAAATTAAAAAATAAAAAATGAAAGTATAAAAGGGAATGGTCTACTTCAAATCTGAATATAAACTTCACAGCAATGCATACTGGACATTACAGTCTTTTCTTTTTTGGCTATGAGTCAACAACTCACTAGTAGTCAAAAAAATTTTAAGGCAAATTACACGTAGATACTCCAATTTATAGTATCTACTTCAGTAATTTAGTTACAATGTCTTTTGCATCTACTATACGCAGCACGACATTGTGACATGACAGGTAAGCCTAAATATTTACACTAAGTGCACACAGTGCTTACCTTCTAATACATACCCAACCATACCTTTGGCTCTAGCTGAATATAAAAAAGCAACAAAAGAGCTAGAGCCTTCAAAAATGAATAGCATTTTGGCCAGTAGAAAGGGTCAGGAGGACATCCCACAAAAAGCTGTGAACAAAGAACCATAAGGCAAGTATCAGGAAACTAGCCCAGCAAAAACCTAGGTTGCAAAAGGAAGAAGAGAAAAAAAGAACCTGAGACTAGACTGGGTTCAAACCACAAAGGACTTTCAACACCAAAGCTCAGGGATTTTAAGCTTTATTCTCCAGGCAACAAGCGGCAAAAGATTTTAAGCAGAAGGGTAACCATCAAAAACCTTGTGCTAAATACAGAATTTCTACAGATAAGAAATTATAAGCTTCATATAATATGTCCTTATGTCCTGTTATTTATAACCCTTAACTACTGAAACATGAGGCTAGGATGTCAACATCAAGGCTATCAGTACTCAACATTTCCTTTTTCAAGACAATTAAGAATGCACATTTCCTTGCTTAGCAAAAACTTTCTAAAAAGGCTTTGTCTTCTTGCCCCATTTTATCTAAAACAAACAGCACAAACCATAGGGAAAAGTAGTCTTTTTAATGTTTGCTCAATCTAAAAGCTAAACCCAGCACGCAGGGTACACATTAGTATATAAGACTGGCTCTACTCCTCACTCCATGAGGCTATTTTTGATTTGCTGGTCAAGTAACTAAGGAGAGATGAGTGGGAGGAATTTCTCAGTGCCCCCAGGGTATGTATTCATATAACTTCAGGCCAATTCCACCTCTATCTCCCTCAAATAAATGTTCTGATTACCATAATTATAAGCTTTACTCCATTAACAGAACTAGAAAGCTTTTCCAAGGGTTTGGTTTGTTTTTTTTTTTTTTAAGATTTTATTTATTTATTTGACACAGAGAGAGAGATCACAAGTAGGCAGAGAGGCAGACGGAGAGAGTGGGGGAAGCAGGCTCTCTGCTGAACAGAGAGCCTGATGTGGGGCTCGATCCCAGGACCCTGAGATCATGACCTGAGCTGAAGGCAGAGGTTTAACCTACTGAGCCACCCAGGCACCCTTCCAGGGGTTTTTATTCGTAATGACTATAACTCTGTCCCCAGTTCCAATCTAGGCTTTCTCATTCTTTTAAAATTATTACAGATTTCTCTAGCAGCACTAACTCCCAGAAGCCTCCAAGTCCTAATGACTATTAAAGTAACAACTGTACCTAAAGATAACCATCATCTTTACTACAGCTCACTGCTCTTCCTATGCCCACTCAAAAGTCAGAGAATGGTAAGAGCTTATTAGGTATGTAATCAAGAGCTTGTGGCACCTATAGAGCTTGTTGAAACTCAGGTCCAAAATTAAGAAGCAGAGGATCTCCTGGGTGGTTCAGCCACTTAAACATCTATCTTCGGCTCAGGTCATGATCCCAGGGTCCTGGGATTGAGCCCCACATCCTGCTTCTCCCTCTCTCACTGCCCCTGCTTGTACATGCTCTCTCCCTCTCCCTGTCAAATAAATAAATAAAATCTTAAAAAAAAAAAGAAAAGAAAAGAAACAAACAAAGAAAAAGAAGCAGAAAAGGGGAGAAACACTGACAGCTTTCCTCCTGAGGAATTCACACAGGATTGCTTCCCTTACACTCTCAAGTTTTAAAATAGAAATCTCTTACAATTGGGTTATATGCCATTTGAGGTCTGAGGCCAAGGCCTAGCAATGTGGTACTTTTACATGGAAAATTGGTTCTTTTTTTTTTTTTTTAAGTATTGCTTGTGTGGCGGTTTCTGCACATCTGTTTTACCACTTCTGTTTCTATACTGCTCTAACAGAATGTTCCTGCCATTATATTAGGAATCACCCTTGTTTTCTTACCTCCAAAACACAGTTACACCTTCCTATCTCCAAGAATGCAAGCTCATGACTGAAGACTGAATTATTCTACTTTTATGGTACCAACTGAAGAATTTCTTAAGTTTGGAAAAAGCGAGTTGCAAGTTATTTTCAAGAAAAATGTGTATGTCCATTTAGAGTATAATCTACAATACACATGCCCTACATGCTTCACTAATAAGACTAAGAAGTTTTGGGTAACACTGTAGCAAATTATAAACAAGTTCTTGTAGAAACTTTTTATAAACACTTAAAGCAACCAGTCTGGGAAAGCTCTTTGACCAAATGCCAACAGAATTATTTCTCCTCCCACCATGTCTCAAATACTCAACAGCTTTACGGTGACAATCAAGCAACAATGTCCAAGATTGTCCACCATTTAGACTGCTAAATGCTTGGCCTAAAAATCATCAAAACAGCACTATTAAGGCAAGGCAAAGGAAGTATAGTAATAAAACTCTTCACTGACAAAAGTCACAGGTTTTAAAAGGAGAGAACTACAGCATTTAAATCATTAGAATCTGAGCTAAAACGTACTGACTGAGATAATAATGTGAGGAGGAAGGGTGGTTCCTGAGTTTTTGTTTACAACCTATTTTCTAAGGCAGCTTAGCAACATTTCTCCTGAACACCTCCTAGAGGGAAATGTTGGTCATCATCCTTCTTTCCCAACAAGCATAAAGGGCCAAGCTTTGTCTCTGCAGGATAAAATAGAACCATCTGAGGGAAAACAAAAGATATCTGGGTTACAAGAAAATATTTTCCTAAGAGAATGCAACAATTTTTTCCACTCTCGCTTCCTTTTAGAACTGACAGTCTTTGTGAATACATGGGTACTAGGCAACAGTAGTCAATGGGACGAGAAAACAAATCAGAGAAATTAGTCAGAATCTTACTATTTAGTTATCTAATAATCCAAACCTGAGGCTGGTGGTAAATCTGAGGATGCAGAATGACCTGTCCAAGCCCAACCAAATTTTACTGCCACCATCCAGAGAACTACTAAAAGGAATAAAGCCAAACATTAAGCAAAGCACTCTTCAAAGGCATAAAATATTCATGTACCCAACCTCCATGTGTACACACATCTCTCAATACATGCAAAGGGTTGTAACAAAAAAATGTTTATTTTACTATTATTTTTGAAATTTTCAGAATTAAAGTACTAAATGGTATCAATTTACAAATAATATTTATGTCTTCCTTTGGGTTTTGTTGTTGTTATTGTTTGTTTGTTTGCTTGTTTTAAATGGAATCAGAGACGCCTGGATGGCTCAGTACATTAAGAAGCTGCCTTCAGCTCAGGTCATGATCCCGGGGTCCTGGGATTGAGTCCCCTGCTGAGCAAGGAGCCTGCTTTTGCCTCTGCCTGCTGCTCCCCTGCTTGCATGCATGCTCTCTCTCTCTCTGACAAGTAAATAAAATATCTTAAAAAATAAACAAAATCTGGGGTGCCTAGGTGATCTCAGGGTCTTGGGACAGAGCCCCACATCGGGCTCTCTGTTCAGCGGGGAGCCTGCTTTCCCCCTCTCTCTCTGCCTGCTTCTTCGCCTACTTGTGATCTCTCTGTCAAATGAATAAATAAAATCTTTAAAAAATGTGAAAATAGAGTAATACATACTATAATAAAAACTAAATTACAGAAATACATTAACAAGGTTAAGTGACAGTCCCCTGCAATCCCAACCCCCCAGAGACAACCACTGTTAAACAGTTTAAACCCCAATATTCTAAAAAGTTCTACAATTGCAAAAATACCTCTACAAAGATAATAAGTATAATGGAGCACCTTCTCCATCCCCACACTCCTAGAGATACTAAAACAATCTCTACAATATCCCTGCGAAGTGTTCAGGCAGTCTCTGCTTGAACAAATCCTTTGACAAGTACCCGACTACCTCCCCAGGCAGTCCACTCCATCTTACCATAGCTTTTATTCTAATGCTGACTGGCTGGTACTTTGCTGTCAGATCATTCATTTCTGTCTTGAATATGTCTGGTTTGGGGGGTTTGTTTGTTTGTTTTAAAGATTTTATTTATTTGACAGAGATCACAAGTAGGCAGAGAGGCAAGCAGAGGGAGTGGGAGAAGTAGGTTCCCCGCTGAACGGAGAACCCGATGCAGGGCTCGATCCCAGCATCCTGGGATCATGACCTGAGCCAAAGGCAGAGGCTTTAACCCACTGAGCCACCCAGGCACCCCGAATATGTCTGTTTTTCAATGTGCACCCTTAAAACCAGTACCTTAAAACCAGGTACTGAAATGAACACAACAGTCTGAAACAATCATAGTTACCCATTCTGGGCACTATGCTTCTATTAACAGAGCCCAAATCACACTGTGGACTCACACAAACACAGACCACCACTCTAGTCCCACTCGAGGTGATTTCACATCACCTGCTGTTAAACTACATCACAATCATCTACAGTAACACTGTAGATGATTTTTTTTATTTTATTTTTATTTTTATTTATTTACTATTGTATTTTTTAATTTTTATTTTATTTTTAACACTTATCTTTAGAATAATATATGGAATTTTGCACTTATCAATGTTCAATAAATCTTGATCAGTTTAGTCCATTTCAGTCATCAATATTTCATCTATGTTATTAATAAAAATGTTGAGTGCTAAAAGACTACTCAGCTATAAGAAGAACTAAAATTCTGAAAAATGCTACAATATGGATGGACCTTGAGAACACTATGCTTAGTGGAATAAGCCAGATACAGAAGAATAAATACTGGATGATTACACTTATGTGGCACCAAGAATAGAAAATTTCATAGAGACAGAAGGAAGACTAGAGGTTACTAGGAGCTGGAAGGAGGGAAAGTTATTGTTTAATCAGTATAGAGCATTTTGGGGAATGATGAAAAAGTTTTAGGATAGTGACAATGATTTAGTGGTGATGGATACACAACATTGTGAATATATTTAATGTCACTGAACTGTATGCTTACAAATGGTTCAAATAAATACTATGTTTATTTTACCACAATAAAGAAAAAGAGTAATGAATTATTAATATATGCTGACTGAAAAGAAGCCAATCTCAAAAGGTTACATACCTACAACAGGAGTCCATTCACACAACATTCCTGAAATGACAAAACCTACAGAAATGGAGAATAGGTAAATTGTTGCCAGGGATTAGAGACTAGGAAGAGAAACTGATGGAGTTGTAAGAAGACAAGAAGGATCCTTGAGGTGATGGACTTGTCCTGTGTCTTGACTGTGATGGTGGATACAGAAGGCAACACATGTTAACAAAATTGCACAGAAATAAATACACACACACACACACACACACACAAATGAGCAGAAATAAAACTGAGAAAATCTAATACCATCTGTAGGAGCGCCTGACTGGCTCTGTTGGTAGAGCATGTGGCTCTTGACCTCTGGGGTCATGAGTTTGAGCCCCACAGATATACTTACATATACCAGAACTTTAAAAAAGAGAAGATCTGTGAATTGCATCAGTGTCTATATCCTAATTGTGATACTGTACTATAGTTTTGCCACATGTTCACTGGCTCAAGGGGATACTAGATCTTACTGCATTATTTTTTTCAATTGCATGTGAATCTACAATTATCTCAAAATTAAAATTTTAATTAAATGTACATCCTGAACAAACAATGGCCAAAGCATAGTGTCTGCTATTCCTACCATTTTCCCGCTGTCTCCTATTAATGTGGTCACTACAACTGGAACATCTCACCATTAGACTTGCATTTTCTTTATTCAAATTCTTTGGTTATTTAACTAGTTATAAGTCCATTTAATTATACAAATGTAAAAGTCCTCATTATTTTCCCACCTGTTTACAAGGAAATTATTTTAAACTTGGTTAAATACTTTAAACTTTTCAAAAATAATTAGTACTTTAAATTTTTCAAAAATAAGTTAGCAACTATTTCTACATTCAAAGCACAGTGCTGTTCAATTCTTCCAACAGAGATATTTGACCCACATATACAAAATAGTAGCCACATATCGCTTCTCAGCCTTTTGGCTAAGATCAAGTGCAAAATAGTAGCCACATTAGTAAAAAAAAAATTAAGGTAAAATAATTTTAATAATATATTTTATTTAGCACAATATATCCAAAATATTATTTTTTTTAAACTTTATCATTTATTTGTCAGAGAGAGAAAGAGAGCACAAGCAAGCGGAGTGGCAGAGGGAGAGGGAGAAGCAGGAAACCGGATGCAAGCTTCAAGTCCCAAGACCCAGAGCCAAACAAAGGCAGATGCTTAACTGACTAAGCCACCCAGACGCTCCTCATTTCTTTTTTTTTTTTTACTTATCTTGGAGAGAGAGACAGAGCACACGAACAGGGGGAGGGGCAGTGAGAAAGGATCTCAAACAAACCATGCTCTGAGCACAGAGTCCAACACAGGGCTGGGTTCTCAGGACCCTGAGATCATGATCTGAGCCAAAATCAAGAATCTCTGATTAACCAACTGAGCCATCCAGGTGCCCCCAAAACATTATTTTGACAGGTAGATAATCTGTTGTGTAATGATGATAACAAAGGAGAGAACTGTAGCCAAAATTAAATGTCCTTTCAACTTGCAGCCACTGATAAATCCCTGAGGCATGCAGAGCACGACATTCCTTAAGAAACCCACGGCTATCTTAATGTTGATGTTTCATTAAAGACCAAAAAGAACCTTATCTGGACAAATAGCCTGATCTTCAAGGTCCAGCAGACCCTACTTTCAGCATAAATTCCTTAGAAACTTACATTATGTCTACGCTCTTCCCTCCACAAACAAAAGTAAATAATCAGTCACTCCTCACAATCACAGTGCAGCTCTTTCTTGCCCAAGGGTCCTGTCCCTATAATATAATAAAAGCACCTTCCTGCACTATAAAACATCTCAAGAATTCTTCCTTGACCACTGTGCTCAGCAGCCCTGCATCATTTTACTCTTAACGGCACATCTCAATTTGAACTCGGCACATTTCAAGTCACCTATGGCTAATGACTACTATATCAGATAGTGTGGATAAAGCCTTTCACTCAATTACTAGTTTCGAATCCTATTTGGAAAAATGTTTACAAATTTTTAAATTCCTTTTTAATTATTTATTCTAGAATCCTGCCTATATCACTAATCTTTCTTTAGTCTGCAAATTTACTTTCTTCTCTTTTTCAGAAGACACATCTTCTACTTTCCAATACTGTACTTCTCTCATTTTCTAAGATTTTTCAAAGACCACAAATAATCTCATATGCATATATAAGTTCTGAGGGCCATAAATTTCCTTTTTTATCTGGGAAGCCCTGCTTCCTTTAGGGTTCTTCCAAGGCTCGGACTACTCTTTATTAGTACATTTTTCATCCTTCATGTCAAAAGAGGTTCTTCACTGGAAATGTGAATAGGAAGTAAGGAATTGTGCTTTCATCTGTTTCATCATCATTAAGTAAAAGCAGCAAACTTATCTTTACCTATTCCTATTATTCCACAGTTTTAGAAAATGTTTTTGTTATCTCAGTAACTTTAGAAGCTTCATCTCATTTTAAGCTCATTCCCTAATACTCCAAGGTCACTCTTGATTGTGTAACCTCCTCACTGATCTTTTATAAACGTCTGTTTTAGATCTGAGTAAAGCAAGGAATCTCTTTTGTAGTATGAATCAGTCTTTAAAGGACCCTCCTCCACTTCTTACTCATAATTCCCAATTAGCATTGTAATTATTTGCTTTTAAAGGATATTCTTTCTTTCTTGAACCACACCCTCGTATTAAGCCTCTGTTCACAGATTTCCATTTTTTTAACTTTTTAAATGGAACTTCCAAAGTGATTTCCCAAATTTCCTTCAACAAGCATATTTTATCACTATACTCAAAAGGTTTAAAAAAAAATAGGTGCCAGGGGCGCCTGGGTGGCTCAGTGGGTTAAGCCTCTGCCTTCGGCTCAGGTCACGACCTCAGGGTCCTAAGATCGAGCCCCACATCAGGCTCTCTGTTCTGCAGGGAGCCTGCTTCCCCCTCTTTCTCTTCCTGCCTCTCTGCCTACTTCTGATCTCAGTCAAATAAATAAATAAAATCTTAAAAAAAAAAATAGGTCGCAGTTTGCTTTATCTACCTTCTGTGAAATTAAATTATCAGAAAGGCTTGTCAACATTGAGTAGATGCTCCAATTTAAGCTAAATGAGACTATTTAAATTCCCCTCTCCCAAAAATATATATATTTGAAGCAATAAACACCAGGTAAAACTGACTGGTGCCTATTAAGCACTAGCCTATTCGCTTTTCATACATTGTCTCATTTTATCTGTACAACAAACTTTCTGGGTAGATTTTATCCATCCCATTTTATATATGAGAAGACTGATGTTTCAAGAGATTATAGTCATTTATCCAAGGTCACCAAAGGAGGAAATGGTAGATTTTGAAACCCAGTTTGGCACCAAAGTCTGTGCTCTTTCCAATCCTCCCTCTCTACTTCCTTACAGATACTCTATTTTATTTTTCCATTTAATATTAATAAGGCATAAATGCTCCTACTCAAAGATTACATTCATAGTAAACCCACCAAATGTAGGGAAAAAATCAAAAGGACAATTCTGTTTTCATGGATGCTCTCTCCTGTAATTCAATCAAGCTAAGAACATATTTAACAAAAGCCTGCATTTGCTACTACAAAAGATGGCACATATGATAGCTATGTAAATCATTCTCATGATCCAGTTAAACCAGTTATGAATTCTCTGAATACCTAAATTCCTTTTGCGGGAGGGTAAAACAAATACATAATCTAAATGTTATGTACAAAACCTGGCAATACTGGGTACAAATATTTGTTAACCTGGTGAGGAAGAGGGCTTAAGGAGTGTGCCAGAAACTAACAGCTTTTGTTTGACACATTTAGTATTCCTAGCTTTCCTGCTCCATCAGATTCCCAAGGGAATTTAAGTCCATTTACCAGATCCTATCACGTTTGATCTATTATTAGTCCTTTATAACTTATTCCACTGATCTGTCTTCATACATAAACAATCTCTGTTTTAATTTTTTAAAAACATGACCCTTACTCTTTTTATGACCTTTTATGACCTTAAAAGACACTGAAAAGGGCACATGACTACATTCTTTGGAAAAAGACTGAGTTATCAGTTTTAAAAATGAATGAATGAATGATAGGCAAAGAGAAGCTTAAAAAACATACCCCTGCTCTCACAACTCAACAACAGAGAGACAAACAACCCAATTTAAAACTGGGCCAAAGATCTTTATTGGCATTTCTCCAAAGAAAATATACAAATGGCTAATAAGCACATGAAAGTATGTTCAACATCATTAGGAAATGTAGATCAAAACCACAACAAGTTACCACCTCACACCCACTAGGATGGCTAAAATAAGACAGACAATAACAAGTATTGGTGAGGACACAGAGAAAGACTGGAACCCTCCTCACACATTGCTGCTGAGATTGTCAAATGGTGTAGCCACTTTAAAAAACATTTTGCTAGTTCCACAGAAACTAAACACAAAATTATCCTATCACCTTATAATTCTACTATCCTGGGTATATATCCAAAAGAAATGAAAACATGTCCACAAAAAGCCTGTAAAAGAATGTTCACAGCTGGGGCTCCTGGGTGGCTCAGTCAGTTAAGCATCTGCCTTTGACTCACATCAAGATCCCTGGGTCCCGGGATCAAGCCCCCTGTCAGGCTCCCTGCTCAGTGGGGGCCTGCTTCTGCTGCTCCCCCTACTTGTGCTCTCGCATTCTCACTCTATCTCAAATAAATAAAATCTTTAAAAAAAAAAAAAAAATTTCACAGCAGCATTATTCATACTAGTCAAAAATGGAAACAACACAAACATCCATCAACTGCTGAATGGATAAATAAAATATGTATATCCATACAATGAAATATGGATTATATTTTGTAATAAAAAGAATGAAGTGCCGGAGCACCTGACTGTCTCTTTCAGTAAAGCATGTGACTCTTGATCTTGTAGTCATGAGTTCAAGCCCTATAATGGCCAGAGCTTACTTTAAAAAAAAAAAAGCATGCTACAACATAGCGGAACCTTAAAAACATTATGTTAAATGAAAGAACCAAGTTACAAAAAAACATATATTGCTTGAGTCCATCTAACTGAAATGTTCAGATTATAAAAATCCATAGAAATAAGGAAGTAAACTAGTAATTGCCAGGGATGGATATCAGGGGAATGGTGAGTGATTGCTAATGGGGATGAGGTTTCTTTCTGTGGTGATGAAAATGTTCTGGAATTAGATCGTGCAGAACTATCTAAAATGACTGAATTGCCTACTTTAAAAAGGGTGAATGCTATGGTATGTAAATTACATCTCCATAAAGCTGTTATTTAAAAAAGAGATATCTCTATCCTTTGATGTTAAGGACAACCATAGCTTTCCAATATCCTTTTTAAATATTTGCTCACTGATAAGAATACCTAGAATAAAAGACTCTGAGTCTGAATGAGTTAGTTTTATTTTCTCACAGGCTTGTTCTCTGCACATTCTCGATGATGATGATGATGACGGTGATTAATTGATTGACTGATTTTTGCCATTTAAGAAGAATGAGACTTGGGACTGTCTGGGTGGCTCAGTCAGTTAAGCAGTTGCCTTCAGCTCAGGTTATGATCCCAGGGTCATGGGATTGAGTCCACATCAGGCTTCTTGCTTAGCAGGGAGCCTGCAGCTCCCCTTGCTTGTCCTCTCTGACAAATAAATAAATAAAATCTTAAAAAAATAAAAAAGAAAAGAAGAATGACACAAATTATTTTTTTTCCTTTTGAACATTCTGAAGAGAAACATATACAACCAAAAATATCAATAAAAGAAAATCATAGTTGGATAAATAAAATATGTATATCCATACAATGAAATATCATGGATTATATTATACAATAAAAGGAATGAAGTACTGGGGCACCTGACTGGGTGGCTCAGTTAGTTGAATGGCCAACTCAATTTTGGCTCAGGTCATGATCTCGGGGTTATGGGATGGAGTCCTGTGTCAGGCTCAAAAAAAAAAAGGGAAGGAAGGAAGGAAGGAAGGAAGGATAGATAAAGGGGTGCCTGGGTGGCTCAGTCGATTAAGCACCCGCCTTCAGCGCAGATCATGATCCCAGAGATCAGTCCGGGACCAAGTCCCCAAATCAGGCTCTCTGCTCAGCAGTGAGTCTGCTTCTTCCTCTCTTTCTGCCCCACCCCTCACCCTGCTCATGCTCTCTCCTGTGTGCTCTCTCTCTGAAAGAAAGAAATAAAATTTAAAAAGGAAGGAAGGAAAGAGAGGGAGGGAGGGAGGGAGGGAAGAAGGGAAGGATGGATGGATCATAGCTGGGCTTTCTTGGGCTTAGAAAATTAAAGAATCTCTTGAGAATAGGTAAAAAGAAAGTTTTGGAAAGAGAGTAAGACTCAAAATCAATAAATGAAAAGAAAAAACAATAATTGGATGGTTATTACAGCCCTTAAAATGAAGTTTTATATGTATAATATTCACAGTTATAAAGTGGCACACTCCACAAATATTAAATATTGCATTCAAATAAAGCAATCTGTTCTATGAGACCTCAAGTAACTTAGTCCCAATTCCATTTCCTGGATGAGGAAAGGGGGTCAATATGATTTTCATCCACATTCTAAAATCAAAAAAGTTCCCAGCAATTAACTCCAAACAGCACTACTATCATGTACACCTATCAGTCAGTACTCTTAGTTACAAACAGAGCAAAACATATTTAAAGTGTTTTCAGCACTATGGAAATGTATCGTTCATTATAGGGCAGAGGCAGGAGTGGGCTTTGGAGCCAGTTCACAATATTTCCAAGCACCAAGGCTGTGTTCATCTTTAACTTCAGGCTGGCTATTCCTGTGATTTTGAGATAGCAGCCAGTAGCAACTGGATTTGCAGACTTCTCTATACTCATGAAGTAGAAGAATGAAGGTTCCCTTATCCGAAGCCTTTTCCTTTAGGTTGAGTGGGCCATGTAAGATCATGTGTGCATCCCAGAATTAATTACTGCCACCACACTGGCTTAAACCCAGGCTCCTGAACCAATCACTGGCAATGGGGATGGAATTATCATGATTGGCTTAAACCAGTGGCTTTCTAACTTTTCCAGCTGCAAGCCACAGTAAGAAAGATGACTCATACACACACATATGCACATATTCAGACAAGTTAACATTCTGTAAAACAAAACGTATCCTTACCAGACAAAATTCACTGATATTTTCTTAAATACATTTATAATTTTTTTCAGTTGGTTCTCACTCTACTAAACTGATTTTCTGACCCTTTAATAGGCCGCATTTGGCAGTCTCAAAACCACCGGCTTAGGCTAATCAGAGCTCTCACATGAGGCAAGTGTCAAGTTCAGAAACCTAACTACTGCTGCACAGTGGGGGAAAGGTGAAACAGTTAATGAGGCATCAGCCACTGCATCCATTAACGTCACCCATAGTGCACTTTCACATACATTTTCTTACATGATTTTACATAAGCAGTCTTGGGAAAATCTATAGGATACACACACACGAAAAAGAGGGTTTTGTCTTCTCATTTTGAAACTATGTTAAAACTTGTGCATATTTAAGATAAGGAGGTCATATTCAGAAACTGTTCACATGGATATATTCTCTGCAGAGCACCTATAAGTATGGTCATCAGATATTATTAGAAAGGACAAATAGGACTAAGTTTTATTTTATTTTATTTTAGGACTAAGTTTTAAAAGAAAGTTGAAAAGCTAGAGTGGGAGCAGTGGTTATCAACCAGGGATGATACTCGGCCATGTCTAAAGACATTCTTTTGGTTATCATAAGTGAGAAGGGGTGCTACTTTTATCTAGTGGGTTAAGGCCAGGAATGCTGCTAAACAGATTACAATGCACAGGACAGTCCCCCTTTCACAAAGGATTATCTTACAAGGTATCAGGAGTGACAAGGTTGAGAAACTCTGCATAGAATCTTACCACCTATAGTCCTGTTAGTCCATCTAAAGTCCAAATGCCCACTTTGCAGAGTGAGAATATTAGATACATATGGAGTATCCATTCCAGTTTGAATTCAGAATGGAAAATGGAAAAAAGAGCAAGCAAGAAGCAGAGGCCACTTTATTCAGAGGAGTAACTGCTCTGCATTCCAAGGCGAATTTATCTCACTTGCTTATAGACTTGATTTCTTAAAAAACAAGAAACAAAACAAAACCCTAGAAAGCAGTTTTGTATCACTTCATTATATAATGTAATTCTTCATTTTCTTTTTTAAGATTTTATTTATTTATTTGAGAGAGGGCGAGCACGTGTTGGGGGGAGGGGCAAAGGGAGAGGCAGGCTTTGTGCTGAGCAGGGAGCACGATGCGGGCCTCCATCCCAGGACCCTGAAATCATGACCGGAACCAAAGGCAGCCACTTACTGACTGAGTCACCCAGGCGCCCCAACAACATAATTCTTTAACAGGAAAGATCTATCAGTGCAGATTCGAGGTTGAAGTCTTTTCATTATTCTGAAGCAGTCACGTGAGTTATCATTGCAACCATACAAAACACTGTTCTCATACATCAAGGTAAGAGGAGAAATCAAGAAGGGATTTCTTTCAAGGCCCCCGTAGGTTGAGCACCAGAATGAAAATAGAAGGCTTCATCCCCCTACTCACTAGACATGCAGTCTTTCTAGTATTTCCTATCTTTGCTAGAATCCTCATGCTGTTCTCCTTCTAAACAGCAACCAAATAATTTTAGTCACTCCATGATATCCAACAGCTCACAGGTTTAATAACACAGGAATATAGTCTTTTCTCCACACCCATAATTACATGCCTGCTCTCAACAGGACATCTCAAGGGGGAAAAGTAAGATGTGTGTCCTCAAACTTCTATTAAAACAAAACAACACAAAAACATCCTCTCCTTTACAATCTCCTTCTCACTCACCACACTCCAGCAACATCAGCCATCCTATTCTTCCTCCAACAGAACAAACTCATTCACCACGCTTTGCCTCAAACCCCCACCCCAATCCTAAACCAGGGCGATTTGACTTGTTCCCCCGACTAAAATATTCCTCACCCTTAACATTACATGGATTTCTCCTTGTCATTTAGTTCTGAGCTTAAGCATTTTAACCTGAGAGAGGCTTTCTCTGATTGCTCAAATCTAAGTTAACCCTGCAATTACTCTCTACCATATCAATTTTTCCATGGTTTTTAACTACTCAGCACCTTTAAACAGCCTTCCCTGTTTGGGAAATTTTTCATCTTCTAAGTTGTGTCTCCCCAAAACAGAAGTCAGAAATTCACTTCCCCAGCATCTTCTGCAAGCAGGAAGCAGGTATGTGACCTAGAGTCTCCCAACCAAACACATCCACATGATATTTCAATTAGGAAGCAAGTGATATAATGAAAACACCATGGTTAACCCGTTCTGCAGTACATTTCAGAGAGATACACCTTCCTTTCAGAAGCAGAAATGGCAGAGGTCCTAGCAGTTCCATTTCCTACTGGGCATGACAGTATAAGCTCCATACCTGTTCCCACTGACAAAGTAGTAATGTCTCCAATGATGTAGCCCAATATTATAATTTAGACATTGTTCCTAGCTAAGTAGTCTCTAAGACTGATTCTCTACTTTTCCCCCAAAAGATTCTATGAGCTTATATAATACCCTTATTTTTTTCCTCCACTTTAACTAACTAGAATGGGCTTCCCAAAACTTGCTACTAAGTTATGATTCATTCTTCATAATTGTTTTCATAAGATTCTGGCTGTCTGATATTTTCTTGTTAATTATTTTATTTATTGGCTGTCTCTCTCCACAAGAATTAAACCCCATGAGGACAGGGACATTGTCTATCTTCATCCTTTATTCCCAGTATTTAGAATAGTGTTGCATATACAAGAGGTACTCAATAAAAAAAAAAAAAGCAAAAAAGTTCTTCACTGGTACTTAAATGTATACTTAGGAACCAAAATATCAGTGCTATAGGAGTTAAGAACTAAAAAAGGATCAATATGGACTGGAGAGAGAGACTTCATGAGACAGTGCTTGAGTAATGAAAAAAACTGTAATCCTTTCTGCAGGGGTGCAGGCGGGGAAATACATGCCTTCTAAAGGATGAGAACAAATGAATGGCACTGGGAATAAGTGTGGCAAACACAGAAATAAAAGATGAAAGGAAAGTGTGTGGAGCTCAGTGGGAAATATCTTAGATATGCAGGATGGGCAAGATTATGAATGGCTTTAAATGCTAGGCCTGGGAATGTTGTATTTGATGATGTTTCAAGAACACTAATCCTCAATGAGCATTTTCATCTATTCTTTATCCTAGATGTTATCTGCTATGTAAAACTACAACAGCTACCCACACATTTTCTACAGCATTGCCTCTCTGAACACTGATGCTCTATATTTATCTGTTCAAGCTAAGACTACTAGAGAAAGAGATTCTTATAATTAATCCTCTGATAACCCAATGAATACTCAATTGAAAGATAAAAATCTATGACCAAAATGGCCTTTATTTCCCAGCTCCAATCCCAAAGTCATGTTTTAACATTTGTCTCAACTTCATTTACCCTCTAGTCTATGAGATTATTATGTTGGTACCAGGTACATGAACTAGAGCTTTGGGAAAAGAATTTTGTTTTATTTTGTATTAAAGTAACACAGTCACTGAGAACACAGAAAGACAATTTTATAAAGAGACCTCTTTAGATAAAGTCTTCTAAGAATCCAGCAAATCCTATAGCTAACAACTATAAAAAGCTACATAATTATATTTTACGGTCTCAAATGAATCAGAAGAGACTTGAAAAAGACTGTTATGTTGTTGGTTTTGGAAAACAATCTGTAGTAATTATAAATATTACTAAATATACATATAGCATATGTATATATTCTTTGAACCTGAAATCCCACTCCTGATTCTTTATCTCATGGCATAAAGGTACCAGTATGTGAAGGTATGCACAAGATGCTTACTTCAATGTTCACAGTGACCAAAAAAAAAAAAAAAGGGAACAAAGTAAGTGTCCATCAGTAAGGGATTGGCTAAATGAACAAGGGTACAGCTGCACCAAAAATAATCTCATTCATAACAGTATATTTTTTATACAGTCAATAAATGAATGCTTTAGTGCTATATTACTTGATACGGAGAATGTTGTACTAGTTACTATGAGTGAGAAAAAAAGAAAGCAGAACAGAATGCATAATATGATCCAGTTTTATTTTTAAAAAATTATACATACACATGTGAGCCTAGAGTAGTGTATGTGTCCTGATAGGCAGACAAAAAATAGAGAGGATGGATGGTGATTCAAGTATGGGGGAAAATATGGAAAGATACATACTAGACAGTTACTTTGGAGCAAAATGAGAAGTAAAGGGGGAAAGGGAATTAGGAAGAAATGAAAAACTTCATATAAATTCACAATTACATAAAAATCCTATGCATAAAGAAATTGGTATTTTTAAAATAAAAACAATATGAAAATAAAAAGAAAAGTTATTAGAAACCACCTAATCTAACCTCCCGATGATCCCTCATTTATTCAACACTAAATGCAATTTCGTGCAATAAACAGCAACAGAAATTGGTATCTCCTCTCCAGTAATGGATCTAGTAACAAAGAATCCATCTAGCCCCAAGGATGCCCATTCCATTTTAAAGCTGATCTAATGAGAGAAATTCTTCCATTAGATCAGCTTCTTCCATGTGATTAACTGAAATTTGCTTGTCCATACGGAGTAGGAATAAATCTAACCTAACCTCTATTTACATAATTTTCTTCACAGGACTAATATCTTGTTTACTTAGCAACACATTCACAGGTAGTTTCCTGCTTTTATACATATTATAGTCCGTAAAATGTGTCTGGTTTAAAGTGTAGACTCAGATTTAAGAGATTAAAATGTTGGGCACCTGGGTGGCTCAGTGGGTTAAGCCGCTGCCTTCCGCTCAGGTCATGATCTCGCGTCCGGGGATCGAGTCCCACATCGGGCTCTCTGCTCGGCAGGGAGCCTGCTTCCTCCTTTCTCTCTCTCTGCCTGCCTCTCTGCCTACTTGTGATCTCTCTCTGTCAAATAAATAAATAAAATCTTTAAAAAAAAAAAAAAAAAGAGAGATTAAAATGTTAAAAAATGACAAACTGAAAAAAATTGCAATCAGATCACAAAGAGGTTCCTTAAAATGCCAACAACTCCTAAAAGTCACAAAGACCACTTACAAGAGTCGCGGAATAGGAATTTAGTGCACAGTAAAAAGAAATACAATTCTTTAAAAAGATGTCCAAATTCACTCACGAAATGCAAATTAAATCTATATTATGATATTTTTTCACCAGTCAGACATAGATTAAAAAGTTTGGTAACACAATGTGTTGGCAAAGATGTAAGCAGATAGTAGTTCCCATACTTTCTGCTTTTATGAACATATTATAAACTCATACAGGATAATGAATGCACAAGGTTATTCACTGTGGCAATGCAAATAATAGCAAAAGACTGGGAGCAACTTAAGTGTTTAAGAGAAGGGAATTGGGGGCACCTGGGTGGCTCAGTGGGTTAAGCCTCTGCCTACAGCTCAGGTCATGATCCCAGGGTCCTGGGATAAAGCCCTGCATCGGGCTCTCTGCTCAGCAGGGAGCCTCCTCACCCCTCACTCTCACCTGCCCCCCGGCCTGCCTCTCTGCCTACTTGTGATCTCTGTCAAATAAATAAATAAAATCTTTTAAAAAGAGAGAAGGGAATTGATTTTTTGAAAAGTACAGTACATCAAAATACCTGTGTGAAAGACTCACAAGGTATAAAACCACCATTTAGCAATTCTGAAAGAAGAGTTTAGAAGACAATTATTTCCTAATATCTTGGTTACCAAATCTAGAGATGGAAGGATGGATGGGCTTTCCAACACCCTTAGAAGAATCTTATCAGTTTTCATTAAAATAGTAAAAAGGTTCTTGAGAACAGCATGTCAAACAGATGGACTTTAAGAGATGTTTTAAATAACTTTATTGTAATTTGAGGCTGTTACTTGTGAGTGTATAAGAACATGGTGAGGGTGGTATCCAATTCTGTTCACACTGGAAGATAGTACTGAAGGATCATCCGATGAATATAGGTTTTTTTATGCTTTTCTAATTTTCCTGAAATTTGTTTCAAGAGAAAAGTATGTTTATTCTTTAAAACTCTTGAATGTGCCACCAAAAAATCTATTTTGAAAATTGTACTGTAGACACAAACAGTAGATACAGACACTCTTAGGAAAATTAAGCTGCCATTAAATGTTTACCACAGGGCCACCTGGGTGGCACAGACAGTTAAACATCCAACTCCTGGTCATGATCTCGAGATCATGCCCTGAGTAAGGCTCCACACTCCAGCAGGAGTCTGGGAGTCTTTCTCTCCCTCACCTTCTCCATCTGCTCCTCCTCTCTCTCTCTCTCAAATTAATACATAAATCTTTTTAAAAAATAAAATAAATGTTCGTGACAAGTTCATTAAACATTTAGTATAATGCTAAGCAGAGAAAGCAAAATTTAATTTCATGTAGCATATAAAAACGAATAACAATTAGGATGCCTGGGTAGCTCAGTCGGTTAAGGGTGCCTTCAGCCTTCAGCTCAGGTCATGATTCTAGAGTCCTGGGATTGAGTCCCACACTGGGCTCCTTGTTCAGTGGGGAAGTGGGGAACCTGCTTCTCCCTCTGTCTGCCATTCTCCCTGCTTGTGCTGTCTGTGACCAAAAAAAAAAAAAAAACTACTGTTTTACCAAAAATGAGATGAACTCCATAAAAAATGTCTGGAAAGGGCGCCTGGGTGGTTCAGTGGGTTAAAGCCGCTGCCTTCGGCTCAGGTCATGGTCTCAGGGTCCTGGGATCGAGTCCCACATTGGGCTCTCTGCTCAGCAGGGAGCCTGCTTCTCTCTCTCTCTCTCTCTGCCTGCCTCTCCATCTACTTATGATCTCTCTCTGTCAAATAAATAAATAAAATCTTTAAAAAAAAAAATGATCTGGAAAGAAATGCATAAACATGTTAACAATGGTTGTTTCTGAATAGCATTTTCTTCTTCCTTCCAATTTTCTGTATATTTTACTCTTCTCTGATTTAGTACTTTCATAGTAGGTAAAAGCTTTTAAAAATGAGTAATAATAGCATCATACACAGCAATAGAAAATTAAGTTTATCTTTGTTCTGACAGATTTGTTGAGCAATTATTAAAACTGTAGTTGTAAAAAAAAATCTAAATCGTTTATCTTTTCTTCACTTTTGTTGTGAATCTTAGACTACTCTAAAAAATTTAAGTCTTCAGGGGCACCTGGGTGGCTCAGTTGGTTTGGTGTCCAACTCTTGATTTCAGCTCAGGTCATGATCTCAGGGTCCTGGGATCAACTCCTGCGTCCAGCTCCACGCTCAGCAGCAAGTATGGTTTAGAGTCTCTCTTTCTCTGCCCCTCCCATCACCTTTCAAATAACAAATAAATAAGTCTTTTAAAAAAATAAGTCTTCGTTTTAAAAATTCTAGAAGATAAACATTTCCTAAAGACAAAAGTGATAGAATAAGGGAAATTAAATTTTCTATTTAATAAAACATTTGTACCCAGAACTCTTGCATTCAAAATAAGACAAACACAAATAAAAAATGGGCAAAGGTTTCGAACTAACTCTTAACAAAAAACATAGAACAGCCATGAACAGAAACCATCCCAGTGACACTGGAGCCAGAGAGGGAAGGAACACACACCCTCACCTAAAAAGACAGTCTAACAGGAGGAAAGTGTCATAATTACTCCTTGCAAAACGGAGAACGACCAAAAGATCCATCAGTTTACTAAGCCTCGACTTAATTTCTCACAGACTGCTCATAGGTGTAGACAACACAGAAGTACTGTGATACCCAACTTAAGCTTTCTTAAGAGAAAGGAGCTTTCTCGCCCTTGTCCAAAAGTCTTAAGGAAGGAAATATCAAAAATTTTAGTTAAAACAGCACCCAAGAAAGTAACACACAGAAAAGAGCAACCAACTTCTCCATTTCTTAACTATCTGCAGGGAACAAGTGACAGCTTTCAGTTCAAGCTACTCTCTTCTCTGACCTCTGTGAATCAAATCCCAAAACAAAAATGGGTTATTGCAATTACCCAAAAGTTAACTTGGAAAAAGTAATGCTGTCTACCATGTTTTCAACTGTTATTAGAATTTTGTTTGTAAAAATACTTTAGTACAAAAAAGAGAGAAAGAAAACTCTGGCAGTCACTACAACTCGGTCTTGCTACCTCATTGTAATTGTTGCCTATGCCTAAATTAAGTGAAGCAGAAGGCTGAATGAAGTAGAGAAAGGGGGGTGAGACGCAGTTACTGAGACCTACTTCACAAGAAGTCAAACACATTTTAATTATAATAAACCAGTATGCTAAAATGGTCTATAATTTTAGTATTTGTACAAGGAATGTCCTCATAAGCCCATCTCATCTTCAAGTAAATGTACAAATTGCTTTCTCATTAGTTATCACAGATCCTCGAATTCACACTATCAAACACACAACCATAAATATTGTTGAGTTCTTCATAGGGAGCATAAGTGAACAATGATTTCAAGTTGCAATTACCAATGACAAGGTTTAAACTAATTTGTTTAAGTTTCACGGATATTTTTATTTCAACTAAAATGAAATGCTTCATTTTCAATCTCAACAAATACAACCATTACCCACCTATAGACAACAGTACCTAGAAAATAGCAGTAATGCATCACTACAGTAAGGAATCAGTGAGAAAACTGTAGTGTGTATTTTAGAAATCAACTCAGGATGACCAATAAAATGAAAATTAAAAATTTGTCTATACAGAGGACATTCTGAGATGGGGAAACACATTCAAATGTGCATTTTAAGGAGTACATATTTATATTAATATAAATACGTAATATTGGAAGTGCTAAGAAAAAAATAAAGCAGAGCAATAGAGAAAGGGAGTATTAAGTAGCTGGGGAAAGTCTGCAGTTCTATACAGGCACATTTCATTTTACTGAGTTTTGCTTTATTGCACTTCAGATACTGCATTTTTTTACAAACCGAACATCTGTGGCAACCGTGCATCAAGCAAGTCTATAGGTGACATTTTTCCAAGAGTAGGTGTTCACTTCACATCTGTGTCCCATTTTGATAATTTTTGCAATATTTCAGACATTTTCAGTACGATTCTTGTTCTGGTGATCTGTGGTCACTGGTACCTGAAGCTTGGTTCAGAACGCAAGTCCAAAGCCAAGACAGGCCAAAAGCCAGGCATGTTGTACCAAACAACCCAGTTGTGAAGGCAGAGGAAAGGTTCTTGAAGGAATGTGTTTCTCCAGTGAACACATGAATGATAAAAAAGTGAAACAGCCTTATTGCCAATATGGGGAAAGAGGTCTGAATGCAAGATCAAACCAGCCACGACATTCCCTTAAGCCAGAGCCTACCCCAGAGCAAGGCCCTAATGCTCTTCAATTCTGTGAAGGCTGAGAGAGGGGAAGAAGCTGTAGAAGAAAAACTGGAAGCTAAGAGAGGTTGGTTCTTGAGGTTTAAGAAGCCGGACCCCATAACAAAGAAGTACAAGGTAAGGCAGCAAGTGCTGATCTTCTATCCAGAAGATCCAGCTGATATCATTCATGAAGGTGGCTAAGCCAAACAACAGATTTTTCAGTGCAGATGAAAACAGTCTAAAAAAAAAAAAGAAAGAAAGGAAAGGAAAACAGCCTTATATTATAAGAAGATGGCATCTGGAACTTTCAAGGATAGTCAATGCCTGGCTTCAAAGCTTCAAAGGACAGACTGACTTTCTTTTTAGGGGTTAATGCTGCTGGTGACTTTAAATTGAAGCCAATGCTCATTTACTATTCTGAAAATCCTAGGGCCCTTCAAAATTATCCTATATCTACCATGTCCGAGTTCTATAAATGGAACAACAAAGCCTGGATGACAGGACATCTGTTTACAACACAGTTTACTGACCATTTTAAGCCCACTGTTGACACCTACTGCTCAGAAAAAAAAAAAAAGATTCCTTTCAAAATATTACTGCTCACTGACAACTGATCACCCAAGAGCTCTGATAAAGATGTACAGCAAGACTGTTTTTGTGCCTGCTGACACAAGGTCCATTCTGCAGCCTGTGGATCAAGGAGTCATTTCAATTTTCAAGTCTTATTATTTAAGAAGTGTGTTTCATAAAGATATAGCTGACACAGATAGGGATTCCTCCAATTGATCTAGGCTAAGTGAATTGAAAACCTTCTGGAAAGGATTCACCATTCTAGATGCTATTAAGAACACTCATGATTCATAGCGAAAGGTCAAAATATCAGCCTGAATGGGAGTTTGGAAGAAGTTGATTTCAGCTTTCATGGATTACTTTGAGAGGATCAAGATCTCCTCCTACAGGTGCAGTGAAAACAGCAAGAGTACTAGAATTAGAAGAGGAACCTGAAGATGTGACAGAATTGCTGCAAGCCCATGACAAAACTCGAATGGATTAACAATTGCTTTTAATGGATGAGCAAAGAAAGTGGTTTCTTGAGATGGAATCTATCCCTGGTCAAGATACTGTGAAGATTATTGAAATGACCAAAAGAGATTTAGAATATCGTGTAAGCTCAGTTAATAAAGAAACAGTAGGGTTTGAGAGGATGGAGTCCAATTTTGAAAGAAGTTCTACTGTGGGTAAGATGCTACCAAACAGCATTAATGCACAGAGAAATCACTCATGAAGGGAAGAATCAATAAATGCAGCCAAATTCACACTGCTGTCTTATTTTAAGAAACTGCCAAAGCCACCCCAACGGTCAGCAACCACCACCCTGATCAGTCAGCAGCCATCAACACAAAGAAAAAACCCTGTACCAGCAGAAAAATTACAGCTCAAGGAAGGCTCAGACAATGGTTAGCAATTTTTAGCAATAAAGTTTTTTAATTAGGGTATGTCTATTTTTTTTATATAATGCTATTGCACACTGAATGTATACAGTATAGTGTAAACATTAACTTTTATATGCACTAGGAAACAATACATTCAAGTCATTTTATTGCCACATTCATTTTATTGCAGTGGTCTGGAACCAAGTGTGCAGTATCTCCACAGTATGCCTATACAGGGAGATCGTGGAAGATATGTAAGCAGACTAGAGAAAGATAAGATATAAGCAAACATGCATGTATTTCAGAAAAGAGCTTTCTAATCATAAAACTGCAAATGCAAAGATCCTGTGAGATGGGTGCATATCTAGCATGTTTGAGGAACACGAAGGAGGTCAGTATCATAAAAATGGAGTGGGTAAGCGGAAAGCAGCAGCAGGTGGGGTCGGATGAGGAATGTTCAGCAATGGTAAGCTGGAGCTGACTGGTACCAGCTGAAGAACAGATTGTTATACATTCCAGAACATTGAATCAGCTGTAGGGGAATATTTATACCACAGAAATAGTCAAATGGTACAAATTAGTGGCTTTCCCCTCTGAAGATCCAGTTTATCAGCACACTACAGCCTATAGTTCACTTTAAATACTTCATCTTTTGTTCTGTATGAGATAAGAAGCAACTGGAAGGATCATCTTCTGTCCAATATCACTGCTTGGGTTCTGATCAGAGAGACAAAAAGCCAAAGCAGGAAGACTAATTTGGAGTTGTTGACACAATATAGGTGACATAATGTAGATGAGATATGCTGGTAGTCTAAATCAAAGTCTCAATGGTGAGAACATGAGAAGTCAAATTCTGAATAAGAAGAGCTGCTCTGATTTGCATCAGTGTGTAGCAACGGTTACCAATCTTCCTACCCACAAATCCATGATATCTAACTATGTCGTTTCTGGTTCTGAATTAAGACTGCTACTTGGATTTATAGAGCTTAGAGAAGTACAAAGAACCAATACGGAGCCTCAGAATCACTTCACATTTCTTCAGCTATCAACCGTTCCATTATCATTCCAAATGATCAACAAAGACGTGTTACATATAAGGAACTGCAGGGGACACAAAAAGAACTATAATCCAAGCCCTCAAGCTAAGGAAGTAACAATCTAAGGTTTAAGCTAAATCATCTGTATATAAAAAGAAACAGATTCAAGGCAGTGAAAATACAAAGTGTGTAGTAGCCCTTAGGAACTTTCTATAAACTGGGGGTAAAGAGAGGAAAGAAAAAAAAAATTCACTGGACTTGAGACCGGCCCTTCAGGATGGGCAGAATGAAACTGTGAGAGAGGGAAGAAAGGAACAAGTAAAGGAGTTCCAGGCAATGGATCTGCAAAGTTAAAGAGCTAGGTAAAGATGGGGATGCACTTGATGGTTCTAGACTGCCCTACTCAAGGCATTCAGGAGCACTGGGAGATAGGGACTACAACTATGGAGTGTGGAGACCCATATCTGAACTCTCAATTGCATCACTTACTTGGGCCTGTTTTTTAGAACCCTCTGGCCTCTATTTCCTTGAAAGTGGCAATTACAGTACCTACTTTATAGGACTAAATTAAGTAAAATCTTGTATGTATGGTGTTTCACACAACTTGGAAGTCAGTAAGTAGTCATGGGTTATCAAAAACAACATTCTCATCAAAGATGGAAAGAGACTGGAATCCAATTATGGAAGGTCTCAAATATCAGACTAAGGAACTTACATTAAATCCTATAGGTAGTGGCAAACAAAAGTTTTATGCGGGGAAATGATGTGATGGGATTTTAGAACAATAAATCTGGCAGGAAGATATAGAATGGGTTGACTACACAGTAAACATTGGAAGTTGATATAAAAGGCTAGACCTACAATAAGAGTTTCGATAAGGGGACACCTGGGTGGCTCAGTGGGTTGGGCCTCTGCCTTCAGCTCAGGTCATGATCCCAATGTCCTGGGATGGAGCCCTGCATCAGACTCTCTGCTCAGCAGGGAGCCTGGTTCCCTCTCTCTGCCTGCCTCTCGGCCTACCTGTGATCTCTCTCTGTCAAATAAATAAATAAAATCTTTTAAAAAAAAGTTTCGATAAGGCTAAGGATAGTGATAATAGAACACAAAGTGCAAAGGGTAGGATACTGAACTATATAGGTAAGAAATGGTTAAGATGGTAAATTTTTATGTATTTTCACCACAATTTTTTTTAAAGGATTAGAAAGGGAAAGATAACTCAAGTACCTGGAAAAACCAAAGGTACCAATAAGGAAAAACAACAAGAACAATAAAGTCAGGAAAGGGGGCTCCATTTGGGAAAATGACGACACTACATACTGGTTAGGTTTGAAGTGATGCCTTGAAAATGAAAAGGATATGTACAATATACAAAAATATAAAACTAAAGCTCATTTGCTGATCTAACGAAGACATTCAGTGGGAAGAAATTTCACCATGTATAAACATACTAATATACCCAAGTCACAACTACTTGGCTTATCAGTCTTTAATGTAAGAAAGGAAGGAGGGGTGTGTGGGTGGCTCAGTTGGTTAAGTATCTGATTCTTGATTTCGGCTCAGGTCATGGTTTCAGAGTTGTGAGATTGAGCCCCACATCCAGATCCATGCTTGGCACAGAGTCTGCTGGAGATTCTCTTTCTCCCCCTCAGCCTCTCCCCACCCCTTCCTACATGCGTTCTCTTTCTCTCTCTCTCTCTCTCTCTCAAAAAAAAGGGGGTGGGGATGGATCTATAACTTGGTAACTGCACTTAATACAGACTGAAAAAATGGCTTTTCTAAGACATCCCCAAAACCTAATTACAATAAAAAGCAGCCATTAACACAATCTACTTTATTCATCTTATAAAACAAATAGGACTGTAACAGATCCAGGAACACAATGGCACTTTGATAATCTTGTAATTCAGACATCATATATTCTAAGATATAAGGTTAATATGTTCAGTGTATTCTCTATATATCCTTTAAATGTTAGCAGTGAGTATTTTCTTTGAATAACATGAATACAGAAAAAAATATATAAACTTGAACTTTCACAAAGTGAATACATCCATATAACCAATAACCAAAACAAAAGCCAGAACATTACTTGCACCCCAGAAGGCCCCTTCATACCCCATTCAAACACTTTCCCCAATCCCCAACAAGGGTAATCAATCTCCTGACTTGTGACATCACAGATAATTTAACCTGGTTTTGAAATTGATGTAAATGTAAATCACAGAGTATGTACTCTATAGCATCTGGCTTCTTCTGCTCAACATTTTATCTGTGAGTTTCAGAGTTATGTATAGCTATAGTCTGTTCATTCTGATCAATGTTTAATTCATTGTGTGATTATGTCAGAAACTTATTTATCCATTCTACTGTTGATAGAGATTTGGAAAATTCCAGTTTGCACTATTACAATTAGTCCTGCTATTGACATTTTTGTCCAAGTCTTCTGGTGAATATACACACGCTAGGAGTGAAAATGCTGAGTCACAGAACATGCAAGTGTTCAACTTTAATAAAATAACTAATTAACTTTAAAGGAAGGAATTTTTTTTTTAAAGATTTATTTATTTATTTGAGAGAGAGGGAGAGTGAGGGCATGGGCAGGAGAGGAGCCAAGGGAGAGAGAATCCTTGAGCAGACTCCCCATCAAGCACAGAACCTAAGGCAGGGCTCCATTTCAGGACCCCAAGATCACGACCTGAGTGGACAGCTCAACCAACTAAACCACCCAGGCACACCCAAAGGAAGGAATACTTTAAGGTCTTTATAAGGCAGATTGAATGATTAACGACGTATCAGAAGGTGCTTGATGAAAACGCCATCACAAACTACTTTTGGGGGGGGCGCCTGGGTGGCCCAGTGGGTTAAGCCGCTGCCTTCGGCTCAGGTCATGATCTCAGGGTCCGGGGATCGAGTCCCGCATCGGGCTCTCTGCTCAGCGGGGAGCCTGCTTCCCTCTCTCTCTCTCTCTGCCTGACTCTCCGTCTACTTGTGATTTCTGTCAAATAAATAAATAAAATCTTTAAAAAAAAAAAAAAAAAAAAAAAAACTACTTTTAGGGGGCTTCTGGGAGGCTCAGTTAGTCAAGCAACTGCCTTCACCTCAGGTCATGATCCTGGAGTCCCGGGATCGAGTCCCACATCGGGCTCCCTGCTCAGCGGGGAGTCTGCCCCCTCTGACCTCTCCCCTCTCATGTTCTCTCTCACTCTCAAATAAATAAAATAAAATAAATCTTTAAAACAAAAAACTACTTTCAGGAGAGTAAACACACCGAAGTAGGATTGTTGAACCACATGGCTTCCAAGGACAGCAATTTACTTTAGAATATTTTCACTAGCAATTTGGAATGTGACAATAGCACTTAGAAGTAATCAAGTTTGTCTTATCTTTTCTAGAACTGCTGATGCTGAAAATTTAGAAACAGTTGAAGAGCCATTATAATCAATAAGATAAAGTAGTCACTTTCTCAACATGTTATGGAATATAAATGTTACATGTCAGAACTCTGCAACAGTTAAGCCTGTACTCATTTAATCACACTCCTGGAAAATGAAAGGGACTTCAAAACTAGTCTAACCTTCAGATGGTCATTATCAATGCCGTCTAAATCAGTGAGCATGCAAACAAAAACTCAGTTAATTCTGGAACAGAAGAAGTATATTAGGGAAAAACTAAGGAAATCTGAATAATACACACTTTAGTATGTGTTAATACTGGTTTATTAATTATAATGAATGTACCAATCTAATATAACATGTTAACAATAGGGGAATTAGGGCTGGGGTATATATGGGAATGCTTTGTAACATCTTAGCCATTTTCCTATAAATCCCAAACTGTTTAAAAATAGAATTTATTTTTAAAAATCCATTTAAAACTCTGCAACATAATCTGCAGATTATAATACACCTGCTAAACTCCTCTCAGAATGCAATCCAAATGCATTTTAAGAGCTGTAGACACCCACACATCATACATGCACACACATACACACACACGCACACACACACTTTCCATCTATGGGCTTAGACACATAGATATATGAGGGAAGCATTCTGTCTATGCTGATTTTGGTTTTGCTCCTAGCTATAAAATTATGAACCATTTTTTAATCCAACTAACCTAACCTTTTTGAGTATATGCTGTAAGCACTTAATGATTCATTAAGAAGCACCCCCCCAGTTAATCTTCAAACAATAAAATAAAAGCATCCAAAGTCCAAGTAACATCAATCTTCCAATAAATCACATCTCTGTGGTTTAAATCATCGAGTCTTTGCTTTTACTTCAGAGGGAATAAAGGAAAAAGACTGTCCCTCATAGCTAGTAGGGAAAACAAGTAACCCTAATATGGTAAGAGACCTAGTGGAAGGAACCCTGGGCAAGGAGGCAAGAGACCTCGCTTCTGGTTTCAGTTCCACCACTTATCACCTCTGTGGTCCTCAAACATTTCCTTGAACATCTCTGATCTTCCATTTCCATGATCTCAAGTCCATTTTAGCTCTAATATTTGTTCCATAAATCAAGAAGTCCTTTAGTTATAACTTCTTGGTTATGCCAGATAGCCTAGTTAATTCATTTATCCTTATCTGTTCTATAAAATTTTTAAAGCATCTAGAAAGAAAAATAAAGTAATATCCTGTCATGGAATGAATGTTTATTTCTACCAGGGGATGGAGGATGAGGGAATACAAGGAGTGAAAGAAAAGAAGTTGAACAGTCATCACAGCTTCCATTCCATTAACCTTGTATTAGTAATCCCATCACCAAATACATGGCAAATATTTACTTGCTAGTCAGCATTATGACCCATGTCTTGACTTTCTCTTTAGAAGACTATTTGAATTCACCTTGGTTTCAGCAAATTTACATCTAAATACAACCTTAAGTTTGGTTCTTCTATAGAAGGAGTTGGCACACTTTTTCTTAAAAAGCCAGATAAGTCTGGGGCACTCGGGTGGCTCAGCTGGCTGAATATCCAACTCTTGGTTTCAGCTCAGGTCATGATCTCAGAGTCTGGTTCCACATTCAGCAGGGAGTCTGCTTGAGGGTTCTCGCTCCCTCTGCCCCTCCCCCAACTTGCATACACTCTCTCTCTAATAAATAAATAAATCTTTAAAAAAAAAAAAAAAACCAACAAATAGCTAAGGCTTTGTGAAACATATGGTCTCTGTCACAACAACTCAACTCTGCTACTGTAATGCAAAAGCAGCTATAGACAATGTATAAAAGAATGGGTGTGTGTTCCAATAAAACTTTATTCAAAAAAAACAAGTGATGGTCTTAGCTGTAATTTGCCAAACCCTATTCTAATATCAAGGGGAGAAAAATCAACTCTCAAGATAGATTTTATAAAACTACATCATGACTTCACACTGACATTAAACTCTATTTTGTTTGCAGGGACAAAATATTTATGAATCATGATCTTCACATACCTGAGAATGTTCAAGATTCCCCTGCGTGAACAGGTCACATCACCAATACCTAAGACAGAGCAGGAAAACACTCTCCCTTACATGGTTGTTATGACATAACAGAGGATGTGTTAATTTATATAGGCAAAATTTATAAGGTGACCTGCAAAAGTAAAATATCAAGTTTTAGCAACTTTAGCAATAACAGAAACCCAAATGTGATTAATGCCAACCATCACTTCTATATGTTAAGCTAAATTAATTCAGGTAAATGTCAAGGTCATCAACTTTCCTGAGAGAGCTGTTCTGTTTCCATGCAACCCAGTTGTTTTAGACTAGCAGACCCTTGTTCATCCATAACCTGTTAAATTTCAGAAGGCGAGACTGTTTGAGCGAACACAGAAGTTCTGATTCACTCTGGGATAGGACAGGAGTTGCTCATCAACATATATGGGCTAATTAAGCCAAGATCAGATCTATCATCTCTCAGGGTCTGTCCTAATAAAAATTTTCCATTCTGTGATAGTCACCTTACTAAATTCAGCCCCCTGTTAACTACCAGATGTTCAATAGCAAGCTGGAGCAAAGAGCCAGCCCACAAGGATCAAGCAAGTGCCTTTTTAAAAACTAATCTTAAGAAGTTCCTCTACATGGCTTTGCAAAGTAAGCAAAAACCATGCCAAATAGTAAAAAAGGCACTTACTTGACTCCCACAGGCCAGCTCCACACTCTAGCAGCTAAGATGTCACTGGCATGGTACATGGTGAGTGAGGTAGAAACGGTATCTTGTCAACCACTGTAGGAATGGTAGTGAAAGACCTAAAAGAATAGAGAAAAGTAAAGTCAATGTCAAAGGTAAAGGCTCTCTTGAGCCTGCTGACATGGATAGCTCAGCATATGACAACAAAGAAAAGAAAGTGTGAAAAGATGTTGTTTAGGTCACTCTTAGCTGCTAGTTATTACAAGTGATCTTTAGGACAAGAGGGCACTTTTGAAAGAATTTTAGCTGTAACCTAAATAAATCCAGAACGTTATGAGAAACTCTCATATATACATTTTTTCCCCAGAGAAAGTACTGAATCTTTGATTACCACATGGTAAGCACATACAGATGTAAAAAGAGAGAATCTGAAGGAAAAATTCATAGACCAATAACATTCTTAGAAATAGTTTTAAAGAAGCAAAATTTTTTCACTCTTCTCTATGCTTCTAGCATTTAAAAAAAATGAAATCCTATAAAACAATGAGGGAAGAAGAAATCTTTTTTTTAAGATATAAAAAGTAACCTCTTCACCCAATATATGAACTTACAACCCCAAAATCAAGAGTTGAATGCTCTACCAACTGAACCAGCCAGGTACCCCTCCCTTTTTTTCAACAAGAAAATTTTTTTTAAACTGAAGGGGACCCTGGCAATAGAAGTCTCAGCTTATCCAGATTCATGCAGAACTTTCACTAGTTTCAGAAACAAATTTACAAAACTTAGAAGGCTTGGTGCGCTAAAAAAAAAAATCTAATTCATTTACCTAGCACCACAGCCCTCTGATTAAGGAGTTCTGTTTCAAAATGCTTGACTCTTGGCAAATTTAAACAATTAACTCTCAAAACCCAGACCAATAACAATATTTGTTCCAGAACAACAACAATTTTAAAAAGAGCCTGTTTTCACGTACCACCACATTCTCTCATAAAGCCCACATTATCTGTGGGTAAAATAATGTTAACAAAAAATTGAAACTTGCAAGAAGAGCAGCAATAGTGAAAAAACAAAAATCATTCTTAATAATCAGCTAATTCTCAATTTTTAATTCTCAATACTCTCTCTTCTATCATGCCAACCCTCCTCAAAAAAAAAAAAAATTATTTTTCATTATCTCTTCCTTCTTGCAGGTCCCTTCAGCATCCTTTGCCTCAGAACCAGAATGAAGAAATAAACAGGATTCTTGAGGCACTAGAATCTTTCCAATAAGAAAGCACAAAGATAATTTTTCGTTGCGAGTAAGTTTTAGGCAAAAAACTATTCTTGCATTTTTCCCTAATTCTAAAATGCTTAAAGTTGGATCACCTTTTTAACAGACAGTCTGATGATTCACAAATGCCCAAGCCTCAATTAATTTAATTAGAATGGGATATTCCCGGTTAATAGCATATTTGGCCAGACCACATCTTGTGCGCCTAGCTCACATATTCTTCTTAATTTTGGCTTATGTTTGCCTTGCCTTAGCTACAGTCCCTGGAAAACATCCCATGTATTAGTGTTTCCCTTCCTGCATCAGCATTTCTGGTTTAAGCACAACAGCAAATCATTTGGAGGGACAACCCGAACAGAGTTCTGTACTATGTATTCTGCAACATGATCCAAACCATTATCAAAAATGTTGCAAATGAAAGATAACTGCGTGAAAATGGGAAGAAACAAAAATCAATCAGGGATTGCCTTTCTAAAATAAGGACTACAAAGTGAAGAATACTCAATGGTAAATACATATATAAGGTATATTATTGAAACAAATATTTATTTCACATCAACTATCTACCTCAAAAAGTACTCACCCCCCATTTGTAGACCTCATTTTTCCTTTGCTCCATAAAACCATGACACCATTCAAGAACAGCCTTTTTACCATTTAAGGCACATATCCTTTTTACAAAAGAAAGCATTCCCAAACTGCAAATTATTCCAAACACACAGAAAAGAAACAATGAATAAAGGCCAATAAGTTTCCTTCCTCAGCTTGTCTGCACTTCAAAAATCTGAGCATTTTTATAGAGCAAACCAAGTTTTTGCTGCAGCAGTTCAATCCCACATGAGCTTGCTGTATCACAGCAGATGCTGTTGGGCATTTTGCACAAGACATGTTCATCATCCTCCTTCTCTCCAGAAGTACAAAGGATTTTCCCAGGAATAAGAGAATGAGGACATTCCACACCAAAAAAAGGTGGGTGGGGGAGGACAGCATTCCTAGTCTAACTTTTAAAATGATATTATATTATTTAAATGAATACAATGTAATTTCCTTATGAAGAAACACACTCCACCCACCCCACCACCAATCCAGCACCTCTCCCCTGCCCCCCCAAAAAACCCTCTGGTGACAGAATGCCCTTTCCAGGTGAGTTTTGACAAAGGGTTCAACAGTACTGACGTGGGTTTTCTTCCACTAATGCTGCTACTTTCTGATGCTGGCTGTGATGTGACTCAGATCTATAACTCAAGGCCTCAGCTTGTCTCTACTTTTAATCTTACCAAGAATACTCTTTTTAGGGAAAAAAATCTGCAAGAGTTTCCTTCCAATTTCCCCTTTTTATTTGCTAAAAGCTCTAGCAATTACTAAAAACAAAGTCATTACATATTTAAAGCTCACCCGACTTTGTGGCACTTGGCCAAAAGAGGAACTTGATTTCATTGTGAATCAAATGTCAATGCAGAATGAGATTTTAAAATTAAAGAAAGTACTGATTGCAATTCAATTTTCCATTTAATAACTGAATATTTCAAAATTCTGTAGTGTTATATATTACAACTGTTTTACCATCTCAACGATGTTTAGACAACATTTTGTTTTGAAGCTTAAGTCAGAGACGGAATTAAGTCAGAGACGGAAATGAAAAAAAGAAAAGATTTCATTTTTGGAGAGGGTGGTGAAAGCAAGAACGGAATAAACAAAACTGAATTACTAACATGCATATGTGTAATGAGACATTCACACAGAGCATACCCTTGGGATCCCCTCAAAAGATAAAAATACAACAACAACAAAATCACTACCACCGCTAGGGGATCAGAAAACTTATTTTTCCTGTGTATTCAGCAGTTTCGAGCATCAGCATGCAAAGATCAGAGAAAGAGGGACAAGAGAGAGAGAAACTGACAGAGACAGACATAAGCTGGTATTCTGTTTACAAAATAAATGTAATTCCATCAAAAGCAAATGAGAAACTTTCAATCTTCTCGTTAGGTTTTTACTATTTCTCCTACTCCATTCAATCTATCCGTAAATACTTCTTTGAGGTATTCTGACATCCATACTCTGTTTTAAAACGAAAAATAGGTTTTATCACACTTGGCCACTTGCCACAGCCCTGCTTCATGGCAGCTAGCAGAATTCTGGCAGTGCAAGATTCAGGATACAGTGGGGGCAGAATGGAAATACAGAAGATTAGTTCCAAAATAAACACCTCCAAAAATCTGTCATCTTTGGAAATATATACATGTAGGGAGTCTAGAGTTGGCAGCACCTCTTTCAAAGAGTTCCTTTAAAGCTCTCTTCTGCAGTGCCCAGCCCTCACCCTTCCCTCTTCTCCTCCACCTGCTCCAAATATTTGCCAGGCAGATGCATGTGTCAATTTCTTAAATCATTTATAACATAAAAGCACTGCAATATTTTTCCATCACTATTTTTACTTAGTATTTCCTAAAGTCCTGCTTGTTTCAGCATAATCTGTGAACTCTTTTAAAATGATTTGGTGCTGCTCGAATCAAAGAAAAGTAACTCCTTCTTCATATTTCCATGATTCCCATCACTGTATTATCTAGGTACAGACAACAAGATGATCTACAGATGCATTTTCCACAGGGCTGAAGGATTTAGAGTATAGTCTCTAGGAATTTTTAACTCACTGACTCTCATTTATCCAACACTGACTGAGTGTTCTTGACACTGATTAGGCTCAGTTTACAGGGCTGGGAAGAACAGACTACTAAGAGCAACTAATCACCTGATGTTTTCCCACTCAGAATTCCTGTAGCATAATTACAAAGGAAAATAGAAACATTTTCTGTTTCAGACTTGCAAGCCATAGCTCAGAATTAACAAGTTATTAGAATGGTCCATCTTGGGGCGCCTGGATGGCTCAGTCAGTTAAGCATGTGCCACTGGCTCAGGTCATGATGCCAGCCTCCTGAGATCAAGTCCCAGTCTGGCTCCAAGGAGCCTGCTTCTCCCTCTGCCTGCCATTCCCCTGCTTGTGCCCTTGCTCTCTTTCTCTCTCTCTCTCTCTCTCTCTCTCTCTCACACACACACACACACAAATAAATAAATAAAAGATTTCAGGGCGGTGGGGAAGAACAGTCCATCTTATCTCAGCACTTTAACATTAGCTGCTTTTTTCCTGCCGCCCCCCCCCCCACCGTCTCTCTAAATCTCCGGATTCCACCCCCATATCTTCTCCTCTCCCCCCACACCCTCAGTAGTTTCAATGGGAAAAAGAAGCCAAAAGAGAAAGATGGGACTAAGGCATAATGAAATGTTTAAGAGGAATGCAGGGTAAATTGTTTAAGTAATTATGCAAACTGTCCTAAAAAGGTAATGGGAGCTATTTTTCTTCAGTCAAGCCCTTGACCCTTGTGAGAATAAACAAATACATTATGCTTGGGTTTATGATTTCATACATGCCTCCCCACCATGAAATAACATAAAAATCACTTATATAAAAATGATAGATGTCTTAGAATTAGAAAGCCCTTTAGGCTCACCTGATCAAGCCCTCTTATTTAACTGACCAAAAGATTTAAGACCAAAGAGGTAAGTCACTTGCCCAACGTCAAATAGCAAGTTAACAAATGAGAAATGAACAGAACCCACACTCCTATTATATCACATGGTACCTCATCCTCTTCAATTACTTACTTTTATTTTGGTGATTTAAACACACAGACACCACTTCCATCTCTTCTTTTACCTACCTCAGAAAACTAATTCTGTGATGATAAAACAATCCTTCGCTCCCAGAGATTTCAAAAGGCTCACTACAATCTCTTCTGGCAAAGCAGATACTGTAATGGCTCTAAAACTTTTGACAGCTGGAATGCCTGGGTGGCTCAGTCAGTTAATCGGCTGACTCTCGATTTCAGTTCAGGTCATGATCTCGGGGTTGTGGGATCAAGCTCAGCACAGAGTCTGCTTGAGATTCTCTTCCTCTGCCTCTGCCTCTGCTTCACCTCCTGCTCACTTGTGTGACCCTGCACACACACTCTGTCTCTCTCTTAAAAATATTTTTTAAAAACAAATTAAAAATGTCATAGTTATCAAATACTCACCTTTGCATTATAATACCTAGAAAAATACCAAAGAATATGTGTTTTCTAAATAAAGCAATCCAGTAAAGTAATTAAAATACTAGAAAATCAGTCCATATAACTCGTTCTTGATGACTATGTGGTTTCATTTTTTATACTTCTGGGGTGGCAGAAGCAGTAGGAATCTTGTACCTTCATTTCTAATGTGATCAAGAAGATTGCTAAAATTTAACTAAGAAAAGGCTTCATGCTTAAGAATAGCTAGGTTTTTGTTTGTTTTAAATATAAAAGACTATCATATATACAATGCTCAATATTCTCTAAAGGTAAACAAACACTACAAAAGTGGAATATCGAAGAGAACAAAGTCAAAGGAAATTACTTAAAAATAGTCCTCTAATTAACATAATGTGAAGAGTTTCTTCCTTGGAAGAGTACAATACACAGAACCCATGCTTTCAACTAAGTTTTGTTGAATGCTCATCATGTTTTATAAACTTTTCCATACCGGTCTGCAAATCTTTTAGATTCTGATGGTATGAGGTAGGGGAAGGGAGCAGGAAAATGGGGATATGGTGGCAATCTGATATACAAATTAGAAAATCATTAAACCAGGTCAACATATTTTTATATACAAGAGTAGAGGTACAACAATCACAACAATGAAACATACTTAACATGACTGTAAAAAGAAACACACAGAGACCGTCCAGAAACAAAGTTTCAGCACCAGAGTATTAACAAAATCAGACAGCCCTTGAATTAGCTTTCTACCTGGTACCAGCTGAGTGATAGTCCACATCCAATCATCAAGTTCTATCAATTCTACTTCCTAAACTCCCTTCTCTCTATTCCTTTTCTCTATCCCCAGTGCTACTGTCCTCAGTCAGGCATCTTTTGCCTGGTCCATTAAGATATCCCTTACTGGCCTCTTGGCTTTTCTGGTCCCATCTTCTCCAAACCAGCCTTCACACAGCTGCTATTGTAACCTACCAAAAACCACAAACTGATCATGTGAATCACTTGATTGAAATTCTTCAGACACTCACCTATTGACCAGCAGTTATTTTTCTAAACTGTAGCTTAAATTGTGGAATCAGTTGAAATGGGTCCCAACCAGTATTTCTTGAACAAAACAGCACAGGAATGATGTAAATCATACATAGTAAAAATACTGTCTCATGAAACTTTTCCTACTTTTACGCACACATGCACATTCTGGGTCATGAAATAAATGTATTTCTACTGTGAGTTGAGTTAAAAAAAAAAAACACTGACCTACATAATAAAATCCCAACTCCTTCACAAGTCCCTTCACAGTGTGATTCCCTCACCACAGCACAGTAGCTAAGAGACAGTCACTAGAGCCAGACCCCTTGGGTTTACTTGCCAAGTATGCCAGTAGCAGCTGTGTGATCCTGAGCAAGTCATTTACTAACTGAGTGTCACTTACCAGCTGTGATCCTGGGCAAATCAACCAATCTGAGATGATTCAGTTTCACTATCTATAAAAGGAGAATAGTAAGAGTACCTACCCACAGGGTGTCGCATGAATTGAGATTACCTAGGCAAAGTGCATAACACGTGGTATACATAATATTAATTATTACTGGTATCACTACTACTGTCCAGCTTAATCTCTGGCTACTCTTGCCCATACTCCATTATGACAAACTACTGGCCATTTCTCAAAGACATCTGCCTCCCTCAGACTATCATGTCAGATGCTGGTGCTGTCTAGAATGGGAACTACACCTTTCCAGTCCCCCACACATTATATTTCCTCATATTTCAGCTTAAGTGAGGCCCCCCTTATAAAGCCTTCCCCATTCCCCAGTTCTCTTCAGTAGGTCTAAATGCTCCCAAGGCGGGAGGGCATAACCACTTACAGTCTTGCTTGTTGGTGTCTCCTAGCCAAACTGTGACCTCTTTGGACCACCTCAGGGGCATCTCTCTTTCCCAGCACAGCATGTTACAAACAGTAGTTCAACAGGTATTTTCTGGTCAATAGGTGAGTGTCTGAAGAATTTCAATTTTCTGAATGATTCCAGTTATTTACCCTTACCAGGTTTTCCTTTTCTCATCTGTACCATAGGTGTAGTATTTTGCCTGAAGAGTTGTGGAGTACACCAGACAATGTTATAAAAGTGCTATAGAAGCAATGCTCGATAATGTGTGGGATTTTCTAGAATCCTTATCTAAATTACAAAGATCCTAAGGAAGCAATACCTTAGACCCTTATTACCTAAAACCTGGAGGAGAGGGTAGAGAAAGAGAGTTAAGAAATCTAGTTAGAAAGACAGTGAGATAGATCTCTTAGAAGAAAACTGCAGTAGATGCTTGAAAAAAAAACATGACTGAGGAGAAGACAAAATGGAAGGAGGCCCCACACTGACAACCCACCAGACCTAGACTTAAATCTCACGGCCAAAACCTGTGTCTTGTCCATCATTGTATCTCTAGCATTAAAACAGTTTATGACACTTAAGAAGAAATGAACCTACCTCACCCTCAATGTTCTCATCTATAAAACTGGGATAACACTGCCTCTCATAGGATTTGGGTGAGAATTAAATGAGGTAACACAATGCCCTCAGATCTTAGACGCTTCCTTCTGTATCTACTCCTCTACATATCTATCCCTCCACATAGGGTCGGGTAGTTCAAGCTAACCTATTTACTCTCTTGTTATTTGGCCAAAAAAATCAGTCACATTAACTTTCTCTAAAGTTTACAGGAGATATTAGTACTCTTGAACATCCTATAACACTACTTACTATAGATAAGAAGTACAATGTAGCCTATCTTAGAAAGCAAAAAAGAATCTAACGGATCTTGTAATCTATAAGGCATTAAGTACAGTTTAAGACTACACTAGAGACTATTCTCTGGACAGCCTCACACACATAATGGAGTCCTCAGCAATTCTCTGGTGATCATTACCAATGCTCCCCAAACAATAAAGTAGACAATAAATAGTAAAAACTTTCAGAAACAAAGTATAAGAGATAAACACCCCACTCTTTTGATTAATAAATACTATCAATGTCCTTAAAGAACCTTTGGAAGGGCTCTTATTTTCAAGAGAAATGTCAAAATGCAATGTCATATTTTCCATTTTTTCCAGAACTACATTAGAAAAAGTTCAGTTTTAGCATGCTATTAGACCCAGCTGGTGATATAATTTACCGAGTTACATTTTTATCAAAATAAAAGACTCAGGTCGCCTGGGTGGCTCTGTCGGTTAAGCAGCTGCCTTCGGCTCAGGTCATGGTCCCAGGGTCCTGGGATGGAGCCCCGCATCGGGATCCCTGCTCATTAAGGAGTTTGCTTCTCCTTCTTCCTCTCCTTTTCCCCCCTCTCCCTCACTTGTACTCTCTCTCTGATAAATAAAATCTTTAAAAATAAAAAAATACATAAATAAATATTCACACCCATACACAGTTTACAAGTCAACAATTCACATAACTTATTAAAATTACTCTGCTTGAAGTCAACTTTCAAGTTACACAGGCTCTCTCACTGCATTTAACAAAGTACAGTGAAATAATTAAATGGAGGGTTTCTCTTGCATGTTCAATATGCAGGGGACACGTTTTTTTTAACATGTGTCATCAAGTTTGACCTAAATCAGGGAGTAATTATTCAAGATTGGGTTTGAGTTTAGGCACTTACTGAAAGAATATGGCCCCAATTCACTTTTTAAAACGTACCTCTGCTTAACTGTTTTTAAAACAAAACACACATTTGTGTAATTTCTCAGGAAAAGAAATGAATGCAAAGGTCAGCAGACGGGGGAGCCATTTTCAGCTCTGTGGTAACCTGATGGGCTACCAAGGAAAAAGCCATTTCAACACTCTTGCATTAGTTCCTTAACCTATGGTCTGTTTGAGATCTCAAGTCTACAGTTCTTTTAAGTACATGTCCTCCTCCATGGTGACATCTTAGTTTCCAAAAAACATGTTATTCCAGTAATTGTAAAGTATCCATGAGCCATGATATGACATTAATCAGTCAAATAAAGAATAGAGGATTCCCTTATGTTAAGTGATTATCTCCAGATCTTAAAAGGTAGTGTTGTCCTTAATTACAAAAAGCAAAACAAAACAAAACAAAAAACAGTAATTTTTAAGAAAACCCACAGAGGCACAAAGCTAGAATATAAAAAAGAGATGAGGGGGTGCCTGGGTGGCTCAGTCAGTTAAGCATCCAACTCTTGATTTAGGCTCAGGTCATGATCTCAGGGTCCTGGGATGGAGCCCCGGGTCAGGTTTCATGCTCAGCAGGGAGTCTGCTTGAGGATTCCCTCTTCCTCTCCCTCTGCCCCCTTCCCTCTCTCACACTGTCTCTCAAATAAGTAAATAAGGGACGCCTGGGTGGCTCAGTTGGTTAAGCGGCTGCCTTCGGCTCAGGTCATGATCCCAGCGTCCTGGGATCGAGTCCCACATCAGGCTCCTTGCTCAGCGGGGAGCCTGCTTCTCCCTCTGCCTCTGCCTGCCATTCTGTCTGCCTGTGCTCGCTCTCTCCCCCTCTCTCTCTCTGATAAATAAAAAAAAAATCTTTAAAAAAAAAATAAGTAAATAAATCTTTTTTTAAAAATGAAAGCAACATCTCTGCAGTTATTCAGATAATGGTGTCAATGAAGTGCTATTGCAGAAGATAATGACCACTCTGGATTTCAAACACGAGGCAGCCCCAAAACCAAAAATGATCTTTGTTGTTATCTTTGATATACACCATTTTTGATGTTGCATTCTCTACTTAGATTTCCTCTTGGAGTAGAGTTCATAAAGCATGAAACAGAGCCCCCTTGGGACTTAGAAAAGTTCAAATAATCATAATCTGTTGAATAAATCCAAATTTACTCATTCAAATATTTTGTGCACATCGTACAAAATAAGCATGATTTTAAGATAAATAAAAGGATGGTTGTGGGGCATCTGGGTGGTTCAGTTGATTAACTGTCTGCCTTTTGTTCAGGTCACGATCTCCAGGTCCTGGAATTAAGCCCCACATGGGCTCCCCACTCAGCAGCAAGTATACATTCCCCCTCTCTCTGACCCTCCCTCCCCACCCATGCTCTTTTACTTCCTCTCTCCTACTCTCTCTCCTTAATAAACAACAAAATCTTCAAAAAAAAAAAAAAAAAAAAGCATGGTTGCTTCCTTAAAAACAAGCCAGCTTTTGTAACTAATGTAACATTGTGTGTCAACTACATTTCGATAGAAAATAGTGGGAATAATAGTAAATTTTAAAAGTCTGCTCTAAACATTTATCCAGGACCATCAAAATCTTAGCACGGTAGTTGACTAAAACAACAAAAACTCTTGAACCTAATTCAATCATGTATTTATATAATCTGGGTATTAATCATACTTTTGCTGGGCTTTGGGAAGAAAGCAAGTACCACCATAGAGCTAATCCAAAGGTACCCACTCTTTGGGTATACTACCATAAAGAAGTATAATATACAATCAAAGACAGCACTGGCAATACTAAAGTTAAAGCAATTATCCAAATGTGGTTACTTAAATTAACAGGCCATTAAACAAGTCAAATTGGGGACAGGGGGCTGGGGGAGTGGATGAGCATATCTTTTCAGAACTGGCAAGCAGACACAAAGGTGCATATTCAATTAATGCACGTCTGAGCATCACCTATATACTTAGTGCTGTGTTGGAGTCTATGAGAGACAAAAATGCAATACTACCCTATTTCTCCTATAATATAAGGCACCCACAAACGAAACCTTTAGATAAAAAGTCAGTGCCAATCTGTGTCCTGCTAATAATAAAGTCTATCAGAATTTAGACAGGACAGAATAGGACAGAAGAGAGGGATTAAGAGCCAGGAATCACACAAATTAAGATTCTGACTAGAACATCTTGAATCCACCACCACTTAAAGAATTTTAATCTCAGATGTCATAAACCACACATAACCTAATAAGTCATTTCCCTCAGTTGCCATTAGGTCTGTTTCCTCATCTGTAAAGTGAGTAGGTTAGCTTCAAAAAGGAGTCGTAGGTCACAGTCTCTAACCTGAAATGGACCTTAGAGGTTAGAGGAGTGATTAAGACTGAAATTCAGTTGCAGGAACTACATAAACATTTAGTATAGATATGTGGAACATTGGCTTAAGTACAGTGAAGTATTTGTGCTGGGATGGATCTGGCTAAATAAGACCAGCCAGACCATGAGAAACCCAGTTAAAGAACTGGGACTTGCCTCTGTGTCAGGTAATATAATCTCAGTTAAAACTGTCAGGTTAAACTGAAATGCTTTCATTGCCAAAAAACTATAATGTGTAAAGTAGAGAGACAACCACAAACTGTAACAGTCCAATGACACACTTAAGCAAGAGATTTAGCTATGGACCACTAGGAAATGTTAACAGTCAGGCTTTCATAATCAGAGGTGAGACAGTTTGATTTAGCAAAGCAATTACCCAGCTCACGATGAAAAGCAGTTGCCCCTCAAAGAATCACCCTTGAAAATAGCAGTCACCTTCACTAACCACACAGTAAGGCATGCAACAAACATTTTACATGTCTTCATTACAGTCACAAACTGAGGAGCAGTAACAGGCTCTTCACACAGGAAGGGAAAAATTACGCTAGATGGTGCTAAAAATACCAAATAAGCCCCTGCACCTTTATTTCTATTTACTCAGTTGTTTGATCTTTTAAGGAGGAAGGTGGGAAAGGAACAAGTTATGTTTTATAACTTCGAAACCACATTTACCAATAGGCTGAACTGTACTGCTTTGGACTCATTCTGTAAACTTAGAAAAGATTTCAAAACGCATGCCTCTCAAGCAAAAAATTAACCAGCACCATAATTGGTTATGTCCCCCTGGCTCTAATTTACTGTACCTACTACAGCAGAACAAAAGTGGCACAAGCTGGGCTTGTGATCTAGTCCAATGCAGAGTGCCATCTGCTGCACATGCACAGAATGTGTCCTATGCAAGATTCAACCTTAGTGTCTCGCAGGGACCTCTGTAAGAGCAAGATGTTTGTTCCCATATTTGCCTCATTCCACAGCTCTGCCTCCAACATCTACTCACAAGACAATTCCCATTCATGGTTGTTTAAAATACCAATACTTTCCCAATACTCTCCTTTTCCTTGAAAAGGAGGAGATTATGAAGGAGCAATTGCGTCTTATAACGAAAAGAAGACAATAAGAGGGTCAGACTATCTGGGGTAGGTGGGAATCCTAAAACTGGTGCGTATTAGAGGTGGAATCCTGAACAAGTCCCTCCCCTTTCTGGGCCTCAATTTCAGGCATAAAATGTCAAGAGTTAAATCCCTAAGAGATACCTTTCAAATTGAATCTTGTGAGGAATCATAGAATAACAGATGGAGACAGCTATATACAGGAAGGCTTCAGAGCAATCGTAGAAAAAGAAAAAAAAAACCTGTTTACATATTTTAATTAATCAGGTACAACTTTTTTCAAAATCGTACAATTCTAAGTTCATTTACAAGTCAACATTCCCATGATAACACTTCAGCCCTTCAGAAATAACACTTCACTTCAACTGTGCTTTCAGTTACAAATTCAGCACATCACTTTTACCCACCCCAGAATAGCACAGAAGAACACTTTCATGAAGTACCCACACAAGGAAGACACTCATAGCCTGACAGATTCGCATAGTGGAAAATATACAAGGCATAAATTTAAAAATGTTAAATGAATACCACACCCAAATAGCCTTAAAAACAAACTGTGCAAAGTCAAAAGACGTATTAGCAAAATACAGGGATAAAGACAACTTGGGAAGCCTTTAAATAGTTTGAGGGAGAGGGGAATGCCATCAGATTTCTGGATGGCTTTATGTTTTCAGGAAAACAAAACACATAAATGGAGGCTATGAAACATGCAAATCTAAACTGAACTGTGGAAAAGCTTGGCTTTCACCCAAAAGCTTCAGCAAAGCAATATGTCAGTATGCCAAATATGAAGTACAAATTTTCTTCACAAGAATGAGGATAGGATCCATACGTGTGACTAATAATAACAGTATCATCTTGCATTTACAGACCATTAGTTCTTTTCATAGCTCTTGCAGACACCTGGTTTCATGCTGTCATCAGTCTTGGGGTGTCCCCTCTGAAAACCTCCAGTTCAGCTTCCTCTCAAGAGCTATGTGATCAGAATAGGACAGGTGGATGTATTTGCTGAGATCTGAAGGTACTAGTTCCTTCTATCAGGCCGTCTGCAGGGATTCTCTCATTCCCACACTATACAAGTTAGCCCTAGGAAATAAAATCTACACTCGTTCACTCACAGTTGGCCAGAGACCAACACAAATGGGTCTAGAAAGTCCAAGGAAAGAGAACCCGCTGACTTGTTAGGTCAACAACTCCATGCCAAGTTGATCTCTTGCAACTGAAAAAAGAATTCACAATCACTCACCAATACATCTCGAGGCTGTTCAAACAGAAACTCTCCTTCCTTGCCAGCCAATGAAATCCAGCAATAACTGGTTAATTCAACTACCAAATCCCTGCCTCTGCGAACAACTTGCCCTATCCACTTCCCCTCTGCCTGCTGCCCCCCGCCCCTTCCTTCTTCAGGCACGCGTGAACGAGCTGGTAAAACCAGCCCTCCGAAAGGACCACCGAGGACCTTTAAGGACCTGAGGGGATGGAGCTTGCCTCCTGAAGCAATGCAGCATCCATCGCGAAGGGGCTGTTCCCCATGCCCACACACGCAGGAAGTCACGGAGGAGGATAAAGTTTGATTATCCTTCTTGGCCGTTCCCAAAGGGCCGAGAGAGGACGAGGGAGCGGCCCCGCTGGGGTCCTGGGCTGCTCTCCGGAGGCAGTGCCCAGAAGCATGGCACTGCCACTCTCCTGACACATACACCAGGCAGCCGCGGCAACTCAGGACACCCCAACCCGCCCGGAGGAGGAGGGAAAGGGGACAACTTGCACGGGGCTCAGTACGCGAGCGATGGGGCAGAGCTGTTTTAAAAAAACGGAGGGAGGGACCGAGATCGGGGGCGAAGTCTGTCAGGGAGAGGTTCAAGTCCCGTCCCTTCCCCGCCCTGGTGCCCCGGGTCCTGCGGGAACATCCCCGCCATCGCCCCTCCTCCTCCTCCACTCGGCTTCCTCCGCCCTCCCTCCCTTCCTGGTCGCCGCCGCAGGCGCCTGAAGGGCACGGCGGCTCCTCCGTGCCCGGCAAGCTCGGGAGCGGTCGCGAGTTGAGGTAACTCGCCCGCTGCCCCGGCGGCCTGCCCGCCGGCGGCTCCCACACGCCAGCGCCGCCCCGCCCTCCCCGGAGCCGCCGGGCGCGCTCGCTCACCGTCCGGTGGTGCTGCTGCTGCCGGTGGCGGCTGACGCCCAGCCCGGGGAAGCAGCCGGCAGTCAGCGCTCCGCAGCCGCCGGCGCCCCCGCCGCCGCCCCGGGAGGAGAGGAGCAGCAGGAGCGATCTACCTGCGGCGGCCGCCATCTCTCAACTGGAAACGGCGCCGACCCAGGCAGCGCAGCGGACGGCCGGGGCGGAGCTAAGACCCGCCACTCACCGTCGCCGGGCCAACTGCCGCCCTTGGCTGAGTTGGTGAGGCGGAGCTTCCTGCAAGGCCCAATCGACAGGCGGGAGAACCACACTTGAGGCTGCCTGTCACTTGCAGAGTTACCTATTGTGGGACATAGTCAATTACGGGCAAATTCTAAGGAACCGGTAATTGGCACCCGAGCCCCTCAGAATAGCAGCACTAGAGATGGCATATTCGATTTGGCTAATCTTCACCAAGGATAAAGCTATGATAAAGGTAACTGGGGAAACAGATATTTGTGCTAAGCTTTGTACTTTGTGAGTGTTCTAAGTTGGCAAAATATGTACCAAATTAGTAATCATAAAACGAGGGATGCTAGAACTCTCAGTGACACGCCCAGAGTTATCATTCATAACTGATGGTATTTGGACACGTTGAAATTAACCCTACGTCAAAGGGTGATCTAATGACCGTGCTATGTAGCATAATATAGGAGGGGTAGAATGCTTATGATATCAAAGTCCCAGAATGAGTACAAGCCTTCAGGGTGAATTAACAGACCTATATACATTTCAAATACTCAATTCATTTTTACAGCACTTTTTAGACTGATACTCTTACACTCTCCAGAAGGAATAATCATTTTCTTACTATCTTTGACCCTGTGTGCACTTATTAAACTATGGAAACAGAACATGTTGGTAATGCAATAAAAGTCATGTAAAGGTTATCCTAATGAATTTTCATAATTTAAATAAACTAGCCAATAGGATACACTTTGGAATAATTCTTGATTGCTTTCTCTTGAAAAATACTTCTTTCCCCAAGAAACAAGATCATAAAGAAAGCTCATTAAAGACTGTGAAAGAAGTACTTTCTTAGAAGAGGATTTCCTTGCTGTCTGTTATTATAGGCTGGTTAGTCCTCACACCTTCTTTTAAAATGTGAAGTAGGAAAACAATTTGGTAAGCAGCTGAAAGTATTACTCTAGGGACACCCGGGTGGCTCAGTACGTTAAGCATCTGCCTTCTGCTCAGATCATGATCTTGAGCCCAGAGAGCCTGCATGGGGATCTGCTTCTCCCTCACCCTCTGCCCCACCCCACCCTGCTCATGCTCTCTCTCTCTCTCAGATAAATAAAATCTTTTTTTTTTTTTTTTAAGTGTTACTTGGGGCCCCTGGGTGGCTCAGTGGGTTAAGCCTCTGCCTTTGCTCAGGTCATGATCTCGGGGTCCTGGGATGGAGCCCCACATCAGGCTCTCTGCCTGGGATCAAGCCACATATCAGGCTTTCTGCTGGGCAGGGAGCCTGCTTCCTTTTCTCTCTCTCTGCTTGCCTCTCTGCCTACTTGTGATCTCTCTCTCTCTGTGTCAAATAAATAAATAAAAATCTTTTTTAAAAAAGTATTACTATAAATTCTGGAAAACATCTTTAGTAGTGTAGCCTTAGGCAATCAAGTTGAAACAAAAATACACCACATACAATTTTATTTTTTTTTTTAGGATTTTATTTATTTGACACAGAGAGAGAGATTGCAAGTAAGCAGTGAGGCAGACAGAGAGAGAGGGGAAAGCAGGCTCCCCACTGCACCGAGAGCCCGATGTGGGGCTCAATCCCAGGACCCTGAGATCATGACCTGGGCTGAAGGCAGAGGCTTAACCCAGTGAGCCACCCAAGCACCCCCACCACATACAATTTTATTTGATCACTTATTCTAATAATATTTTTTAAAGTTTAACTGAAATGGTATTTGCTTGGCCAAGAATTGCTAAATAATGAAGTGGGGCTTTTGGTTTGTTTAATCCTTCCACCCCACCCCAGAACATTAAAATGATTGGCTTCTCCGGGTGAGAATATCACACCACTCACCCAAATGGTATTTATTGCCCAACAAGTGGAACCTGAGAGCTCAAGAATGAGATGAGCTCCCCCACATTCAACAGCTGCACATACTAATCCCCCCGTAGCTGGAAATCTGTGACATTACTGGAACAACTTCACTTACAATCATTTTCTGTCCATCTATATTTATCATATCTGCATGTTATGTATCTAGCAATGCTGTGCCATCTCCTCCTTCTCACTAGGATTGCCAGGAATTTTACTTTTGTTGTATTTTCTGTTTCTTTTGCCATACCTGCCTATGAATCAGGATTGTCTATCCATCTCCAACTTACACTTCAAGAAGTTCTACCAGAATTGTCTTTCTCCTATTTTTCCAAATACAGAAATTAGACATGCATCCTGAAGTTCTGAGATTTAGTCCTATGCATTTGCAAAAGAACCACAATAAAAAGATTTTTTTTTTAACTGCATAAACCTGAAACTAGAGGGATTACCAAAAGCTTCCTTCTTAGTTACTAAGGGTGTCATCTTTTGTCTACCAAGATAAAACCACTGATGCACCCCAGGTAGGCTGTGTAATCTGAGGTTCCACTGACCAAATTGAGTTCTAATAATCCAGGGCTAGAAACTATACAAACGTTAATTACCTCCTTACATAGAAAATCTTTTCCATAGCAGCAAAGGAGATATCTTACATGAGTTGGTTGGCCAGGCCCCATAATAAGAAAGTGTGGATAGTTTAACAGAAAATATCCTCATTCCTAAAAAATAATAAATTACATATGAAGGGAAAGGGAATTAATATTCACTGAGTAACTGTTATGCCAGGCACTGTGCTGATCACTCTGGAGATAATACTTTTTTAAAAGATGGCAAAGTGGCCACAAAAAAATTAAAAACTATGTTACCTTTTGAGAATAAAAAATTAAAGAAAACCTAAATGTTTTCTAATAGGAATTCGTTAATAAGAGACTAACCCTAGGGGCCCCTGGGTAGCTCAGTGGGTTAAAGCCTCTGCCTTCAGCTCAGATCATGATCCCATGATCAGGTCCTGGGATGGAGCCCCGCATTGGGATCTCTGTTCATCAGGGAGCCTGCTTCCCTTCCTCTCTCTCTGCCTGCCTCTCTGCCTACTTGTGATCTCTATCTGTCAAATAAATAAATAAAATCTTTAAAAAAGAGAGAGAGAGAGCGACTAACCCTATAACAGAATATTATACAACCATTAACAAAATGAATTATTCCATCTATACTTTAAAAAAGTAATAATATGGGACAGCCAGATGGCTGAGTCAGGTAACCATCTGCCTTCAGCTCCGGTTGTGATCCCAGGATCCTGGGATTAAGTCTCGAATATGATCCCTTGCTTTATCTCTGCCTGCCACTCCCTCTCCTTGTGAGCTCTTTCTCTCTGACAAATAAGTAAATAAATATGTAATTTTTAAAAAGTAATAATCTAGTGCAGATGAGCCTTTTTAATTTATATATGTAAAAGTTACTTATGTATACTTTTATATGTTATATGTGTATTTCAGTTACATAGTGACTTGGAAAAATAAACAAGAAACATGTTAGCTCTGGAGACTTTTGAGAAGTAGCTACCCTTTAGAATGGTTTAACATATTCCCATCTGCATGTTATTTTTATCATTATAAAAACATGGTCACTAAAATCTACATGGCCGTAGAGTTGTTTTCTGTGCCAATCCTTAAAACAGGTTGATCTTTTTTTAGCTAAAACTAATCAGAACAGATTTCCTGGAGCATGAAACCCTAACTAGGCTTCCTACTAAAATGTACACAGAAGTCAGCTCCCAATTATGACTCAACTCAATGGAGTATTTGCCTAAAAGCATTCCAGAATAGCCAGGATAGGTGATGCACACAGTTCATTGACACGGGTAAGAAACCATAACAGGATCTGCTTAGACATCTGGGGGCTGTGTTTCATGGTTCACAGATGGTGTGAATTACTATGCAAGTGAAATCACCAATTCTTAAAGAATAGGGAAAAAGTATATGAAGAAGGAGAGCAAGAGGAAAGGGCTTACCCTCAAATATTTATCATCTCATAAATCACAGCCTTGATCTGTTTTCTAGCTATTTGGGACTCACTATCTTCCCAGGTATCATTTCCCATTTCTCTACCCCTACCCATCTGCAGGCATCTCGCCATCACTACCACTCATCTTCCCATGACTTCTCTGTTTCTATAATCTTTTATGTTTTTTCTCAACCTCTCTGACGAGAAATATTTCTAGTAAGTGTAGCCGAACTCCTCGTAAACCCCGTCACATATCCCTTCCTGTCTGTATCCACATCTAGTCTCACTTCATTATACACACATTTTTTCCTTCCTCATTTTTATTTCTCTCCTTTTCTTCCCCTATTACTTCCACCCCACTTACTCTAATGTAGACTTGCAACCTGACACTGGATTGTGTGCATACTTTACATACATCATTCACATAGGTGTACTTACATATGACCTCTTAAGATTTTTGTGTGCCAGGAGTCTCATGCCCCAACCTCCAAAGAATGACTGACTCCATACACATTTTGAAACTCAGAGACCCTCTAATCAAACATTATTTCCTATCTGCAAGTTTTCTTCTATCAAGAGCAGAACACCAGGAAAACACTCAGTTGAGGAGGGCAGGGCTTGTTCAAATAGGACCGTCTTTGTTCACATTTCTTAAGATCTGAGAGGTTGGCAGTAAACAATAATGCTGTCGCTTTTGTGTTGGATTGGTTGTGGCTTTCTAGAGCCTTTGCTATTTACTAGACCTTTGGAGTCAGGATGTCTTTTGCCTCTATCTGAAGTAATTCAAAGGCACAGAACACTAATTTTGCACTCAAATAAATCACACGACCATAGGAATTCAGCCCATATTCTGAAGGAACTGAACACCATTCCAAGTACCCAAAAGTGCCAAAAAATCATAAGAACATTCTCTGATAAGACTGAATCAGAACAAAATGCCAAATTGCTAAAGTGCTCTCCTCTCTCAGCAATCTTCAGGCATTTACTCCCTATACCCTGAATATGCCCTGACCTTTCAACCTTCAACTCTGTCTGTCCCTATAGGCCACCTACCTGTTCTACTCTTTTGAAGACCAGCTTTGCCTCCTGTGAGAGTAAATGTCCAGGTAAAACTAAACTCTCATAATTTATTGTTTGACTTTGTATCATAGTACTTTGGCACTTGATGTGAGCTGATCTGACAATGAGGTTGGCCACACTCCCTTGGTTATCATACCTATTTGAATAGACTAATCTTGTTGGCTGGGCCACAGTCCCCTTCTCTCATCTTCTAAGTATAATCTGTATCAAAATTATTTGTGTTACTATATTTCTCTTACAGAACTCTTCCAAGTTAGTGTTGCCAACCTGGCAAACTAATTTAAGCTAACTCTTTAGATTATGATAAGGACTCCGAGGATTGCCTCTTTCATACAACATTTAAATTTATAGGACCCTACCAATGCTAATACTTTCTACCAATGCTAATACTTAATACCAAAATACTTTCACAAAGTATGACAGGTCTAACAAGATAATGCTGGGGCGATAGGGTGCCTGGGTGGCTCAGTGGGTTAAAGCCCCTGCCTTCGGCTCAGGTCATGATCCCAGGGTTCTGGGATCGAGTCCCTCATCGGGCTCTCTGCTCGGCAGGAAGCCTGCTTCCTCCTCTCTCTCTCTGCCCGCCTCTCTGCCTACTTGTGATCTCTGTCAAATTAATAAATAAGATCTTTTCAAAAAAAATTCTGGGGTGAGATAGTCCATTTAAAGTCTTCAAAAATTTGTTAAAACCTAGCCACATTAGTCTACCTACTTCAAGGTCAGATTTGTCTTTATATTATGCTGAGTGTTGCCCAAATTTCAGCCCCTCTGAAACTAAACAAATTTAGTGTCAACTGCTATATTCATTGTCCTTCTGATACATGCAAATAGTCTTTATCAGTACTTATTTATACGTGAACGCATAAAGACTCTGGGCTGTGGGTTGCACTTGGTAGGAGGCAGAAGGTGGAAGAAGCTGTGGGCGTGAGGCTGGTCATTGCCAGTTAACAACAGGTGCGAATACTGCTCTTTAAATTTAGCCATTGCACTTGGCATCTTGTCTCTCAGCCGTCACTTATGGCAACCACTGCTGATTTGGAAAGGATCAAGGAAAGAATGACAGAAAGGGTCACATTTATGAAAAGGCGGCGAGAAAAAGGACTTTGTTCTCTTTTATTTATTAAAAGCTAGCCTAAGAAATAAAAAGCAGCATGAGACTTGGAAAATGTAAAAACAGCTTAAAAGAGTAAAAGGGGGAAGAAAATTATTCAAAGAGATAATAATTATTAACAAATCATTCTTAATTAGACACTTAAAAAGCCATTCCAGCTGCCAAAACTTGGGAGCAAAATTATCTAAAATGTGGGTAGAGACTCAGAAAATAATTACAATTAATTGTGAGTTGGGGTAAGAGGAGGGGACAAGACCCGCAGGAGGATAATTCATTTATTCACTCATTTGATCAGTCAGTCAAGAAAAATATACTGAATCCATCCTATGTGTTGGGTATTTATATGTTAGGAGAAACTTCCCAAAATTCACATTTTTTGCATCGTGTATTACTTTTTCTAAAACGTTCATTCTAACCTTGAAATAGGATCAATTCTTCCCATAACTTTGCAGTCCAACATTTATAGATCATTCAAAAGAATTGCGGAAAGATCCCTTGAGTTATCTTGGAGTCTCAATATAACATAAATTTAAAACATATTGCCAACATAATTAATCACCCAACAAAATTAGTAAGAAGACATATGAAGAAATGGTAGGGTTTTTTTGTGCTATCATTATGTAGTAGGTTACGATTCTATTTAAATAGTTTTTAACTAGTTCATTGCCAGAGTATGAAGAAAATTTTAATCTCAGAAAATTATAAGACATTGCAGCCCTCCCTTCACGCCTTGCTCTGCTAAGAGGTACAGATTAGGTTGAAACAGGGTTCCTTGGCTTTTCCAGCATCAGAGAGAATAACTCATTTAATAGACTTGTTAAAATTTAAGCAAGATTTATAACACCTATAGATACTACTACTTTAAGGCGCTGAAGCAATTGGTTCTATTGGCTATTCAATCAAAATATGATCCATATTAAGAAGAGGAAATTTTCACATAATATCACTAGATTATAAACCTAGGATAGCATGTAAATGGGTGCTAATTCAGAATCCTGAGCTATTTGGGTTATTTTCCATGATATTTTATAATTATTATTAAATTCCCATAATATAGAACTCATTTAAGGGGATTTGAAAAAGATTGTAAAGCTCTGATGGTTCTTCTAAAAATAGGCCTTTGCTGCTTTCTTATCAATTTTGTGTTTTGGAAGATGAAAAAATATAAATATAGACAATTTCCTTTTTGCAAACATGGGTTTTCCCAAAAACAGGCCTGGGAAATGAAAGAATCTTGTTAAATCAAATTTTACATATAGGTTAATAGTAAGCAAGCTGGGGCACTTGGGTGGCTCAGTGGGTTAAAGCCTCTGCTTTCAGCTCAGGTCATGATCCCAGGGTCTTGGGATTAAGCCCCGCATCAGGCTCTCTGCTCGGCAGGGAGCCTGCTTCCTCCTCTCTCTCTGCCTGCCTCTCTGCCTGCTTGTGGTCTCTCTGTCAAATAAATAAATAAAATCTTTTAAAAAAAAAAATAGTAAGCAAGCTAACTCTGCAAAGTAAAACCCTAGTTAATCATTTCCGGAATGCATTCTTTAGAATTGTAATCGGCAATCTTTGTTCCACCCTAGCAAATAAATTTTAACACATGGTCATCACAAACAATAGCTAACTAAAAGTATCTCAATAAATAAGATGGACTTCAGCTTATACAAAATGCCAAGTGTGTTAGTTGTAATACTTGTGCCCAAATATCTCCTTATATTAAAAAATCTGAAACATTTCTTGAATTTAATAAGAGAGCTTATTGTAGTACAGTATTCTAACTACAATAATGGCTATCCCTGAGTTCCAAGAGATTTATTCATTATTTCAATAAATAAGGTGATTTGTTGGTTTGGTTACCACAGCTAAAAAAGAAGCAAACAGACAAAAGAATCTGGCCTCAAAAACTTACCATAATGAGGTAAGGGAAATAGGAGAGTTTTGTAGAAGGGCATTTTACTTATTTTTTGAGAATGTGGGAAGGGATCTCAGGGGATTCCTTTGGTGAGATCTGACAGATTAGTGGGAGTGCATGCCAGATGGAGACTAGTAAGATATGATACCAGAGAGGCATCAGGAATCAGTTACATAGCATCTTATAAACCATATTAGGGAATTTGGACTTTATCCAAAGAGTATAAGTTAAGCCTTGAAGAATTTTAGAAATGGGAGAGATTAGAGGATAGATTGGAGACCAGAGAGACTAGAGGCAAGAAAATAAATTAGGAGATCTAGGCAAGAAATGCCAACAATATGGTTTATAGTATTGGTCATGGGAAAAGCAGACTAATTTGAGAGAGACTGTATATAAGAAGTTGAATTAAAAGGTACTGGTAGGGGCGCCTGGGTGACTCAGTGGGTTAAGCCGCTGCCTTCGGCTCAGGTCATGATCTCAGGGTCCTGGGATCCAGCCCCGCATCGAGCTCTCTGCTCAGCAGGGAGCCTGCTTCCTCCTCTCTCTTTCTCTCTCTGCCTGCCTCTCTGCCTACTTGTGATCTCTCTCTGTCAAATAAATAAATAAAATCTTAAAAAAAGAAAATTAAAAATTTAAAAAAATAAAAGGTACTGGTAGGGTGCCTGGGTGGCTCAGTGGGTTAAAGCCTCTGCCTTTGCCTCAGGTCATGATCTCCGGGTTCTGGGATCGAGCCCTGCATGGAGCTTTCTGCTCAGCGGGGAGCCTGCTTCCCGCCCCCCCCCCCCCCCGCCTGCCTCTCTGCCTACTTGTGATCTTTGTCTGTCAAATAAATAAATAAATAATCTTAAAAAAAAATAAAATAAAAGGTATTGGTAATTGATAGGATATTTAGGGGTGGGAAAAATGAAGGAGAGTTCTAACTGTCTTACCCTGGCCACTTGGGTAAATGCTGGTGCCATACACTGACAGAGAAAACAGAGAAAAGATTTATTGGGGAAGATGATGAGTTAAGTTTTGAAAATGTATGACAGGGGTGCCTGGGTGGCTCAGTCAGTTGAGCATCCACCTCTTGCTTTGGCTTGGGTCATGATCTCATTTGTCATGGGATCCAATCCCACATCAGGCTCAGTGCTCTGCAGGGGGTTTGTTTGGGGGATTCCCTCTCTTAGCCCCTCCCCCGACTCACACATGCACCTACACATGCTCTCTCCCTCTAAAGTAAATAAATAAATCTTTAAAAAGAAAGAAAAGAAAATGTTGTATGACAAGTGACTTGAGACATCCAAACAACGATACTCATCAGATAGTTGGTTATTTGAGCCTGATGAATAGATTGTAGAAATAGATGTAGGGTTTATTGGCATATAAATAGTTGGTAAGGGAAGACATAGGAGTGGTTGAAACCACCCAGAATGAGTATGGAGAAGAAAAGATGAAGAAATTGGTTTCCAATTAATGTTCTTCCATAATACATGCTTAACAAATATTTGATTTGAGTAAATGAATCAATGAATAAAAACAGGAGTCAATGAAATCTAGAAGACATTTTTAACATTTGCACAGGACTTTTTCAGTATTCAGTATTGATATTCACTGACCTCAGACAGTTAGTGCTTATGAGTCGTTCAGTTTTCAAAAATGTTCTGGGTCCTTGAAGATTTTTTTTTTTAACTTACTGCAAGATTCTTATTTTGTTACAATGTCAGTATGTGTAAAGTTCCCAAGCAGAGTTCTAATACTTCAGAAAGAAGCAAATTCACATACTTGGGATAGTTCCTTGCACATAATTAATGGTCTAAAATCATATGTTCAAAGAGATTTGTGGATCAATAAATAAAATACATATTCCTATCTTCTCTCGATAGAGAATGTTCTAGTACCTCCACTCCACTGCTCTTAATGTTTGTTGAGGTAATTCAGTCCCTAGGGCCATTTAATCAAAGGAATAACATGTGTACTAGTAATGCTGCCTAGGCATATTTTTTTTTTAAAGATTTTATTTATTTATTTGAGAGAGAGACAGTGAGAGAGAGCATGAGCAAGGAGAAAGTCAGAGAGAGAAGCAGACTCCCCGTGGAGCTGGAAGCCCGATGCGGAACTCGATCCCGGGACTCCGGGATCATGACCTGAGCCGAAGGCAGTCGTCCAACCAACTGAACCACCCAGGGGTCCCAGCCTAGGCATATTTTATTTATTTATTTATTTATTTTGCCTAGGCATATTGACAGAGAGCTGGGATGATACTGACACGGACTCGTGTCCAAAATATACAAAGAGCTCTCATCAATAAGAAAAAGGCAGCAACCCAATAGAAAAAATGGACAAAAGACTTGAACAGATAATTTACAAAAAGAGGAGATCAAAATAACTAATAAACAAGTGGAGATGTGCTTCACTTCATTCCCAAACGGAAATGCAAATTAGAAACCATAATGCAAGGGTGCCTGGGTAGCTGGGTCGGCTAAGCGTCTGCCTACAGCTCAAATCATGATCTCAGGGTTCTGGGATCCAGTACTACATGGGGCTCCTGGCTGATCAGTGAGCCCACTTCTCCCACTCCCTCTGCCTGCTGCTCTGCATACTTGTGCTCTCTCTATCTCTGTCAAATAAATAAATAAAATATTTTAAGAAAGAAAAAAAAAAACACATAATGCAATATAGCATTTGAAGCCCAGCAAAATACTCAAAATGAAAAAGATGAAAAATACCAAGTTTTGGCAAGGACATATAGCAATCTCAACTTTCATATGTTGCTGGTGGGAGTATAAATTGGCACAACCACTGTATCAGTCATAAAGCAGTCAGGAGACAGAAACCACACCAATTACTTGAAGAGGCAATTTAATATAAAGAATTGATAATAAAGTCCCATTCTCTAGTTTTAATAATTCCAATCATTTTCTTTTGTTCTCTTAGCCAGAGGGATTGTAGCTGCTTCTTGCAGTTGCTACACCATGAGTCTTTCAAGTTCTCTTTTTACCCTTGCAGTTAGTTAGTTAACATCTTTCTACCTAGTTAACAATTATTTATATTAAATTATCTCCTCTCAAGTAACTGGTATGTTTTTCGTCTGTTAAGTGATACAGAATTGATCCCAGGAGTGATCCAAGAAGCCGACTGTCAACTACAGAATTGGAGAATTGTTGTGATTAAGTCTGCGGGCTTGAAAGCAGAACTGAACTCTTCATCAATAAAAAACACGATACTAGAGGGGCACCTCGGTGGCTCAGTTGTTAAGCGTATGCCTTCAGCTCAGGTCATAATCCCCGGGTCCTGGGATAGAGCCCTGAATCAGGCTCCCTACTCAGTGGGAAGTCTGCTTCTCCTTCTCCCTCTCTCTGCGCCACTCCCCCTGCTTGTGTGCTTTCTATCTCTGTCAAATAAATAAATTAAATTTAAAAAAAAAAGAAACATGATGCTAGAAATACGTGGCATGCAGTATATTCACATTTAATCAAATTATCACCTGTAGGTGAATGTGATTAATTGCCTTCTGAGTAAGACAAGTTTCTTGGGATCTAAATGGCTGCTGCACTTTATCAATATGGGAATAATGATGACTTTGAGGACTGTCATGGGGCCTGGGACCTAGATACCTATAGATGTGGGTTTTCCATGTTATCGAGAGTGGAAGTACAGGAGTGAGGGTTTTCTCTTTGAAACTGTACACCTCTTACATCCTAGTCACCAGCAGTGATCCTCCTACACACTATGGGAGTAGTTCAGATTTAGAGATCTTTCTGGGAAACTACTCTGTGCACATGGGAGGAATAATTGAGCTATTAAATTCAAAACTGGCCAAATTACTAAAACACACATTTCTTTTACAAATAAAAAGATAGAGACTGAAAGGCAGAAATAAAGCGCCTTGGAAATAATTTAGTCTTGGTCTCTGATTGGACCAAAAAAAAAAAAAAATTACAGAGATCCAGAGAGGTAAGTACTGAGGACCTACTAGCGCTAAGTGCTTTAATATGTATTAGCTCATTTAATCCTCTCACTAACGTTATGATTAAGAATTAGCATTCCCCTTTTGCAGATGAGGAAATTGAGCTTAAGTAATTCATGCTAACTCAGTACCCGAACTCAGGAATGAAGGACTCCAGCATCCACACTCTTAACCATTAATGTAATCTCTGGAAACCGGCCTTATCAATATGCAGTTCTTTTTTTTTTTTTTAAAGACTTTATTTTTATTTACTTGAGAGAGAGAGCAGGTAAGAGAGCACAAGTTGGGGGACATCCAGAGGGAGAGGGAGAAGCAGACTGCCACCAAGCAGACAGTCTGACCTGGGGCTTGATCCCAGGACCCTGAGATCGTGACCTGAGACGCCTAACCAACTGAGCCATCCAGGTGTCCCTCAATGTCATACTGTTGAAGCTACAACTCATCATTGCTTTTCCCCCAGGCTGAATAAGGATACAATGTAGAGGGGAAAGCCACACAGAAGGTTAGACCTGTGAAAAATGAGTTCTGAGAAAAATTAGACCTGCCAAAATTAGTTCTCTAATGCAGTCTCAGTCCATGGTGACGTCATTGAAGTCTAAGCACATACCTTACTTGTCCAAAGCCACAAAGCTATTTTTCCCCCAAAGGAGAGGACATTTATTTATTTATTTATTTTAAAGGGTTTTTTTGAGGGGTGGGGTGTTTTTGCTTTTTAAATAATCTCTACACCCAATGTGGGGTTCAAACTCATGACCCTAAGATTGATAGTCTCATGCTCTTCTGACACTGCCAGCCAGATGCCTCTCACAAAGCTATCTAGTGGCAGAGGCAGAACTATAATCCAAGTTTCATGATACTCAAGGCAAATTTTTTTTTCACTATACCGCTAAATCTGCCCCTCCCACATTCTCTTTCTTCAGAGGTGGGTATTGGTATAGAGTCCAAAGTTCTTATTGACTCTTTAAATAGACTGGCTGATGTGAGACAGGCAGGCTTGTTCATTAAATGTACTCAGCTTCCCCTTCCTGATCTGTATTCAGTGCCACCTCCCTTTTGGTACAGTGGAAGACAGGGCAGCTACTATGTGCTGTGCTGAAAAGACCCCTGTTTCAAACTGCTCTCCATGACCTTTGCCTGGATACTTCAAACTCTCACAGTGTTTGCTCCCTTGGGTGGAAACACTGGAAACCTCTGCTAAAATGCCAATGGCCAGTATAACTAAAGGAAGGTCTTGTGGATTCCTTAGCTAGAATTAGCTTACGCAATTAGCACTCATCTCGAGGAAGAGTCCTGAAGGAGCGGGACTCTGGAGAGATTAAGAGTTTTGCACCAGAGGGGTGCCTGGGTGGCTCAGTGGGTTAAAGCCTCTGCCTTCGGCTCAGGTCATGATCCCAGGGGCGAGCCCTGCATCGGGCTCTCTGCTCAGCAGGGAGCCTGCTTCCTCCTCTCTCTGCCTGCATCTGTCTACTTGTGATCTCTATATGTCAAATAAATAAATAAAATCTTAAAAAAAAAAAAAAGAGTTTTGCAGCAGAACTGAATGGTATAGGACAACCTGAGACGGGTGAGACAGGTTACACTGGAACTTTTGGGGACAGGTCATGGCCATATGAAATCACTGAGCCCCTGGGGAGGTGAGAAGAAAGTGGAGCACGTTTGTATAAATTCGAGAATGAGACCTTTTCTGAGCATCTTGGAGAATGGTGCACAGACTAGATTTCTACTTTTACTGGCCCACCTTGCACACTGAACAACCATTTGTGAGAGACTTGTGTAAATCACGTGCATCATCATATCGCTGGGGGGCTGTCGTGCTTGCCAACTCTGCTGTTGCTCATTTCCCCAAGATAGCCACAGAAAAAAGGAGAACTAACCTTCCTAACTCACAGCCCTCAACGAATTTACTGAGCTCTTACTCTGTGCAGTCAGTCATCACAAAAAAAAAAAAAACTCAGTGAGCAAGATATTATTTTCCCAGCTTTACAGATGAGGAATATAATAGCCCAAAGAATTTGAGTAATTTCCCTCAGGCACACAATGAAGACATCATCCAAAGAGGCCAAGTACAGTATGAGGAGCTGAGTCAAGCTGGGTCTGTCTGATTCAGGCTTATCTTTGTCTCCCTACACCACACCTCTTCACAGAAAGCTGCTTCCTAGAGTTTCCATACTTGCACATTTCCAGTTATGCCATCCCTACTCTTTACTACACCGCGTTGACCTTCAAGGGTCTAATTTAACACAGGTAAGCACACAGGTTTCTCATTTGTAAGTGGACCATCTGGCAGGCAGCATATGGAAACAGACCCTTTAACAAGGTCATAGGAAGGTTAATTAAGTCTAGCTTGTAAAGTATTTTTCTAAAATCTGAAATAAAGAAAGAAAAAAAATACAGTTAATGATAATATTGAGTACTAGTGGGGTGCCTGGGTGGCTCAGTCAGTTAAGCACTTGCCTTCAGCTCAAGTTGTGGTCCAGGGACCTGGGATTAAGCCCCCGTTCATCAGTCCCTCACATCTGCTTGTGCTTTCTCTGGCTATCTCTCTCTCTCAAATAAATAAATAAAATCTTTAAAAAAGCAATGAGTACTAGCTAACAGCAAAGTGTTATCCTGGGTGCTATAATAAACATTATAACATCTTGCTTAATCCACACCATAGCCCTTTGAGGAAAATACTAAACAAGCCCCCCCCTTTTTTTTTTTTCCAGATAAGTAAAACATGACATTAAGAGTTTACTTACTAAAGATCTCCTGGCTAAAGTTAGTGGAATCAAGATATGAATCCAGGATATCTTCTACCACATACTTTTTCCTCTATATTATCTCCCCTGATAAATGGAACAGTTTAGTACATGATAAAGATCTCAAAGAAATTCCTGTAGGATCTTATACCATTAACTCCAAAGTAATCACCCTGAGACCTTAGGGTTACTGTCATGATAAAAATAGTAATATAAAGGAGAGTTTGTGTTTTTTTAATAATTCCATTGATATGTTAATTTCTTTGATATGTTTCAGTATACTAGATGATTAGCACCTTTTGGGTAAATGCCATGTTTTTTACTTTTCCTGTTTCTTTCACTCACTCAATCATTATTGAATCACTACTGAACAATATGGATCTTTCACTGTGGAGAAGGCACTCTAGTGCCTAAAACTGAGCTTGGTGTATAATAAACTCAAATTTTCATTGAATGATTAGTTACAGAAGAAAGAGGCTTTACCTGAAGTTCTCTAAATGTAATTCCATAGGAATTAATGATTAATGATTTTGATAATTTCATCACCAAATTACTAAGATAGTATTCCACAGGTAGGGATTGGGTCAGAGTCTATGTCTAGTGTAACAGCTTGAACTGGTGATAGCAGCAAATGCTAGTAATTATAACTTTTAGGGAGTAAGTAAATTGAAAATAGTACTTGTTTGCTTTTTCTCTTAACATTTTATTTCTTTTAAAAATGTATTTATTTTATTTTTAAATGTATACATTGTATGTTAATTAATTGAATTAACATATAATGTTTTATTTCAGGGGTACAGGTTTGTGATTCATCAGTCTTTTTAAAAAATATATTTTATTTATTTATTTGAGACAGACAGAAGGAGATCATAAGCCGGCAGAGAGGCAGGCAGAGAGAGGGGGGAGCAGACTCCCCCTGAGCAGAGAGCCCAATGCGGGCTCCATCCCAGGCCCTGAGATCATGACCCGAGCCAAAGGTAGATGCTGAACCCACTGAGCCACCCAGGCGCCCCTCATCAGTCTTATATAATACCCAGTGCTCATTATATCATGTACCCTCCCCAGTGTCCATCACCCAGCTACCCCATCCCTCCACCCCTCTTTCCTCCAGCAACTCTCAGTTTGTCTCTAACATTTTAAAGACACTCTAATACCTAACATTTGGCTATGCTAATATCAAAAGTTTGTAGCCCAGTTTATCCATTAATGTCCTCTACCTTGTTTTACAAAGTAGAGGAAATCCTTTATTTACAGCAAGTCAACTCATAGTTTTCACTTCAGGACTCAGCCTACAACCAGTAAGTTCATTTATAGTACTCTTAGTGGACCCAAAATGAACAGGCATATGGTGCCCAGACTTTTGACGAAGTGCATTTCTACCTTCTTGCAACAAAAAGAGCTACAATCTGATGTCTAATGTCTATACTTTGGTGAAGAAATATACAAGAAAAATAGGTATGCCAAACAAATATTCCCACATCCAATTCTCAAAAAGTCATCAAGTAACCTTAGGTTTATCTAGAAATTGTCTCAAACGTAAAAATAAAAATATTGCCATAGACTTCAGTAACATAGTGGAAAGGGTATTGGAAGTGGTTTTGGAGAACTGTATTTTGTTGGTTTTTTAAAAAGACTTTATTTATATTTTATTTATTTATTTATTTATTATTTTTATTATATATTATTTATTATATTTATTTATTTGACACGGAGAGAGAAAGAACACAAGCAGGAAAGGAAGAAGCAGACTCCCTGCTGAATAGGGAACACAAAGTGGGGCTTGATCCCAGGGCCCCAGGATCATGACCCGAGCTGTAGGCAGACACTTAACCAACTGAACCACCCAGGCAACCCAAGAACTAGATTTTAAACCCAGGTCTAACTACAATACAATCTGTGTGGTAAAATACTCAACTTCTGCTTCCTCATCTGTAACACAATATTCTCCTCTCTGGGTTTTTACAAAGTTTAAAAAAATAATAATGCACATGAAGCTAAGTGGCACTCTAAAAAAAAGTCAGCTTAATTAAAACCAGAAATATTATGTTAAATATGTTTCTTTTTTTCTTTGTTTTTAACAGGAAAAAGACCAAATAGATATTTAATAACATGTATACCTCCTGTATACATGAGAGATATCCAGAGAAACTAAGTAACCCCAAAGAAGTCTCTTTATCTGCTAATTTGCTGGAAAAAAAAAATTATGAAGAAATAAGATATTTGTTTCTTTCTTTGGCCCCTACCTTCCTGACATTCTAATTTATATAAAGAGTTTCACCATTGAGGAAGTCTATATGAGCTTTATATCCCTTCCAGCAGGGCAAAATGCCCATGTCCTCACGTAAGTTATATGAGAAGAGTATCATGTGTCAGCTTATATAATGAGAATTCATCTCACTGTATTGTATCTCTTAAAATCTTTTTTATTTAGTGAAAAGTTTTTTGACTTCTGAATTATGACGTCTCATTCACTCAGTTTTACAAGGTTAAACAGCAGATCCCTTAAAATGTGGGACAAAGATGACACCCCTCCCCCTATTTCTATTTTTTTTCTCTCCTTCCCTGGCCTATTCTCAGAGCTTAGAATGGACCACATTACCTCTTAGACTGAGACAGTGGACTAGCCAACACTTTGAAAAACTGAGGTTTCCAGGTTGCTGATTCATACCTTCTTTAAGCAAAGATGATTGTTTCTAACTTATAATGTATTTTTTCTGACACCTAATGAGCTTCGGTCAACCAAGACCTTTTTTATATAAGCAGCAGAAGAAATGACGACGTGCAAAAAGAATTGAGATTTTTTTTTTTTCCCTTAGGTAAGCCAAAATATGAATTCTTCTGTCCATCTATAATGAAAAGTTAACTGAACTCACGCTGGTTTGTCTCTAACAGCATTCGGTTGCCACTTTTTGATGAAGTTCCGCAAATTAGTCCTGCAGCATAATGGCAGGATCAATGGACAAGGAGTTAGAAGACTTGGACTCTATTTTCTGTTCTAGCTCTGGCTCATTACCATTTCTTTGCCCTCACCATCTTCTATTATTACTTGGAATCTCAATTATATCAGCAATGCAGAAAGATTTAGAAAAACCACCCTGTAAGCTAACCAGTAAGATGCAGCAGTCTTAGTTCTGCAATTGGTGGACCGTTGTGGTCTCAGGCAAGAAATTGGCTAACTTGGCGCCTCAGTTTCTTTATCCATGAAGACATGATAAATTATTTGTTCCTCTTTTCCCACCAGTTCCCTCACAGAAATGCAGTAATGGAGATGGTATTGACGCTATAAAAGATTTTGACCTCTCCAGGCTGTTGCTAAGTAAAGAGAAAGTCCTTTTTATATCTCATTTTGCATTTTCAGGTACTTAGTGCTGCCTGAGGTTGACCTATGTCAGTTCTATTTGGAAAAGATTATTTTATATACAGTTATTCTTTGCAGAATATTTGCAGAAATAAAACGGGTCATTAAGAATATGCTCCAAGAAAACAAAATTTTTTCAAAAAATTTGTGATTGTTGGCTGTTAAAAATTCTTCTGATTCAAATGATCACACTAGGGGTGCCTGGGTGGCTCAGTGGGTTAAGCCGCTGCCTTCAGCTCAGGTCATGATCTCGGGGTCCTGGGATCAAGCCCCGCATCAGACTCTCTGCTCAGCAGGGAGCCTGCTTCCTCCTCTCTCTCTGCCTGCCTCTCTGCCGACTTGTGATCTCTCTCTGTCAAATAAATAAATAAAATCTTTAAGAAAAACAAAAAAATGATCACCCTAATCATTTTAACTTGAAAGAGACAGCTTGTTCATTTGCTGTCTAGACAGCAAATACCAGCTAAAAAATGAGGATACCACTCAGTTGATCCTAGTTATTCCAGGATTTTTGTAAAATAGCTAAGACAAGTATGTAGGTACTGAGTGTTCTTAAAATCTAACAGTAGCTGACAGATAGCTTCTAATCTTGGTTTTGTGTGTGTCAAACCTAAGAATGTTATAGGAATAGTCACCTATCTCATGTAGATAATAGGAGCATTGATAGATAATAAGTCTATCCTGTCTAATTGCTAGAAGAATGATTATCCTTACAATGCCCATTTTAATTTTTGAGGATTGTGATGGTAATGTATCTTGTTTTATAATCTTTCCCCCCACTTTTTTTGTATTCAAGATGTGTTAATTGGGATGGTTTCCCACTCATCTTGATTCAGGGTGCTTTTAGTGCTGCTTGCATCTGAAGGTGGAAGCAGCACTAAAAAGCACTTTGCTTTTCCTCCTGTGGCTGACAGAGGACAGTGGAAAAGCCAACACACAAACTTTCGTTTCTGCATGGCTAAAGATGGTGGTGATTTTATAATATCCTCGGCATTTCATGGCCATGAAGTAGGAATCAGGCTCTGCACCAGGTGTTTCTTCTTAGGTTTCCTCTTCTCTTCTGAAAAGGGATGGAGGAGATCCTTCTCAAGGAGAATGTTCTCATTGGGAGGTCATCACTGCTGAAAGGCTGTTGTACAATCTCTTTGTCTCAGCTTACGAACAGATTCAAAGCTCAGGCAATGAAGGAAAAAATTCCTAGACTGAGACATAAAATTGTATTAATTCAAAGACAGGTCTGAAACTGAAAAGATCAATTTATAGGGCAAAAGAAATAGAAGAACATATGTACCAAAATTTGCAGCCAAGGAAGACCCGAGGTGTCGAATTGAGCTGGTAACTGACAGAGATTCCTATGGGCAAGTCAGAACTGCATGAGCCTAGCAACAAGTATTGAGGATTAGTCACTAGGTAACTGGAATCCAAAGGCAGGAAATCCAGTTACTTTGGTTACAAAAGATACACATAACCTATCAATCTCTTCAAGGAGAGATCACTCGTTCATTCAGTAAACATATATTAAGCACCTATATATGCTGGACACTATTTTAGACACTGGGAAAGAAGCAGTGAACAGAACAGAGTTCACTGAACTTGTGTAGCTAGTTGGGGTGTGGGGGGAGGGCAAACAATAAACAAATAAATAAAATACATAGTTTGTCCATAGAAGTAAGTTCACAGAGAAAATTTAAGTGGGGAAATTCTGGGCTTGGGAATCCATAGAGCTGAAGGCAGACACTTAACAACTGAGCCACCCAGGTGCCCCAATCAGGTTGCAATTTTATTTTTTAAAAGATTTCATTTATTTATTTGACAGACAGAGATCACAAGTAGGCAGAGAGGCAGGCAGCAGGCGGCGGGCGGCGGGGGTGGGGGGGCGGGGAGCAGGCTCCCTGCTGAGCAGAGAGTCAGATGTGGGGCTTGATCCCAGGACCCCAGGATCATGACCTGAGTGGAAGGCAGAGGCTTTAACCCACTGAGCCACCCAGGCACCCAAGGTGGGTAGCAATTTTAAACAGAGTGATAGAGAAGCCCTCCCTGAGAAGATGGCATAAAAGCAAAGACTTGGACTAGACAAGAGAGGAGACAGTCATGCAGGTATCTATGGAAGACTGTTCTAGGCCGTGAATAGAGCAAATGCAAAGACCTTAAGGCAGGATCCTGCCTAGCACATTTGAAGAAAAGTCAGGAAGCCATCTTGGAGCAGAGTGAGGCGAGGGGAAGAGTAGTAGATGATGTCAGAGAAGTAAGAGAGAGACACCAGTTATGTCGGGCCCTGAAGATCATTGTGAGGCATCTGGCTTTTCTTTGGGTAAGATGACAAACTATCAGAGAATAGTGAGCAGAGAAAAAGCATAACGTGACTTCTTAAAGCTTAAAAGCTTAAAAGGAGGCATCTGACTATTGTTTTGAAACTAAACCAAAAGGGGGGAATATGGAAGCAAGGCCATTCAGGACACTATTCCAATAATCCAGCGAAGAAAGAAAAGGAGCTCAGACAGGCTGTGGTGCTGAAGTTGAGAAGTAATCAGAAGTGATTCTGAAGGTAGAACCTTCAGGATATGCTAATGGACTTGAAATTTGGAGGGAGAGAAAGAGAAGAGTCAAAGATGACACCAAGATTTTTGTCCCGAAAAAGTGGAAAATGGGGATGCTCTTTATTGATATAGGGAAGAATGTGGGAGGAGTCTTAACCATCTTTGTGTCCTCATGGCCCTAGCACAACGCCAAACACTTGGGAATGTTTGCTGAATACCCATAATCTAACCTGAATCTAGCTTCTGTGTATTTGAGATCAGAGTTGTTCTAGATACAGGACTTACTCCTTGGGGTTACTTAGCGAGGGCTTGGTTCCAGACTCTGGGAGGAGATTAAAATCATTGATATGCTAAAGCTAACTTGTACTAGCTAGCGAGAACCAACTGCTAAGTTTTTGAGATACTGCAAGCCAGGTGGTGAATACAGTGTTGTTGTTTTTTAAATTAACATATAGTGTATTATTAGCCCCAGGGGTACAGGTCTGAAACACAGTTGTTTTTTAAACTTGTTACATACACTTACATCTGGTAATTAAAAACAAAGGTAAAAGTACCTAAAATTCATCACTTCCTCATTATTTTACTACATTTTACTACTATCTGAGCCCTTAAGGTTATTTGTGTTTGTTGTATCCATACGATAGAAATCCTGCAGAATGGTATGCCACGGTGCATCTCTTCCCAACTCTATGTTCAGTGTTGCTATGTCAGTAGCTTTAAAAGGGCTGTGGTGTGAGTATTTACAATACAGAAATTGGCAAACGCTACAAATGAGGGCTCTCCCCCATCCCTTTCCTGACTCAGAGTTGCTTAAATCTGTAAGTGGAAATTTAGTCATGTCACCTTTGAAGACAATGACAGGGGATGAGCAAACTGTTACTTTTTTTTTTTTTAAGATTTTATTTATTTATTTGACAGAGATCACAAGTAGGCAGAGAGGCAGGCAGAGAGAGAGAGGGGAAGCAGGCTCCCTGCTGAGCAGAGAGCCTGATGTGGGGCTCGATCCCAAGACCCTGAGATCATGACCTGAGCTGAAGGCAGAGGCTTAACTCAATGAGCCATTCAGGCGCCCCCCGTTACGTATTTTGTGAATACACACAGGTATAGGAACTGCACTCGGAGTATTTTTTATAGCATATGGTTATGCAAGAGGTTTTCCCTGTTCTGGTGAGCGAGGGTTGGGGACTGAGGAAATTGTAGTAGGAAAAAGACAGGGAATTCCACATAGGGAAAGAAAGGCCTTACTGATTGACCCAACTAGGAATTGCTGAAAAAGACTAGCATCTATGGTCAATCAAGGCCTTGGTAGAATAAACCTGGAGCAAATTACAAACTGTTAACAGAGGACATTAACAGCTTTGGACAGCTTATTTGTTTATCTGATATTACAAGGGATAAGGAGAAAATGGGGACTAGTCAATGCCATGAGTAGTGACTGCATATTTGCAAAACTTTCCTATATTAACAATCTTGTAGGGGTGTCTGGGTGGCTCAGTGGGTTAAAGCCTCTGCCTTTGGCTCAGGTCATGATCCCGGGGTCCTGGGATTGAGCCCCGCATCGGGCTCTCTGCTCATCGGGGAGCCTGCTTCCTCCTCTCTCTCTCTCTCTGCCTGCCTCTCTGCCTACTTGGGATCTCTGTCAAATAAATAAATTAAAATCTTAAAAAAAAAAAAAAGAATCTTGTATTTTGTGAGGCCTTGTAAAAAAGAAACATCAAAGATACTAAAGACACTCTCTAATTATTCCTGTGAGACAGCTAGAAAAACAGCATAGTTTAGTTTTGTCATTTTTATTTTACAAAGAAGAAAGCTGGAATCCAAGGAATAGAAAATAAATGGGTTATTGAGGATAACAGAGTGAGTGAGAAAATTTAGGGGGGGAAAGTGTATTCATATATATACGTAGGTGTGTGTGTTTATATATATATAAACAGGCAACAGTCAAAAAGACCACAGCATTTAGTGATTGATTTTGCAAGGGAAGCAAGAGTTAAAATATATTATTAATTACAAATGTGGCAATTAAAACAACAAAAACGTGGAAATGAGAAAGGAGACTATGAAAAATACATCTTCGATCCCCAGTTTTCCTCAAATCTTTCTACTTCACTGATTCTAAATGGTTCCAAAACTGTTCTTTTTTTCCTATTCCTTAAAAATATTCATTCTTCATCTCCCATTCTCTCCCATTGGCTTTTTGTTCAAAGCTCAGTCTTTTTTATTTATGATGTTTTCGCAAAGTTGTTTTGCATAACACAGTAAGAATTCATATTTAGCAGAATCTCTTGGTTTGAGCATTAGCCTTTTTTTTCCCCCAGACAAATTTACAGATGTGAGGATGTAGAATTACTGGGTAAAAGAATAGGAACATTTTGAAGGCTTATGGGTTTATCAAGACTTTAGTGATGTATGAGAGTACCTATTCCTTGTACCCTGACTTATTTGATATGATTGTTTAAAATATTTACTAAGTTCCTAAAAGAAAATGGATATTTTATTAATGTTTTAGTTTTCATTTCTTTGATTACTAGTGAAATAATATTTTTTTTCATTTTTCTCACTAATATGGTATCTTTTACTATCCACTTCTTTGAGACTTAGTGTGCTTTTATCAATTTGTATCAATTTCTTTATATAAGAAAGACAACAGCCCCTTGAATTTGGTAGTTTTCACAGATATTTTCCCATTCAATTGCTGCATATTCACTTTGGTTAACTTAAAAAAACTCATATTTTCCTTTGAGTCTCAAAAAATTGCTGCCAGGTATATAAAAATAATTACCTTTGAGAGGCTTATTACATATTCTGTTCTATTTTCTTCAGATTTTTCCATTGTTTAATATTTTATACCTACTCTTTAGTTCATCTGGAATTTATTTTGATGTATAGTATGAGAAGATGCTCTAAACTACTTTTTTCTTTTTTTTAATTTTTTAAGATTTTATTTATTTATTTGAGAGAGAGTACAAGCAGGGGGAGGGGGACAGAGAGGGAAAGTGGGGGAAGCAGACTCCCTGCTGAATGCAAAGCCCGACAGGGAGCTGAACCCCAGGACCCTGAGATCATAACCTGAGCCTAAGTCAGATGTTAAACCAACAGAGTCACCTATGTGCCCTTAAACTAATTTTTTCTAAATTGATAACCATTTGGGGGGCATCAGTCTAAGTCAGTTGGTAGAGCATGCCACTCTTGATCTCAGGGTTGTAAGTTCGAGGTCCATGCTGGATGTAGAGATTATTTAAAAATAAGATCTTAAACAGATGGATAGATAGATAACTATTTTGGAATGGTTCTTCCTTTCTTGACTGACTCGTGAAATCCCCTGTATTACATTTTTCTTTAAAGATTTTAATTATTTATTTGACAGAGAGAAATCACAAGTAGATGGAGAGGCAGGCAGAGAGAGAGAGAGGGAAGCAGGCTCCCTGCTGAGCAGAGAGCCTGATGCGGGCCTCGATCCCAGGACCCTGAGATCATGACCCGAGCCGAAGGCAGCGGCTTAACCCACTGAGCCACCCAGGCGCCCTATTTATTTAAGAGAGAGAATGAGCAGGAGAGGCAGAGGGAGAGAGAAACCCAAGCAGACTCCACACTGAATGTAGAGCCCAACATGGGGTTTGATCATACAACCTTGAGATCACAACGTGAACCAAAACCCTGAGCCAAAACTAAATGGGATGCGTAACCAACTGCACCACCCAGGCACACTGACCCCATATTACACTTTAAATTCCAGTGTATAATGGACTATTTCTGCCCTAGGCTATTTTTTTTCCACAGGTACTTCCCTATTTTAATATAGTAGCTCTGCTATATTATTATATTCAATTGGTTTTGTCCTTTTTTTTTTTTTTTTTTAAGATTTTATTTGCTTATTTGGCAGAGAGAGATCACAAGTAGGAGGAGAGGCAGGCAGAGAGAGAGAGAGGGAAGCAGTCTCCCTGCTGAGCAAAGAGCCCGATCTGGGGCTCCATCCCAGGACCCTAAGACCTGAGCCGAAGGCAGAGGCTTTAACCCACTGAGCCACCCAGGCACCCATTTTGTCCTTTTTTATAATTAAAAAATGTCTCATCTATTACTTGCATTCTTATTCTCCCAGATCAAGTTCTGAATCATTGTACCTGTTACAAAGACTTTGGTAGTAACGACAGTCATTTTGTTTTTGATGGAACAATATTTACTTCCCTAATATTACTGATTGTATTAGCAATTATTAATTAGGTTAACCATAAAGAAAGAAGTTTATAAAGTTAACTCATACTATTGAATTCTGTAGGATTGTCTGATGTACTTCTAAGTCTTAGAATTTGGATGAAAGAAGATTTTTTAAGTCTTAAGAGTGACAGGGGCAACTGGGTGGCTCAGTTGGTTAAGCAGCCAACTCTTGATCTCAGCTCAGGTCTCTTTCTCAAGGGGATGAGTTCAAGACCTGCATTGGCACCATGCTAGATGTGGAGCCTACTTTAAAAAAAGAAGAAGAAGAAGAAGAAGGGGCACCTGGGTGGCTCAGTGGGCTAAAGCCTCTGCCTTGGGCTCAGGGCATGGTCTCTGGGTTCTGGGATCCAACCTGAGTGGTGCTCTCTGCTCAGCAGGAAGCCTGCTTCTCTGCTTCTCCACCCTCCCCCTCTCTCTGCCTGCCTCTCTGCCTACTTGTGATCTCTCTCTGTCAAATAAATAAAATCTTTAAAAAAAAAAAAAAAGAAGAAGAAGAAGACGTAAGAGTGACAAAAAACAACTATGCAAAGTTCTCCCTGGGAGGCTATTTTATGATTTGGAAGAAGAAATATTTCTCTTTGAAGCAAATAAATACGAAGAATATAAAACTCAAAGTGATTGAAAATATAAATTTACATGCTTTTGAGTACATTTTATATCTTTCAATAAACCTTTCACAATGCTTCTAAAACTGAAGCCTAAGCATTGTGAACAATTTAACAACAGAACTACTTGTACTCATTGTTCTAATTCAAGTTATTTTCCACATACATTAATTTCCCTAAACATCACTTAGAGGCCCCTAAAAGTTAAGATTTTCTAAGAAGATTTTCTTCTCAAATTTATTTGTTCTTCGAAAATAATACAATTCTAAAAAAATAGTTTAATTCTAAGAAACTGTATAAAAATTGAAAGAAGCTGGGATGCTTGGGAGTCTTAGTTGGTTAAATGTCTGACTCTTGATCTCGGCTCAGGTCTTGATCTCACCATCATGAGTTCAAGCCCCATGCTGGGCTCCATGCCTATTTAAAAAAAAAAATTGTGAGAAGTTGAGAACCACTGTAACCACACTAGTCTAATTATGGTAAATATTTTTTGGTACTTAAAAAAGTGGAATTTGCATTCCTGTGTTCATTTCAGCATTATTTACAATAACCAAGATATGGAATTCACCCAAATGTTCATCCATGGATGAATGGATAAAGACGGTGTATATATAGACAATAAAATATTGTTCAGCCTTTAAAAAAGAAGAAAATCTTGTTATTTGGGACATAATGGATGAATCTGAAGGACATCATGCTAAGTGAAATAAGCCAGATGCAGAAAGATAAATCCTGCATAATCTCACTAATATGTGGAATCTAAAATAATTATACTCAGAAACAGAAAGGCAAATGGTGGTTGTTTGGGGCAGGAAGAGAGAAATGGGGAGATACTGGTCAAGGGATATAATGTTTCATTTATACAAGATGAATAAGTTCTGAAGCACTAATGAACAACAACGTAATTATAGTTAACATTATCATATATTGGAAATTTATTAAGAGTATAGATCTGGGGCACTTGGGTGGCTCAGGGGGTTAAGCCTCTGCCTTTGGCTCAGGTCATGATCTCAGGGTCCTGGGATTGAGCCCCGCATTAAGCTCTCTGCTCGGCAAGGAGCCTGCTTTTTTTTCCCCTTTCTCTGCCTGCTGCTCTGCCTACTTGTGATCTCTCCTCTCTGTCAAATAAATAAATAAATAAAATCTTAAAAAAATAAAAAAGAGTATAGATCTGAAGTGTTGTCACCCCATATACACACAAGGCATAATTAGGTGACATGATCAATTATGTTAATTATCTTGATTATGGTGATTATTTCACAATGTATATGTACTTCAACTCAAGCTGTACACCTTAAATATATACAATTTTTTCTGAGACAGAGAGAGAGGGTGTGGGGCAGGGAGAGGGGCAGACAGAGAGGGAGAAAGAGAATCTTAAGAAGCCTCCATGCCCAGCGCAGGGCTCGATCTCACGACCCAGAGAAGATGACATGAGCCAAAATCCAGAGTCAAACACAATAACTGAGCCACCTAGGTGCCCCCATACAATTTTAAAATTTTCAACTATACCTCAATAAAGCTGGGGGTGGAGGTGTAAAAATTAAATGCCATTGTCCTCACAAGAACTACTAAGCTTTCACACTTTTAGATGATTCTTTACAGGGCTCCACCATACCGTCCTCTCTTTAATATATGAGTGTAAGTCAGATGAAAGGTAGCAGAAATATTCAATTTGGAGTATTTTCCTAGGAGTCTATGATAATTCTTTAGAGTCTTATCTACAGTTGTTCCTAGCAATGTTTAAGTTTCTTTATTATTTGACAAAGGCGTTAGCCCTCCAAAAATAACCAGGAAACTGGACTTGCCTGATAGCAACAGAGCCATTCTTTGTAAATGGGAAGCAGAAGGCATGAGTGGGAACTCACAAAAAAACAGCTTCATATGTCCTACATTTCTTTTTCGAAATGATTCTATCAAAGATATTTTATTATAATCTTGGTTTCTGTTATAATTGGCTCCCATTTCAAAAGAAGCTGGCCGTGCTGGAAAAAATGTCAAGAGTATCCAAGATTTATATGTTCCCTTTTGTCATTTGTAAAGTCTTTGAGATATGATTTAATTTTCTCATCTTGCTTTTCTAAACTCTTGCTTATAAAACACATATCTTCTACCTCTGGTTTGTCATGTTTCTTTACACTGAATATTTATACATTTTCTAGATCTCTGTATTACTTGATTTCCGGTTGCTGAACCTTGCTCTGCTGTCTTAATAAAGCATAAATGGTGTCTGCTGTGAAACTAGGTTTACTCAGGCCATTGAATAACCACACCCTTATAATTACAGATTTGGTAGTCTCCACAGAGTGGTACAGTCAGCACTAAAATATTATGCCACAGGCATTTATGTAAACACTATTTTTGAATGAATCTGGAAACCAGCCAAGAAAGTCACTAAACATTGAGAATGTACTGCTTATTCTTCATCTCTATGCAATTAATAAGCAAAAAATTTAGTAAGAATGATCCCACAGTTACAAAAGTATGACTTTTTATGTTTTCCACAGCTCAGAAAAAGTCTGCTTCCTCCTTCCCCACATTATCTAATAACTGGCAACTGTTTGAATTATGCTGGGAAAACTTAGAATAAGGGGGATTCTGGAGGGAAAGTGATAAGAAATCAGTAACTGTCAGCTTCAGTGCTGTTCCAGAAAACAGTCAAAACCTTTTAAGAGTGGGCACCTGGGTGGCTCAGTGGGTTAAAGCCTCTGCCTTCGGCTCAGGTCATGATTCCAGGGTCCTGGGATCGAGCCCCACATCGGGCTCTCTGCTCGGCAGAAGCCTGCTTCCCCCTCTTTCTCTCTGCCTGCCTCTCTGCCTCCTTGTGATCTCTATCTGTCAAATAAATAAATAAAATCTTTTAAAAAAAAAAAAAACCTTTTGAGAGTTATCTGCAACAATAGAGGTGGTTAAGTAAACTATAATTAATTTACACAAGGGAATATTACATAGTCATTAAAAATAATGAGTAAATTTGTTTTTATTGAGAGAGATTTGAGAGAGATTATGGAGAGATATTTATAACACATAAATTGATAAAAGGAGCATATAAAAACATGATCTCACTTTTGTTTAACATAAGAAAAAATAGTACTTGTATATCTGCATGAAAAGATATGTATCAAAAATATAGCTTGTGGGTGATGAACTAAATATAATTTAAATTTTCTTCAGGTTTTTTGTATTTTCTGAATTTTTTATATTGAATATTTCATTCCTTTCATAATCAGAAAAGACTAGAAGGATATTTCTATTTTTAAAAATGATATATATGAATTGCTTGTTGATGAGAAAACAGGTTCTCTCTCACCTTTTCCATCTTTAAATTCTGCTTGCATCTGAATGGTGTACTGGTACATAGAGGCTCTAGTCCCAAAGTGGGGAAGATGACTGTTGCTGGCTCCAGACACCAAAATGGTATCCATAATTAAGTCCAGCAGATAGAGACAATCTCCCTTATGAGCTCCAGCAGAAATATCATAGGGCAGACTGATTGTCTTGACATGAATTAGGAACCAAACCGTAGAGGGGAGTGGGTGGGAGTGAATAGATGTAGTTTTCTGATGGGACAGATCTTGGCTACATTATACTCTCTATGGCCAGGGAGGAGAGATAGTCTACACTGAGTTGGTTCCCAATAGGGAAGAGCAGTTTAACCCCCTGAAGAAGAGAGGAGGAAATGATGTTGAGGAGACTAAAATAAAAACTATCCATTTCAATACTCATTCTAGACACTCATAATAATGATAATGAAGTTCTTAAAAAGTTACCACAGGGATGCCTGGCTGGCTTAGTCCATAGAGTATGCAACTCTTGATCTCCGGTTGGTGAGTTCAAGCCCCACATTGGGCATAGAGATTACATATATATATATATATACATATATATATGTATATATAAACACACACATATATACACACACACACACACAGGAATTACCAAAGAGTTTTTCAGTATTTGAGAATCAGAAACCATCCTTCAGGGACGCCTGGGTGGCTCAGTGGGTTAAAGCCTCTGCCTTCAGCCCAGGTCATGATCCCAGGGTCCTGGGATCAAGCCCCGCATCGGGCTCTCTGCCTGCTTCTCTCTCTCTCTCTCTCTCTGCCTCCCTCTCTGCCTACTTGTGTTCTCTGTCAAATAAATAAATAAAATCTTAAAAAAAAAAAAGAAACCATCCTTCAGTACCTAAACCACAGTACTTATTCATTCAATAAACATTCATCAAGTATCTACTATGAATGTCATACTCTATATCCTACTGGGATGAGCAGTGAACAAATAAAGACAAAATACACCTGCCCTCGTCCATCTTACATTTTCAGACAATAGTAACAACTCTAAAAAATGAGTCTGCAATTGGTCTCTGGCTGGGATTTTTACTGCCGTAGTTAAGATAAAAGAAAACGCAATTTGGCTTTCATATAATTTTTTTTTTCATTTGTCTAGGGTAAGATCCTTACTCCTGAAAGAAATCAAGCTGAGTCATGAGATTTACAAGCAAATGAGAAGAGTACTGGCTTTTGATAATGATGGAAAATTACATTATCTAGACACACCCCCAAGGTCTTCTGTAGCATCCTTGTTTTTTCCTTTTTTAAAAAAGATTTTATTTATTTGTTTAACAGAGAGAGAGAATACAAGCTGGGGGAGTAGGAGTGAGAGAAGCAGGTTCCCAGCTCAGCAGGGAGCCTGATGTGGGATTCAGTCCCAGGATCCTGGGATCATGACCTGAGCTGAAGGAAGACACTTAACGACTGAGCCACCCAGGCACTCTGTAGCATCCTTGAGCTTTAATTTCTGTGTCACCTTACCTGCCTTCACAGTGATGCCTGGCAAACCAATCTCATGGCACATATTTAATTTCAAGCAAAAAGTCCTCTTACTGTTGAGTGGTAGCAATGAGCAAACTCCTTTTTGCAGGTCAGTGGGTTAGAGTACATGGATCAGAGCAAGATATTCTTGTTCTGTTTTTTATCTTGTTAGCATTTCTCTGCTATGGACTGCAAGTCTGTCCCCATTTCCCCCAAATTCATATATTGAAACGTAATTTCCAACATGATAGTATTTGAGATGGGCCCTTTGGAAGGTGGTTAGGTCATGAGGGTGAAGACCTCATGAATGGGACCAGTGTCCTTCATATAAAAGAGATTCCCTTGCTCTTTCTGTCATGTAAGGACGCAGCAAAAGACCGGGAGCAATTGACGAACCAGGAAGTGGTCATCACCAGACACTAAATCTGCCAATACGCTGATCTTGGACTTCACAGCCTTCAGAATTGTGAAAAATAAATTTCTGTTGTTTAAGCCACCCAGTCGATGATATTTTGTTATAGCAGACTGAACAGACTAAGACATTATTCTTGGTATAGCCAACACCTAACACTGAATTTTAAAAGCTTTGGAAGGAGAACAAAAGCAAGTTTTGGCAAATGTATCTTTATGATTCTCTCTTTTTTTTTTAACTTTGAAGAACATAACAAGTATAACTCCCTAACACAGTGATTCTCAACTCTGACTACACATTAGAATCGCCTTTTAAAAAATAACTGGGGAGGGGCAGTGGGAGGTGGGGATGGAAGGTGAGGATGGGGCACTGATAATCCTATAAAAGTTATTTTAGGTGATTTTAATATGTAGATAGGGTTGAGAGCTACCTAAACAATAAGACATATCCACGTGGGGCAGTGATGAATATTTTTAATCTAGAACACTTGGGTATCTTCATTTTTTTTTTTTTGAAGATTTTATTTATTTGGCAGACAGAGATCACAAGTAGGCAGAGAGGCAGGCAGAGAGAGGAGGAAGCAGGCTCCCTGCTGAGCAGAGACACCCCCCCCCCCCCCGCCTCCCGATGCGGGGCTCAAACCCAGGGCCCTGGGATCATGACCTGAGCAGAAGGCAGAGGCTTCAACCCACTGAGCCACGCAGGCACCCCGGGTATCTTCATTTTGTTGCCAGGCTGATTGTCATCCATGAATCACTTAAACGTTTATCACTTATCCACCTTTAAAAGAAGGATAAACGATCCTGCATCCATTCATCCATCCACCTTCCTTTCCTTCTTTTTCTCTCTCCTTTTCTCTTTGTCACTCATATATTCATTCAATCACTCATTCATTAAACAAATATTTATTAGAGATAAATACTGTGCTACGTACTAAGGATACAGAAAGATAATTCACTTCCATTCCAGTTTTATAATATTAATAAGGTAGCACGTGTAACTCAATCATCTTGAGATTCTCAAGTAAAGTTCAATTTAAAAAAAAAGTAGTTGAAGAGGCACCTGGGTGGCTCAGTGGGTGAAGCCTCTGCTTTCAGCTCAGGTCATGATCCCAGGGTCCTGGGATTGAGCCCCACATCGGGCTCTCTGCTTAGTGGGGAGCCTGCTTCCCTTCCTCTCTCTCTCTGCCTGCTTCTCTGCCTGCTTGTGATCTCTGTGTCAAGTAAATAAATAAAATCTTTTTAAAAAATAGTTGCAATCCTGCTTGATTTACTTTGTAAAAAAATGTGCGGAAGCTTGAGTTGCTGTGTTAGACAAACATCAACATTCCTGACCTTCTGTGCTTTCAGTAAGTCATATAGTGAGCTATCCATCTGCCACAGTGTGATTTTCAATCTTCCATATAACAAATGAAAGAATGTAAATGCCTATAATTTATTAGGTTCTACATAAGAAAAGATTGAGATACTATCAACTTTACATAGAAATTATTCTCACTTACTGTTCACACATCTTTGGAATATTTTGTGAGATTCTATTACTTCTGATATACCAAATCCCATGTAGACTCTAGCCACGTGTGTTGATCTTTGACTTCTATCCAATTCCCAAATCTGGTTACTTTGTAGATGAAGGCAGAACTCTACATATTAAAATATAAATGGATGCTTTTTCGCTTGAACTGTTCATGCTGTTTTCTCCATTTTTAAGCTCCAGGTTGCAGTATAACAGCTGGTCAAAAGTACCACGCCAGTGACCAACTCTGAGACTCGGATTGCTAGATCCCTCTTGGGAAGCTGGACATTATCATACTGCTGAAATAGTTACTGACACATATTTAAAGCTAAGAACAAATCCAGGCTCACTTCACCCACAGAAGCACCATAATCATTTCTGATGCACTAGTGCACCCACCTAACTCCAAAAGACAAAAGAAAAGTATTTTGAATTAAAATCAACATCAGTACGAAAACAACAGCAAGGAATAAAGGGAGAACAATCTTCCTGCCAAGAACAAATTCAAAGCTAATAGATTCCAAAAGAACAAGAACAAGCCTTACCCATAGCATAAAGTTCCCTATAACCAGGAATTGGATATTGGTACTGCCACATAATTGTAATTATTATGAAGCATGAATTTGCTCATAAGAAGAGAGATAAAATCAAAAAAGGAGAATTAACAGGAAGGGACTAAAGTAATTCTATGTCCAGATTTACATTTCTGAGATATATAACCATTCAGTACTCTCCATGAATAAACCATTATGGCCTAGGAAATAATATTATTACTAATAATACCAAGACTAGCTAACAATTACTGAGCATTTATTTATATTACGCCAGGCAGTATCAGTGCTTTACATGCATTATCTCATTTAATCCTTATAACAATCTTTTTTACTAATGTTCCCATTTTTCTGGATGAGAACAATGAAGCTAAGAATTTATGTAAATTGAGTAAGGTAACCCACTATCCTAATTTATCACTAGAGATTATATAGCTACAGCCACCTGGGACTTCTTAAGTCTTCTGTATCTTTGCAGCTCCTCTGGGCCTTTTGCAATCTATCTGTCACCAGCAATAGACAACTCTCTAATGGCGATACTGTACACTGGCAAGGAGTTGCAAACAGAAAGCAATTTGAAGCTGCTGACTGTGTGTACTGTACATAGTTGCACCCTCCAGTTGGGTGCAAATGTGAAAAGAAAGCAAAACCCATCAATATATATTGTGGTAACTAATTACAAGGAAGAACATTACTAAGACTAATTCTTCCTCTTTAAAATTAAAAAAAAGTTAAAAGGGTTAGGGGTTTTAAAAAAATTTGTTCTCTCTTTGTATTGAAAAGTAGTAAATACACACACACAACCAACTCTTTCAGTATCTTGCACCAAATGGAGCTGACTTCATTGTGAGTCGATTGTGAGTCACTAAGGACAGGTTTCTGGCCCACGACATACACTTCCATATGTTTTGAACAGCCTACATACATTCGATGTAGGTCTCTATTTGACTTCTGGATTTTAAAACAAGTTTTAAAATTTACCACCCATAACCTTCAGTTTAACAATGATACTTAACTTCCATGCATATAGCAGAAGGTTTAAAGAAAAAAAAATCACTGACTCAGGAAAAGGTTGCGGAGGGGGGTGATTCTGGTGATAAGCTTCAGGAAATATAAATGAGCAGATGTGTAACTTGTCTTGGGAACCCCTTGAAGTGTATCCACATAAGTATTTTCAATAAATATAGGAATGTTGGGCTAATATTTATAGGCTACCTACCCTGTGTTGGCCATCATGTCAGAAAAACCAAGGTCATGTCCCCAAAGTTGATATTGCTGCTGGGTCCCCCAGGAACACAGTTGAATCTAAGTGAGGTGATACACAGATACGACTGTTTAACAGTGGCTTCTAGCGGCTGCAGGTGATCTACTGTTAGTGCATCTCACATTTGACCGTACATGAGAACCACCTGGAGAGCATGTTAAAGGTATTTTAAAGATTACTGGTCTTAATCCCAGAGATTCTGATTCTGTAGATCTGGGGTCCTGTGGGAAAATTTGCATTTCTGATGAGTATTTAGGTGAGAGGGAAGTTGCCCATGAAAGGACTATGCCTTCAGTAGTACTAAAAGTCTCTGTGAATAGAAAAGTTCACAAATTCCGAACTTTAATCACATTCCTGTTTGAGTGTGAATCTGAATGCTATACAAGGTAAGCTCCAGAGAAAGTAGAAATATCCCTTGGCTGGTTGGAACCATGATTCTTGGAACAGTAAAAAGTTTTAAGTCTTCAATAGAGGTCCTCTGGGAAACAATCAAGAAAGGCCTTTTTTCTATCTGATGGTGTTGGAATGGTGTATACAGAAACTAATGATACTGTTTGGTTGAGTTGATGGGTTTAGTCCTAAATTAGAGAAGTAATTCAGCTTGAAGCAAATATTCTGATTCTAAGCCCTTCACAGTTATAATTTCATGATCCTGGGTGAGTGGTTGCTGAACTAGCAGCGTTAACATCACCTCGGAATTTGTTAGAACTGAATTCTTTGGGCCACACCCCAGACTTAATGAATTAGAAACTCTGGGGTGGGACCTACCATCCTGTGGTTTATCAAAGCTTCCAGGTGATTCTACTGCATACTGAGAATTGCTGCCTGACTAGGGGTTCTCAAATTCACAGCGAATTCGAATCAGAATTACCTGGGAGGACTTGTTTAAGACATAAATTCCTGTTCCTTCCTCGGTGGGGGCCTAAATTTTGTCTATTTGGGGGGATTTGAATGTAGACAACATTTACAGAAACCACCTTACCTAGAGGCTTTCAAACTTTGTTGACCAGGACCACTATTTACATGAGGACTCAATAAATACAAACCTATTTGTAACTAAAACAAGAGTTTTATAGAACCATACTCTTACACATATAATACACTCTAATATTTTCTGTTCTATTTCATTTAAAAAAAATGCTAGAGACAAAAGGACTCCCAACCACCTCCATATTTTTTTTTTAAGATTTTATTTATTTATTGACAGACAGAGATCACAAGTAGGCAAAGAGGCAGGCGGGGGTCGGGGGGGAGCGGGCTCCCTGCTGAGCGGAGAGCCCAATATGGGGCTCAACCCCAGGACCCTGAAATCATGACCTGAGCTGAAGGCAGAGGTTTTAACCCACTAAGCCACCCAGGTGCCTCCAACCACCTTTATATTGACCTCAGTCTGTACTTTCTAATTAAGTTCTTCTTCTCAGTTTATCTCTTCACTCAGTAATGGAAACCGAAACTACTCCCTCAAGCAGGAACAGCTGCCCTGAGCCAGCAAGACCCCGAATGATTGACCCCAAGACAATGATCTGTCGGGACCTTCATTGTGAAGTGACCTTCAAAGCCCACATGCATGTACCCACTGCCATTTGTCCCACATTTTCCTCATATAAACTAGAGGTATTTTCAGCCCTTTAGAGGCAGCCTTTGAGATGTCATCTCTTCCCAGCAGTGGCCTCACTGAAATAAATTGTCTTTGTTTCACCACTATTCATTTCTCTGCCATTGGATTTTGTCAGGGGCAAGTGGTCTAACCTATTCTGTCTGGGACTTCTTTTTTTTTTTTTTTTTTAAACATTTGATTTATTTATTTGAGAGAGAGCATGAGAGGGGAAAAGATCAGAGGGAGAAGCAGACTCCCTGCAGAGCCGGGAGCCCGATGTGGGACTCGATCCGGTAACTCCGACCTGAGCTGAAGGCAGTCGCCCAACCAACTGAGCCACCCAGGCTCCCTGTCTAGGACTTCTGAAGCCAGGAGCTCTTGTATTCTTGGGCCCCAGTTATGGCAGAACTACTAAACTGATTTCATGAGCTGTTAATGGGCTGTACCTACAGCCTGACAAACACACCTCGGATTGGTGCTTCACAAATGTTACAATACGTGTGATTCACCTGGAGACTTTGCTATAATGTAAACTCAAATTCAGTAAGACTGGAATGGAGCCTGAGATTCTGCATTTATAACAGGCTTCAAAGTGTTAAAAATGCCATCTGTGTATTACTCTTCCAGTGGCAAGGCCTGGATCATAAAAAGGTAAAGTGTTAAAGGATTTTTTTCTCTGTCAGTGCCCATAGTTCTTGGTCACACCATCTTGAAGAATGAGAGGTAGACCAGAATGGGGAGGGGGCAGCAAAGCAAGTTTCACTGAGTGACAGTACAAACTTCTCAAACGAGGAGGGAGTTGTCACCAGTTGCTAAGTCTAGGGGTTTTTCTGGGCTCGTTGGCCGACTGTTTTAATCTGATTAACTCTGGCTGCGCAGGTCATCCAATCAGGTTTTGTCACCTATCTATCTATGAAAAGGGTGGAGGTTTCCTTCCCGGGTGGTGTAAAATCCTTTTAAGGGTGGTTTCCTCTTAGGGGCGGGCCCTTGTCCCTGCCTGCCTGCCTTCCAGTGATCATTCATCACAAGAAGGTAATAGCAAACTTGATTCCTCTCCCAGTCACGAGCCTATTTCTCTTTATGATAGCAAGTAGACTGTGATATTTATCCTGCCCAGATGTACTGGACAGCGAGTTATCCTTAATATCATTGTCAGTACTTATGGGGTTCAAATTCTCAATCTATGTGGGTGTAAGAAAGCACTGATTTGCAACAGATCATGTCAGATTTGTCCCTTCCTGGGGTGCCTGGGTGGCTCAGTTAGTTAAGCATCTGCCTTCAGCTCAGGTCGTGATCCCAGGGTTCTGGGATCAAGCCCCATGTTGGGCTCCCTGCTCAGCTGGGAGCCCATTTCTCCCTCTCCCTTTCCGACTTCCGCCCTACTCATGCTATCTCTCAAAAAAAAAAAGAAAGAAAGAAAGAAAGAAAGAAAAAATCAGTATCAGAATTGGAAAAATAAAAGACTAACTAGGGTCATTTAGTTTTAGAACAATGATATGTGTGTCCTGTGTCACATGATTAATAAATCCCTTCAAATAGGTGAGGAAGTTTAAAGAAGGTGATGTGTGGAGAGGCCAGGGTATTGCCAAGGCAATGCTGGCTGACTGACCAGTACAGGCAAGCACCATCTGGGTGATTTCACAAGCCAGCATCTGGCCCTCAGTCTTGAAGACTAAGAGGCTGAGATGTCAGCCACGAAGTTGTGCCAAGACTCTGAGAAGGCTGGCTGACATTAACCTAGTTCATAGAGACTAATATATAAAACACAAGCGCTGGATTGTTTATTTTACAATAAAAAGTATGATTGCCAGGAGGACTAACCCTTGTGTTCTTAGGTCTGTGTCCTTTCTCTTCCTTTCAGAACTTTATACGGAAAGGTAAATTATAATTACAAGGTTGCTGGGAGAACACAGAATCAGAAAAAGATGTTCATTAAATATTTCAGATATTTATACATCATTTCCAGAATATCACACCTGCTTCAGAGCATCTTTTCACTTGGCCAGGCTTTAGAGGGCCCCTCCATTGCCTCTGGAAGGATCTATTTTCTAGACTTCTGCAACTGACTGGTCCCTATTCTGATGGAATCTTCAACCACATTAGCACATTAAGTCAGTACATCAAGTATTCTGTATATTTAGATACATGTCTCTGCTCTAACCCATAATTACATGTTATTTGTGTTCTCTCAGAGAGCAATTTAATTTCCATTTTTTTGATGGACATCTCATTTGGTCCCTTTTATTAACTACCATAGGGTTAACTATTAGAGTCAAGGAAATATCATTCTCTGCCTATTTCAGCCTAAATATTTTCCATTCTTTTTCAAACTTTTATTTCTCTTTTTAGCAAATGAAGATAATACATTGCCTAGATTTAAAAACCAATAATGCTAAAATAGTTGTAACAAAAATGGTGGAACACCGTCCTTCCCCTCCCAACACTTTCTCTGCAGCTTGATACCCAGAAGCAGCCATTTTCAACTTTTACCATCTGTTTCTACTGGCAATTCCCTCCACCCATGTTTCTAAATAGTATCTTTAGGCTGTTATTTCTTGAGTTTTCTATTCTAGACATTATTGACTGACCTCTTCCTATGGAAGATGAGGATTTGGGAATCTTTCACACCCACACTTTTTACCTCTCTTTTTTCTCAACTCTAAATTTAATGGTATCCTGATGTTTTCTTAAGTCAGTAATTAGTGTTTCCATTATTAGGATTATATAAATATTATCACTGTTGAGCCATGAGGTTTACTATGAGAGTGTTTCCTTTCTTATATAATTTCCTGAAGTTAATGATTGCCTCCCATTCCTGAAGTTAATTCTTTAAAAGCCAAAACAGATGCATAGGGTTTTAGATTTACAGAAAAATTATAAGGATAGAACAAAGGGTTATTCTATACCCCACACCAGGTTTCTCCTACTAGTAAACTTTAATATTAGTGCAGTGCATTTGTTACAATTAATGAACCAGTGAACTAGAGTTCATACTACATTCAGATTTCCTTAGTTATTACCTACTCTCCCTGTTCTAGAATCCTGCATTCTATTTTTTTAAGATTTTATTTATAAATCTTTATAACATATAGAATATAAAATAATGATTTTATAAATAAAATTTTAGAGAGAGAGAGAGCAAGCAGGGGGAGCAGCAGGCAGAGGGAGAAGAAGGTGCCCCGATGACCAAGGAGTCTGATGCTGGAGTTGGTTCCAGGACCCTGGGATCATGACCTGAGCCGAAGGAAAATACCTAGCTGGCTGAGTCACCCAGGCATCCTGAAGATTTTATTTTAAGAAATTTCTACACCCAACATGAGGCTTGAACTCACACTCCAAGATCAAGAGTCATATATTCCACTGACTGAGCCAGCCAGGTGCCCTGCCCACATTCTATTCATCAGTTCTGTCTCCTTACACCTAAGTTTGACAGTTTCTCAAAGATTCATGTTTCTGATGACCTCGACAGTTTTGAGGAGTACTGGTTGAGTATTTTTGTAGAATGTCACTTAGTCAGGATTTGTCTGATACCCTTCTAATGGTTACGGGGGGTGGGGTTATGTTTTTGAGGGGAAGATCATAGGGAGAAAGTGCCATTTTCATCCTTTCAGTATAGTCACTGTGTCTGCTTTGGTTTGTTTTTCCCTCCTGGAGGCATTTCTTCTAGAACCTTCTCCCCTGCTCCAGTTTGGATTTGGTGTTGCCTGCCAATTGTCACCCAAGATTTATCTTCACATTTTTTTTTCTTTTCCTTTTTAAATTTTATTTATTTACTATGAGAGAGAAAGGAGAGAGAGAGAGCAAGCAGGGGGAGCAGCAGAGGCAGAGGGAGAAGCAGCCTCCCCACTTAGCAAGGAGCCCGATGTAGGACTCGATCCCAGCACCCTTGGATCATGACCTGAGCCGAAGACAGATATTTAACCCACTGAGCCACCCAGGCATCCCTACCTTCACAATTTTCCTTGAGATTCTTTAAGCTATTCCTCTGTACTGGATTTCTATTGCCTGGATCTCTTTTCTTCTTCCTTCTCTCCTCTCCCCTGACTGGGTACAAACATTCCAGGAGTTGAGGGGCAGTCTCAGGATTTGGGAAACTCAATCCCCTTTTTAAGTTTTATGTCTCATTCTGCTCTCTACTTTGCCTAGTATCTCTCACCTCAAGGCCTTTCTAGTTCAGTTCAACAGGAGGTTGCTAGAGAAGGGATACTTGCGCTGACCCTGCCAGGGGACAGAAGGGACCTGTGGGCCCAACCATCTTTGTATATTACACAATCAACTTACTGTTTTCAGCTCACTTCTCAGCTTCTAACACACCCGGTAACTTCAGTTACTGATGTTTTTTAGTTTCTGCAACAATCAGCTTTCTTCTTATTGGTTTCTTTTTTGGCAAGACAGATTTCAATTTCCCTTTCTGTTTTGCTAACTTAATGACTAGTCTTCCATCTATTTTGTGTCATTTTGGTCTTTTCCCTTTCCATCTTTATCCACATGTAATAAATCATTTGAACCTTTTGATTCCACATCCTAATTATCGATGACGTTTACTCCCTATCTGTCCATTCTCACTGTCATGGTTTTAATGTAGGCCCTCGTCATTTCTCTCCTATACTGTTAACAATAAAAATCTATGTGTTCTCCATGTTTTCCATCTTTTTCCATATCTACTGCTTTCCCCATTTTCTTTCTAAAATATAATCTTATTTTTTTCACTCTTCTGTTTAAAATTCTTTGAAGTGTTCCCTGTTACTTGCTAGAATAAACTTCAAACTCTTCAAATACAATCCTTCTTCAAAATCTGTACTCTGTGGGGCACCTGGGTGGCTCAGTGGGTTAAAGCCTCTGCCTTCACCTCAGGTCATGATCCTAGGGTCCTGGGATTGAGCCCCACATCAGGCTCTCTGCTCCGCAGGGAGCCTGCTTCCCCCTCTCTCTCTGACTGCCTCTCTGCCTACTTGTGATCTCTGTCTCCCAAATAAATAAATAAAATCTTTAAAAAGAAAAATAGATAAAAAGTCACTTAAAAAAAAAATCTGGACTCTGAATACCTTTTCCTGGCCCATTCCTTGCCGTCATCCCCAGCATGGTACTCTACCTTGCAGAGAAAACTATTTTCTGACACATGCTCAGAACTTTTCATAACTCCTTTTCTCTTCCTAAACATCCTTCCCTTTTCCTCTTTCTGGAAAAGTATTTACTTGTCCATCCAAGCTCAGAGGAGCCTCTCCCAATCCCCAAAATGGATGAAGTCATTCTCTTCTCTATACTCTCACATCACCTCTCACAAACCTCTATTACAGCCTTTTTACATTGTGTGATGATTGTTACAAGTCTATTTCTCGCACAGCCTATCCTAGTCATCTTTGTACCCTTCTTTTTCCTACCGTCCCAGCTTATAGTATGATACCTAGAACACAGTAAGGCAATGAAAATATATTGAGCATTTAGTCTCTTAATAAATATTTGTTGAATAAATGAAGGCAACACATGAGAGATTTCAGGAAATCTGAGAGTCGCCACTGATGCAGTTTCCAAAGGCTGGTGAGGTCTGCAGCCGACCTCTTTGGTGCAAATAGATGGTTTTATTCATATATATTTTTTAAGATGTTATTTATTTATTTGACAGAGAGAAAGGGGACACACCAGAGGGAGTAGAAGAGGGAGAAGCAGGCCTCCTGCTGAGCAGGGAGCCTGATGGGGGGCTCAATCCCAGGATCCTGGGTTAGTCATTAGATGCCTAACGATTGAGCCATCCAAGTGCCCCCAGCAGGTGGTTTTATTAAAACGCAGGGATAGGACCCATTGGCAGAAAGAGCTGCTGTGCTGAGGTTTTGAGGGATGGCTGATTATATACTATGGGGTTGGGGGAAATAAGGAAAAATGGAGGTGTCCAAGAGGACTTTCATATACTAAAAGAAGACCCTTAGGATACTAGAGGCCTTGCTACTATCAAGCTGAGGTTGTTTTTCCCTCTAGCACAACATTAACATTAAGATAGTTGGCAGAAGGGGTGCTTGGGTGGCTCAGTCCTTAAGCATCTGGCTTTGGCTAAGGTCATGATCCCAGGATCCCAGAATCGAGTCCCGCATCAGGCTCTAGTGGGGAACCTGCTTCGCGCTTCTCCCTCTCCCTCTGCCTATCTCTCTCTCTGTCAAATAAATAACATCTTAAAAAAAAAGATAGTTGGAAGTTTCCTGGAGGAATGTCACACATATCCCACCCAGCAGTGGGGTGGGGAAGGTTGCTTGGTATCAGCTTGTGCTTTGTCCTCAGCAGGCCTTCTGCTCCCTCATCAGTTATCCTTAGGATTTTCCGAGGTCCTTATTTTAGGGGTTTACACAAAAATACGCATGCAGGCACAGGTGTGCATTTGCTTAATTGTGACTAATGACAAGACAGGCGTATAAACTTCAGACCAGCAAGGCTATAACTTAGGCAGGCTTGCCTGTAAGACACTTTGAGGCTAGCTAGAATGTAATCTCCAGAAAGCAGGAATTTTCATCTTTTTGTTTACTGTTGTATCCTCCGTGCCTGGTACATAGTAAGTACTTGTATTAGTCAGGGTACCGACAGGAAACAGATGGCACGCTCAAAATAGGATAAGTCGAGGGGAGACCATTTATAAAGGTGTAGGTGGAGTGTAGAGGAACCACAAATGATAGCAAAGTAATCCAGGGCTTATAACAGTGAGACACTGTTACACCAGCCTAGGTCTAAAAGGGAGAAGTTATGTAAAGTCGCTACCCTGCCCTTGAGAAAAACAACTGGCAGTCAGGGCCACCTCGTTGCTGGAAAGGGCACTTCTGTGAGGGTAAAGTCCATCTAAATCACAAAGGTTGAAGAGCATCAGAAAAACTCCGGCTTGATGGTTGGCATGAATGCAAAAGGACTCTAATCTTGTGTGGGGATCAAGCAGCAGGAATCTTTAAGCCAGGGCTGGCAAATGCATGGCATACATGCCACCACCATCCACATTTCCCAACCTTGCCCTGAAGGCAAGAGACTTTCTCTGTCAATTACTTCACCCAGAAAAGGCCGCAGGGTACTTCCCAGCACAGTGCTCCAGGGCGCCAGCGACCTGATAGGAAACCTAGTTGCCAAACTGGCTGGGGTCAGATAAGAGTACAAGAAGGGTGAGTAGGGTCTTTCCAGTTTGAAATAGGTCCCTAGCAGTCGGCTGGGGATGCAAAGGTTGGATCGGCTCCCAAGAGAAGAAACTGCCAGCTGCCGGACTAAGCAGATTTTGGGGGGCCCCAGACAGCCAGGCTAGGGTTCAAGTTAGGATTCTGTTCCAAAGGGAGGAAATGATGCAAATCATGAATCAAAGTGAAAATTCTACAAACTGGTCAAAACAATTGAGAGCTGAGGAAAAGGCATGCAGTAGGTATAGAGGATATGTTTTTCGGAGTAAGATTGATTTCAGACTCCTTTGCCGGTGGAAATGATGTTTCTAGTATACCGTTAAGGATGGTATGGACTGGGGCGCCTGGATGGCTCAGTGGTTTGGGCTGCTGCCTTCGGCTCGGGTCATGATCTCAGGGTCCTGGGATCGAGCCCCGCATCGGGCTCTCTGCTCCGCAGGAAGCCTGCTTCCCTCTTTCTCTCTCTCTCTCTCTCTCTCTCTGCCTGCCTCTCTGCCTACTTGTGATCTCTGTCTGTCAAATAAATAAATAAAATCTTTAAAAAAAAAAAAAAAAGGATGGTATGGACTGACTCCAGAATGTGGTATGACTGAACTCACAACAGCCAGATCTTAGGTACCTGCAGCTAATTAGGGAAAGATGGGGAAAGGATAATAATCTGCTTTCGTTTTTTCTTCTCCCCTCCTTTTAAAAATGATTCTAAATTAAGCCAAAACTTTTGCTGTGAATGTTTAATTAAAATAAGCATATGAGATCATAATAACTACAATTTACTGAGTATTTACTGTTTTATGCTTTAGGAATATTCTCATTAATCTCTGTAACAGCTCCATAAGGTAGATATAATTACACTTATTTTATAGATGAGGAAATGGAATTTTAGAGTAATAAAACAAATAAGTTGTAACTTTAGGGTTTGATCCAAGCTTACTTGTCTTTAAAGCCTGATTTATTTCTGGTACTTCAGCTGCCTATGCTATCCTGTTGAGACGCATGATTTCAATCAACCTCATCTTGGATTCCTCTGGGTCATTATAAATGATGAGAACAAGCAAACCTACTGTGATAAGGCCATAGGAGGATAGGTATAAGCACCTTACAAAATATCAGCATGGTTAAGACTAACCAGAATATTTTATTCATCTTTAAGTTTTTTTATGTTAAATACTATACTTGCATATACTCCAAGTACTTTCTAAGAGAGAGCATGTCACTCATGGTTTCTTTTTTTTCTTTTTAAGATTTTACTTTTTTATTTGACAGAGATCACAAGTAGGCAGAGAGGCATGCAGAGAGAAAGGTGGGGAGAAGCTGAGCAGGGAGCCTGATGTGGGACTCGATCCCAGGACCCTGAGATCACAACCTGAGCTGAAGGCCGAGGCTTAACCCACTGAGCCACCCAGGTGCCCCTCACTCATGGTTTCTGAGGGCCGTGTAATTTGTACTATGCTCTTTTTCTCTTGCATACTTCCCCTGCCCAAATGTGTGGCCCAGAGACAGGCAACTGTCCTAAGAGCTGTCAGCCCTTCAGCTAGCCTGCGACCTTCCACACAGCCTGGCTTGCAAAAACAAAGTAAGCCACTTGCCTGAGATTTTCTCACGTAGATATTGGAATTTGCGAATACAGAGAATGTTGGGGAAGGGTAGAGAAAGGAGCCTTGGTGGATCATGGCAAACCAAAACAGAAACTGTGAAATAAAACACAAAAAACAAGATAAACAAATATGTAACTCAGGGTTCTAACAGGAAACAAAAGACATGCAAATGATAAGTTGAGCTGAGTTTATCTACAAAGGAACTAATTGGAAATATGTGGGCAGGGTGTAAGGGAGCTATAGGGACAGTAGAGGAACCTAATCTGGCTAGCAAGGGAGCTATTGCCACCCCTAGACCTGAAGGGACAGGGGAAAGAACAGGTTGGCGGGGGACAGTTGTATCGAACAAGTCACTTTGAGAGGAGCAGTGATCTTTGGTTGAGGGACAGTGTGCCTAAAGCGACCTTGTAAGGAGGGAACTAGGAGACTAAACAGACCGACCTCATTCTATGCAGGTCAGGCTTCCAGGAAAGAGAGCCCAGGGGTGAAGGATAAAAAGTGGATCTGGAGGAGCAAACTGAAGATATTTTAGAAAAATAAAACAATGAGTAGAAGGAGGAGAATAGAATGGACATGTAGAGAGAAAAGTTTCCTGTGAAAGAAAAAGAGACGTTACCCGCAAGAAAGACAGAAAGGGTAGCTAATTCCTAGAGTTGCTTCAGATCTTGATGACTTTCCAGTTTGAAATCCAGTTCCAATTTTAGTCTAAGCATAGCTTTACAATAGACTCTCTTCTTTTAAAATAGTCTATGAGCAATTCATGGTCTCTTGTAGCCCTAATAAAAATGCTGGGTACAATAAGAGTAGTTTATTCCTCTTAGAAAGCCTGCAATTAGGGGCGCCTGAGTGGCTCGGTCAGTTAAGCATCCAACTTTTGATCTCAGCTCAGGCCCTGATCTCATGGTTGTAAGTTCAAGCCCTGCTTTTGGCTCCACGCTAAGTAAGAAAGAAAGAAAGAGAGAGAGAGAGAGAGAGAGAGAGAGAGAAAGAAAGAAAGAAAGGAAGAAAGAAATCCTGCAAACAAAGACATTTGAGACACCTAATAGAGCCACTTACTGAGAAAGAATCATGACACTCTCCTCAGCCTTTTTAAAGTGTCCGGATTTAAAAATAAAGGTGTCAGTATTGTGAAAACCACTTACGGTCAAAATTGAGAAATTATAAAACTGACCTAATTAAGTGAACTCTCTTGAATTATGAAAAACAAGCTGCTCTTTGAAAGAATCACAGACCATTTATAAGAAATTAAAACAATAATATTTTTCTTTAATTACCTCTCCCCCAGCTTTATTGATTTATCAATATGCCAAATGATTCATTTTTAAAATAAAAAATTGATATATGTAATATGTCAATTTTGATATATGTATTCATCACCATCAAAATAACATTTCCATCCACTCCAAAAGTTTCTTGTACCTCTTTGTAATTTCTTCCTCTACCTATACACCCAGGAAACTATTAATTTACTTTCTGCCACTTTGCATTTTCTAGATTCTTTCTTTTTTAAAGAGGTTATTTATTTATTTATTTATTTATTTGACAGAGATCACAAGTAGGCAGAGAGAGAGAGAGAGGAGGAAGCAGGTTCTCTGCTGAGCAGAGAGCCGGAGGTGGGGCTCGATCTCAGGACCCTGGGACTATGACCTGAGCTGAAGGCAGAGTAAAACCTCTGAGTCACCCAGGTGCCCTGCATTTTCTAGAATTTTAAATAAATAGATCAAGCTATATATTCTTTTGCCTATCTTTTTTCTTTTTTTTAAGAAGAGTTTTTTTTTTTTAAAGATTTTATTTATTTGAGAGAGAGAGCAAGCATAAACAGGGAGAGGAACAGAGGGAGAGGGAGGAGTAGACTCCCCGCTAAGAAGGGAGCCCAAAGTGAGGCTTGATCCCAGGGCTCCAGGATCATGACCTGAGCCAAAGGCAGACACTTAACAAACTGAACCATCGAGGGGCTCCTTACCTGCCTTTTAATTCTGCAGAATTTTTCTGAGATTCAACTATTTTGTTTTATGATCAGTAACTCTTTTTTATTACTTAATAGTTTGTCCTTATACAAATATACCTCAATTTCTCCATTCATGTCTTTTTTTAAAAGAAGATTAATCTGTTTATTTGAGAGCTAGAGGACATGTGTGCGTATGGGTAGGGGGAGAAGCAATGGGGGAGAGAGAGAATCTCAGGTAGACTCTGTGCTGAGCCTGATGTGGGGCTCGATCTCATGACCCCAAGACCATGACCTGCACTGAAAGTAAGGGTCAGACATTTTAACCTACTGAGCCAGCCAGGAACCCATTCATGTCTTTTTTTTAAATTAAGGTATAACTGACATATATTATCTTAGTTGCAGGTATATGACATAATGATTTGATATTTGTATATATTTCAAAGTAACCACCACAATAAATCTAATTAATATCTGTCATCACATATAGTTACAGAATTCTTTTTCTTGACAAAAGAACTTTTAAAATTGACTTAGCAATTTTTAAATATGTAACATAGTATTATTAACTATAGTTGCCATGCTGTCCATTACATCCTCATGACTGACTTACTTTATAATTTGTAGTTTGTATCTTTTGACTTCCTTCACCCAATTCACCCATCTTTTACCCCCTTTCTCTGGCAACCTATAATCTATGGGATTATTATGTTTTTAAAGATTCTACATATAAGTGAGGCAATATGCCCAGTGGTTCTGTGAATCTGTCTCTTGTTTCAACAGTGTTTGGACAGAGAAGACCCGGGGTTGTCCCTTCTACCAGCCTCTGACCACCCTCTAACCTTTTTTCCCAGTGTTAATTTTCAGAGCCACCTTCTTGGCCATCCTCTGCCTCTTGGACCGACCAACACCCTATTCTGAGTTTAGTTCCTTATTACCAGTCAACCATGAGCAACTAGATCCATCAGAATTATTCCAGCAAGGTAGAGGCTGCCATCAACTGCCTAGTCTACATGCATCTGCAGGCCTCCTACACCAACCTCTCTCGGCTTCCATTTGACCTTGATGATGTGGCTCTGGAAGATGTGGGCCACTTCTTCTACCAGTTGGCTAAAGAGAAGCCTGAGGGTGCTAAGTGTCTCTTAAAAATGCAAAATCTGTGCGGAGGCCTCATCTTCTTCAGAAAGTACAGAAGCAGTCCCCAGATGAGTGGGGGGGAAAGCCCTGGATGCCAGGGCAGCTGCCCTGGTTCTGGAAAAGAGCCTGAATCAGGCCTTTTGGATCTGCTCTGGTTCTTCCTGTGCAGACCCGCATCTCTGTGACTTCCCGGAGAACTACTTCTAGACAAGGTGAAACTCATCCAAAAAATAAGCGACCACCTGACTAACCTCCGCAGGCTGGCCTGTCCCAGGAGAGTAGCTCTTCGAAAGGCTCCCTCTCAAGCATGACCAGGAGCTTCTGGAGCCCAGTACCCCTTGAGGGGCCCCTCTGGCGTCCCCCAGATCCCAGGGCTTGTGCCTGAGCCTCTCCCTGCAGCCACGAGGCAGCTTTTTTTTTTTTTTTAAGACTTTATTTATTTTTAAAGATTTTATTTATTTTTAAAGATTTTATTTATTTATTTGACAGAGAGACAGCAAGAAAAGGAAAACAAGCAGTGGGATAGGGAGAAGCCAGCTTTCTGCTGAGCAGGGAGCCCAACGTGGGTCTGGATCCCAGGACCCTGAGATCATGACCTGAGCCAAAGGCAGACGCTTGATGACGTACCCATGCTGTCACAAAGGCAATATTTCATTCTTTTTTATGACTAATAATCTATACTACATCTTTATCCATTCTTCCATCAAAGGACACTTAAATTGTTTCTATATCTTGACTATGTGAAATAATGCTGATAAAGTGAAGGCGCATCTATTCTTTTGAGTTAGTGTTTTTGTTTTCTTTAGATAAATACCCAAATGGAGAAATTGCTGGATCATTTGGTAGTTCTATTTTTAATTTTCTGAGAATCTCCATACTGTTTTCCATAATTGGCTGCACCAATTTACATTCCCACCAACAGTGCATGAGGATTCTCTTTTCTCCGCATCCTCACCAACACTAGTTATTTCTTGTCTTTTTGATACTGGCCATTCTAATAGGTGTGAGGTGATAGCTCATTGTGGTTTTGACTTTAATTTTCCTGATGATGAGTGATATTGAGCACCTTTTCAAGTACCTGATGGCCATCTCTATGTCTTCTTTGGAAAAATGTCTATTCAGATCTTCTGCACATTTTTTAATAAGATTTTTTTGCTATCATGCTTTATGAGTTCTTCGTATATTTTAGATTATAATTCCTTATTAGATAAACAATTTGCAAATATTTCTTCACATTCAACAGGTTGCCTTTTCATTTTGTGGACGGTTTCCTTTGCTGTACAGAAACTTTGTAGTGCGTCATCCCACTTGTTTATTTTTACTTTTGTTGTCAAATTCAAAAAAATCATTGTCAAGACTGATGTCAAGGTGATCACCACCAATGTTTTCTTCTAGGGGTTTTATGGTTTTAGGTGTTATATTCAAATCTTTAATCCATTTTGCATTACTTTTTGTGTATAAATGAGAGAGTGGCCCAGGTTCATTCTTTTGCATGTGGCTGTCCAGTTTTTCCAACACCATTTACTGAAGAGACTGTCCTTTCCCCAGTGTGTATTCATGGCTCCTTTCTCATAAATTAATTGACTTGGTTTTGGTTCATTTCAGGGTCCTATATAATTATTCTATGCCATTGAGCTATATGTCAATACCATACCTTTTCGATTACTGTAGTTTTGCAGTATGATTTGAAATCAGGGGGCTTAATGCATACAGTTTTGTTCTTTTTTTTTTCTTTTTAAAGATTTTATTTATTTATTTGACAGAGAGAAAGAGATTGCAAGTAGGCAGAAAGGCAGGCAGAGATAGGGGGAAGCAGGCTCCCTGCTAAGCAGAGAGCCCAATGTGGGGCTCGATCCCAGGAGCCTGAGATCATGACCTGAGCCAAAGGCAGAAGCTTAGCCCACTGAGCCACCCAGGCGCCCCTCCAGTTTTGTTCTTGTTCAAGGTAGCTTTGGCTATTATATAGCTGTTAATTTTAAGGTAGGAAATAGGAATAGTATTTTTATGGAAGGCTAAGAGGTGTTAGAAGCAATTGGTTCAATAAATGGAAATTCAAAGCACTAAACCTGGAGTTGGAGATCTTGGTTGGTCATCCATAGGCAATGGGACTTGGGCCCAATAACTTAAAACTTGCTGAGCTTTGATTCCCTCATCTGTAAAAGATTGATAATACTTGCCTTGCATGGTTTTGTGAGGACTGAATGAGATAATTTATATATTTAACTCTGTTTAAATATTAACTTTGATTACTATGTAAGTATAGACAAGAACATTAAAAAGTTAGGTCCTCTTTGTGGACTCCTATATTGAAGGCCAAAAGACATGATCAAGGATCACGGCTCTGAACAAAAAGATAAAATATGGTGGTCAATGTTTCTTCCTCCTTCAACCTCCACTTCCTCTTGTCCATCTTCCCCAACACTCCTCCCCTTCTCCCTCCCCCTAACTGTTTGTTACTGTTGCTGCAGGGTGTCGCTTTCTTCTTGAGGGCAAGATCCATTTCCTTTCTTCTGCTATCATTTTACTTAACATATTGTTCTTATATCAGATTCTCAATGAATATTTATTGAGGGAATAATAAATACTTGTTCAGTGTTTTAGAGATTACAATGCATTTTCAGATACATAATCTCATCCTGACCCTCAAAACTTCCCAGGGAAGTAGAGATAAAGGATATTATTATCCCCATTATCAGATGAGGTAACTAAGGCTCAGAGAGGTGAAAACTAGCTGAGATAATAAAGTAGTTCTTTAAATGTCAGCTCAGAATGCCTTCACCTTGGCATACTGCCTGCCAACATTCTTGACAGGATTCAGGTGGGTTCTTCAGCCTCCAGTAATACTAATATATAAAATCTTTGTAGGTTAAGACCGAACTTTATTTTTAGAGAACTAACAGTTGGTGGCATATTGATGCTTACACAGCAATATATGTTTTTATAGGCAACCACACGAGATCTGAAGTTTTCAGGATATAGTATTAAGACTTCCTTCTTCCTAAATATAATTCCGAGCAAAATAAGAATTTAAGGTTGCTGTATGTACTCCATTCCAGTTAAAAGTATTTTCTTTCTAGAATATTGTTTCTAGTTTAACCAGTATGCTAGACACTGTCTGAGGATTAGTCATATCTGATTTTTCTTATCTCCTTTTATCTAATCTTACTGAGGACATTTTTTAAAAGATTTTGTTTATTTATTTTAGAGAGAGAGAGAGCATGGGGAGAAGTGCAGAGGGGAAGGAAGATAGGCAGATGGGGAGTGATAGGGAAGGGGAGAGAATCTCAAGCAGACTCCACACTGCGCCTGGAGCCCTATTTGGGGCTAAATTTCATGACCCAACCCGGAGATCATGATGTGAACCAAAACCAAGAGTCAGATGCTCAATTGACTGAGCCACCCAGGCACCCCATTTTTTGACCTGTTGCAAAGATGTAATAATTTTCTGCACCTAACATATCCATTTTGCATTTTTATCTATTTAGAGAGTTAAAGGTTTTTCATTTTTCTTTTGGGCTAATCTTGTTTCCCCTAACTCTCTCCCAAAAGAGATAAAAGAACATGAAATAACTGGGGATGCTTCTTATACAGTCACTTTGTATTTCTATTGCTTGATCTTAGATTAGATGTTATCTCAGAAGATCTAAATTGGTACTTTTTATGGTTAGCATATGACAAAGAGCTCAGCAAATGTGCCTGACATGGAATAAACTGGACTGTGTACTCTTTGTAATTAAAGTTGTAGATGTTATTACTCTAACTTCTTATTTTGAAACTACAATAAAAACCACTTATTATAAAGAGGGATTCGACCTAACTGGATTACAATAATTCTAATAAAAGTGAATTGTTAAAGAGGTACAAAAAGATAAAAAAGACTTAAGTAAATATTTTTCTATTCATTTTCAGATAAATGAGATTTCATATGTCATATTCCATAGTCTGAGTTTATTTTATTTATTTATTTTTTAAAATATTTTGTTTATTTATTTGAGAGAGAGACAGTGAGAGAGAACATGAGTGAGGAGAAGGTCAGAGAAAGAAGCAGACTCCCCGTGGAGTAGGGAGCCTGAGGCGGGACTCGATTCCGGAACTCCGGGATCATGACCTGAGCTGAAGGCAGTCGTCCAACCAACTGAGCCACCCAGGCGTCCCCATAGTCTGAGTTTATAACAAGGCTTGTAATATATTAAATTTTCTCAAAATCGAGAAATTTATAAATCTAATTTTAAAATTTTTGATTAGTTTGATACTAAATGCTCTATTAATTGAAGAATGCGAACAGTTTTTAACTATAAGAGTTATTGACTGTGGTTTATTTATTTATTTATTTATGAGCGAGAGCATGAGTGTATGCCGGCATGTGAGCAAGAGGAAGAGGAGCAGAGGGGGAGGGAGAGGGACAAGCAGACTTGGAGCTGAACATTGGGCTACATGGGGCTCAGTTTGATCCCACAACTGGGAGATAATGACCTGAACTGAAATAGTCAGATGCGTAACCAGCTGAGCCACCCAGGCACCCTGAGAATTATTGGCTGTATTTTAAATATGCTAGGTAGTGCACCTGTCTTGTTCTATAGTTGGTAACAATCCTAGAATACTTTAGACTGATACTTTAGCAAACCAAAATTGATAGATTCAGAAAGACAGGCCTAAGCATATCATTTAAGATTCTAAAGGTAATTACTGGCATACCTGGGTAGCTCAGTCGGTTAAGTGTCAGCCTTCAGTCCAGGTCATGATATCAAAGTCCTCAAGCCCCACGTTGGGCTCCTCAGGGAGTCTGCTTCTCCCTCTGCGCCTGGCCCTGCCCCCTACTTGAGGGTTCTCCCTCTCTTTCAAATAAATTTTATTTATTTATTTTTTAAGATTTTATTTATTTATTTGACAGAGAGAGATCACAAGTAGGCAGAGAGGCAGGCAGAGAGAGAGGAAGGGAAGCAGGCCCCCTGCTGAGCAGAGAGCCCAATGTGGGACTCGATCCCAGGACCCTGAGATCATGACCCGAGCTGAAGGCAGCGGCTTAACCCACTGAGCCACCCAGGCGCCCCTCAAATAAATTTTAAAAATCTTAAAAAAAAAAAAAAAGCAAATGAAGGTAATTACTAGAAGAAAACAACAAAAATGGAGGGGAAGAGTGGATAAGGTAAAGTGAGAAATTATTTAAGAGTGCTAAATTTTCTATCTTTCATAATTAGCAACCAATAGATGGTGAGAGTGGAAACGTCAAGATATGTAAGTATCTTTATTTTTATTTTGTAACTTGCAGTCCTGTTTAAAAATGTTTAGTCATGTGCGAACATTACTTACATAATTAAAAAATTAAAACATGGCATAGTACTATTTTTAAAATACCACTTAGCTAGAACAAGTATTTTGAGCTCCAATTCTCCATTGCTTAACTGATTCAGGAGACAGGAAAGTGGCTTCCCAGGTGTGTGGCTGTACTTTGCTGCTACTCAGAAGAAAGCCTTACCTAGGGCTGTGGGGTTATGTTCTTTACTCCTCACTGAGAAACTTAAAGAAGTGGACTCTTCCTGCCTACAGCATAAAGGTGGAAAGCAGGGAGACAAAAGGAGGGGGTCTGCCAGTCTTTGGTCAAGTAGTAATAGTCCCTTGAAAGAGAAATATTTATCATACTTATGGAGACATAGGACATTCAAAGATGGGAGTCCCCACATGTATATAGTTAACATTAACAGATTAAAAGCTTTAGCTTAGAAGGAAGTTAAGTTTTGAAGAGGCTTGGATCCTAGCACAGTATTGTACACATAGTGAACACTTAGTAAGTTTCTATTGAACTGAGAGAGGAATGTGTAATGATAGATACTGATGCTAATACTGAGCCCATCCCCACGAACCAAAGTCATTTGAATTGAGAAGACAGTCTGGGAAAACAAAATGGGGTGATGAGGAGGAGCCACACCACCTGTTGAATTGGAAGGAGAACCCTCTCACATAGAAGGTGCCAGAGGACCTAATGTTTGTTATTCCTTTTATTTTTAAGAAACTTCCTTCTGATATAATCTGACTCGTATCCTGAAGTCTGATAGATTTCCCAAGCCTCTAGGTGGAAGTTCAACCCCAGCGAAGTATAACACACTTATAAGGTGTATCAGAGTTTCATGACTACCTCTGACCCATGAGTCATTACTGTAACATCTTGTTGGTATCTGTACTTCTAAGCATTTACACTGTGTATATTCTTGAAAACATGTCATCAAAATTGCAGTACAATTAATTACTTGGTAAAGGAAGTCAAATCAGTCTCATTTTAGAGCAAACAATTATACAGGAGGAAGCTAAGTTTACCATGCTACAAAGGACGGTAGTTCAGTCCATTGTGCTTAAACAACTTTTATACTCACGAACAAAGAGGTTGTATTGAGGTAAGGATGCCCTAATGCTTCATTGTCATCATTGGGGTTCCCCTATAAGCATACCTAAGGAGATTCAAATGCAAGTAGTTTATTTAGAAGGGCAGGGGAATGGGGAAGTAAGATAGGAAAAGGAAGGCAGTCAATAAAGGGTGCATTATCAAGGTGGCTACTGAGGTAATATGGGAGGGGCACCAGCAGAAAATGAGACGAATTTCTAACTACCTTTCCTAATTGAGCTATGACTTTAATTTATTTAATAAAAGAAAAACCTAGTGTATTATTTCTTGTGTATCCAAGTGTGCTGAGTGAGATCCACACTCATTTAGTTCAACTTCTAGTTAATATTTGTTAATATTATTTAGCTTAGAAAGAAATTGAGTTTTGCAGAGGTTGGAACCATAGTACAGTATTTTGCACGTGGTGAGCAGTTAGTAATTTTCTACTGAATTTAGAGAGGAATGCATAATGGTATGTGATAATATGAATACTGGGCCCAACCCCATGAATCCAAAGTCATTAGAATTGAGAAGCTATCCTGGAAAAGATGGGGGTGGGCATGGGAAGCCCTAGTCCATAAGAATTATTCTAGACCCTTTATGATTCTGGATCATATCTCAGGGTCATCTTACTAAGTATGTCAATCAGATTTATGGAAAAATATTCATGTATGTGTTCTTTTTTCATTTTTATTTCAGGCATTTTTTCTTAATTTTTTTTTTTACATTATGAAATATATCAAACATACAGAAAATTATACAACAGACATCTATATACTTACCATGCAGATTTTACTTTATTTGCTTTTTTTTTTTTTTTTTAATAAAAAGCTCTAGATAATTTCAAGCACTGCCTTTGCATCAGCCACCTGCTTGTATTCACTAACCCTTGTCTTATATTTTCCCTAAAGTCTTTCAGGCTTACCTCTTAACTCAGGCAAATGAAACCCGAAACCACCCATCAGGTGATGGTAACCGCCCTGAACTGACCTCCACTTGGCTCAGAACACCCAGGCCGTTGGAGCTAAACCCCTGACTCATGCCTGTGCAGATGGACGATGGAGTGACCCCTGGAATGACTGGCAATTGCCTTTATCTCATTATCTTACTAAAATCCCCACCCAAGGAGAAGTATCAGCTTCATTTCCATAACATACAATGTACATATAGGCGTGTTTCCTTAAGGGGCATGTGTGACTGTATGCCTGCCTCTACATGCCAGGACAAGGCTTCCTTATCTAAATATCCATCCAAACTCCAAACAGAAGTTACCCATTCATGCTCTCTCCAGCAGTCCTGGCTTCTTATGTGCTGCAAATAAAAGTTTTCTTTGTGCAACAGCTCAACCCGGTACAGTTTCTGACTCATGGAGGAGTGAACTCATGTTGGTTCAGTTACAGTATGTATGTTTGTTTTTGTACTTCTATCTTACATAGATCTATCAATAGCCTAGTATTTTTTGTGCTTTTAAACTTAAGCAACTGGCTTAATAATTTATATCACCTTTTGAAATTTAATTTTTTAACATATATATTAGAGATGTATCTATGTTGTTATATTTGGTGCTATATAGATTTCTATAGTATGAATAAATTGCACAGGTTATATTCTTCTACTTGTGGATCTTATTTCCAATTTTTGCTATTATGAAAAATGCTTCAGTGCATATATGCTCAGTTTTCTCTAGGGTATCTACATAGAAATGGCTTGTCTTTTCATGCAGCTTATAATAATTTTTGCAGGATAAAAGTTTTACCTTTTAGTTTTTTCTTTTTTAAGTAAAGATTTATTTATATATTATTTATTTTTAAGATTTATTTTGGGGGCGCCTGGGTGGCTCAGTGGGTTAAAGCCTCTGCCTTTGGCTCCAGTCATGATCCCAGGGTCCTGGGATTGAGCCCCGCGTTGGGCTCTCTGCTCAGCTGGGAGCCTGCTTCCTCCTCTCTGCCTCTCTGCCTACTGTGATCTGTATCTGTCAAATAAATAAATAAAATCTTCAAAAAAATTTATTTATTTTGAAAGAGAGAAAGTGTGCGTGCACATGCACATGAGTAGGGGGAAGGACAGGGGGAGAGGGAGAGAGAGAATCTCAAGCAGACTCCCCACTGAGCTTAGAGTCTGATGTGGGGCTTAATCTCATGACCCTGAGATCATGACCTGAGCTGAAATCAAGAGTTGGATGCTCAACCAACAGGGCCATCCATGTGCCCCAACCTTTAATGTCTTTAACCTAGTTGGAATTTATTTTTGTACATGTGGTGAGGTAGGATCTAATTTTATCTTTTTCCATATGGAAAATATGAAAATTTCCCATTTTTTTCAAATTAAACTGATGCATTTCAGATCTGTATCTCTCTAACAGATAAAGACTAAAAACAAACAAAAAAAATGAAACACTTGTAACCATAATGCCATTGTCACACCTAACAAATTAATAATAATTCATTAATATTATTTTATCTCTCATCCATGTTCAGATTTTCCCAAATATCGTTTCACAGTCAATTTCTTCAAATCAGGATTCAGCAGGCTCAACACATTGTATTTGGTTAACACATCTCTTAAATCTTTAGTTTATTAGAGTTTCTCCTCTACCAATTTTTTATGCCACTCATTCATTCATTTTGATTCTATTTATTTATTTTAAAGAGAGACAGAGAGAACATGAGCAAGGAGAGGGAGAGGGGGAGAGAGAGAATCTCAAGCAGACTCCCTGATGACCAGCAAGCCCCATTCAGGGCTTGATCCTGCGACCCTGAGATCATGACACGAGCCAAAACCCAGAGTTGGATGCTTAACTGAGTGAGCTATCCTGGATCCCCCATGGCCTTTATTTCTTTAAGAAACAGAGTCATTTGTAAAATCTGGATTTGGTTGATTGCATCCCTGTGGTATTGTTTAACATAGTTACCTACTCCCCACATTTCCTATAAACTAGTAATTTAATCTAGATGCTTGATTAGATTTCAGGTTTGCAGGAATATTTTGTAGTTGGTCCAATGAAACTCCTATTTCATTAAATCACAAGGAACTAATCTCTGATCATCTAATTTTTTTAGTAGATTTTACTTTTTGAAATTGTTAGATTTACACAAAAACAGATCAGATAGTATGTACAGAGTTCCTGTATTTACCCTACCTCCATTCTCCCAGCTTCTCCAATTACTAATATTTTTCATTAATTTAGTATATCTGTTGTAGTTAATGAACAAGTATCAGTACCTTGTTAATAACTGAAGTTCATAGTTTATTCAGATTTCCTTAGGTTTTTTTGTTTGTTTGTTTATCTAATGTCCTTTTTTGGTTCCATGACCCTAAACAAGATAGCAAGATGATCTCATTTTCAACAATGCTGATTTTGACCAGTGGGTTCAACAGTTTTCAGGTAGGTAGATCAGTTATAAAGGTCTCCATTCTTTCTCTTAATGGTTTTACCATCTATTTATAATCATTGCCTAGGTACATTATTTCATTAGGAGTAGCAAAACTGTGATTTTTAAAATTCTATCATTTTTGGGATGCCTGGGTGACCCAGTCCGTTAAATGTGTACCTCTGGCTCAGGTCATGATCCAAGGGTCCTGGGAACAAATCCCATGTTGCGGGGCGGTGGGGGGGGGTGGTCTTTGATCAGTAGGGAGCCTGCTTCTCCCTCTGTCTTCTGATACCCCTGCTGTGCTTGCTCTCCCTCCCTCTCTCTGACAAATAAATAAATAAAATCTTTAAAAAATTAAGAAACAGTGTGCCTGGGTGACTCAGTTGGTTGAGCAACAGCCTTCGGCTTGGGTCACGATCCTGGAGTCCTGGGATTGGGTCCCACATGGGGCTTGCTACTCGGCAGGAGGTCTGCTTCTCCGTCTGACCTTCCTCCTCTCATCCTCTCATGTTCTCTTGCTCTTATTCCCTCTCAAATAAATAAATAAATAAATAAATAAATAAAATCTTAAAAAACAAAACAAAAAAATAAATGAAATTCTATGATTTCTTCTGCAATTATTGCCTAGAATTCTCCTACCAAGGAAAACTTTGCCTTTTCAGCCATTTGGTTACCTTTGAAATACTGTACAATTTATCTTGCATAGATTTTAATGGTCTTAAACATTAATGATTCTAAAACAATCATGGAATGTGTTAGAAATTTCAGTTACTTCTAATTTTTAAATTATTTGCACAAAAGTACAAATAAAATATTTTATATTGCTAAATAAAAACTGTGGGTTTCATCTTCCTGAAAGTAATTTCTGCCATTTATGCAGACTGCACAAAAATATGTTGAAAGGCTAATTAAAATGCTTAAAAATAGAACTATTATAGCATATTTGTTTTGAGCCAAAAAATTTCAGGTACTTAACTGGCATTAACAGTTAGTTCTCATAGTTTTTTTGAAACTTTGTTATTCCTAATTAATTTGCATGTTGTAATAACAAATAAAATGACAGTTTATAGCTGAGGAACTGAGACTCAGAGAGTTAAAGGAAGTGGCCTGAGGGAGTAAATAATTTAGATGCACAGACCTATTAAAGAGAATTAGCAATGAAAACACAAGAGGATGTGACTCCTTCTGTAAAGTTACAGCATGTTAGTTGTTTACCTTCTCCCAAATAAAATCTATTTGTATACAGCAAACTAATTTTATTTTTTTCTTAGAGAGGGAGAGGTGGGGGAGGGGCAAGGGAAAGGGAGAGAGGAATCTCAAGCAGATTCCATGCCCAGCACAGAGCCTGATCTCCCAACCCTGAGATCATGACCTGAGCTGAGATCAAGAGTCAGGTGCTCAGCCAACTGGGCCACTCAGGTGCCCTAAACTTAATTTCTAATAATAAAAATTATATAATATTAGCACTATAGAAAAAGAATAAATACCTAATAATCAGTCAAAACTTGTTTCCAATAAAACACCATGGCCTATTCGGTTCTAATCAACAAAATATTCTCCATGATTCACTGTCTATTTTGCTCACAAATATCAATACAATTGTATAGAAATTAAGAGGGCATGATCCAAAGTTTTAGACATGTAAGGAGTTGTTGGCTAGTTCTTGAAGGAACTTTGCGCATTGCGCATCCCTAAACATATTATCAGAATGTATGTTCCTAAAATTAGCTAAGTACTCCATTGAATATGCTAGACTTACCTGATTCATGTCAATGACAGGGAAGCTGACAGCTGAAGGTGAGAGAAACACAGAATGGATAGTGAAGGAGGGAAATGATGAATATCCATTGTGGCCAGAGACTACCTTTGTGGCAGAGATGGGAGACCATAGCTCATCCCATTAATCTTCCTCTTCTGAGCTTCCCCTTAGGAAAATGGCAGTAGGAACCATGGCAAATCTGCTTCCTGAACATATATGGAGAGATGGATCAGGACAGAATAAGAAGTGGACTGTGGTAGTCATGGGGGTGCCCCATTCAGATCTCCTTTCTAGAGATGCTGTAGATTGACAGTGGACACACTCTGGGCTCTAATGCATTAGTGCCAGGCCTTGCTTCCCCTAAACCTCTCCCAGTCAATGAAAGCACAAAAGGGTAGAAGAACTGTCTGTTGTTGCACGAAGCAGGATTCCTACAATTTCAATTTTAGTTCAGGGACTTCCCATTAACCTGGGTCAGATTTTCTTAGAACTGCTCTACAGTCTGAGGCCCTCTTCACTTAATCCTTCCTTTCCTCTTTCCTGTCATAGGTGTTAGACTTGTATCACTCTCCCTGTCTACTCCTACTCCCTTGACCCTTCTCTTTCATAAGCACTCCCTCCAGTAAATCCCTTGAACATCTAATCTTGGTGTCTGCTTCTCCATAGATTCAAATTGATAAACTTATACAAGAATTTCGCCCATTAGATTAAACTCACAATTGTTTATAGCAAGTACAAATAACTTACTAAAAAACTATATAGCTCAACAGGATGGCTTACAATTAGAATGCATACTTTAATTTGAAAATTAATATGAATGCACATTTACATAAAAACTATTGAATGGCTTTAGGTCTTAGTGAGCAATCAGAATTTCTTTGTGTTTTTGGTCTTAGAAGTTACATCTATCCATTATGTAAGTGTTATTCTCTCATTTGGGGATACTGTGATTATGTACGCAGAACTTTCCTTCTAAAATTATTTATGAATTTTATGATAAAATTCTACCCATAATTCAAATTCTACTTTTCTACTTGTTTTAGCTCTTAATGGTTGTTGTAAGATATTAAAGACCTGTGTTTCTGTATGCTGTTTAGTAAAGTATATTGGCAGAAGTAGAAACAGAAAGTAAAAGAACTAAAGAACTAAAAGAACTATAGTTCATTGTTTATTAATATTTTTCTTCATACTAGGAGCAACGCTATAACTTTGCTGTGCTTTATTTTTAGTGCAAAACTAAAATAAATGGAAACAATGAAACTCGGCATGCCCAAAGCCAACTGATCCTGGACCAAATTCACCTACCCTGTGTCTCACATACCATTCTATACCATGTTGAGAAAGCTGTGGATTCCTTGAGTATTTTTGTTTTGATTTCCTAAAAGAAAAACTAAAATTGTAGTCATTTGGCTTTGGCTATCATTATATGATGTCCATCAAGAATAATAAAAGGAAGTTGAATTTGGGGGGAAAAAAGTATCATTATACTTTTTTGGCTTAACTTTATTTAGCCTTGTACCTTAGAAGATATCCAGCACTTAAGGAACACCTGGGAGGCTCTGTCAGTTAAGCTTCTCACTGGCTCAGGTCATGATCTCAGGGTCCTGGGATCGAGCCCCACATTGAGTCCCACATCAGGCTCCATGCTCAGCAGCAAGTCTGCTTCTCCCTCTGCCCCTCCCTCACTTACGCACACGCATGAGCTCTCTCAAATAAATAAATACAATCTTTAAAAAAAAAAAAAGAAGAAGCTATCCAGCATATAATAAAAAACGTTATGTTGTTGACAATCAGTGTCAAATACCAAAATGATGCTCAAATGTTGAAATATCAAAAATGATATTTTTGTATGTAATAAAATAGCTCCATTTTCTCCAGAGTGATAATGAACTGTGATTCCAGGTTTACAGAAAAATAAATGTAACAAAATTATAAATATTAGGTCTTATTAATTTCAAATGTTTTAAGGGATTAAAAATTAGGGACTTACCAGAGATAATGCTACTTGGGGTATGTGTGCAGTGTTTTCTATTATCTAATGAATGTATTTAAGTGCAAGTACTTGCAAAGGACCTCTATATATTCCATTAATATTTACCAATTTCCCATAATGTTCCAGGAATTATTCTAGGTTTTAGAATATTTGGAGATCCTTAAAAGGGGAGATAACTCCCTGTTTGGCCTTAGGGACACTTTTAGTTCAGCTATTCTTAGAATGTGGCAGCCTAGGGGCACCTGGGTGGCTCAGCTGGTCAAGTATCTGCCTTTGGCTCAGGTCATGATCCCAGGTCCTGGGATCCCACATTGGGCTTCCTGTTCGGGGGGTGGAGACTGCTTCTCCCCCTCTCTGCAGCTCCCTCTGCTTTTTCTCTCTCTGTCAAATAATAAATAAAATCTTAAAAAAAAAGTAGTGGCAGCCTACCAATTTTACTTTTTGATTGAGAATTTTATTAAATCCTGGAATATGTTGTTTCTTTCAGTTCTCTTTTCATACTATTGTGCAAATTATGTCTAATAAATAACAATTTAGACACCAATCTGCTGAGTGCTTTTACCATATCTGAAGAAATTCTAGAGAGAAGAGAGAAAATAGGAGGGAATTATCAAACAAATAAATCAAGAATTTTTCTTAGAACCAAAGGACAGAAAGTCCTCTGATAAAGGACCTACAGAATGGCCAAGAAATTAAATTTTTAAGAGGTCCAAAACAGGGGTGCCTGGGTGGCTCAGTCAGTTGAGTGTCTAACTTAATTTTGGCTCGGGTCATGATCTCAGGGTCGTGAGACTGAGCCTTACATTAGGATCTGCACTCAGCATGGAGTTTGCTTGAAATTATCTCTTTGCCTCCTCCTCTGCCCCTCCCGCTGCTCATGCCCTCTCTCTCTCAAATAAGTAAAAATTTTTAAAAAAGATTTTATTTTTAAGTTATCTCTACACCAAATATGGAGTTTGAATTCACAACCTTGAGATTAAGACTCCCATGCTCCACTGATTGAGCCAGCCAGGCACCCTGGAAAATTATTTCTACTCTAGAGTTTTATACCTAATCATACTATCAATTAAGCATACAGCTGGACTAAAGACAATTTCAGACATATAAAATCCCAGAAACTTTGCATTCTTTCTTAGGAGACTGCCTCCAAAAGGGAAGAATAAACTAAAAAAAAAAAAGAAACACTATTGAAAAGAGGAAGAAAAACAAGAAAGACAAAGGGTCTAGGTACTAGTGGATCTATCATAGGAGAAAGGTGAAGACAATACTCAAATTGATAATGAAGGCAGGTTTGTAGTTGACAGCTATATAGGAAGACAAGAAAACAAATGATAGAGATGGGGGGGTTCCAAGAAGCACAAAAATTGGAAATAATAGTTTTTATGATAAGTTTGAACATTTTAAGGGAAAATATATTCATTCATAATAAATATTTTAGTGACCACTGTCAGCCACAAACACTATTCTCATTGAGCTTTCATTGTAGCATAAGGAGTAAGATAATAAACCTAATAAATAAATTCTATATTAGAAGGCGATAGTATCTATGAAAAAAGAAAAAGTAAAGCTGGATAAGAAGGATTAAAATTGCTATAGGTGGTGGGAGGGGAGGGTGTGTATTACAATTTAAAATAGGATAGAGAGGATAGACTTCACTGTAAAGTGACATTTCAGCCAAGACCTGAAGGGAATTAGGAAATTAGTCATATGGCTATTTGGCAGAAGAACTTTCCAGGCAGAGAGAACTGCCAAAGGGGGTGGAGAAATGTGAGAGGAGTGGATGCTGGAGTAGCAGTAGGAAATAAGGTCAGAGAGGTAGGATATGAGAGGTGAAGGATATGTCATGCAGGGCCTTATAGATCACTGTAATAACTGATGTTTCTTCCAGGGAAATGGAAATCCATTGTAGGGGTGGAATGGCTTATGTTTTAAAGAGATCACTCAGGTTGCCTGTTTGAGAAAATACTCGGCAGATAAGGGTGGAAACAGGGAGATAATAAGGAGACAAATGGATTGCCTAAGGAGGCAATTATTCCAGTAATTTGGGCAAGAAATGTTGGTAGCACAAACTACAGTGGTCCATCTGTTGAAGTGTTGAAAGAAGAAATAGTGACAGTGTTGCAGGATTTTTTCTATGACCAGTGCCCATGGTTCTTGGCCATGCTGCTTGGAAGAATGAAGAGGTAGACCAGACAGAGTGGTGGGCAGCAAAGCAAGGTTTATTGAGCTATAGTAAAAAGCTCCCAAAGAAGGAAGGGACCTGAAGGGGTTGCCCCCAGAGTTTCTAAGGGTTTTTAAAGGCTTGTTGACAGACTGTTTTAATCTGATTAATGCTCCCTGTGCCTGTCATCCAATCAGGTTTTTGTCCCCTATCTGTCACATGTCCCCTATCTGTCACATGGGTGGAGGGCTCCTTCCAGGGTTGTGTAAAATCCTTTTAAGGGTGGTTTTCTTTTGGGGGGTATGGTGGGGGGTAGGGAGGAATGTTGCTTATCCCTGCTCTCTACCTTCCAATTATCCTTCTTCAACACTCACATAAAAAACTAAGCAAAGTTAAGAAATAAGCCAAGTATTGACTATGGGAAAAACAGCAATGGTATAAAAAAGGAACGAGAATTATAGTAGTCCCCATGACTCAGTTGTGAACAATGTTTCTGTAGTCATAATCACCTAAACCCAAAATGTTGATTTAACCAACTATTACCATACGGTTTTACTGGAAATGTACGTGGTGAGAGTATGGCTAGTTTCCCTAACAATGAGTCCCTACACATCACTTAAAAAAAAAAAAAAGGAAAGAAAACAACCCAATAGGAAAATGTGTGAAGGCTAAAAACAGACAATTCAAAGGAAAAAGAAAAAGGACAGCTAAGTCTTAAACTTCTAAAAAGTTCAACTGCCCTCAAATAAAAGTAAGGAAAATTAAAACTACACTGAGGTATCACATTTCAACCAATTAGACTGGAAAAGATCCAGAAGTTTGATTAACACTCTGTGCATGAGGGAATACAGGTAAATAGGCATTCTCAAACATTCTCAACAGGCATATAAATTGGTATGGCATTTTGGCAAAAGCTATTGAAGTCACAAAATGTAGATATAATTTTGGGTTGGACATGGATGTAGGACACCCTGGTATTCCCCTTCTGGGAAGTTCTTGCTGCCCCAAATGCTAGAAGTTCTGCAGTAGATAATCTTCCACTGGCAGCCCCTTCAAGTTCTGCCTCACCAACAGAGTTGTCTCAGCCAACTGTCAAGCCTTTAAGGGGCAGCCCACATCCAGTATCTGATGGAGGAGGGGTAAAAAGGCCAAGCTATCGCCGCCCAATGCAAGTTGATTCTAAGTCATCAGCTCCACAGCTTCCTTATAGGGTGGCTGAAGCTGTTTCAGGTGCTTCAAAGCTCAACTTTCTCTGCCTGATCCCACTTTCTCCTTCTTCCTTCCACAGGTCTTAAACCCAAGGTTACTCCCCAATAAACATCCTGCATTCTAAATTTCTGTCCCAGAGTCTGCTTACCAGAGAACCTAACTTGTAAAACTTTTGACCCTTAACTCCATTTCTAGGAATTTATTCCACAAATTACTCACACCAAGTCAAAAATGTATATTCAAAGTTATTCATAGCAGATTATTTAAAAGAGCAAAAACTGGAAACACTCTGAATATCTGACTAAATAAATCCGGTGACTGATTAAATAAAGGCATATCTATATTGTGGAATATGTATATGTTGTAATATGTAATAAAGGAAGAAAGCCCATTATTTAATGATGCAAAAAGATCTTCAAAACATATGTGTGTTTATATGTGTGTATTTGTATATGCAAGAAGGATGCATAAAAACTAATATTCATTGCCTATGAGTAGATTTGGGTGTCTCAGGGACAGACTAGAAGGGAGATTTTTCATTCATGTGAATGGGTTACATAAGGTTTAGAAAAAACTTTCACTAGTTAAATTGTTTGTCTTTAAACTACATATAGAAAACTACATATGCACAGCTTTGAGAAAATAAAAATTAAATTTTAAAAATACCTGTTACATAAGAAATAAAGGAACAAATTGTGCAGACTGATTTCCATTTCAGAAAAAATTGTCTACATATACAGATACACACATTGATATAAGCATGCAAAAGGGTCCAGGAGGAATAAAAAATGTAAAAGTAGTTGCTATTCTCAATTGTTTGAAATTAAGTGAATGTATATCTTTGTATCTAAAAAATAATTTTTAAAAAATTAAGAGACAGGGACGCCTGGGTGGCTCAGTGAGTTAAGTCGCTGCCTTCGGCTCAGGTCATGATCTCAGGGTTTTGGGATCGAGTCCCGCATCGGGCTCTCTGCTCAGCAGGGAGCCTGCTTCCCTCTCTCTCTCTCTGCCTGCCTCTCCATCTACTTGTGATTTCTCTCTGTCAAATAAATAAATAAAATCTTTAAAAAAAAAAAATTAAGAGACAAACTGAAACTAAAAAATGGGGGGGAAAACCCTGCTTACTAATTATTTTAGGGGAAACTTTAGATGATGCTTTTAGGAGGTTGAAAAACTAGTAATTTGAGGAAAATGAAACAAATGTCCTGCCTTTGCTATGTCTTGTTTGTTTAACCTTGATTCAACGGAATAATTGGTTGAATTAGTCCATTTCTTAAAACACCTAGAATAAAATTTTAGCTGTAAATATAAAAGTTCCTGCAACTGGAATTAGGAAATCTTTTGGCCTTTTATAAATTCAGCTGCTTTTCTTCTTACTGCTTGTATATAATCAACTAAAATTATAAAATATAACTACCACTCGACTGTGATAATGATAGTGGAAATAAAAGGACTAAAAATAGTGAAAAGATTCATGATGAATGTTCTAGTCCATTTTGGAACAAAGTCTGAGAGAGAGAGAGAGATGGAGGGTCCTTAACTCCTTTCTTTTTAAAAACAATTTAAACATGGGAGGCCTAGGTGACTCAGTCAGTTAAGTGCCCTGACTTTTGGTTTCAGCTCAGGCCATGATCTCAGGGTCCTGGATTGAGCCTGGGTGTGGAGCTCTGTACTCAGCGTGGAGCCTGCTGGAGATTTTCTCCCTTCCCCTCTGTCCCTTCTCCTTGTTTATCATGGGCATTCTCTTTTTAGGAACACTCTTAATAAATAAATAAATCCCTAAACGAAAAAAAAAAAAAATTAAACATACAGAAAAATTGCAAGAATAGGACAGAGAACTCCTGAATACAGTTTCTTCAAATTGACCAATTTTGAATATTTTGCTGTATTTGCTTTATCATTTTCTTTCTAGGTATTTGGCTTTATTTTTATTTTTTCCAAACCAATTGAGAATAGATTGCATACATTATGCCCCTTTAACTCTTCATACATTAGTATATATTTACTAAGAAAAACAATACTCTTATGTAATTATCGCAGTTATCAAATATGGAAGCTACTTTAATCTATGGTCCATATTCCAATTTTTTTTCAAATATTTTATTTATTTATTTGACACAGAGAGAGTTCACAAGTAGGCAGAGAGGCAGGCAGAAAGAGGGGGGAACCAGGCTCCCTGCTGAGCAGAAAGCCCGATGCAGGGCTTGATCCCAGGACCCTGAGATCATGACCCGAGCCGAAGGCAGAGGCTCAACCCACTGAGCCACCCAGGCGCCCCCATATTCCAATTTTGTCAATTGTTCCAATAAATCTTTTCTAGCATTTCCCTGCAACTGATACAACTTCTAGTTTAGGATCATGTATTAACTTCATAGTTAAGTTTTTATTCCCTTTCAACATGGAACAGTTAGTTCCTCAGACTTCTTCTTTTTCCCCCTTAGATGATGGTTATTTCAGAGAATGTTCCCAAGTATGGGTTTGGTTGATGTTTCCTCATGATTAGATTCAAGTGATAAGTCCTTCTCAGGGTATCACATCAGGAGGCACATGATCACTGATGAAAGTGTTGCCTAGTTTCTCTACTGTATTTTTCCCTCCCAGAGAATACAGTATGTAGGGAGATACTCTGAAAACAAAAATATGTTGCTTCTCCTCAAGGTTTCCCCCTGGATTTAGAATCGATTCTCCAAATCATTCACTTCTGATAGGTGCAGTGACAAATTTCCAACTCCACCACTCTCTCTGTATTTACCATGGACATTCTCCCTTTAGAGACATTTCTCTTTTTAGAGACATTTCTCCTCTTTCCCCCACTCATCTCTTTCTCATTAGTATAGACTCATGGATTTGTTTTTTATTCGATGGATCATAATTCATCATTGTTTTTATTTTGATACTCAAGTTATCCCAGTTATCTAAGTTATCTAAGAAGCCCTGGTTACTTTTCATGGGGACAGGTATTTAAAAATTAAGATCTGTGCAGGGAACCTTTAATTTTGAAGTTAGTTTTGATCATAAATCAAAAGGAATACATATAGATTTGTAGAAATCATATTTATGGCTGATTTAGCTATTTCCTTTTTTTCCCTTTGTGGTAAGAAAAAGAAGAAACTTAAGCTTGTTTTTTGGATTTTTCTTATTTACTTCAATTTAATCAATTCTGGCTGCAATTATTAGCAAAGAACACTCACTATAACAGCAACTATGGACCTTAGGTCTTTAGATAGCTATTGGAATATAATGTATCATCAGAATAAATTTGTGATGGAAGACTGCATAGGGTTTGAAATACTATAACATAATCTGTGAAACCCTGAAAAGAAGTGTAATGAAACATGAGATATCTCCCTGAATTCATTTTAAAGAAATTGAATCAAAGCTCTATAAAGTAACACTTTCTGCAGTCAGATGCTTGTTGCAAAAGATGTTTTGCTTTTTACAGTGGTGTGATGTGTGGAAAGCTGCTGTGCTAATATCTCACATTATTATTCTTATGTGATAAAGGCAAATGAACTATAAAATGTTTGAAATAAGTACATCAACTTCTATTTTAACTGAAATTAAATATGTACTGTCTTGATAACACAGATCTTTCAACAATGACATACTTTCGAAATACTGAAGATGAAATAAAGAGATCGTATTTTATGTGTGATAGCACTGGGGCGAAGACCAAATTCATTTGTTTGATGCATGTATTTCTCATTGCATGGGAACTACCTTGGTCACGTTTTAAAAATCCAAATTCCTGGGGCGCCTGGGTGGTTCAGTGGGTTAAGCCTCTGCCTTCAGCTCAGGTCATGGTCTCAGGGTCTTGGGATCAAGTCCCGCATCAGGCTCCCCACAATGGGGAGCCTACTTCTTTCTCTCTCTCTGCCTGCATTTCTGCCTACTTGCAATCTCGGTCTCTCTGTCAAATAAATAAATAAAATCTTTTTATAAATAAATAAATAAAAATTCCTGAGCCCCACCCTGGTCCACTTCAGTATTATCTCATGATCCAGGAATCTGTATTTTAAAAATCTCCCCAGATAATTCTGAGGCATTTGATCATTAAGCTGATTTGGGAACTTTTGGACATGGCAAAAAAATACCTTTATACCAGGATGTAAGTCTCATTATATAAATAAGCTGCCCAGGGACAGGAACTGTGCTTATAAATTTTTGTAAGCCCAGCACCTATTATGAGCCCCAGATATAGTAGGCATTTGATATATACTTATGAAAGGAATTTTGACTTCAAATTTTATTAGTCTTAATATCTAGTTTGTGCATGGAATGCAACCCACATTAGGGATATTCTATATTCATGTGAGAGGAAATACTTTGCACAGCAGGCTGAAAGACAATATTGGATCGTTGGGCTGATTTCTAATGCAGAAATGGCTGTGTTCAATTATAACCTTGAATTCTAATTTACTCTATGCTTCTGGAAAATGAAGAAAGAATGCTCACATTTATGATTGAGCTAGTCTACACATTTCTCTGTTTTTTCCCCTCTTTTCTCTAAATGTTCTACTTGTTGCCAATATGGCTAGACAAAAAGAAAATAGTAGCTAACGTTTGTATGGTATGACACAGTGGTTCTCAAAGCATAGTCCAAGGAGTCCTGGGGTTTCTAAAACACTTTCTGGTGATCCATAAGGTCAAGACTTTTTTTCCTCATAATATATTAAGCTGTTATTTGCCTTTATCACTCTCATTCTCTGAGTGTACAGTAGAGTTCTCCAGAGGCTACAGGATATGTGTACTGAAACAGATTAAGGGTGCTTGGGTAGCTCAGTCGGTTAAATGGCTGCCTTCAGCTCAGGTCATAATGCCAGAGTCCTGGATCAAGCCCCACATCGGGCTCTCTGCTCGGTAGGGAGTCTGCTTTCTCTCTCTTCCCAGCCTGTGCACTCTCTCGCTATCTCCATCTCTCTCTCTCAAAATCTTTTTTTTTTTAAATTTTTAAAAAGATTTTATTTATTTATTTGACAGAGAGAGAGATCACAAGTAGGCAGAGAGGACATGCTTCTCTTCTATGTTTTTTGGAAAATGTAGTTATTATTATTCATAAAAATGTTATTTTATGTCAGCATATAATGGGTTTACTATTTGTAATGACTAAATATTAATTCTAATTTCTAATATGTTAAATTTTAATTTCTAACATGTTAAGTATTGATATGTATAATACACATAAACAACAGTTGCTTGGGATCCTCAATCATTTATAGGAAAGTAAAGGGTTCTATAAAGACCAAAAAGTTTGAGAACCAGTGATTTATGTTTCTACATTCAGTTTTACATAGATAAATATCGCCTAAAAGTAGATTAAATTACACCAACCCTTATTAATGGATTTTTGTTCAACATTTATGTAATGATGATTTAACTTCCTTTTTTCCTTTTTCTGAGAAATGGTGGACTTAGCTACTACTTAAAATTCTATGGGACCTTCAGGATGTTCCATAGTAATCTGTAACACAACTTGAAATTTCCATTATGAGAGTTAACAGACATACTGTCTGGGAAGGATACCACTAAATGGGGAAGGATTTCTTTTTCTTCCTTCCTTCACTTCTTTTTTTAAGATTTTATTTATTGGGGTGCCTGGGTGGCTCAGTGGGTTAAGCTTCTGCCTTCCGCTCAGGTCATGATCCCAGGGTCCTGGGATGGAGCCCTGCATTGGGCTCTCTGCTCATCGGCGAGCCTGCTTCCCTCTCTCTCTGCCTCTCTGCCTACTTGTGATCTTTGTCAAGTAAATAAATAAAATCTTTAAAAAAAAAGATTTTATTTATTTATTTGAGAGAGAGAGTACTAGCAGAGGAGAGGGGCAGAGAGAGAGGGAGAAGCAGACTCCCCACTGAACAGGAAGCCCAAAGTGGGGCTTGATCCCAGAATCCCAGAACCATGACCTGAACCCAAGGCCCATGCTTAACCAACTGAGGGGCTGGTGTTCAGAAAGGATTTCTTTATCAGGTTTTTCATTTAACAGTGAGCAGGCTCTAAATGGAGAGAGAAACAGAAAAGGTTATTTTGGTGGTTGAGAAGCAAATAAGCAAAGATCTCTAAAACCCCTATGACAGGTAGATCCAGAGGACAACAGATAAGAATACTGTTACCAGTTCAGACTTTGGTGTCCTTCAGATCAGAACTGTGTCCCAGTTGCAGAATTTACTGCATTGCCTAGAGTCTTAGCCGGCTTCCCCACCTGCAATTGAATACAAACTATCCATCCCACAGGGTATTTGTAAATAAACACTGAGTTGTGAGTAAAGTGCTAGCACAGTGGCATGAACACAGTGATTTTTTTCTTAGGTTAGTGGGGAGGGAGGGTTCTTTGAAAAGAAATGGAGAAAAGAGTTAAACTTAATTTCACAATTCAACCCAGTTATAGTTGTCTGCTGCCTTTCGCTTCTATGGTTGTAGCCTTTTTCACAGCTCTGCTAAGGAAACTCCCGAAGAAGAATTTTTTATTTGAAAGCCCTCTGGTATCATAATCAAAATATTTTTATTCTATTTCTATAGCAAGAAAGACGATCCGTTTCCATCTCCACTTCTGACAGCAACAACTTCGGAGAAAAACACGTTATTAGTAGCTTAGGGGCTAAACTCTCCCACAGTGTTACTTTGCAAAGAGAACAGCTGAAAAACCCACAGCGTAGAGGAAGTGGGGAGGTTTCTAAATGCAAAGAAACTTCAAGGTCAGGAAACAGAAATTTTACTAGAAACCTAAACCTAAATACAGTTCAAAAGGAATAATTCCCAACTCACTGCGGTTGTTTTCTTTTCACTGACTCCTTTATGTTTAGTCAACAGGTAAACGTGTACAATAAAGTCGCAGCAGGCACAAAAAATTCAATTTAACAAACTTTTTGTGTACACTCATGTGTGTTGGAAGGAGTGGAGCACAGAGAAAGGCAGAGAGCTTCTACGAGCTCTCCCGCTTTCCCGCCTTAACGTTGAGGAGGCGGGGCCCGAGGCCGGGGCGGGGCCCGAGGCCGGGGCGGGGCCGGCGGGGCGGGTTCTCCGTGCCCCTCCCACACGTATTTCGCCACTATCCCGACAGGCTCAGCGGCCCGGAGAGTCACGTGAGGGTGGGCGGTGGAGGTGGAGGTTTTTCCTCCGCCGGTTTTTCATCTCTATGATTGTCAGAGGCGGGCTGCTTTGACCCGAGAGCGTTGGCAACCCTGCTGCGGACAGGTGAGTCCTGGACTCTGAAGGGTGTGAAGGTACAGCCTTTTAGGGAAGGCGAAAGGGAAGTCAGGGCGAAGCAGCTTAAGGGATCTGACCTCCCGCGTCGACCGTTTGCCGGCTCTGGGCTCCGGCGACTTTTCGGGTTTGGCGGCATGGCTCACACGCTCAGCTCAGGGGCCTGAGAAGAGTCCTTAGTCGTGTCTGCTTCCCGTCCTCCGCTTTCCTTCACCTCACCTCGTCCCTTTTCGCTGTCCCGGGAGATGTCAGTGCCAAGCTCCCAACCGCAGGGTTCACTTGGGCGCCGTCGTCTCTCGCTTCTCGGGCAACCAGAAGACGCACGGGTGGACTGGACTGGACTGGTTCCGCTGGGATTTGTGGATGTGGATGGAAGTGGGTGATCTTAGATCTCTGATGGGTAGAAATGTTAATCATTAAATCGGAAAAAAAAGAAGTAGAAAATCAGCGGGGACCCGAAGGAGCAAAACAAAGTGCAGCCTTCTTGGACTGTTCAGTTTTTATCTTTTCCACTGTCTTCTCGTTCTCAGTCTCGCTCAAGTTTCCTTCACCATCCCATCCTGGCCCACCGTAGGATTTTTGAGAATGAGCCGAGTGTTGCTCTGTGTGAATGTTGAGAGAAGAGTTTAAAACGGGCTGTTCTTAAGTTACTGTCTCTGCAATCTTAGGGTTTATTTCTTTTTCTTCCCTTTCAGATGCCTGAAGAGTAGGTATTTATAAACCTAAGCAGAATACCCGTTTTGTGGCTAAGGGACTAAAGTATTCCCCCTGTTGTATCTGGAAAGATCTATTTTCTTTGTTAATTTTATAAACGTGTTTATTTCAGTTTCTAAGGTGGTTTGGATATACCTTTGTTCATGTTAAAGCATACCTTGAGTCATGCAAGTGACCTAGCAGTAGAAGAGAAGAGTTTGTAGACAAAGTAAATCAATTTGGGGTTTGATAGATGTGGGAGGGTTAAGGTTTAGAGTTAAGTTAAACCATATGACCAATTAATAAAACATCTGCATCTTGAGACATAGGTATTGCCCAGGATGACGAACATGCTGTCTTTGTGGTATTGGACAAAGTAATGAGCTGGTTGAGTATCACCTTATCTTAAAAACTTTTTAGAATTTGCAACTTGTTTGTAAGAAGATGCCTGTGGCCTCCAGCTGTTCTCTGTGCTCACCCTTGTTAGGTGATTATCTCTCCAACCTAAGAACTTCACTCTTACTCTTAAAGAACCAACTGAGTGTTGGGGAAGTGGGTAGGGAATGGGCTAGATGAGCTACTTGTAATGATGAGGACTGGGTATTGTATGTAAGTGATAAATCTGAATTCTTCTCCTGAAACCAATACTGTAATATGTTAACTAATTAGAATTTAATTTAAAATTTGAAGAAAAAAAAAGAACATCACCCTGGCCATCTAATTATGTCAAGAAAGTGTCATTGGTGTCTTTTAAGTGTCCTTACTGAAGATTATAAAACAGAGTAATACTAACAAAAAGAGAAGATTCAGGAGTGGGTTCTGAGCTTGGGAAGAAAGGGAAAGAGTGATAGAAGCTAACAAAAGCAAGAGAACAAAAACATGTATTGCTATTTTCCTTTATAATTTATAGACTATTTACTATATTCAGTAGACCTTTTACATTCCCAGAGACTGACTTTCCTATATTTCAGAAGAAACAATGGTATGTAACTTCTCCTATAGTGCAATATTATGTAAAATAATTATAACTAAAATATTTCACTGACCTTTCAGGTTTTATATTATTTAGAATTATAGGACTAAACTAATTGATAAAGTTATTAAGCCTAATTTGGTCTCCTTCCTTCCTTCTGTAGGCTCCCTAATCAGTGTGGAGCCCAGCTCAGGGCTTGAACTCATGACCCTGAGATCAAGGCCTAAGCTGAGCTTAAGAGTCAGGAGCCTAACTGACTGAGCCACCCAGACCCCTCCTCCTAATTTGGTCACTTTTAATCTTTAGTTTTAGTGAGTAATTTTTATAGTGGCTGTAACACTTGCTGGATGTTAACCAATTTCTTCCCATATAGAATTGTTTAATATATTCCTTTTAAAAATAGAACCTTTTTTTTTTTTTTTGAAGATTTTATTTATTTATTTGACAGATAGAGATCACAAGTAGGCAGAGAGGCAGGCAAGAGAGAGGAAGTAAAGCAGGCTCCCGGCTGAGCAGAGAGCCTGATGTGGGCCGGATACTAGGACCCTGGGACCACAACCCGAGCCGAAGGCAGAGGCTTTAACCCACTGAGCCACCCAGGTGCCCCAAGAACCATTTTTTTAAGAGAACCAATTTTTTTTTTTTAAGTTTGACTTGCAACTACCCCCCCCCCAACACACTCAAAACAAAAATAGCTTGGTTTTGTGCCAACTGAAAAATCTATTCTTTTAAAATAGATATCCTCTACACTTTGAAAATTATGATAAAATTGTTAATGCTTTTAAGACATTAAATACTGATAGCTGAGCATATTTAAGAAGAAAACACAGGGGCAGTATTTTAATATATATTTCCTATTATAAGAGTGTTTGTGCCTGTTTTTGAAAAATGGAAACATTATGGAAAATATAACCCTGAAAGTCAAAATCCTAGTTTATCTTTTCCCCTACCAGCAGGTAACCACTAGTCCCCTTTGGATATTTGGGAATCAGTGTGGAAAAGTAGAGTCTCAAGTGAAACTCCTTGGGAGAGATGATACTAATAGCACCAGACTTACATCCTACAACCTTAGAAACTCCAAAAGAGAGAGAACGTCGTCTCTTTCTCTTTGATTCCAAGAGACTACTACAGGAATTTCATTAACCTGACTCTGTCATTGCCCATCCTAGAAGCAGTCTGTTATGTGATGGAATGCTTTGTGTGGTTAGGATTGGCTCTTGTTCTCACCGTGGTGTGATAGGAGCATACAGTTTTATTTTATTTTATTTTATCGTACAGTTTTATACTACATGAATTAAGAGTAAGCAACATCGGGGTGCTTGGCAGGCTCAGTTGGTAAAGTATCCCCCTCTCGTTGTGGTTGTGAGTTTGAGCCCATGTTGGGTATAGAGTTGACTTAAAAAAAAAAAAAAAGTAGGCAACTAAAGTATGGTTCCTCTTTACGAAAACTGAGGTGTCATTTCCTGGAGAGGAGAGAAAAGTTGCTGGACAGACAAAACCAACATATGTTCACTGATATAATTTTACGTGTATTTTTCTAATTTAGAGAACTTGCTTTCCTTTCCCAATATAAATTAATTGCATTTTACAGTTTGAGTGTTATTTTTTTTATTTTTATTTTTTTTTAAAAGATTTTATTTATTTGAGAGAGAGACAGTGAGAGAGAGCATGAGCAAGGAGAAGGTCAGAGGGAGAAGCAGACTCCCCATGGAGCTGGGAGCCCGATGCGGGACTCGATTCCGGGTCTCCAGGATCATGACCTGAGCCGAAAGCAGTTGTCCAACCAACTGAGCCACCCAGGCGCCCGAGTGTTATTTTTTTTAATGTCTATTTTTAAAAATGTCTATTAACTAATGGAACTTGGAAATTTAAACTCTTCAAGTAGCTTGTATTTGTTATATGTTTAGTACCTGTGCTCTGGAGTATTTGGCTTTTTTAACTTTAAATATATTGTGTATTTAGCCCATTTGTTAAAATCATTTATCGATAAGTATTTTTATTACTGTGGGTAAACTTGATTAACAAATTGCAATTTATAAAAATAGTAAATAAAAATGTTCTGAGTAATTTAAGTATACGTAGTTACTATGGTTGAACGCTTGATTCTTTTAATTATTATGTATTTTAAAATCTGTTTGTATAGAAAACCACTTCATTTTGAGTGTTTTATGAAAAATAAATCACGGTACTTGTCACAACTTGATGTCACTGGGTATTAACTTCAAAACTATAGTCGACATTATGCCTACTTTTGTATCTTTATGGATTATTCTGATGCTTCATTACATTTTAAGAGAAAATATAATTGAAGTAACATTGTTTACTCCACTGCCTTGATTTTGTTTAAAAGAAATGTTAGTAATTCAATTCATTGGGCATTAGAACTTAATTGCTAACACAAACTTTAGTTTAGACAGATTTATATTCTCAAACCAAATTCCATCACTACTCGATGTTGAGCAAGTTATTTAATCTCTCAGAATTTGAGTTTATTCCATCTGCAAAATAGAAATAATAATACTTATCTTATAGGGGTCTTGTGAGGAGTAACTTAATGTATGCCAAGTGCCTAGGATATAGTAGGTTCTTACTGAATGTAATTGTTAATAGTAACTACAACAAGAAATAGTGTCTAAAAAGATTTTATCTCCCCAGTTTCAGAATATTTAGCCCCAGGAATTTAAATGTATTGATAGGTGTTAAGGAATTAATCAGATTGTTCTTTCTTCAGATTTGTTTTTATTTTAGCAGGGTTGTGTTTTTGTTTTTGTTTTTTAAGTAGGCTTCACACCCCCAGCATGGAGCCCAGTGTGGGATTTGTACTCAAAATCCTGAGCTCAAGACCGGAGTTGAGATCAAGAGTCGGTCTCTTGGGCCTCTTGGTGGCTCAGTGGGTTAAGCCTCTGCCTTCCGCTCAGGTCATGATCTCCCAGGGTCCTGGGATTGAGTTCCACATCGGGCTCTCTGCTTGGCAGGGAGCCTGCTTCCTCCTCTCTCTCTCTGCCTGCCTCTCTGTCTGCTTGTGATCTCTCTCTCTCTCTCTCTCCCTCTCTGTCAAATAAATAAATAAATAAATCTTAAAAAGAAAAAGAAAAAGAGTTGGTCACTTAACTGACTAAGCCACAATTTTAGCAGATTTTTAATACCATGTTGCACATGTAGCAAAAACTTTGTTTAAATTACTTAATTATTGGTGGACTGCCCAAGTATTTGAAGATTGCCTGGCCCAAGTGTGACGACTATTAGCCTGGAGGAATGTATTGAGAGATTTTTGCACAAATGCTCAGAAAAGCTTAATATTAAGTAGAAGGTCTCACATTCCTTGACTATACAAGGGGAGTTAGGTGTTGAGTACCTTGGGTGTTCAGATCAGAATTTATGATGACTTGTGGTAGTAGGCAGAAATAATAAAAATGGATTTTTTTTTTTTAATTTTTTGGATTTGTTTTTATTTTTAAATATAAGTTCAGGGAGATACTTCTGTGAAGTAATGCTTTAAGAACATGTTATATTGGGCACCTGCAGGTAGAAGAGATAGATAGCAGTTTGGAATGTTACTTGAAAAAACAAAAAAAGTAACTGTGAAATTGAATAACTTTGAAAAGTGATAGACATTAAATATAGTTAATGTTCTGGCATTGGGAAGTTGGTAATTGCCATATTAGAAGGAGAGGTGTTTTAGCCCTATTTAGCTCTACTTTACCCTCTTTAGCCCCGAGAAAATAAATAGGTAGAAATGGATTTATCTTCTTCCCCTCCTCCCCCGCAACTAAGAATTAATTTTTTGCAAATTATAAACATTTCCTAGGCTGCTAATAAGTTCAAGGTAGGTTTTACTCACTATGAGAAGATTGAAACTTTAGTGTAGTCTTGGAGAAGTATATTCCCATAATTAATGTCAGATATACAAATAATGTTTACATTTCTCTTCAAGGTGGTTTAATGTTGGTCATTTAAAACTAAGTGCTAGGGGTGCCTGCATGGCTCAGTTGTTAAGCGTCTGCCTTCGACTCAGGTCATGATCCCAAGGTCCTGGGAATGAGTCCCGCATCGGGGTCCCTGCTTGGTGGGAAGTCTGCTTCTTCCTCTCCCACTCCCCCTGTCTGTGTTCCCTCTCTCGCTGTGTTTCTCTGTCAAATAAATAAAATTAAAAACAACAACAACAACAACAACAACAACAAAACTTAAAGGGCCTATCCTAATACCTTGCTTGGTCAGAGTTGAACAGTTACTTGGTATCTCTTATTAGTACTGCTTATAATTTTGCTTTTGCTTTTTGAAGTTTGTTCATTGAGTAATGGAATTAAATCTGTCTGCTATATTTTTCCCTTTAAAAAAAAAAAAACAAAAACATTAGTACTTTACTGTCCTGTTAGGATTCTATAACATGGCACATAAAGAGCATTAGAATTTGCTTTAATCCAGATCTTCCTTGACTTAAAATGGTTATATGTTTGATAAGGCCATTGTAAATTGAAAAAACAAGTGAAAAATGCATTTAATACGCCTAACCTACTGAATATCGTAGCTTAGCCTAGCCTACTTTAAACACACTTGGAACACTTACTTTAGCATACATTGGGCAAAACCATCTAACACAAAGCCTGTTTTATAATGAAGTGTTGAATATCTCATGTAACTTACTGAATCCTGAAAGTGAGAGAATGGTTGTTAAGGGTCCAGAATGGTTGTAAGTGCTGGTTGTTTATCGTCATGATTGCCTGGCTGACTGGGAGCTGCGGTTGCTGCCACTGCCTAGCATCAGGAGAAAGTATTGTACTGTGTATCATTAGCCTGGGAAAAGGTCACAATTCAAAATTAGAAGTACGATTTCTGCTGAATGTGTATTACTTTCACACCATTGTAATGTCACACCTTCATAATTTGTGGACCATCTGTGTATCTTTCTAGTTTAGTTCTTATGACTACCATGGCTTCCCTCATGTTCTAGTCATAGTGAACTACTTTTTGCTTCTCCCAACAAGCCATGCCTTTTTGTGTGTTTTTGTTTTGTTTTGTTTTTTATTTTTTTTTGCCTTTGCATAGGCTGTTTGTTGTGTGTGGAATGCCTAAACAGCATCCTACCATCTTTCGGCTGGTGAGCTGCTGTTCATCTTTAAACTAGATTGAGTTGTTCTTCAGTTTGTAAAACTTTCCTCTGCCTTCAAGTGGTTATTTTTTTTGGTGGTTCCCATAATAATTTTTTACCTTTTAAAAATATTCTTATTTTCTGGAACAGTTGCATTTATTTTCTGTGAGGTGGAGTGATTCTTGATGCCACAAACAAGTCTTATTCATCAAAATATCCTGAACATGGAACGGAGTGCCTGTAGTCTATATAAGTTCAGAACATGTTTAGTGAATATATGAGTAAGATATTTCATCTGCTTTAAAATCAGAATAGATATAATCCGATAGATTAAGCCTATACATTGTAACCTGTATCAGCCTGTAGCATTTAGAAAACTTATTTGGACACATCTAGTAAATTCCATCCACACATTCTACCACACATCAGTAAATGTGTTTTTCTAATATATACCAGTGCACTGGAGAGAGAGACAGGACAAACATTCCATTCATTAAGGAGCTCAGTCTAGTGGTGGAGACAGATGAGTTGATAATTACAACTTAGATTTATGCTAATTAAGACTCAGGTTGAAAAATCACTTTACCGGTTTCAGTAGACACATTTCAGATGGTCAGTAGCCACATGTGACTAGTGCTTTCTGTGTTGAACAGTAGATATAAAACATTTCTATCATTGCAACATATTCTGTTCGACAGAGCTGTTGTAGAACATACACTTGAACCTATATTCTCTAGTTTCAGATGATAGTTAATATTCATTTCAATCATACTCTTTATTCAAGTTAAACTTGCTTTTAGATTTGAAAGTTCTATTTTTAAAAAATTATCAAGTGAATTTTATTATAGTACACTTCAAATAAAGCAGCATTTCTCATTTTTTTCAGGTCTTGGATCTGTGATAGTATTTAAATTAAGTAATTTCAAAATTTGATTTTAACTTCAGCATTGATAACGTCTGACTTTCTATCCTACTAATTCCCGAGGTGGCAGTGAATCATAATGGTTAAGAACAATGGCTTTGGGACCAGAAAAGCTTTCGTCTGTCATCTGTTGGCTTTGACTATAGGCAGATTTCTTAAAAGCATTGAGCTATGGTATCCTTGGTGAAATAGGAGTAATAATATTTACTACAAGGGTTATAGAAGATTAAATAAGGTAACAGATATTAGGCATTTAACATAGTACCCCTCACAGAGTAGTGTTCATTAAATGCTAGCATTAGAGTTTTGAACAACCAGATGTTTAAAAGAAAACTACTTTTTGAGGCAGTTGGAGAAATTGGAATAGAGACTGGGTATTAGAACATACCAAAGAATTAAAGTGAAATTTGTTAAGTATAAAAGTGACATGATTGTGTGGAAGGAAAAGTCCATATTTTTGGAGACATACTAAAATATATAGCAGTGAAATGATAGAATGTCTGAGAGTTGCTTAAAAATAATTCACAAAGACATAAGAATGAAAGGGACAGAAAAACTAATAGCCATTTCTGGTGAAGAAGGAATAACAGGTACCATATTTACCCTCCTGCCTGAAACAGCTTAAAAGGCAGACAAAAGACACAAAACAGTGGTTTCCTAGATTTTGGACATTGTACAGCAAAGGAAAATGATCCCTGAGAGATGGGAAACAAACGAGGTAAGCTCCGTGACTGCTCTGTTTCGCTGCCTGGAAAGTTTCCCAGTGTAGAGCAGGGAGGGAGAGTCCATGCAGAGGGCACAGTGGTCTTCTTGAATTGAGTCAGTCTGGGGGAGGTCAAGGCAGGTGGAGTTTGTGGGGCAGAATACTAGAGATGAGAAAGTTAAAAGGAATCTTCCACTCAAGTATTCAGCGGAGAACTGATCAGTGAATACATGTGAGGAAACTATTGAAGTTAGGTAAAGAACCACCTGAAAAGAACATAGAACAGTTCTCAGAGTCTTTGCAAAGGCAGAAGTAGTGTTTTTTCCCACCAGCCTGAGTGGAAAATGTCTTAACAGGTCGTCATGTAGACTACTCAGGAGGGTTTTGTCTTAGTAGTGGGATAAAATTGGGTGTTCCAGTCCAACCTAGAAAGCTTAAAAGCAAGACCTGAAAGGGTCAAACTGTTCCCAAGAAACTTAATTATGTCCCAGAATTAAGCTCAAGAATACATATAGGAATACAAAAATAACCAACACCCAACAAGGTAGAATTCACAGTGTCTGGCATGCAATCAGAAATACTAGACATGCAAAGGAGGAGGAAAATATGACTGACCTATGATAAAAAAAAGTCGGTCAAAACCAAACAAGTGACAGGTGATAGAATTAGTAGAGAGGGATATTAAAACAGTTTTTATAATTGTATTTCATATACTTAAGAAATGAGAAGAAAGATTGAAAAAAACTTTTTTTTCTTTTTTTTTCTCTGAGAAAGTGTACAAACAGGGGTAGGGGGAGGGACAGAGGGAGAGAGAGAGAGAATCTCAAGCAGGCTTGTCGCTCACCGCAGGGCCTTACTTGGGGCTTGATCTTAGGACCCATATTAGATTATAACCTGAGCTAAAATTAAGAGTCAGACACTTAACTAACTGAGCCACCCCGGTGCCCCCAGAAACATTGAATATGGTAAATAGAAACATGGAAGATGAGGAAAAGACCAAAACGAAGTGGGCGTTCAGGGATGTGCAGGGATAGGCAGAAAGTGGGAAACTCCTTTTACCTTCCACTCAATTTTGCTGTGAACCTAGAAATGCTCTAAAAATTTTATTGGGGTGCCTGGGTGGCTCATTTGATTAAGCTTCTGGCTTTGGCTTGGGTCATGATCCCAGAATCCTGGGATTGAGCCCTGCATCTCTCCCCATGCTCCTGCTCTCTCTCTCTCAAATAAATAAAATCTTTTAAAAAAATAAAATTTATTAATTAAAAAGAAAAAAAAGAAAAAGACCAAAATGAAACTTTCAGAGATGGAAACTAAATTTTCTGAGATGAAAGATATGCTAGATGGTATTAGTGGCAAATTAGACATTGGGGGAGAAAATTTATGTCAAAGTTCATAAATATACAAAATAACCTATGAAGAATTCTTGCTAAAAGTACTTAACTTGACATTAATCATGCTTTTATTTTTTTTTTAAAGATTTATTCTTGAGAGAGCAAGGGAGCAAGTGGGTAGAGGAGCAGAGGGAGAGAGAATCTCCAGCAGACTCTGTGCTGAGTACAGAGCTCTACACCAGGCTCAGTCTCATGACCCTGAGATCACGACCTGAGCTGAAACCAGGAGTCAGACTCTTAACTGACTGAACCACCCAGGTGCCCCTGTAATCATGCTTTTAGATGTAATTTGAGAATATAGGAAATAAAGGGACTGGAGAAATGTTTAAACCATACTAGGAGGAAGCAACTAGATAAATCCAGAATTTGAGAAATGATGTACTGTAGTTGCCCCTGTTCTCTGAAAATTAGGGTTGTGTTGTGATTGCATGATGTGGTGGATATACTTAAAGTAATTAAATTGATACTAAAAAGTTGATAAAATGGTTAGTTTTATGTGTATTTTGTAACAGTTTTTAAAAATGTATCATTTTAATCATTTTTAGATGTACTGTTGGGAGGCATTAAGTATATATGCATTGTTGTGCAGCAGTGACCACCAGTCATTTCCAGATCTTTTTCTTCTACCCAAACAGAGATACTATACCCAGGAGATGGGAACTCTCCTTTTATTCTTCTCCCTGATCGCTGGCATCTTCAGTCTACTTTCCATTTCTATGATTTTACTACTATAGATTCCTCATCTAAATTGAATATTACATTATTTTTTTTGGGGGGGGGACTGGCTTATTTCACTTAACATAATGTCTTTAAAGATTGATCCCTTTTGTAGGATGTATCAGAATTTCCTTCCTTTTTTAAAAAATTGTTTTTATTGTGGTAGAACACACATAATATGAAATTAACCATCTTAACCATTTTTAAGTGTACAGTTCGGTGGTATTAAGTACATTCAGATTCTTGTGATACCATCACCAACATCCATCCCCAGAACTTGCAAACATATATTAAATACATCTATTAATTAGTAACTGTCTATTACCACTTTGCCCCAGCCTCTGGTAACCATGATTCTGCTTTCTGCCTCTGTGATTTTGACATTCTAGGTACCTTATATAAGTGGAATCATACAGTGTTTATTTTGTTGAAACTGCCTTTGTAAATTTAGCATAGTGTTCTTAAGATTCATCCATGTTGTATAGTTTGTCAGAATTTCCCACCTTTTAATGGCTGAATAATATCCCATTGTATGTATCAACTATTTTTTGTTTATCCATTCATCTGTTGAAGGGCGCTTTCTGGTTATTGTGAATAATGCTTCTATGAGTATGGGTGTACAAATAGCTGTTCAAAGTCTCTGGCTTTCAGTTCCTTTGGATATATTCTTCAAAGTAGAATTGCTGGATCATATGGTAATTCTGTGTTTAAGTTTTTGAGGACCTGCCATACTGTTTTCCATAGCAGCCGCACCATTTTACATTCCCATCAATGGTGTACGAAGATTTCAGTTTCTCTAATACTTGCTTTATTCTGTTCATTTCCTTGATTAGAATAGCAGGGTTTATGGTTAGAGTCTTACTGTGCATTTTAATTGTTCGCATTAAAAGGAAGATATTTAGGTGTAATGTATTTATATGATGTCTTACTGAAGTTTATGTTACATAATACAGTTTTTATTTGAATTATCACCATCAGCTGCACCTGTTAATTAACTTCCAAACAAATATTTGTTCATAATTTACTGTGTTAGACACTGTGCTCAACTTTATACAAGTGTTTTTCTCATTTAATCCTCCTTACAGTCATTTGCAGTGAGTGTTATTATCCCTGTTTTATGGAAGTGTAACAAACACAAATCTGACTGACAAATTAATGGCCAGTAAGAGGTCAAGTTAGTAAGTTCTAGTATCTAGAATTAATGAATTAGCTAGATTACCTTGACACAACTTTCTGGTCCTCAGCTTATAAAAACAAAAGAGAATAAAACAAAATACACAGCAACAATACAAACTTACCTATATGTTCAGTAAAGCTTTAATTTACAATTTGATTTTGCTTTAATTAAATCCTAAAGTTGAGGGGCGCCTGGGTGGCTCAGTGGGTCAAGCCTCTGCCTTCAGCTCAGGTCATAATCCCAGGGTCGTGGGATCGAGCCCCACATCGGGCTCTCTGCTCAGCGGGGAGCCTGCTTCCCCCTCTCTCTTTGCCTGCCTCTCTGACTACTTGTGATCTCTCTCTGTCAAATAAATGAATAAAATCTTAAAAAAAAAAATCCTAAAGTTGAAAATAACATCTCAAGTAAGCAAGGGAAAATCTTTGAAAAAAAAGAAGTACCTGGGGAAATAGAAATTTGAGTAAAGGTAAAAAAGGCAGGACAATATGCAGTGAAATATCTGATATTGCTGTCAGCCTGGCAGGTTCATTTCTAGAGAGAACATAAATACAGACATTGTTATAAAGGAATATCTATAAAGATGTCTGTTGCTGTGAAGACAAAAAAAATCCCACTGAAATTGTTATTTATGTAGAAACAGACTTCCTTTGGCAGAAATATATATTATTTTTACACATTGGTCCATAGCACTGATGAATTCTTTGCTGTTGAATGGGACTCTGAGTAACATATCGTGGACCCACAGTGGAGTTCTGACATGGAATTATTGTTCATTTTAATCCTGGTGTCCCATTTTCCATATCTGAAAATCAAATATAGTACAGATGAGAGAATATTCATTGGAGCACTTATAGAGTTCTCTGCAAATGCAAGGTAACATGGTTATTAAATATTGATTCCTTTGTTCTTCACATATCATTTCTATATCACAGTAGGATTTAGAGCTTTTAATTTAATGGCGAAGCCTGTAAAGTATCTGAACTCTGTGTTCTGTGGTGTTTATAATGCAGTATTGTTGATCAAAGTTTTATATTTTCCTTATTTAAAAAAATTTGCTCTTCAGTCAGTCTCTGACTTTTGTAGAGTTAGGCTTAGTCAACTGGTACTTTTATGATACATTCCCATGTTAAAGCTTTATGGACAAAGCAAAGAGATTCAGCAATGAATGAATTAGCTAATTAGCAGATTACAAATAGGGACATGGTTTCAATAAACCATTTAGGCTTATGCTTTTGTGTGATTAGATTATCTTGACCTAATAACAGGTTTTTGAATGGTTGCATGTCACTGAAAAATAATTTTATATTATCTATATTACATATAGATATTTGAAACATATATATATATATACTTTAAAGAATAATTATAAGAGTGAACCATGTAGGTAATCATCACTCAAGCCAAAAAACATCCCCATCATCCAGAAGTCACCTATCTGCTTTTTCCTAATCAGAACCCTCTTCAGCAGACAGTTCACTACCCATGATTAAGTGATAATCCTGATATATGTGTATCACTAATCGCCTTATTAGTTTTGCCTTTTTGGGGGCCATGTATAGTTGAAATCTTACTATATATATTCTTCATGATTTGCTTACTAACATTACATTTGTGAGACTTACCATTTGTTACTTGTAAAGCATTTCTGGAGGGATGCAAATTTTCCTAAAATTAATTTTGTGATTCTCTTTTTTTCTTCTAAGTTTATTTGTTTTTTAGTAGTCTCTGTATTCATTGTGGGGCTTGAACTCATGACCCCCAGATCAAAAATCACAAGCTCTTTGGGCTGAGCCAGCCAGATGTCCCTCAAATTTTTTTTTTCTTTTTTGGAACTATTAATAAAGTTCAGTTGTTAGTCCTTTGATGGTTTTATGTGTACCAACTGTTTTGTCCCTCTCTGGACTTAATAGTGTTTTTTTATGTTGTCTTTTATATTCTTTTTTTATGGTACCTTATGACACCTTATGTGTTGTTTTTATGGTTGTTTTTAATATGCCTTATCAGTCTTTTCTATTTTTTGTATTGTTTTAAGTTTTTTCCCCTACTATAATGTCATAGAGATGTTCTCTTATATCATCAGCTACAAACTTCACATTTTTTCTTTTTTTTTTTTTAACTTTACTTATTTGACAGACTAAGGTCACAAGTAGGCAGAGAAGCAGACAGAGAGAGGAGGAAGCAGGCTCCCCACTGAGCAGAGAGCTGGATGTGGGGCTCGATCCCAGGACCCTAACCACAACCCGAGCCGAAGGCAGAGGCTTTAACCCACTGAGCCACCCAGGCGCCCACATCTTTTCCTTTTATACTGAGTGTTTAATCCACTTAGAACTGATAACTTGTGTATTGTGAATTCATCTAATTCTTTCTCTATGTATATATACTCAATGTTCCAGGCCCATTTATTGGGAAGTCTTCCTTGTCCTGCTTATTATTGTATTTCTGTCATGCTTAAAGCCCTAAGTCTTTAAAATTTTTTCTTTTATTCTGTTTATACCTCTGTGGCAATATCACATTGTCTTAGATACTAAGATTTGTAATTAGTTTTAATGTTAGAGTAGGTTCTTCTGCCTTGTAGTTGGGTGTGTCATTCCCTTCCCCCACCCACCAGCATGTATTAGTTTTTCTTGGTCCTTTGTACTTCTTTATTCATTTTAGGGTCAGTTTGTTAAGGTCCACTAAAATCCCTTTGAGATTTTCATTGGGATTGCATTGACTGTGTAGTTTAGTTTGGGGAGAATTGCCATCTTTACAAAATTTTGTTTTTCAGTTTATTTTACATTTGATTTTACATTTACTTATTTACAAATGATTTTACATTTATTTAGGTCTCCTTTAAGGAGGTCTTTCAATGATGTCTAATATTTTCTCTATCAATATTTGCACATCTTTTTTTAGATTTATTCCTATGTACTTTATATTTTTGTTTTTCTTCTATTTTAATCTTATTTTTAAAATTTTATTTCTTTGTTTGAGAGAGAGAGTGGGAGAGAGAGCACAAGTTGGGGGGATAGTCAGAAGGAGAGGGAGAAGCAGACAGTCTGATGTGGGACTCAGTTCCAGGATCCTGGGGTCATGATGTGAGCCGAAGGCAGACACTTAACTGACTGAGCCACCCAGGCACCCTAAGCACCTTTTTAAAAGATTTATTTATTTATTTAATTTTAATTTTTTTTTTTAAGATTTTATTTATTTATTTGACAGAGATTGCAGGTAGGCAGAGAGGCAGGCAGAGAGAGAGGAGGAAGCAGGCTCCCTGCTGAGCAGAGAGCCCGATGTGGGGCTCCATCCCAGGACCCTGGGATCATGACCTGAGCTGAAGGCAGAGGCTTAACCCACTGAGCCACCCAGGTGCCCCTAAAAGATTTATTTAGTTTAGAGAGAGAGTGTGCATGTAAGCAAGGGGAAGGGCAAAGGAAGAGGGTAAAGGAGAGAATCCCAAGCAGACTTCCTGGTGAGCGTGAACCCCCATGTGGGACTGGATCTCATGACCCTGAGATCATGACCTGAGTCAAAATCAAGAGTTGGTCCCTTAACCAACTGAGCAACACGCACACCCCACTAAGTATTTCCTTTTAAATAGTGTGTCCCACAAGTATTTTATAAAAACAGCTATATTGAGATTTATTGAAGTATAGTTGACTTACAATAAAATTTACCCTTTTTTTGTATACTTGGAAGTTTCAGTAAACATAGTCATGTATTTATCACTATAATCAAAATATAGGGCTGTTCTGTTCACCCCCAGAAATTGTCTTATGTTCCTCTTTAGCCAACTTCCAACCTAACTTCCAACCTGGCAGCCAGTGAGCTGTTTCCTGTTGTTAGTGTTTTACCTTTCTTACAGTGTCATGCAAATGGAATCATACAGTATATAACTTGGCTTTTAAAACTGGTTTAAGGGGTACCTGGGTGACACAGTCAGTTGGGTAACCAGCTGTTGGCTTAGACTCAGGTTGTGATCTCAGGGTCCTGGGATAGAGTGGTCCTGCTCAGGAGGGAGTATGTTCCTCTCCCTCTGCCCTTCCTCCCAGCTCTTGCACACGTGCACGTGTGCTATCTCTCCCCCGACAAAATAAATTAAAAAATAAAATCTTTAAAACTGCTTTAAAATTTGTCATATAGTAAAATTAAGTTTTTTTCTCTTGGTGTACAGTTCTGTGAAATTTAATATATGAATTTTAATAATAGAGATTCATTTTACTACCACCACAATAGGATACAGAGAAGTTCTCAATCCATAATAAATATTTAATTTATTTATTAGAGAGAGAGAGAGTGTGAAAGAGAATGAGAGGGGAGAAGGTCAGAGGGAGAAGCAGACTCCCCATGGAGCTGGGAGCCTGATGCAGGACTCCATCCCGGCATTCCGGGATCCTGAGCTGAAGGCAGTCGCTTAACCAGCTGAGCCACCCAGGTGCCCTCATACTGTCTCTTTATAATCATATCCTCCACCTCTGTTTCTTGACAGCTTCCTATAAGTTCTCTATTGATAAGTTTTTTCTTTTTAAGAATGTATATACATGGAATCTTACAGTATGTAATCTTTGAGTATGGCTTCTTCCAGTATAATGCCTTTGAGATTCATCCAAGTTGTTGCATGTATCAAGACTTCATTCCTTTTTAAATGCAGTTATATCCCATTGTATTGTTATACCATGGTTTGTTTATCCATTCAGCTGATGAAAGATACTCAAGTTGTTTCTAGATTTTGGCAATTAAAATAAATGTAAAATTCAAATACAGGTTTATGTGAGCACAAGTTTTCATTTCTCCAAGGTAAATACCTATGAGTAGAATTTTTGGGTCATATGGTAAATATATGTTAAATGTTATGAGAAAATGTCAAACTGTTTTCCAGAGTGGAAGTACCATTTTGCATTCCCACCAGCAATGTATAAAAGTTTCACTTGTTTTACATTCTTCCTGAATGTAATATTGTTAGCAATTTTTCTTTTAACCAAATAGGTATATAATGGTATCTCATTGTGGTCTTAATTTGCATTTTCCTAATCGCTAATGATGTTGAATACCTTTTTATATGCTCATTTATTTAGGAATAGAGCTGCTAAGAACATTAATTTACAGGGTTTTTTGTGTGTGAACATGGTTTCATTCTCTGGGGTAATTACCTAAATTCAGCTAGAATTTTTCATACATTGCTAAAGATCAAGTTTGAGGTAGTGCTAGAGTATGGAATCTCTAGAAACCATAAGACACACAAAAGTTTACACCCACGTGCAGGCTCCTCTCAATAGATCTCACCCAGAGGTTTACCTATAACATTGGTGAAAGGGCAGGAGACAAAGTGCTTCCTAAGGATTTAGCCCGTATTAGGGGAGCATCCACCACTGGTGAGAAAAGCAAAAAGCTCCTTTCAGATCTAAATAACAAAAGGCTTAATCCAGCGGGGAAGGATAGCAAACCCTGTAACCTCGGGTGACAGTCCATTGAATCTAGAGGAGGGGAAAAGAAAAATAAATCCTTAATCCCTGAGGGAGGGGCAGAAAACTGTCAGGAGCCCAGAAGTCTGTATCTGAGGAGAGACAGGGCTTCTGAGAAGTCCCCATGCACAAGACCCAGAGACATAGTCTCTCCTGAAAATTGTGGTTGGACCAAGACAACGGAGAACCCATCACCGTGCTAGCACCCATCAAGTAACACTCATTCAGGGAAAATGACATCTACTAGCTACAAAGGAACAAAGATAAGAATGACAGCAAACTTCTTAGAAATGACAAAAGCCAGTTTCTGTTGCTCTTCCTATGTTCCTGAATTTCCAGGTTTCCTTCCAGTATTTGTTTTTTCCCATCTGAAGAATTTTTGTAGTTTTTTATTTTTATTTATTTATTTATTTTAAAGATTTTATTTAGGGTGCCTGGGTGGCTCAGTGGGTTAAGCCTCTGCCTTCGGCTCAGGTCATGGTCTCAGGGTCCTGGGATCGAGCTCCACATCAGGCTCTGCTCAGCAGGGAGCCTGCTTCCTCCTCTCTCTTTGCCTGCCGCTCTCCCTACTTGCCATTTCTCTCTCTGTGTCAAATAAATAAATAAAATCTTAAAAAAAAATTGTTAAAGATTTTATTGACATTTGGCAGAGATCACAAGTAGGCAGAGAAGCAGGCAGAGAGAGGGGGGAAGCAGGCTCCCTGCTGATCAGAGAGCCCGATGTGGGGCTCGACCCCAGGACCCTGAGATCATGACCTGAGCCGAAGGCAGAGGCTTTAACCCACTGAGCCACCTGGGCGCCCCACATTTTCACTTTTTAACAATAGCCATTGTAGTAGGTATGAAGTGGTATCCCAGTGTGGTTTTGATTTTTCTTTCCGTGAAGACTAATGATTTTGAACATCTTTTCATGCACTTATTAGCCATTTGTATATGTAATTGGAGAAACATATATTCACATCCTTTGTGCATTTTTAAATTGGATTGCTCTCTTTTTGTTGAGTTAAATCGGATTGCTCTCTCTTTGTTAAGTTAGGAATTCTTGATATATTCTGGATATTAATCCCTTACCAGGTACATGATGTGCAAATATTTTCTCCCTGTCGGTTGTCTTTTCATTCTCTTGATACTATTCTTTGATGCACAAAACTTTTTTATTTTGATGAAGCCAGTTTCTGTTTTCTTTTTGTTCCCAGTGCTTTTGGTGTTCAAGAAGTTTCTGCCAAATCCAATGACGTAATGATTTTCTTCTGTGTTTTCTTCTAGGAGTTTTTTAGTTTAGCTGTTATGTTTAGGTCTGTGGTCAATTTTGAGTTAATTTTAATATATGGTGTAAAGTAAGAGTCCACCTTCATTCTTTTAAATGTGGGCATACAGTTTTTCCAGCACTGTTTGTTGAAAAGAAGTCCTTTCCATGTTGAATGGACTTGGCACCCTTGCTGAAAATCAATTGATCATGTAAGTGGTTTATTTCTAGGCTCTCTATTCTATTGGGTTGTGTATTTGTCTTTATGCCAGTTCCACAGTGTTTTTCTTACTGTTGCTTTGTATTGAATTGTTTTTGTTTTTAAGATTTCATTTATTTGGGGCACCTGGGTGGCTCAGTGGGTTAAGTCTCTGCCTTTGGCTCAGGTCATGATCTCAGGGTTCTGGGATGGAGCCCAACATCAGGCTCTCTGCTCAGCAGAGAGCCTGCTCCTCCCCAGCCCCCCCATCCCCCACCTCCCTCTCTGCTTACTTGTGATCTCTCTCTCTGTCAAATAAGTAAAATCTTGAAAAAAAAAATTCATTTATTTCAGACAGAGAGCTTGGCAGGGTGGGTAGGGGAAGAGGAAGAAGTGGACTCCCCGCTGAGCAGGGAGCCGGACATGGGGTTTGATTCTAGGACCCTGAGATCATGACCTGAGTGGAAGGCAGGCAGTAAACTGCTCAACCGGCTGAGCCACTCAGGCACCCCTGTATTAAGTTTTGAAATCAGAAAGTGGGATCTTCTTTCTTAAGATTTTTTTGGGCTACTTGGGGCCCCTTGAGATTTCATATGAATTTTCTAAGAAATTTTCTTTTTTTTGAAGAGCCATTTTATATTCACAGCAAAATTGAAGAGAAGGTACCGAGATTTTCCATATACCCTCTGGCCTCACATGGGCATGGCCTCCTCCATTATCCACTTCCCCATAAGAGTGGCACATTTATTACAGTTGATAAACCTGCTGATACATCAAAATTGGCCATAGTTCATAGTTTACATTATGGTTTATTCTTGCTGTTGTACATTTTGTAGATTTGGAGAAATGTATAATGACATGTGTCCATCATTGTGGTATCATACAGAGTATTTTCACCTCATGAAAATCCTCTGCAGTTTGCTATTTGTCCTTCCTCCTCTCCCAGCCTTTGGCAACCTGTGATCTTTCTATTGTCCCCACAGTTTTGCCGCTTCCAGAATGTCATATAGTGGGAATCAACAGCGTGTAGCATTTTCAGATTGGCTTCTTTCACTTAGTAACATGCTTTTAAGGTTCCTCTATGTCTTTTCATGAACTGATAGCTCATTTATTTTTGGTGCTGAATAATATTCCATTGTCTAGATGTACCACATTTTATCAATCCATTCACCTGCAGAAGGATATTGGTTGTTTCCAGGTTTTGGCAGTTAGGAATAAAGCTGCTAGAAACATATATGTGCAGGGTTTTGCGTGGACTTAAGTTTTCAGCTCCTTTGAATAAATTCTAAGGAGTGCAGTGCTGGATTATATGGTAAGAGTGTGTTTGCTTTTGTGAGAAAACACAACTGTCTTGCACCGTTACTGTACTGCAGGAGTGCTGACAAGACTGACTCCATCTTTGGCCCTCCATTTTGTTCTCCCCTCTGGTGCACAGATGGCGCTACTGTAGATAATTAGTATAAAGCCTCTCTGGCTTACATGTGGCACCACTTTAGATAACTAGTGGATCTTCTAGCACACGGATGGCACCCCATTAGATTACTACCCTATGACATCACCACCATGCCCTTTGCTCCATAAAAAGCTGGGTATTAAGGTCCAGATAGGGGTGGAAGGTAGGGGCAGAGAACAGTGGTAAAGGATACCTATGTACTTCCTGGATTGTCTGTCCCCTGGTCCTCCCTGTCTTGTAAGTTACCCTGAGTAAAACTCTGTGTAAGCTGTATGTGGTGACTTTCTTCTTTTTTCCATATTGAAGTGTCTTCTCAGTCTGGAGGATCCATTTCTGACTCCCCTCCACCTTCTAACATTCACCTTTATGCATTCCTATCAGTAATGAATGAGAGTTCCTATAGCTCCACATCTCCTCCAGCATTTGGTATTGTCAGTGTTCCATATTTTGGTTACTATAACTGGTGGGTATTATATATCAGTATTTTAATATACATTTCCTTGAGGACATATAGGAAAAGATGGTGTGGAGCATCTTTCTATATGTTTATTTTCCATCTGTATATCTTCTTTGGGGAGGTGTCAGGCAATTCATTATAACTTTTAGGATTTATATGTTGTGTTTCTTTTAAATGGTAGAAGTTGAGGTTCTTTTTTTTTTTTCAAGATTTTATTTATTTATTTGACAGAGAGACAGATCACAAGTAGGCAGAGATGCAGGCAGAGAGAGGGGGGAAGCAGGCAGGCTCCCTGCCGAGCAGGGAGCCCAATGTGGTACTCGATCCCAGGACACTGGGATCATGACCTGAGCCAAAGGCAGAGGCTTTAACCCCCTGAGCCACACAGGCACCCTCCACCTTTTTTTTAAAGAAGAAACCACATATATCCCATTTCCTAGTTTTCTTCCTTATCTGCTGTAACGAAATCTTTTTGTCCCTGTTCAGTTTCTTTTTTTCATTGTCTGTCAGTTAACACCAGCATTTTAATGTTTTGATTCTTAAATAATTTTTTTATGTGGGGTATTTATTTTTGTAATGGATGAATTTCTGTTATATTGTTTGCTCTTCTAGTCTTTTGTTAAAAAATAACAAAGCGAGAAATACAGATTTCTAGAAAGACAAATAAAGGGATTTAATTGAGAGATTAAAGGGGAGAGACTAATGAAATTTACAAGTGCTTTTTCAGGTGACAGCAGAGGTCACCTGAAGTTACTAGGCAAGCAAATTGAAAGCAGAAGGAAAAAAAATTATGTGTCTTGCTTATTACACCTTAAATGTCAGCTGTTAAATTCAGAATCAGGGATTTTTGCTACTTTTAATATTTGAAATTTTATTAAAAAGTTAGAATGGGGAAGCCTCATTGTACTGTGTGGTTGATAAAATAAAGTGGAGTTATTTCAGGCAACAAAGATTGTAGGCTAGGAAAGTAGAATGTCATGGCTTTTTTTTTATTTTACTTTTTATTTTTATTTTTATTTTTTTTATTTTTTTTTTTTTTAAAGATTTTATTTATTTATTTGACAGAGAGAGAAATCACAAGTAGGCGGAGAGTCAGGCAGAGAGAGAGAGAGAAGCAGGCTCCCGCTGAGCAAAGAGCCCGATGCGGGGCTCGATCCCAGGACACTGAGATCATGACCTGAGCCGAAGGCAGCGGCTTAATCCACTGAGCCACCCAGGCGCCCCTATTTTACTTTTTATTTTTAAAGATTTTATTAGTGAGCAGGAGTAGGGGTGAGGGAGAGAGGGACAAGCAGACTTCCTGAGCAGGAGTCCGTTGCAGGGATTGATGCTAGCATCAGGAGATCATGATCTGAGCCCGAATCGAATCCAGTGCTTAACCAACTGAGCCACCCAGAAGTGCCTCTATTTTGGAGATTTCTAATGTGCATTTTTAAAAGATTATTCTAGAAAAAAGAAATTACTCTGGCTAATGTACAGAATGAAAGCAAGGAGTCGGTATAGGAGACGGTTGCAGAAATCCAAGATTGATAGGATTGTGGTATCGACTTAGCTGCTAACAGTGGAAATAGAAGTTTATGGATTAGCATACTGTTTAGAAAACTGTGACTTACAAAAATAGTTCGAAATAATTTCTTTTGATAGAATATTTAATATTTAAATATAGAGAGATCGTAATATACAAAGGAATGATTTTATTTTTAGTAAAAGGCTTCAGGTGCCACAAGGAAGGCCAGAAAAGCCTTACATCCAGTATATGAGGAAATGTTTATTAGTGGAATATGTATTGGGTTCTCACATCTCTGAAGCTTACATTGTTGTATGGCTTTACCTAGTTCAGATCAGATTGGGCCTGCTGTTAGAAAAGTACAAAGTGGTGAACTGTGTACTAGTTTATTTCTGTGTACTAGTTATTTCTTAAAACTAGACTATTTATTTTAATGGCTGATATCATTTATACTTCTTGGCTTTAGCAAGGTAGAACCAGCATTCAAGGTCAAAATAACATTTATGATTAAGAAATATATAAAGATTACCCTGTTTATAAGACTATCTGAAAATAATTTATTTTCTAAGTACCTTTTATTTATAATTATTTATAATAATAATAATTTTTAAAAGGTCTTTTGACTTAGATGTGGGATCCTATCTGGTTTTTACCTTTATTTACCTTCTTAGAGCTACTTAATGTTTCCTTAAGTACATTTTCATCACCTGAGATTGGTAGAAATAGATAATTTAAACCAATCACTAGGGGGAAAACAAACATTTTGTAGAGAACTGCCTCTCAAAATAAAAAACACAATGATCATTAAATGGTTTAACAGGAATGCCAAAGAAACAGTTTATTACTATTTTTAAAATATTTATTTATTTATTTTAGAGAGAACGAGTGAGCATGCACTGGTGCGGAAGGGACAGAAGGAGGGGGAGAGAGAAACTTGAGCAGACGGCTGAGTGTGGAGCCTGACACAGGACTTGATCTCACAACCCTGAGATCAGGACCTGAGCCGAAGCAGGAGTCCGATGTTTAACTGACTGTGCTCTCCAGGCGCCCCAGAAACATTTTTTTTAATACTATTTTAAACTGCCTAGAGCTTAGCAACCAAATTATTGCCTTACTACTTTATTTAAATTTGAACTTAAGCAAAACTTGATGGAGATGAGAAAAATAAAAGACTACTACTATCTATAGTAAATACAGATATAGAAAAATGAAATAGAATTTAAAAATCTTATATTTTAAAAAATTGTATATATAATAGCATTGACTTATATTTTGCTATGCATTTCTTTGAGCTTTAGCATGTGTTTAGATTTGTATGACCGTCCCACACAGAATATAGAATTTCCATCAGGATACAGGATATCCCCTCCAAAATTTCTTTGTGGTTTCATTGTAGTCAAATCTTCTACCTACCTGTAACCTCTGGTAGTCTGATCTGTTTTCCATCTCTACTGTTTTACTTTTCCAGAATCTCATATTAAAGTGTGGAACCTTTTGAAACTGATTATCTTTCATCATCAGCATAGTATCTTTCAGATTCTTGTTGAGCATGTCAGTAATTCATTCCTGATTACTGGGTAGTTTTCCATTGTATGGATGTACTGGAGTTTGTTCATTCAACTGTTGGAAATCATTTAGGTTATTTACAACTTTGGTAAGAATGAATAAAACTGCTGCAAACACTTCATGTACAGGTTTTTGTGCAAACCTGAGTTTTCATCTCTAGAGTGTCTTGGAGTGTATCATCTTTCATTCCCTCCAGCAGTGTGTGTGTTATAGTTGCTCTGCATCTTTGATATTGTCAGATACTGTTTCAGTTTTGTTTTTTTTTTTTAGCCATTCCAGTAGGTGTATAGTAGTATCTCATTGTGGTTTTCATTATCATTTTCCTAATAGCTAATGATGTTGAGTATCTTTTCAAGTGCGTATTTGCCATTTATGTATCTTCTTTGATGGAATGTCTGTTCAGATCACCTGCCCATTCTTTATTTGGGCTTTTTGTATATAATTTATGATGATAGAAAATTCTGGGAAGTGCAAATTCATCTATAAAGTAGTGGTGGCACTGGCACTATGTAGGTATCTAGAGTCTGAGAAGGGGAAACTCTTCTTTTTGACTAAGGATCCCAAGAATGTAGGGAAGATAGTCCTATTTTTTTTTTCCTTTTCTGTCCTCTGGCACAGTGGTTTTAATCTAGGCCTAATCCCTCGCCACCCTGCACTGTCCTGGGAACATTTGCCAATGTATGGAGACATTTTTGGTTCTCACAACCAAAATGGGGAAGACGGTGCTACTAGTGAGTAGTAGCACCTACCTGGATAGAAGTTGAGGTTTGGGCTAGAGGAGAAGAGTGAAGTATAGAAGAACTGAAGGGCTTTGGGAATTTGGGGCTTCTGAGAATTTGGGATAGGTAATGCGTTATTTTTGTGAATTTTCAACCTTTACATCACAGAATCACAGATTGTAGATAGACTTTTGGAGACTTTGTAACCTGATTCCCTTAATTGTATAGGTAAGAAAATTGAAACTGGATAATATCCAGAATTTAAATTGAATAGCTGGAGTTTGAATTTAAGACTAATAAGTTGAGGCGCCTGGATGGTTCAGTCAGTTGAGCACCTGACTTTTGATTTCAGCTCATGTCATGGAATCGGGGTCATGGGATAGAGCCTAGCGTCTTCAGGCTCCCTGCTCAGCGGGGAACCTGCTTCTCCCACTATCTCTGCTGGTCCCCCTTCTTGTGTTCTTTCTCTGTCAAATAAATAAAATCTTTTAGAAAAATCTTTAAAAGTAAGACTTGTAAGTCCAGTGCACTTTGTTTTTTTTACACACCATTGCTCCCTTCTCTCTTTTTCATTAAGGAATACTTTCTGTTTATCAGAAGGCCAAGATGATTGCTGCAAGGCAGGAAAAGATGAAGGGAGGCATTTAGATTACCATCTACTTTGGCTTACCTAGCAAAAGCTCTGTATAAGGGTGAAGATTGAGCATTTGATTTTTCCTTTGTGCTCTGACTTAGAAACCTGACCATGGATGATAGAACAGGAAACTCAATTTTTAGAATGTGTTAGTGTTGAGAACTGTAAGTGAGGCTAAAAGTTCCTTGGAAAGACTTGTAAGCTTAAGGTATGAATATGAGTAGGAGAGAAAAGAGAAGAAAATCAATAAGAAAAGAAAGAAGGAATAGGGTTGTATTTCTTTGGTAGAATGCACTGAGATTGTTTTTTAGACTCTAATTACAAATAAAATTTAAGGTGGTATTATTTTAATATTTCATTTTTAGGAGATTCCTGTGTTGAATTTGGTCAGACACTAATCTTGGCCTTTCCTTATAACTACCATCAGGATTTTAGTGTACTCTCTCTTGTAGTTATGTACATATCAGGAAAATCTTAATGGTTATTTTCTGTTTATGGCTATATTTGATTAAACTGATTAGTAGAGTTTAGCAGAGGCAACTTATTTTTTTTTTTTAAGATTTTTAAAGACTTATTTATTTGAGAGAGAGAGAGCACAAGCAGGGAGAGCAACTGAAGGAGAAGCAGGCTCCTCACTGAGTAGGGAGTCTGAGGTGGGGCTTGATCCCAGGACCCTGGGATATGACCTGAGCTGAAGGCAGATGGTTAACTGACTGATGCCATGCAGGCATCCCTTAAGATATTTTAAAAGATGTAGTTTAGGGGCACCTGGGTGGCTCAATCAGTTAAGCAACCAACTCTTAATTTTGGCTAGATGTCGTGATCTCAGGGTTGTGAGATTAAGCTCCATGTCAGGGGTCCACACTGAGCTCAGAGTTAGCTTGGGATTCTCCTTCTCACTCTTGCCCGTTGCCCTGCTTATTCATGAGTGCTGTCTCTCTTTAAGATAAATAAATCTGTAAAAAAATAAAAGATGAAGTTTAAGTAGCTCATTTACCTGTCTTATCCCAGTGTTAACATGTATGTTTTTATTTTGTTAGGTCTTCTATTCTCTGTACAAAATAAAGATGTAATGACTAATAATATTAGCTACTCCTAATGCTGTAAGTTAGTTCTGCATAGGTTTTCATAGCTCTAATGGTCTTTTGCAACCAGGGTTGCCCATCTGAACCACAGACCAAAGTAAATTATTTCAGTGACAATTTAGGATTGAGAAATCATAATCCTATTTGTACAAAACTACTGCCATTCTAGATTTATAGGAGAAAAGTTAAGTCATTGTCCAATGGATACATTAATTCTCTTGTGTAACACCTGTTGAGAAAAAGCTGCAAGAGGTCAGTAACTATGCTGTGTTGTTAACTCCATACCATTGCTATGTAGGGATAAAGTAGATCACAACTGGTGAAAGAGTGCAAGTAAGAAAGATTGTGCATATTTTTATCTATTTCATCCTGTTTGGAGAAATATTGTGAGCACTCATAAGTATAATTATTTCCTCAAGAAATATGGAACATGTGTAATCATTGTGATTGAATTCAGGTAAATGATGTTTATAAATGGCATATACCTTACATTAGGAAATACTTTTTTAATTAGTAGATTTTTTCCAGTGTCTTTTTTTAATTTAAATTCAGTTAATTAACATATAATGTATTATTACTTTCAGAGGTGGAGGCCAGTGACTCATCAGTCTTATATAATATGCAGTGCTCATTATATCATGTGCCCTCTTCTAATGTCCCTCACCCATTTATCCTATCCCCCCGCCACCCTCTGCTATAGCAATCCTCAGTTTGTTTCCTGTCATTGTCTCTTATTGTTTGTTTTCCTCTCTGATTTTGTCTTGTTTTATTTTTTCCTCTCCTCCCCTGTGATCCTGTTCTGTTTTTTAAATTTCCACATATGAGTGAGATCGTATGGATATTTGTCTTTCTCTGGTTGACTTATTTTGCTTAGCATAATACCTTCTGATTCCATCCGTGTCGCTGCAAATGGCAACATTTCATTTCTTTTCATGACTGAGTAGTAGTCTGTCACACACATGCACACACACACACACACACACACACACACACACCCCTTCTTTATCCATTCATCTGTTGATAGACATCTGGACTCTTTCCATAGTTTGGCTGTTTTAGACATTGTTGCTATAAACATGGGGTGCAGGTACCCCTTCAGATCCCTACATTTGTTTATTTGGGGTAAACACCCAATAGTGCAGTACTGGGTCTTAGGATAGCTCTATTTTCAGCATTTTCATACTGTTTTCCAGAGTGGCTACATTAACTTGTATTTCCACCAACAGTGTAGGAAGGTTCCCCTTTCTCCACATTCTCACCAACATCTGTTGTTTCCTGACTTATTAATTTTAGCCATTGTGAGATAGTATTTCATTGTGGTTTTGATTCATATTTCCCTCATGCCAAGTGATATTGAGCATTTTTTCATGTATCTCTTGGCAATTTGTATGTCTTCTTTAGAGAAATGCCTGTTCATGTCTTCTGCCCATTTCTTGACTGGATTATTTGTTCTTTGGGTGTTGAGTTTGATAAGTTCTTTATAGATTTTGGATACTAGTCCTTTATCTGATAAGACATTTGCATATATCTTCTCCCATTCGGTCAATTGTCTTTTGGTTTTTGTCTACTGTTTCCTTTGCTTTGTAAAAGCTTTTTAACTTGATGAAGTCCAAGTAGTTCATTTTTGCCTTTGTTTCCCTTGCCTTCGGAGACATTCTAGCAAGAAGTTGCTGTGGCCTGTGTTCTTCTGTAGGATTTTGATGGATTCCTGTCTCACATTTAGGTCTTTTATCCATTTTGAGTCTATTTTTGTGATTGGTGTAAGGAGGTGGTCCAGTTTCATTATGCAGGTGGCTGTCCAAAATTTTCCCAACACCATTTGTTGAAAAGATTGTCTTTTTCCATTGGAAATTCTTTCCTGCTTTCTTGAAGATTAGTTGACCATAGAGTTGAGGGTCTATTTCTGAGCTCTCTATTCTTTTCTGCTGATCTATGTTTCTGTTTTTATGCCAGTACCATACTATCTTGATGATTACAGCTTTGCAATAGATCTTGAAGTCTGGCATTGTGATGCCACCAGCTTTGGTTTTCTTTTTCAACATTCCTATGGCTATTTGGGATCATTTCTCATTCCATACGAATTTTAGGAATATTTGTTCCAGTTCTGTGAAAAAAGTTGATGGTATCTTGAGAGGGCAAATGTATATGGCAAATACACTGAATGTTTTGCTGTAGGTAGCATAGACATTTTAACAGTATTTGTTCTTTCCATCTGATCATTGAATGTTTTCCATTTCTTTATGTCTTTCTCAATTTCTTTCATTATTGTTCTATAGTTTTCTAAGTAGACTTTCTGAATATCTTCTGGTTTTGGGTGCATCTGTAAAGGGGATCAACTCCTTAATTTCTCTTTCTTCTGTCTCATTGTTAGTGTATAGGAATGCAACTGATTTCTCTGCATTGATTTTATATCCTATCACTTTGCTGAATACCTGTATGAGTTCTAGCAATTTTGGGGGTGGACTCTTTTGGGTTTTCTAGATAGGGTATCATGTCATCTGCAAAGAGTGAGAGTTTGACTTCTTTGTAGATTCGGATGCCATTTATTTCTTTCTGTTGTCTGATTGCTGGGGCTAGGGCTTCTAGTACTGTGTTGAACAACAGTGGTGATAGTGGATATCCCTGCCATTTTCCTGACCTTAGGGAAAAGCTCTTAGTTCTTCCCTGTTAGAATGATATTCGCTGTGGGCTTTTCATAGATGGCTTTTATGGTATTGAGGTATATTCCCTCTATCTGTAAACTATGGGGTTTTAATCAAGAAAGGATGCTGTACTTTGCCAAATGCTTTTTCTGCATCTATTGAGAGGATCATATGGTTCTTGTCCTTCCTTTTATTATGTGGTGTATCATGTTGATTGATTTGCATATGTTGAACCAACCTTGCAGGCCAGGAATAAATTCCACTTAATTGTGGTGAATAATCCTTTTAATGTACTGCTGGATCCTATTGGCTAGGTGAGAATTTTTACATTCATGTTCATCAGGGATATTGGTCTATAATTCTCCATTTTGGTAGGTTCTTTGTCTGGTTTTGGGATCCAGGTAATGCTGGTCTCATAGAGTTTGGAAGTTTTCTTTCTGTTTCTATTTTTGAAACAGCTTCAGGAGAATAGGTATTATTCTTCTTTAAATGTTAGGTTGAATTCCCCTGGGAAGCCATCTGGCCCTAGGCTCTTGTTTGCTGCAAGATTTTTGATTTCTGCTTCAATTTCCTTACTAGTTATGGGTCTGTTCAGGTTTTCTATTTCTTCCTTTCCACTTTTGGTAATTTATGTTTCTCAAGGAATGCAATCATTTGTTTCAGATTGCCTCATTGGTTGGCATATAGTTGCTCATACTATTTTCTTGTAATTGTTTTTCTTCAGTGTTGGTTGTGATCTCTCCTCTTTCATGATTTTATTTATTTGGGTCCTTTTACTCTGCTAAGCCCGGCTATGAGTTTATCAATCTTACTCTTCTAGAGAACCAGCTCCTAGTTTTGTTGATCTGTTCTACTGTTCTTTCGGTTTCTATTTCATTGATTTCTGCCCTGATCTTCATTATTTCTCTTCTCCTGCTTGGTTGAAGCTTTATTTGCTGTCCTTTATCCAGTTCCTTTAGGTGTAGGGTTAGGATGTGTATTTGAGACCTTTCTTGTTTCTTGAGAAAGGCTTGTATTGCTGTATACTTCCCTCTTAGGAACACCTTTGCTGCATCCCAAAGGTTTTGAACAGTTGTATTTTCATTTTCATTTGTTTTCATGAGTTTTTAAAATTCTTCTTTAATTTCCTGGTTGACCCATTCATTTTTTAGTAGGATGCTCTTTAGCCCCCATGTATTTCAGTTCTTTCCAAATTTTCTCTTGTGATTGAATTGAAGTTTCAAAGCATTGTGATCCAAAAATATGCAAGGAATGATCCCAGTCTTTTGGTACCAGTTAAGACCAAATTTATGACCCAGGATGTGATCTATTCTGGAGAATGTTCTATATGCACTCAAGAAGAATATGTATTCTGTTGCTTTAGGATGAAATGCTCTGAATATATCTGTGAAGTCCATCTGGTCTAGTGTGTCATTCAAAGCCCTTGTTTCCTTGTTGATTCTGCTTAGATGACCTGTCCATTGCTATGAGTGGGGTATTAAAGTCCTTTACTATTACTGTATTTTTGTCAGTATGTTTCTTTAATTTTGTTAATAATTGGTTTATATAATTGGCTGCTCCCATGTTAGGGACATAAATATTTACAGTTATTAGATCTTCTTGTTGGATAGACTCTAATTATTGATAAGGTATCCTTCCTTATCTCTTATTGCAGTCTTTGGTTTAAAATCTAATTTGTCTGATATAAGTATTGCTACCCCAGCTTTCTTTTGATGTCCAGTAGCATGATAAACAGTTTCCTGCTCTCTCACTTTAAATCTGGAGGAGTCTTTGGGTATGGATGTTGCTTTTTTATCCAGTCTGATACCCTGTGTCTTTTGTTGAGGGCATTTAGCCCATTACGTATTGAAAGATTTGAATTTAGTGCCATTGTATTACCTGTTTGTGTATATTGTCTCTGTTCCTACCTCTCAGTTATCCTATTTTTAATATCTTGCATTATTATGATACCTATATTATAATTGGTGATCCAATATCAAAACATTAACTAAAGCTGTTTGTTAATAATAATCAACATTCTTTGTTGATATTCTATTTTTTTTTATATTGTGGTGAAAAATACATAACACTGAATTTAACATTTTAAATATTTTTAACTTATAGTATAGTAGTTCTAAGTATATTCACTTTGTTGCACAACAAATCTCTATAACTTTTCATCTAGAAATAAAGATTCATTTATTTATTTGAGAGAGTGAGTGAATGAGGGAGAGAGAGACAAGCAGACTCCTTATTGAGCAGGGAGCCCAATGTGGGGTTTGATCCCAGGTTTCTGAGATCATGACCTCAGCTAAAATCAAGAATTAGATGCCTAACTGACTGAGCCACCCAAATGTGCCTAGAAATAATTTTTTAAATGTATTGCAGTTCTGATATATATGAGATTGATTAAATAATGAATTTATTTCCTTTTGTTTTTCCAATGTTCTGTATCATTAAAAAAAAAAGAGGAAGAATAATAAACCTCTGGAAGATTGCTGATTAGTGGTAGTGTTAGAGATCGTCTTTTCCGGAAATTGGGACTTTTTTTTTTTTTTTTTTTACCTTGACTAGTCCTGTGTGATCCTCCATGGGTAGTTAAAGATGACAGAAAGTTTAATGCCTCCTGTATCAGGAGCATGGACTTTGGTTTTGTGATCATAGTGGTGAGAAGTGGTTGGAACAAGTGATTGTTTAGATTGGTATGATCAAACAATAGTAGTCTTTGTCCAGATTCTGCCTGTATTTCTGCTAATCATCTTGGCATTATTCCTTTAAATACTGCTTTTATCCTAAATGTATGGTCTTATAAAATTGGAATGACTGTCATGATTCACGTCCCTAGATAACTCTCTATTCTTGGATTTGACAATGGAGAGAAACAGAATTTCAACTCTAAGAAGAGTGCTCATATTTTCAACAAACTGAGAGGGATGTACATCAGTATACATATGCCATATATGACAGGCCCACAGCTAACATCGTAGTGAACCGTGAAAAACTGGAAACCTTTTCTCTTCCCTTCTTCTTCTTCTTCTTCTTCTTTTTTTCTTTTTTAAGATTTTATTTACTTATTTGACAGAGAGAGACACAGCGAGAGAGGGAACACAAGCAAGGCACGGTGGAGAGGGGGAAGCAGGCTTTCTCTTGAGCAGGGGTCTGATGCAGGGATTGATCCCAGGACTCTGGGATTATGACCTGAGCTTAAGGCTTGAACCACCAAGGTGCCCCTGGAAACCTTTTCTTTAAGAAGAGGAATAAGACAAGAATCCCACTCCTGCCATTTTTCCCCAACATAGAATTGGAAGTACTAGCCAGAGCATTTGGGCAAGAAAGAGAAATAAAAGGCATTCAAAGTGTACTATTTGCAAATGACATGATATTATATATTGAAAACCCTAAGCACTCCACCAAAAAACTATTAGATATGGTTGTACATTTATATAGTTATATGCATTTATAGAACACATCCAGATTGGTAAGGAAGAAGTAAAACTCTCACTATTTGCAGATGACATGATACTGTATATAGAAAACATTAAAGATTTCACACATACACAACCAAAAAAAAAAAAAAAAAAAACCCACCAAAAACTAGAGCTGATAAAGGAATTCAGTAAAGTTGCAGGATACAAAATCAATGTATAGAAATTTGTTGCAAACCTGTATGCTAATGACAGAGCAGAAAGTGAAATTAAGGAAACAGTCCGATTTATATTTTCACCCAAGCCAATAAAATATCTAGAAATAAATAACCCAAGAAGTGGAATAACTAAGAAATAAATAATAAACCAAGAAATAAATAACCCAAGAAGAAATAACCAAAGAAGTGGCAAACTTGTAATCTGAAAACTATGAAACATTGAGAGAAATTGAAGTCAGATTCAAAAGAATGGGAAGACATTCCATAATCACTTTTGGAAGAACATTGGTGAAATGTCTGTAATATTGCCTAACTCAATCTACAGATTTAATGTAGTCCATATCAAGTTACCAAAATTTTTCACAGAACTAGAATGAACAAATCTTAAATTTGTATGGAACCACAAAAGCCCTCAGATAGCCAAAGTAATCTTGAAAAAGTAAAACAGAACAACTCCAGATACCAAGTTATATTATAAAGCAGTAGCAGTTAAAGCAGTATGTTACTGGCATCAAAAAGCAGAGAAATGAATCAATGGAATAGAATGGAAAACTCAGAAATAACACCACAATTATATGGTCAACTGATCTTCAACAAAGGAGGAATGAATATACAATCAGAGAAAGATAGTCTCTTCAACAAATAGTGTTGGGATCATTGGACAGCTACATGCAAAAGAATGAAACTGGACCACTTTCTTTTACCGTACACAAAAGTAATCTCAGAATAGATTAAAGACCTAAATGTGAGATCTGAAACCATAAAAATCCTTAAAGAGAGTACAGGCAGTAATCTCTCTGATACTGGCCATAGCAATATTTTTCTAGATATGTCTCCTTCAGCAAGGGAAATAAAAGTAAAAATAAACTATTGGGACTATATCAAAATAAACATTTTCTGCACAGTGTTAGAAATAGTCCACAAAACTAAAAGGCAACCTACTGAATGAGGGAAGATATTTGCAAATGACATATCTGATAAAGGCATCCGAAATTAGCATCCAAAATATAGGAAGAACTGATACAACTCAACACCCAAAAGCCAAATTATCCAATTTAAAAAGTGTGCAGAAGACACGAACAGACATTTCTCCAAAGAAGGCAGACAGATGGCCAACATGTGCATGAAAAAGATGGTCAGTATCACTCATCATCAGGGAAATCAAATCAAAACTACAGTGAGATATCACCTTATGCTTATTAGAATGGCTAAAGTAAAAAACAGAAGAAACAAGTATTGGTAAGGCTGTGAAAAAGAGCCCTTGCATTGTTATTGGGAAGTCAGACTGGTACAGAGACTGTGGAAAATGGTATGGAGTTTCTTCAAAATGGTAAGAATAGAACTACCCTAACAATCCAGTAATCACACTACTGGGTATTTACCCCCCAAATACAAAAACACTAATTCAGAGTGATACATGTACCCTTTTACTTGTAGTAGCATTATTTACAATATCCAAGATAGGGAAGCAGCCCAAGTGTCGATTGATTGATGAATGGATAAAGGCAATGTTTTATGTCTGTACAATGGAATATTACTCAGCGATAAAAAGAATGAAATATTGCCATGTTGTTTGCAGTAACATGGATGGAGCTAGTGAACTAAGTCAGAAAGACAAATACCATATGATTTTATTCTTATGTGGAATTTAAGAAACAAAACAAAGACTTAATGGAAAAAGAAACCAAAAAAACCAGACTCTTAACTGTAGGGAGCAAACTGATGGTTACCAGTATGGCAGTGGGTGTGGGTATAGGGGAAATAGAGGATGGGAATGAAAAGAGTACACTTACCATGATAAAAATAATTAAAATAATTAAAAAATATTTTAGATTTAGTGTGGACTTAGATCACCCTTTGAATTTTCAGATCAACCTTGGGCCCTATTCCTAGTTTCTCTCCTTCATTACTCCTGACATGCTTTCTCAGTCTACTGTTTTCACCCCAAAGCCTTGAGAAGGAAAAGTGATGGGGGAGGCACATGAGATAACACACCAAGATTTGGTTATTTTTCTCTTTTTACTTAGTATTATTTTAAAGTTTAGACTGTCTTCAAGTTATGCAGAGGACATGGTTTTAAGACAGCTCTTTTTTCCTTGTTTTTGTTCTGTATTGTTTATGGAGAAAATATTGTTAAACTGGGGTGTAAGCATCTACCATTGTCTTCACCTGCCCCTGTTGTCTTTAAATCATATATGCATCATAGCAGAAGTTAATCTAACACTTTATACTTTGGTTTAATGATAAAGATCAAGATTTATGCTCCATGGGAGTTTGGGCTTACAAAGTCTCAAGTGAATAATCAAATATTAATTAACAGCATCTTACTGGATTAACCCTATAATAAAAATTGTTTAAACAGAAACATTTTATTTATTTATTTACTTAGATTTTATTTATTTATTTATTTATTTGACAGAGAGAGAGAGTGAGTAAGAGAGGGAACACAAGTGAGGGGAGTGTGAGAGGGAGAAGCAACAGGCTCCCCGCCCCACTGAGCAGGGAGCCCGATGGCAGAACTTGATCCCAGAACCCTGGGATCATGACCTGAGCTGAAGGCAGATGTTTAACGGCTGAGCCACTCAGGTACCCCAAACAGAAACATTTTAAATGGAGTTTTATGTTATATGTTTAAATTTTGATGGCTGGTATCGCCATAAAATATAGCAAAATAGCCATAAAATGTGTGAGGCTTAGAGTGGCTTGAAACTGAAATATGTCTTCGTTTTTGATAAATTAATATAAACCTAAGAGTTTGGGGAGGATGGAGAGTAGATGGTTTTTTATGGGATCCCTGGATGGCTCAATTGGTTAAGCATCTGCTATCAGCTTAGGTCATGATTCCAGGGTCCTGGGATAGAGTCCTGCATCGGGCTCCTTGCTCAGAGGGTACCCCGCTTCTCCCTCTCCCCTCTCCCTCTGCCTGCTGCTCCCCATCTTGTGTTCTCTTTCTGTGTCAAATAGGTAAAATCTTAAAAAAAAGAAAAATGTTTTTCACAAAGCTTTTTCTAGACTATTCTGTATCGCCTTCACTTTTACACACCCTCACCTTTGCTTTATACAAGTTAATACTTTATTGACACTAATTTCTTTTATAGCAATGCTTAAACTTTCCTTATTGATAGCCATCCGGTATTTTTCTAATGGCGCTTAGGTACATTAAAAGTATTTATTAAATATTGAAACTCTATAGTTAACGTATTTTCTAAGACTTGAATTGAAACAAGGTGGAGATTTTGTTTTATGGAAATTTTAAATATTGAGAGCTTAATCATGATGTCAACACATTAGCACATCCTAGAGTTTTAGAAAATTTATATTGATCATCACTGTTTCTGTAGTTTTGGGGTAGGTTTGTTTTTAGTTTAAAGTATACTTTTTCTTTGGTTGAGTTATTTTTTCTTTTCCCTTTGTGCAGTTTGTTCTTCCATGCGGTTATTCAATAAGGGAAATTGTCACTCTTCACTAGACATAAGTTTATGTCTTTCTTTCTTCACCAGACATAAGTTTCAAGTGTGTGTATGTGTGTGTGTGTGTGCTTATGCACACAGAAAGTGGTCATGGAGGTACTCAATAGATGAAAGAATATTTCCCAGAGTATCAAAAGGATAGTGACATGCTTTTCTTTCCTTTTTCTTTTTTTTTTTTTTAAGATTTTATTCATTTATTTGACAGAGATCACGAGGCAGGCGGGGGGGCGGGTAGCAGTCTTGCCGCCGAGCAGAGAGCCCAATGTAGTGCTTAATCCCAGGACTCTGGGATCATGACCTGAGCCAAGGCGCCCAGTGACCTGCTTTTCCATAGCATCTTCATTTAGCAAGAATATGTACCAAAAATTTTTTGTCAAACCTAACACTTATGTTAGGTGATTCTTTTTCTTATGGTTATTTTTTTTTTTTTAACTCTTAGGGACTTATATAACTTAAATTAACTCTATTCTTACCTATATCATTTAAAATAGCTTTCTTTGCTGTTGGAAGATACTTCCCAGAACAGAGTTAGCTGAGGTGTGAGCTTTCCTCATTGAGTCTGTCAGTAATGTCACTTTGAGGTATGAAAATGCATCTTTTCTAGACATGAACGTTAATCTCTACTGTATTTTGGCAGTCATCCTGGTGTCTTCAATGCAGAACTTTAAAGCTGATTCATTTAATCTAAAAGAAATGTACAGAGATGTTTTCAAAATTATCCAGTATAATTAAAGTCTAATATATTGTTGCATTTTTAATAGTGCTATAGTTGTGCAGTGAAGATTATATTTCTAGTAGTTTAACCCATTTCTCAGATAATATGACAAAGGCTTCTAAGCTAGTGCATTCAGCCAAACTCTTTTATAAAGAATGCTTAGTCGTGGGGGGGGGGGGCGCCTGGGTGCCTTAGTCATTAAGCATCTGACTTCAGCTCAGGTCATGATCCCAGGGTCCTGGAATTGAGCCCCACATCAGGCTCCCTGCTCAGTGGGAAGCCTGCTTCTCCCTCTCTCACTACCCCTTCTTGTGTTCCCTCTCTCTCGCTGTGTCTCTTTGTCAAATAAGTAAATAAAATCTTTAAAAAAAAATGCAAGCTGGTGCAGCCACTTTGGAAAACAGTATGGAGGTTCCTAGAAAGTTGAAGTATGACCCAGCAATTGCACTACTGTGTATTTATCCCCAAAATACAAATGTGAGGATCCAAAGGGGCACCTGTACCCCAGTGTTTGTATCAGCAGTGTCTACTATAGTGAAACTATGGAGGGAGCCGAGATGCCCATCTACAGATGAATGGATAATGAAGACATGATATATAAATATATATATATGGAATATTATGCAGCCATCAAAAATGAACTCTTGCCATATGCAGTAACATGGATAGAACTAGAGGGTATTATGCTAAGTGAAATAAGTCAGTCAGAGAAAGACAATTATATGATCTCACTGATAGTGCAGAATTTAAGAAACAAAGCAGAGAATCATAGCGGAAGAGAGGAAAAAATGAAAGAAGATGAAACCGGAGAGGGAGACAAACCATAAAGGACTGAAGACTGTTGGAGGGGAGGGGGCTGGGGTGGCTGGGTGATGGATATTCAGAGGATATATGTTGTGCTGAGTGCTGGGTGTTGTGTGAGACTCATAAATCACAGACCTGTACCCCTGAAACAAATAATAACTGTATTTTAAAAAAATGGTTAGATTTCTCCTACCCTAAGTTAGTATTCCTCCTTGGAGCTTTTTTTGAGCCCTTTCTACTTACTAGCCTAATGTAATTTTTCCTTTTTTTGAACCCCTGTTAATATGTTCTTGTAGCCCGTACATTTTTTTGTCCTTTGCATAATGGATATTCAAATACTTGTTTTATGTCTACTACCAAATGATGAGGTGTTTGTGGGCAGACTGTGCCTTGCTCAATAAATACATAGCTAATGACTTGAATGAAATAATGGCAGTTAGACATTATGGATTATGCGTAATTTGCCTCAGCTATTGAGGCAAATGGTGATGTTGTCTCATTCATAACCACTCAAGGTGACTTTCTTCTTCCAGAAAGTTCAAAATACTTTTATATTTTGTTTTTCTGAAATGAACTCTTAAAGCCAGAAAAAAACTTAGAAATAAATACCACCTGTGCCCTTCATCTTCCAGAGTTCAGTCTCAGAGAGGATAAAACTTTTACTTGTCCCATAGCAAGCTGGAGCTAGAAAGAGAACCTAAGTTCCCTGTGTCTACTCGTGTAATTGAGCAGTAATACTTGTTACAACTGCTAATAATAACTTTAAATTCATTAATTGACACTGAGGATACTATGAAGCCTTTCGATTTGTAGTCTCCTGCATAAGTTGACAGGTATACATTAAAATTATTTCTCAAGTCAGGTACCAGAGTAGTGGTAGAGGATGTTAATTCTATAGGAATTTAGAGGAAGAAATCAAGAGCGATAATGGTTTTATGTAACTGTTACAGATGAGGTAAACCTTAAGAAGGGCTGGGCTGAGGAATAGTATACAAATAGTTTTTCATGTTAAGACATGTAGAACCAGGGGCACCTGAGTGGCTCAGTGGGTTAAGCCTCTGCCTTCGGCTCAGGTCATGATCTCAGGGTCCTGGGATCGAGCCCCGCATCGGGCTCTCTGCTCAGTGGAGAGCCTGCTTCCCCGTCTCTTTCTCTGCCTGCCTCTCTGCCTGCTTGTGATCTCTTGTCTGTCAAATAAATAAATAAAATCTTAAAAAAAAAAAAAAAAGACATGTAGAAACAGGGGTGCCTGGGTGGTTCAGTCGTTAAGTGTCTGCCTTTGGCTCAGGTTATGATTCCAGGGTCCTGGGATTGAGCCCTGCATCAGGTCTCTGCTTGGCGGGAAGCCTGCTTCTCTCTCTCCCATTCCCCCTGCTGGTGGTCCCTCTCTCACTGTCTCTCTCTCTGTCAAATAAATAAAATCTTGACACACACACACACACACACACAAAAAAAAAAGACATGTAGAAACAATGACAAAACTTAGCCAGAAACTTGAATCTCCTCATTTCTAGTCCAATAGCCTGTTATATAGTCATCATATTTATAATTATTTATGATTAGTGAACTTCAGTTTCCATTTAAATCAATAAATATTTAGATGTGTTTAATACCCAAAGTATTGTATTAGACTTTGTGGTTGTATTAGGCATAGGAATCACGTTCGGCATCCATGGAGATGCAGAAGCCCAATTTGGTGAGTTCTTTGAGTATATAAACTATGAATATGGAGTCCATTATGAAATTATATTCACTATAGTAATTCTTGTAGACTGCACAAGGAATAACTCAACTGGCTAAACTGAAACTACTTAAATCTGCTCTCAGAAGTCCATAAATCTTAAATCTAGCAGTAGCAGATGCTTATTTTTTCTGTTATTTATTATCCTATGTTCATGGCAACTATTGTTCATAGTTTGCACGTGTTTTGGGAATAACACACCCTTTGCAAAGAAGAAGTGCTATATATATCAGTGAAATAAATACATTTATTTATGTTTGCACTACTGCCTAATGTGTATTTAGTAAGTTTTAGGATGTAGCTTTAGTAAAAATAAGAAAAAGTGCATCCATCTGTGTTATGTCACTATACTACAGTTGAATTGGGCATACTGTAATTTTTTAGTATAGCTCTGGCATTCCTTTTTTTTTTTTTTACCATTTTAATTCAGTCAGAATTTCATTTGTCATCTCTTTTCTGTTTTCAAAAGGATAAATATGACAGCAGAATGATGTGTATTCTCACTTTCCAGTAGTGTGTAAAGATGAAACACTTGCTGAATATTTTTGAGACCTTTGTTGCTGTTTACATTAAATCATTCTTGAGGTGTTTGGGTGCCTCAATCGGTTAAGTATCCAACTTGATCTCAGCTCAGGTCTTGATGTCAGGGTTGTGGGTTCAAGCCCTACATTGGGCGTGGAAACTACTTAAAGAAAAAAAGAATAAAATATTCTTTTCAGCAGCGTAATGAATGCATAATCCATTCAAGTATTTTGAAAGTATAACTAGCCATTAGAAGACAAATGTTAAGGATGCCCGCATGGCTTAAGCATCTGCTTAAGCATCTGCCTTTGGCTCAGGTCATGATCCCAGGGTCCTGGGATCGAGTCCCACATCGGGCTCCCTGTTCACCAGGGAGCCTGCTTCTCCCTTTGCCTGCTCTGCCTGCTGCTCCCCCTGTTTGTGCTCTCTCTCTCTCTCTGACAAATAAATAAAATCTTAAAAAAAAAAAGAAAAGAGAAGAAAAAGAAAACAAATGTTAGATGGAAGAAATATTCCCAGTCAGTTCTGGTAGAGCTCAGTAAGATTGAATTGGAAAAGTATTGAAATGGTTCATATTGGGAAAGTTTTATCTTTTTTTTTGGTTAGTAAAAACATTCTACTAAAAAATAACGGTGGATGGATTGGTGTTAATATTGCATCTGACCTAAAAATATTTTATATCTAAAATAAATCTAGGTGGAAAATATGACTCCTTTTTAGAGGAAGGAAAGCTAAAACCTCAGGATTGGGGAATATGACTGGAACAAAAGAAAATAAATACAGTTTAGTATTCTAGTAGTCCTCAGAACAATAGGGATGAACTCTTGAGAACTAAGCAAAGATTATGAAACTCATTTATTATAGGTAAGGTACAAATTAAATTAGATGTCATTTTTAATCCACCATATAAATTGAAGAGATCAGCAATAGCAAATATAGGAAAAGAAGTACCCTGATAAACTGTTGGTGGTATATAAATTGGAATGTCAGTTTTGAAGGGTAATTTGACAGTATCTTTCAAAGTTAAAAGTGATCACGTGACATTGCCTTTCTTTCTTTCTTTCTTTCTTCTTTTTTTTTTTTTTTTTTGAGAGAGAGAGAGAGATCATGAGAAGGCTGGGGCGGAGAAAAGGGGAGAGAAAAGGGGAGAGACTCCATGCCCCCACTAGGGGCTCCATCTCACCACCCTGAGATCATGACCTGAACCGTAAATCAGCAGTCAGATGCTTAACCGACTGAGGTACCCAGGCACCGCATGAGTTACTTTGAAATAAGTGGTTTCATTTGTAGATGTCTGTCCCACAGATTTACTTGCATAAAAATAAATGCATAGGAAATGTCTCTGTAGCTAAGTTTGTAATGGCAAAGTATAGAAACATCTTTAATTAATTAAGGATTAATTGCCAGATAGTTGAATTGTGTATTAACTGCCAGTTAAATTGTGGCATAATCATAGAATGAAATACTCTGTTAGAGTTAAAAAGGCTATCTCCTGTTGGAATGATTTTTAAGTTGTATTTAAAAAGTTTTAAAGATTTGCAGATTTGTATGATATGACTTCATTATATAAAACAAAGAATAATGCAAAGCATTCAAATGCTGAATATTTGAGTATATACATACGTATATACATATGAATATTATTTATATGTAAACAAATAGAACGATTTCTGGAAAGATGCATACAGACTTCTTTCTGAGTTTACTTCTAGGGAGACTGGTGGGGTTTCAGAAAGATGAAGAATAAGACATAGTTTCTTTTTTATACTTTTGTACAGTGACTTTTTCCTTAAGATTTTATTTATTTGACAGCACACACGCGTGCACGAGTGAGAGAGAGAGTATACAAGCAGGGGCAAGGGCAGGCAAAGGGAGAGGGAGAAGTAGGTTCCCCTCTGAAGCAAGGATCCCAAAATGGGTCTCGATCCCAGGACCCTGGGATCATGACCTGAGCTGAAGACAGATGCTTAATTGACTAAGGCATCCAGGCACCTCTGCAGTGACTTCTTTCAAAAGATTTATTTGAGAGAGAGTGAGAGAGAGAGTGCTTGAGTGAGAAGGAGTAAGGGACGGGGCAAAGGGAGAGGGAGAGGGCAGCTTTATCCCTGCTGAGTGAATCCCAGCACCCTGAGATCCTGATCTGAGCCAAAATTGAGTCAGAGGCTTAATGGACTGAGCTACCTAGGCGCCCCCTACAATGACATTTTTGATAATAAAAATGTGCTCCTATCTTACTTATAAACAGAATGCAAGCAGTCTTGCTTATTCTATTCCAAATCAATATTCTTATAATTTTTCCATCTTTAGATTCTTCTTTTATTGCTGTCCTCTAACTTCAGTACCCACGGCAAAGGGGAGGTGAGTGTGGTTCCCTAGGTTCAGTGACTCTGGCCATCCAAAACTTTTAGGGCATTCTTACTGGCATCTGTTCCCAGGTGGAAATTTGAATGAAATGGCAAGGCAGGGTGTCAAGATGTCCCGATGGTGCAAGGTTGAAGGTTGGCCCTTGAACCTTGAAAAGTCACCAAATTATAACTTAAGTCTTAGAATTGATCAGATTCAGAGAAGCTTTTTTAGGCAAACTAGTATCATAGGAGATTAAACCAGATTGCTAATATATTAGTTTACCATGAGAAATACAGCTGGCGTGGAGATCTAGGATACTCTCATCTTCTGATCAGCATGTTCTCTTTTGAAGGCAGTCTAAACAGGAAGCTCTGTTAGAATCATAACATACTTAGTAAGCATGGTAACAGAATAAAGAGGAGTTAAATATATAATTTGGATACTTTTTTTTTTTTTTTAAGATTTTATTTATTTATTTGACAGAGAGAGAGAGATCACAAGTAGGCAGAGAGGCAGGCAGAGAGCGAGGGGGAAGCAGGCTCCCTGCTGGGCAGAGAGCCAGATGTGGGGCTTGATCCCAGGACTCTGAGATCATGACCTGAGCCGAAGGCAGAAGCTTAACTCACTGAGCCACCCAGGGATACTTAATGGCTGAGGCTCTGATGACCTTCAGTTCCAGTGTTAGTATATAGCTGCCACTGGGATGAATAAGGTGAATCTTAGTGGGCACTCTTGATCGTGCTGATTTTACAATGTGGTTCTCAAAGAACAATCCTATTTCAGTTTCTTAGAGTGTACTGAGCCATCACGTACATATATTATATACGCCAGATGTTGTATTAGATCATGGAAACACAGGAAGGACACTCGGTTCTTGTTTTCTCAAGCTCTTAGTTCATGTAAACTAAACACTTTGGAACCTTGAAGATTTATTTAACTGAGGTCTAAATTTTGTTGGTGGCCAAATTTGGGTAGGTCTCAGAAATTTGTCTTGGCCTCAGAATTAGTAGATGTTGCGCCTTTTTTTTTTTTTTTATGATGTTATTTATATACTTGAGAGAGAGACAGCATGAGCAAGAGAAGGGGCAGAGGGAGAGGAGAAGCAGGCTCCCCACTGAGCAAGGAGCCTGATGTGGGACTCAGTCCCAGGACCCCAGGATCATGGCTTGAGGTGAAGGCAGCTACTTAACTGACTGAGCCACCCAGACGCCCTGCAGATGTTGCTTTTAACAGTAGTGCTGTTGGTAATAGTATACACCAGAAGTTTATTTAGGCCAGTGTGAGGATTGGAAGAACTAAGCAGTCCTTCTTTAGATGTGCAATTGTCAGAGATCAGAAATAGAAGGCAATTAATCATATAGAAAAGTGCAAGCAGTTATTTTAAGTCAGGATCAGGATAAGGTGTAGAATTCTAGTAGTTTAATAAGTTAAATCAGGATGTGCCAATAATCAGGGTTTTAGGGAATGAATTTGATTCAGGTAAAACTTAACCTTAGTAGGGAACCCTGCCATGATATGGGTTGATTGCTAAGACATTATTGGGCCTCTGCCCACTGTTAGGGCTGGTAAATGATAGTCCCTAGCTGAGGAGATTGAAACACCAGTCTTCTGGACCCGCCTTTATTTTTCTTAAAATGTAAAGCATAAAGAGAATCTTTCCTCGAGTATCATTAAATTTTATTTGGATCACCTAATTTTTTTTATAATTAAAAAAAGCACATTTATTTTACTTTTTTTTTTTTAGCTGCATGTACATATTCTGCTTTTTAAAAAAAGTTTATAAGAGGGCAGCTGGGTGGCTCGGTTGGTTAAGTGTCTGCCTTTGGCTCAGGTCATGATCCCAGGGTCCTGGGACTGAGCCACCAGTTAGGCTCCTTGCTCAGTGGGGAGCCTGCTTCTCCCCCTCCTCCCAGCTTGTGCTCTCTCTGTCTCTCTCTCACTACCTCTGGTGTCTCTCTCTCTCCCAAATAAACAAATCTTTTTAAAAAAATGCTTAAAAATGAAGTAATACATTGTAGAAGTCTACCTCTTAATATCACTCATCTTCTACCCCAACCAGCCCCACCACTGTTAACTTTATTGTGTGTCCTTCCAGAGCTACTTACTAGAAACATGCACATATGCATTCTTCTTGCTCTTCATTTTACATAAAAGGGTAACATACCATATATGCTGTTCCACAGCTTAGTTTTTTTTAAGATAACAGTATGTCATGAAACTCTTCAAATCCATACACAGTTTTTTCAATCCCTGTTTATTGCTACATGGTATTGCCTTGTATATATTTATCATGGTTTAGCCAGTCCTCTCCTGGTGAACACTGAGGTGGATTTAATCTGTTGCTGTTACCAACCACGATAGGATGAATAACTGTGTTTGTGTGTATATAACTTCACAGGTGTTCAGGTATATCATTAGGAAATTTTATCAGAGGTACAATTGCTGGCTGGCTGGATGCAGTTTTATATTATGGGTGATTTTCATGGATATTTTAATGGATATTGCCAAATCGCCCTCCATAGATTGTACTATTTTTCTTTTAGGGAGTACTTTGTACCAGCTTAACAGATTCCTTAGCAGTGCCATTTCTATAGTATTGCCAACCAGTATGTTTTCAAACTTTTGGATTTTTTGATAGCTTGATGAGCGAAAAGCAGTATCTCAATATAGTTTTAATATGCATTCTCTTAGTATCTTTTCATAGTTCTCAGAGCCATTTTTACTTCTTTTTTCCAACTGTTTAAATTTCTTTAGCCCAACTTTCTTGGTTTGTGAAATGATTTAATAATATTTTATGATTAACATATTTAATATTTATATTACATTGTATTATGTTATACTATTGTTTTTTTTTTCTATGGTTGGGCATTTGATTTCTTTTTGGAATGTGGCTATTATATTTATTTTGCTGAGAACAGTTATTAAAAAGTGTTTTCCCCTTTAGGTTATTTATTTGGGAACAAGAATTCTAGGATTTAGTGTAGGTTTTTGTACTAATTAGCTGTGAGTAAACCACATAACTTATCTGGATCTCTTTTGTTTATCTCTAAAATAAAGATGCTGGGGCACCTGGGTGGCTCAGTGGGTTAAGCCGCTGCCTTCAGCTCAGGTCATGATCTCAGGGTCCTGGGATCGAGTCCCGCATTGGGCTCTCTGCTCAGCAGGGAGCCTGTTTCCCTCTCTCTCTCTCTCTGCCTGCCTCTCTGCCTACTTGTGATCTCTCTCTGTCAAATAAATAAATAAAATCTTTTTTAAAAAATAAATAAATAAAATGAAATAAAATAAAATAAAATAAATATGCAGAGTTAAATGATTTCCTGGTCCTGTGACCCTTTGAAAGTTATCAAAAGCAATATATATATTTTTAAATTTTTTTAATAAACATATAATGTATTATTAGCCCCAGAGGTACAGGTCTATGAATTGCCAGGTTTACACACTTCACAACACTCACCACATCACCTACCCTCCCCAATGTCCATAACCCCACCACCCTCTCCCTCCCCCTTTCCCCCCAGTCACCCTCAGTTTGTTTTGTGACGTTAAGAGTCTCTTATGGTTTGTTTTCCTCCTGATCCCATCTTGTTTCATTTATTCTTTTCCTACTCCCCAAACCCCCCACATTGCATCTCCACTTCCTCATATCAGGGAGATCATGATAGTTGTCTTTCTCTGACTGACTTATTTCGCTAAGCATAATACCCTCTAGTTCCATCCACGTCGCGAATGGCAAGATTTCATTTCTTTTGATGGCTGCATAGTATTCCATTGTGTGCACACCATCTTCTTTATCCATTCATCTGTTGATGGACATCTAGGTTCTTTCCATAGTTTGGCTATTGTGGACATTGCTGCTATATACATTTGGGTGCACATGCCCCTTCGGATCACTACGTTTGTATCTTTAGGGTAAATACCCAGTAGTACAATTGCTGGGTCATAAGGTAGCTCTATTTTCAACTTTTTGAGGAGCCTCCATGCTGTTTTCCAGAGTGGTTGCTCAAAAGCAATATATTAAGCTTAATAGTCTTATAATAGATATAGAAACAGCAATGTTATCTCGTTATAGGTTTTAAAAATCTTGTTCTGTTTCTTGTTGGATAGATAATGCTTTTCTTTGGTAACAAAATTATGTTTCCACTTGCTTCCCTTGACCTTTCTTGGATGGAAATATATCTTCATCTTTTTTTTGAATTCACATGAAAAAAAGGTATGCCTTTTTGAAGGGGGTAGGTAGTGTTGGGAAGAAAAATGTGCTCCTTTTGTTTTAATTTAATTCTTCTCATAAACATGCTTCATTACTGCATAACTGCTGCCAGTTGGTCTATTCAGTTTTCTAGACTCAGTTGGAAAGCTGATCTCCTTAAATCTGTTTACGTGATCTCGCATCAAAAATTAATACATTCAACTAGTTACACTCTTTCTTCACTACAAAGTTAGGAATGAAATTATAATAGTCTTTTTTCACTGTTTTTTTTTTTCTTTGTTGACTTGTCAACTGAAAATTGCACTAGAGAAGATGAATAGATACATCTTTTTTTTTTTTAAGATTTTAACAACTTTTGAGTAATGTCTACACCAAATGTGGGGCTTAAACTCATAACCCTGAGATCAAGAGTTGCATGTTCCACCAACTGAGCCAGCCAGTTACCCCTAGATATATCTTTTGACATGCACTTTGGGGAATGAGATTAAAACCAGTGGTGAAATGAGATATAGACAGTAATATTTGAATTACAACATCAAAATGTAAGTAGACTGTTAGTAGAATTCAGAACTTTCAAAATTTAAAATCTAGCACCAAAACATACAGACATGGATTCTCAACACTAATAAATCTTGATTGTATGATATAATCTTACTCCCCCCTCAACCTCAAATGAAATAGATTAAAACTCTGCCATATAGATTTTCACCATGGTTAGAGAGCATTAGGAGATAAAAGGAACCCTAAAGCTCAATTAGGCAGTTCTCTCATTTTCTCAAATTCTTCTTTAAGGAAGAATAAGCTTCCTTTGTGCACAGCTGTTTAGTACTAGAGTTGAGCCTAGGTCATTGGATCATTGGATTCCTATTCTATTTCACTTTCTGCTATCTGCTATTTAGTGTTGTTATTATTTTAATCTCTTTCTTCTTTCTGTCTTCCATATCTCCTTCACACTTACATATTAATGTGTGTTGGACAGTGATATCTGATGGTTTTGTCTCTCCTTAGACATTTTCACTTTATTTTTGGTTTCTGTACTTATCATCTAGGCATCCAGTACTTAGGTTACTAATTGCCTTCAGGCTGTATTCACTACTCCTATTAGCTTTCTCTGCCTTTATTGTTTGCAATTTATTCTTTTTTGTTTGTTTGTTTGCAGTTTATTCTGTTCACTACTGGTAAATAGCTATTCTTCAAGAAAAAATCTTCCATCATGTATTTTCCAATTTAAGGTATGTACTAGTTACCTGTTGTATATATGATCAGAATTCTCAGTCCAGAATTCAGATGACCTTCTCAAGTGATGATGCCTTACCTATTTGATCATTTGTGTATTTATTTATTCTTACTGAAAAATGTGTTTATTACACTGATGAGCATATTTCTATTTCTGAGATGTCTATTATTTGGACACATGTCTATTTATGGAGAATATCTGATTAATTGTGAATTTATCTTCCAGTCTTACTCCTTGTCTGTTCCAACTTTTGAACTGGTTAGGTTACTTGCCTTTCACAATTGGAAACTTCTGAGTACTCTTTTCTTTCTGTTGTCAGTGATGAATAATGTTTTCTCCAGATTGATGTTTTAGATGTGCTCATTTTTACTATAAGGAGAGATGTATTTGATCTGAAGAGAAACCAGAGTATTCATTTTTATTATAGACAAGAGAAGTGCTATGTATCTGAATGCACTGTGGGTTTAGAAAATGTTATTTTAGAAGTGTATCTGTTGTTGACAGGCAGGAAGAAAATATAGTGGACAGTCTCCTTGGTGCTATATTTTGCTAGAATATGTGCAGTAAAATGAAATGATTTCTGAGGTTGGAGAAGGTTATAAGAATTGTATTGCTGCAGGTCATAGGAAATAGGAGAGAAAAATAATTCTTTTCCTACTTTGTCCATAAAGTGGGAAAAAAGCAGGATTTAGCTTCAACTTTGAAATTGGGCCTAGGTTGAATGAAGAAGGCTATGGGAAAGGTTTACTTAAGAGATTATAGGTGTAGGTCCCAGAGAAGAGCTCATTACTGGTTCCGTGATCTTAAGAGAAAGCTAAATAATCTAACTTGATTTGAACCCAAATGGTAAAGGACATACTTTTCTTAGTGTATTGGGGCTTAGAAGTATACTTAAATGTTAGGAGCCAGTACTTGTGTGATTTGTACCTTTACCTTCATGTGAAAGTACGTTACATAGTCAGATATTTTAAACACCTATAATGTAACAGGCCCTGTACCAGACTGTATGTTTATGATGAGGAAAAAAAATAATTTTGGCCTTAAAGGAGGCTGAGAGGCAAGTGGGGAAAACAAACTTACATATATATTAATTGCCATAGAAAGATATGTATAAAGTGCAAGATAATTTAAATTAGGAAGCAGTGAACTGTGCTTTGGGACAGTCAACGGGGAAGAGAATGAATACTTCAAGTGATTTGAATGAATTGTCATTGTAAAAAAGTTATATAACCAGGTTGCCTGGGTGGTTTAGTTGGTTAAGCCTTTGGCTCAGGTCATGAACCCAGGGTCCTGGGATTGAGTCCCACATCGGCTCCTTGCTCAGCAGGGAACCTGCTTCTCCCTCTACCCTTCCCCCCCTGCTTGTGATCTCGCTCTCAATCAAATAAATAAATCTTAAAACAAAAAAAAGTCCTATAACCAGGATGAAATGCCCCTTTCTCTTTTAGTCTGCCTGGTAGAATAAAAGAATGAAGACTTTACTCTGTCCTCAAGATACTGTCTAGAGGAAGAAAATAATTTTCTATCAGTTCTCTGTATAGAGGCCAGAAATGATCCTGTCATTTTTTTGGTGTCCATGAAATTTCTGTGACTTGATCAAATTGTTTACCATTCTGAGTCTCAGAACTAAACAAAAGCCTTTGCTGACTAACCTAGTCTTACGCTGCTATTTAAAAAAAATTTTAATTCTCTAATATCTATACTTTCAATACTTCTTCAAGATACCAGCTTAAAAACATATCATTTAAAAAATGTTTCATATATATCTTCCCTAATTAGATTGTAAAATTCTTTTTGACCTTTCAAGTCTAATAAATAGTATGAACTTAAAACATTTTTGTTGAATGAGAACTTCCCAGTACTTCTCTTACATGCTGAATTAGTTAGCTTTTGCTGTGGCAGTAAACAACTCCCAATTTTAGTGGCTTACAATCAGAAACATTTATTTCTCACTAGCATTCTGTAGGTCGGTTGCGCTCTGCTGGCTCAGCTGGTCTTCACAGTGCCTGGCTCCAGGCTGAGATCTGTTCCTTAGAGAACCCAGCTTAAAGGATCAGGTCCATCTGGGGCATGATCTTCTCTTCATAGAGTGCAGGAGCACAAGAAGGCTAATAGCAATACTTCTTAAAAGTGCTTTGTGGAACTGGCCCACATTTTGTTGGTCAAAGGAAGGTCAATGGCAAAATACATACCCAAAATGAAGAGTGTGGAGAAAAATATTTGCCTTTGGGATAGGGAATGGGAGAGTGAATGTTTTTTGAACAATAATGTGACCTAATACAGGTACTTCTGAGTTAAACAGTGAGAGGTCCAGGTTAAGTTACAAGTATGAAACTAAAGAATTTAGTGGGTGGGAGGCCTTCCAAGGACCTGGGAATGGTCACCTGGGTGGCTCGGTTGGTTGAGTGACTGCCTTTGGGTTGGGTCGTGATCCTGGAGTCCTGGGATCTGGGATCGAGTCCCACATAGGGCTCCCCGCTGGGCAGGGAGTCTGCTTCTCCCACTGACTTCTCTCCTCTCATACTCTCTCTCTCTCATTCTCTCTCTCTTCCAAATAAATGAATAAAATCTTCAAAACAAAACCAAACCCCCTCAAAATTAAATTATTTTAACAAAAACTGTATTAGCATTACAAGGTGGTGGGGGGAGCAAAGTATCCTAGTTAAAAACCTGGATTCTGATGTTAGTCCATTTATATTAGATTCAGGATCTACTGCCTAGCTGCATACTCTAGAGCAAGTCACTGTATCTCAGTTTCCACATGTTTAAAATGGTTGTGCCACTTATAAATCTGTTGCTTTATAATTCTAAGTCCATATTTCATTGTCCTTTTTGTAATACTGGAAATTTCTCTCTTGCCACCTTTTGTTAAGGTTTGTCAGTGGAAGGGCTCAAGGGAGACTAGAGAGAGATGAAGTTTTTCTTCCTGATTCTTGTATGCACTGTAAGACACAGTGGCCTGTGGCATGTGGGACACCTTGGGGCTCTTAATCCCTAGGTAGTTTTAGAGGCGGTACTCCCAAACGCAGTTTTTTCAGTGAGTTCCATACTCTGACATCTCCCCATGGATACTTTCCTGAGTTCCACTGGCATACTGAGTTCTCCTACTAGATGACTTTATAGTAACTTCTGTTGGCCTGGCACTCTGGTAAATTTCTCAGACATCGATGGTCATGTCCTCACCACAGACCTGTATCTCAGCCCTGTTGAGAGTGACCCCTTCATAGATTTATTCTTCTGTTGTTCCGCATCAGTCCTTGCAATAGTAGCTGCTCCCTATATATGTTATCTCTTTAGCCCTTAGGATTTTACCCCTGTTAAAATTAATAATGCTTTACGTTAAACTTTCCCTGTTCAAATTATCATGTGGTTTTTTGGTCTTCCAATTACACTTTGACTGATATATCAGGTTTATAAGTAGTATTTTTCTCATACAACTGTTCTGAGGATTAAATAGGATACTGTATGGTATTGCAGAGTGTTTACTATCTGCCATTGAGTAAGTCCGTAATGATTATTGGTGACGTTGATACTTTCATCTTCATCATTTCAGCATCACTGTTGCCACCACTAGTTAGGAGTAACATTTCTCCTTTTTATCCACAGGATGTTTCGTCTTAACTCCCTTTCTGCATTGGCAGAACTGGCTCTGGGCTCTCGATGTTACCATGGGGGATCACAGCCCGCCCAGATGAGGCGACGACTCATGATGGTAGCTTTCCTGGGAGCATCTGCAGTCACTGCAAGTACTGGTCTCCTGTGGAAGAGGTTCGTGTTAGTTGGAGAATGTTAGAGTTAGTCTCCTGCACGTGCTTTCGTTTTTCTCATTGTCTCTGTTATGTCAAAGGATTGCATGGATTTCTGGCTTAACTTTGTGCCAAAATTTCTTGCACAAATCATTTGCCGTTGATAATAATTTGTCTATTGAGATAGGATGTTTCAAAGAATTCAGCTATTGTGTCAAAGCAACAAATAGGCAGTATTCCGTTTCAAGGTCTGCCTGTCTCCTCTGCTGAACTATTTCAACAATAAACCGATTTAATAATTTCAATAATTTTTAAATAAATGATATATAATAAGAAACAAATAAATTTCATAATTTACCAATTTAGCATGTACATCTTTTAGTATATTTACAAAGTTGTACAGCCATCACCACTATCTGATTCCAAAAATTTCCATCACTCCACAAAGAAACTCCATGCCATTTAGCACTTACTTCCCAATTTCTCCATCCCTCCTAACCCTAGGCAACCACTGATCTACTTTCTGTCAATAGACAGTACAATGGGGATAATGATAACACCAATCTCTAAAAAGAATAAATGAGTGATTATTTGGGGTTATTTATTTCTTTATTTACTTTTTTGTTTTCTATAGATTTTATTTATTTGACAGAATGCGAGAGAGCACAAGCAGGGGAACAGTAGGAGAGGGAGAAGCAGGCTTCCCACCGAACAGGGAGCTCGATGATGGGCTGGATCCCAGGAGCCTGGGATCATGACCTGAGGCGAAGGCAGATGCTTAACCATCTGAGCCACCAAGGTGCTCCCGGGGCTTTTTAAAATAGCATTTTATTTTATTTAATGTTAAAGTAGGCTTTTCACCCAGTGTAGGACTCCATTTCACAATCCTGAGAACAAGAGTTGCATACTCCACCAACTGAGCCAGCCAGGTGCCCCAAGTTATTATTTATTAAATGCTTTAAAAAGTGCCTGGCATATAGCTTTGTAAATAAAAAACATTTATGGAGAAAGTACTTGGTACATAGTAAGCTATCATTAAATGTTAACTGTTATTACTGGATATAATATGAAGATGGGAAGTGAAGGAGATAGAGTACTAGCAGAAAAGACAGTTTCCAAAAAAAGTTGGAGTTGTGATATAAAAGATCCTATATACCATGCCAAGAAGTTGCGATTTTTAAGTTTTGAAGGTTTTGAAGAAAGAGGCTGATCACAGACAAGTTTGAAGAGAGATTAATATAGCAACAACAGTGGAATAAACTGGAGTGGGAAGAAGCTACAGACAGACACTATTACTTGTTTGAGATGATGATGTGGGTACTGGAATCTTAGAAAGAAGTGTGTGAGTTTAAAAAATTTCCAGGTAAGAGATGCCTGGGTGGCTCAGTGGGTTAAAGCCTCTGCCTTCGGCTCAGGTCATGGTCTCGGGGTCCTGAGATCAAGCCCCGCATCGGGCTCTCTTCTCGGTGGAGAGCCTGCTTCCTCCTCTCTCTCTGCCTGCCTCTCTGACTACTTGTGATCTCTGTCTATCAAATAAATAAATAAAATCTTTAAAAAAAAAATTTCCAGGTAAAATGGACAGGAAGAGAGGGAGAGAAAGATCTAGACTGTGGGACACAGACAGAAGGAGGAAGAGAGGAAGGCAAAAGAAGGAAAGGAGGAAGAGGAAATACACCTTTTGTCCTTTCACTGTAATAAATAGTAAATGCTTAATTTCTTCAGGGATGCTTTCCTGCAGTGCAATTAGAGGACCCCATGCAGGTGCATATAGCATTGTCTTTGGCTTAGTCTAACATCGAAGGTGACAGCAGCTGTACCTTGAGAAGTTGTTTGATGATTTGAATGTTTAAGAAGTTACTTTAAGGGACGCCTGGGTGGCTCAGTTGGTTGGGCAACTGCCTTAGGCTCAGGTCATGATCCTGGACTTCCAGGATCGAGTCCCACATCAGGCTCCCAGCTCCTTGGGGAGTCTGCTTCTCCCTCTGACCTACTCCTCTCTCATGCTCCTCTCACTCATTCTCTCTCAAATAAATAAATAAAATCTTAAAAAAAAAAAAGTTACTTAAAGAAAGTTTTTTCTTTCTGAGTCACTTTGTTTATACTATTCAGGTTAAATGCTGATTAACAAGTTTAGGTTATTTTACTTTTATTAATTTATGGTATTTTTGGGTGATATCATCCCCAGAAAAAGAATAAGAAGACAATCTTATCTTCTAAAGCATCCAAAAGCAGAAAAATCTACGTATTGACAGTGTGTCTTCAATATGATGCTTCTTCTAAAGCATATGCTTTTACCACAGATTCTAATTTCATGAATGTTTCAAAATCATAAATATACCAAGTGCCGAGATTTTAGTGTTCAAAGATTGTTAGTTTTGTGCCTTTGCTATGGCATATAAGAAGCTATAAAGAGATGAACTTATAATTATTCTCAAGTTTTGAAATAAATATAAATGAAACTTGTTGCGATTTTCATGCTTATACTGAGCTCAAGATCAATAACAAAAACTCTCTAAAATGATTGTGAGTTATCTTGTTAGATTGCAGGCATACAATTTGCCATTTAATTTTATATCTTTTTTCCATCCTCTTAAAAAATTGGGAAATGAGCAGAAATTAAAATGTTTTCCTAAGAAGTGAGATTTAGAGTTCTTTTTGAAAGAGGGCGGGATATAATTTTAACCCTCAAAAAATTTTAAATTTATGAGTTTTAAATTTTTAAACTTCAAAATTCACTGATTTAAATTATAAAGAACAATATGATCTTTAAAAAAAAGTCTAATACAGAAGTAAAGAAAAAAACTTTTTTTTCATCTCCAGTTCCTGTTCCTGTACAAAAAATAATTAATAGCAATACAATACAGTACGATACAATACAAAAATACAGTTTTGAATCATGTAGGTGTATAACAAAGAATACAATTTGGAATGTTTGCCTTCAAACCCAAGTATGTTCTGGGATATATAATTAGGTATAGGTAAAGACCAGATATACTATTTAAATCTGCTAATGTAAATTAAGTATGATTTTTTAAAAAAGATTTTATTTATTTATTTAACAGATAAAGATCACAAGTAGGCAGAGGCAGGTGGGGAGGGCAGGCTCCCTGCTGAGCAGAGAGCCCGGTAAGGGGCTCAATCCCAGGACCCTGGGATCATGACCTGAGCTGAAGGCAGAGGCTTAACCTACTGAGCCACCCAGACGCCCCAAGTATGATCTTTAGAAACCATATTGTAGTATTGTTAGAGAAGGAACATTTGTCATTTTACTTTTTTTTTTTTTTTTTACTTCCTCAGTCTCAAAACAGATGCTGAGATACAGTGGTGAGGATTGAAGTCTGAGTATGTGGGTTTAAACTTGTTATATAATCTACCTAATGTCATTCTTCTACAGCCTAAAGTACTTCCTTCACTAGGAGTTCTTATCTGCTAGAGATAGATTCTGTCTGCTTTTGTCTGGAAATGTCTCTATTTTGCCCCCCCCCCCTTTTTTAAAAGATTTTATTTACTTATTTGACAGAGAGAGATTACAAGTAGGCAGAGAGAGGAAGGGAAACAGGCTCCCTGCTGAGGAGAGAGCCTAATGCGGAGCTCGATCCCAGGACCCTGGGATCATGACCTGAGCCGAACGAAGGCAGAGGCTTTAACCCACTGAGCCACGTAGGCGCCCTTTGCCTTCCCTTTTGAAGGATATTTTCACTGGATATAGAATTCCAGGTTGGCTTTTTTCTTTCCAGCACTTTAAGTCTGTGATTCTGTTGTGTTCAGTTTTGATTTTTGTTTTGTTTTCAGTATGGTATCCTCATTATATTCTAGCATTTTTTTTTTATTGTGGTAAGCTATATGTAGCATCAGATTTACCATTTTAACCATTTTTAACTTCATTATCTACATTCACAGTGTTGTGTGACCATCACCACGATTTATCTAGAATTTTTTCGTCATCTCAAACTGAAACTCTGGACCCATTTAACAGTAATTCCCCATTTCACATTGCCCTCCATCTGTGGTTATTCTGCTTTCTCATTGTATGAATTTGAGAATTCCAATATATGTAACCAACTGAAGCACCCAGGTGCCCTGAGCATGCACCTTGATCTCAGGGTTGTAAGTGCGAGCCCCACATTGGGTGTAGAGATTACTTAAAACAAACAAACAAAAAAGACAAAAATTTAAAAAAAGTACGGGACGCCTGGGTGGCTCAGCTGGTTAAGCGGCTGCCTTTGGCTCAGGTCATGATCCCAGCATCCTGGGATCGAGTCCCGCATCGGGCTCCTTGCTCAGCCGGGAGCCTGCTTCTCCCTCTGCCTACCACTCTGCTTGTGCTCACTCTCGCTCCTCTCTCTCTCTCTCTGACAAATAAATAAATAAAATCTTAAAAAAAAAAAAAATTAAAGAAAAAGTACCATTTAGAAAATATGTTAGAAAGTACCATTAATTGGAGGATCTGGAAAGATGGCAGCATAGGAAAATCCTGAACTTACCCTCTCTTAAACACATTAAATCTATGGATACATGTGGATAATTTCCCTTTGCGAAAGATCTAAAAACTATAGGAATTGGTGCCCATAACAAAGAATATAAGGACCACACCAAGATGAGTAGGAGAAGCAGAGACACAGTCCTACAAAAACCCCATCCCCAGAGTGGCAACATTCAATAGAGAGGGAATTTCACCAGGCAGTGCTTCTCCCAGAGGGGAGAGGGGTTGGTGCCTCACATTAGGCACCCTAAAAACTGGGATCTGTACTGGAGAGACAAGCCTGAGAATATTTGACTTGCAAAACCAATGGGTTTGACATCCAGGGGTCCCAGAATTCTATAGGAAAGTGAGATTCCCTTCTTAGAGGGCTCATGTGCAGTCTCGTTTGCCCTGAGACCCAGAAAAAAACAAAAACCAAAAAACCTCAGCAGTTTGAAAAGGACTTGGCAGTGATTCACAAACAGAAGGCATATAACAGGTATGGAGGTCCTTCCTGAGGAGCAAGGGATTCAAGTCCTGCACTGGGCACTCCCTGTACCACCCCTGTACTGGGAAGACAAGTCCCCATTTTGTCTGGCTTTGAAAATCAGCAGGGCTTAACTCTAGGAGAGGTAGAAGGCCTTGGGAAACCAAAACTGCTCTGCTATTTAAAGGCCCATCGGGATGCCTGGGTGGCTCAGTGGGTTAAAGCCTCTGCCTTCAGCTCGGGTCATGATCCCAGGGTCCTGGGATCGAGCCCCACATCGGGCTCTTGCTTGGCAGGGAGCCTGCTTCCTCCTCTCTCTGCCTGCCTCCACCTACTTGTGATCTCTGTCAAACAAACAAACAAACAAAAAATTAAAAAAAAATTTTTTTTAAAAGGCCCATCAACAATCTTACTCTGAGACCCAGCATATTGGAAGCAGTTTCAAAAGCACCTGGGCCGTATATGAGAGTTTATTTACTAGTTGTAGGGCTTTTGCCAGAAGGGCAGGGTTCCATAAGAACTTTCTCTGGAAATGGAACTGCTCGCAGCCACCTTTTCTTTTGCCTTCCTTCAGCCTAACTGGCCCACTGAAGGTGGGTAACTGGGGAGTTGTTGGTCAGAGTACAAACTACACTCAGAATATAATATGTTCTGGAGTCTAAGGCAGCACTGTGATTATAGTTAATAATACAGTATTGTATACGTGAAAATTGCTAAGAGACTGGATAGATTTTAAATGGTCTCAAAAAAAGTGATAATTATGTGATGTAATGGAGGTTTTAGCTAATGCAATGGTGGTAATTGGATTGATACACATAGGTGTATCAAATTAACACATTGTATACCTTAAACTTATAAAATGTTATCATCAATTATATCTCAATAAAAACTGCTTTGAAAATATGCTTATGTGTAAAATATACTTTCAGGTAAGGGTAAAGAAAACTAATTATAATAATAATTATAGAAATGAGTGCACAAAGCTTGTGGATATCTTGTGGAAAAAGACCTTATTAATTTGCTGACTATTCTAGTTGATGGCCAGTATAAAAAGTAAGGATAAATTAACAAAATGTGTGGGTTGTTTTTTTTTTTTAAAGATTTTATTTGAGAGAGAGAGAGAGTGTGAGAGTAAGTGAGCACAAGTAGAGGGGAAGGGCACAGAGCAGGGAAGAAGCAGACTCCCCGCTGAGCAGGGAACCCAATGTGGGGCTCGATCCCAGGACCTCAGGATCATGACCTGAGCTCAAGGCAGACACTTAATCAACTGAGCCACCCAGGTGCCCCCCAAATATATTATTTTTAGAAAGTACAAAACAAGTTAACTTCAGTCACATACAGATGTTCTGTACTGTTATTCCTTCCTTTTTCACCCTTTATTTTACTGATGTCACAAGTTAAATCTTTTATACTGTGTATCCATTAGCATATTTTTATACTTAAGATTTTTTTTTTTATGTTTGATCTTTGAACTTCTGTTACAGAATTTAAAGAGATTTACACATCATTATAGGACAACAGTATTCTGTATTTGTCTATATATTTGCCTTCACCAGTGAGCTTTATACTCTATGCTTTCATGTTGCAGTGTAGTTCATTTCAACTTGAAGTACTGCCTTTAGGGTGTTTTTGTTTTGTTTTTTTTGGTAATGCAGGTTTAGTGGTGTGAACTTCCTCAGCATTGTTTATCTGGGAACATTCTTTCTTCTTCATTTCTAAGGATAGTTTTACCAAATATAGCATCTTTGGTTGGTAATTTTTTCTTTCAGCGCCTTCCATCTTACATCCTATTTCTATATGGCCTACAAGGTCTTATAGTTTTATGGGTTCCCCTTGAACATGATGAATCAGTTTTCTCCTCCTGTTTTAAAAATTCTCTTTGACTTTGGCAATTTGATTATAATGTGTCTTAGTGTGGATTTCTTTGGGTTCCTCCTCTTGGACGTCTTGGACGTCTGTTCTTCATTCTGGATATCCATTAATTTCCCCAAATTTGAGTTTTCAAATTTTCAAGTTTATTGCCATATTTTCTTTAAATAAACTTTTTTTTTTTTTACCCTTTTTTTGTCTTCTTTCTCCTTCATGTATATATTGGTTTTCTGTAAGTCCCTTAAGGCTTTTTCCTTTGTGTTTTGTTTCTCTGACTGGATAATATCAAATGATTTATCTTTGAGTTTACCTTTGAGTTTATCTTTCTGCTTCATTGAGTCTGCTTTTAAGACACCCTAGTGAATTTTTCAGGTCTATAATTGTACTCATCAGCTCCAGAATTTGCTTTTTAAAAAAAACTCTCTTCAGGCTCCTGGGTGGCTCAGTGGGTTAAGCTTCTGCCTTTGGCTCAGGTCATGATCTCAGGGCCCTGGGATCAAGCCCCCACATCAGGCTCTCTGCTCAGTGGGGAGCCTACTCCCTACTCCCCCCACCCTTGCCTGCCTCTCTGCCTACTTGTGATCTGTCAATTAAATAAATAAAATCTAAAAAAACAATGCAAAAAACTCTCTTGATGGTAGTTTCTTTAGTGCAGTGTTTTCTTGAGCTTATAGAGCATCTTTATGATGGGTATTTTGAGTTCTTTTTCAAGTAGTAAATATTTCTGTTCAGTTTCTGGAGATATATTTTGTTCCTCTTCTTGGGCCACATTTCTGTTACTTCCATGTATCTTGCAACTTTATGTTAAGATTCACATTTTTGAAGAACCAACCACATATCCCAATCTTTATAGATTGACTTCATACAGCAATCAGCCCAGTTACAGATTCTGGTGCCTCTGAAGCTTTTTTGGGAGAGGATACAGCTTCTCTGGGTTTGTGAGGGCAGTTCTCAATTGCAAAGCTTGCCAATTTCTTTTTCAAGAGCTGTTCATCTCTTGTTCCCTCTGGTGTTTCTCTGCAGCAGTGCAAGTTCTCTGTGCATAGCAGCAAGGCACCTCCTGTCTCTTCTCATCACCTGCCAGGCAGGCAAAGTATGCCAGCTCCCCATTCCCACCCCAAGTCAGCTGAGGCACACACCAGTCTTTCAGACAGCTTTCTGAAAAACTGGAACACCAGACACACCTTCCACTTCTTTCCCTCCCTCCTGAGGGAGAAGGCTTGTTTCGCATCTTTTTCTGATTGTGCCAAGCTGTGCCAGCTCCACAAACCACCTCCCACTTTTCTTTTTCTTACCCACCCTCAGGAATGCAAACTATGCGACCTTCCATTAGCACTCCAAGTGAGGTGAACAGAAACCAGTCCCTTGAGCAGCCCTCTGAATTGATAGAATGTTGAACACACTTCCATTCTCATTTCTTCATGTAGGAGATGCTGAGCTGTTCCTGCCTGGGGGGAGGGGCTGACAAGGGTAAAGTGAAATTGCTCCTCATACGCATTTCGGCATTGTGTTTCTCCTGGTGTACTGCAGCTTCTTCATTGGATGTGGGGAATCTCATAAAGGTATTTTGATCTGTACATCGTTGTTAAATCAGTGTTTCTGGGGTCGTCAAAAGCCTAGGACTTGGTATTCTGCCATCCTGCTGACATCTGATAATTACTTTATTAGATATTTTTCATTGTGTATGTTAACATTTTTGAGTGCCTGAATTTTTTTGTTTTCCTTTAAAAGTATCTTGATTTTTGTATTGGTAGGCCATTAATTTATTGAAGACTCTGATCATCCATAGCTTGTTTTTAAGTTTTTTTGTTGTTGTTGTTGTTTGTTGCTGTTTTATTTTTGTCAGAATGGTTTAGATAGAGTATTCTTTGCTCTAGGGCTAATTTAGCCCTACTAATAAGACATGGCCCATCTGTTGTGTTTATTAAATGCTTTGAGTGTTCAATGATTTATCACATGTTGAACATTTTCTGCTTGTAAGTTCTGAAAAGTTTTGGCCTATAGCTCTTTGGTAATTGTTCTTTGCCCAACATTGAATATTTTAATCCTTAGAATGCACTACTTACTATTAACTTAAGGGAGACTCCATTAGGTTCATGGAACTTTGTCTTTGTGTAACTTCCTCCTCTGTGGTCCTCTTCCCCACACATTCCTGCCACCTCAGCCTCTCTAAACTGTGATCTGTCTCTTCTCAACTTAGCATGGTCACTCCATATTGCTTGGGATTCTGCTCCTGATCTGGAAAATGTCGCCAAATAGAACTTCAGGACAGTTATAAGTTTAATTTTTTTCAGAGAGTTGCTGTCTGTTATTTAGTGTCTAAACATGTTTTATATATTTTGTTAAATTTTCTGTATTTTTCCTTACACTGGGAAGGCAAGTCAGGTGTATTTACTCCATTGTAGTTGAAAGCAGAAGTCTTCTTTCTATAGATCATTATATGTCACCAACTCTATAATGTTTAAATCACTGTATTATTATATCTTTACCACTCTTGGAAATGTGCAGTTCCTAAGGTGGTAAAAGTTGTAGGGATGTAATAGGGTATAACCCACCTACTACACATGAGCAGCATTCAGGTCAGGTTTTTCAGAAGAGATTATGAATGCTGTTTAATGAAATGAACTGAATAAAGCAGTGTGGTTAGGAGATTATACCAGAATGTCTGTAGATTTTCTTTTCTAGAGCGTTAGGTTTTTGAGAAATCAGGTTATGACTCAACCTTTCCAGGAGACTTTCCCTGATCCTATTCTCTGTCTTTATATATTCTTTACCATTTGACTTATCTGTTTTCCCTATTTACTGTGACTCTCTTAAGGACAGACAGTCTTATTTATATTTATCTTAGCAACTAGTGTAGCTCTTATAGCATTTGAATGAAGAAATGAATGAACGCTGTCCCTTTTCTTTGTGAATAAATACCTTAGGTCTCCACTTTATCAGCCCCTAATCATTTGGTTCCACAAACTCTTCAGAGGGAAATAAACAGGAAAATGATCTAACCTTGATGAGTTAGGGTCAAGGTTGGAAGGAAATTTGAGCTATGATGAAAAGATTACTTTTGGGGGCACCTGGGTGGCTCTGCTCAGTCGTTAAGCATTTGCCTTCAGCTTAGGTCATGATCCAGGGTCTTGGGATCGAGCCCCGCATTGACCTCCCTGCTCGCCGGAAGCCTGCTTTTCCTTCTCCCACTCCCCCTGCTTGTGTTTCTTCTCTCGCTGTGTCTCTCTCTGTCAAATAATTAAATAAAATATTTTTTCAAAAAAAGATTGTTTTTGAACCAGGTGGGGAGTTAGTTTTTTGTTGCTTTTTAAAAATGTGTTTTTAAGGCTTAACCTTAAAAAAAAAGTTATTTTTCTTGCTTATAATTAAAATACTTCTTTGCCTTTGTTCGTATGCATAAAATATTATTTGTAAGTAAATGAAATAGCTATTGGTTTATATCTTATTTAAATAGTCATATGAAAGGAATGTGTTAAGAATTTTCTCATATTGGGCGCCTGGGTGGCTCAGTGGGTTAAGCCGCTGCCTTCAGCTCAGGTCATGATCTCAGGGTCCTGGGATCGAGTCCCGCATCGGGCTCTCTGCTCAGCAGAGAGCCTGCTTCCTCCTCTCTCTCTCTCTGCCTGCCTCTCTGCCTACTTGTGATCTCTCTCTGTCAAATAAATAAATAAAATCTTTAAAAAAAAAAAAAAAGAATTTTCTCATATTGCAGATTTTAATCCCAGTGTATATTTTCCAATCCCTTTTCTGATCAGTATAGATGAAGACTTTGATTTTTTTTCCTTAATCAGCCATAGACACATTGAATACTTTGTGTAAGGCACTGGGTTGGAAACTCTGGATGATTAAAAGAATAATGTCCATTCTCTTCTTATTTTTTTTTTAAGTTTTAATTAATTATTATTCCAGTATAATTTACATACAGTGCTATATTAGTTTCATGTTTACAATATAGTGATTCAGCAATTCTATGTGTTACTCAGTGCTCATCATAATAAATGAACTCTTAATCCCCTTTACCCATTTTACTCGGCCACCCACTCCCTTCCCCTCTGCCAAGCGCCAGTTGTTCTCTGTATTTAAGAGAATTTTTGTTGTTTTGTCTCTTTTTTCCTTTGTTCATTTGTTTCGTAAATTCCGTATGTGAGTGAAATCCTATGGTTTTTGTCTTTCTCTGACTGATTTCACTTAGCAGTACACCCTTTATATCCTCAAGATCGATCCATATTGTTGCAAATGGCAAGATTTCATTCTTTTGCATTGCTGAGAAGTATTCCATTGTGTGTGTGTGTGTGTGTGTACACAACACATCTTCCTTATGCATTCATCTATAGGTGGGCATTTGGGTTTCTTCCATATTTTGGTTATTGCAAATGATGCTGCAATAAACGTAGGGGTGCATCTGTTGTTTTAATTAGTATTTTCATATTCTTTGTGTAAATACCCACTAGTGGACTTACTGAATCATATGGTAATGCTAGTTTTAACTTTTTGAGCAACCTCCATGCTGTTTTCCACAGTGACTGCACAAGTTTGCATTCCCAACAGTGCACAACGGTTCTTTTTTTTCCACATCCTTACCAACATGAGTTGTTTTTTGTGTTTTTGATTTTAGCCAGTTTGACAGGTGTGAGGTGATACCTCATTGTGCTTTTGATTTGCGTTTCCCCAATGATTAGTGATGGTGGGCATCTTTTCAGGTGACTCTTGGTTGTCTGGATGTCTTCTTCAGAGAAATGTCCGTTGATGTCATCTGCTGATTTTTTAGTTGAATTATTTGTGTTTTGGGTGTTGAGTTGTGTAAGTTTTTTTATATTTGGATTCTGACCCTTTATTAGATATATTATTCTCTCGTTCAGTAGGTTGTCTTTTTTTTTTTAAATTTTAATTTATTTGTTAGAAAGAGAGAGCTCACAAGTTGGGGGAAGGAGTAGAGGGAGAAGGAGAAGCATATTTCCCACTCAGTGGGGAGCCCAATGTGGAACTCAATCCCAGGACCCTGGGATCATGACCTGAACCGAAGGCAGATGCTTAACCAACTGAGCCACCCAGGCGCCCCATGTCTTTTTTGTTCTGTTGTTTCCTTTGCTGTGCAGAAGCTTTTTATTTTGATATAGTGCCAGTAGTTACTAGGGTTTTTTTGTTTTTATTCCCTTGCCTCAGAGACATATCTAGAAAATATTGCTACCGCCAGTGTCAGAGAAATTATTGCCTGTGTTCTCTTCTAGGATTTTTATGGTGCCAGGTCTCATATTTAGGTGTCTGATCCATTTGGAGTTTATTTTTGTGTATAGTGTAAATGCTTTGGTTTCATTTTCTTGCATGGAGCTGTCTAGTTTTCCCAACACCATTTGTTGAAAAGACTTTTTCCCATTGCGTATTCTTTCCTTCTTTGTTGTAAATTAATTGACCATATAATTGTACGTTTATTTCTGTACTCTTTATTCTGTTCTCTTGATCTTTGTGTCTGTTTTTGTGTCAGTACCATATTTTTGGAATATTTTGAGAAAAATAGGTTTTAACTCTTCTTTAAATTTCTGGTATAATTCACCTATGAAGCCATCTGGTCCTGGACTTTTGTTGGTTGGAAGTCTTCTGATTACCAGTACCATTTCATTGCTGGTAATTAGTCTGTTCAAGTTTTCTGTTTCTTCCTGATTCCGTTTTGGGAGGTTTTATGTATGTTTCTAGGAATTTATCCATTTCTTCTAGGTTATCCAGTTTGTTGGCACATAATTTTTCATAATCCCTTAGAATCCTTTGCATTTCCCTGGTGTCAGTTGTTAATTCTCCACTTTCATTTCTGATTATGTTTCTTTGAGTTCTCTCCCTCCCTCCCTCTCTTTCTCTTTGTTTTTGATAAGTCTAGCTAAAGGTTTATCAATTTAGTTGATCTTCTCAAAGAACCAGCTTCTGGTTTCATTGATCTGTTGTTGTTTTTTTGTTTTTGTTTTTGTTTTTTAGTTTCTCTCTCTCTCTCTCGTCTGTATATATATAGATATACACACTCTAATTTTTATTCTTTCTTTCTTCTGGGTAGCCTGTTTCTTAATGATCATACTATGTTGAACCACATGACAGTGCTGATATTTGACAGTATTTGGTTGGTAAAAAGAACAGAGTCATTTGACCCTAATAGTTAAAGAGCAAGGTAGATTCTGGAAATATAAAATAACAAATTGTGTGATATGGTTTAGTCACTAAGTCATGTAGCAATTTGAAAAAATAGAGTCATTAGCTTGGATAAAGAAGTTAGGAAAAACTTTCATAGAATAAAGTTTCACTTTCAATCTCTAATCAGCTAGAGGGGCTTCTCCTGAACATTTCAGTCTTTTTCTTGCTATTAATAGTTGAATTAACCTGATAAGTCCATTCTGTCTTAATGTAGAATTTTTTTATGTATGTGTTTTTATTTAAATACCAATTTTTAAGTCTTTTGGCCCCACATTTATTCTTTCAATTCATTTTTTCATGTTTAAAAAAATAACAGACTTTATCATCCTAACCTTTTTTTTTTTTAAAGATTTTATTTGTTTATTTGACAGAGAGCAAGAGTTAGAGAGAGAATACAAGCAGGGGGAGTGGGAGAGGAAGAAGTAGGCTTTCTGTCGAGTGGGGAGCCCAACATGGGGCTCGATCCCAGAACCCTGGAATCATGACCTGAGCCAAAGGCAGATGCTTAATGACTGAGCTACCCAGGCACCCCATCCTAACTGTTTTTAAGTGTACAGTTCGGTTGTATTCACACTGTTGACAAACAGGTTTTTAGAATTTTATCATCTTACAGAAATGAAGTTCTTTATCCATTAAATACCTCTGTTCCCCCTCCCTGCAGCCCCTGATTACCATCATTCTATTTCCTGTCTCTTTGAAATAGACCATGTTAGATAACTCATATAAGTGGGATCATAGATTATTTTTCTTTTTGGCTCATTTCACTTGGGATAATGTCCTCAAGGTTCATCCATGTTGTAGCATGTGGTACAATTTCCTTTCCTTTTTTAGTTTCCTTTCAGAGAGTTACTTAAAAATTTTTTGACATACAAAAAGCTGTACATAACTAATGCAGACAAATTAAAGGAGTTAGAGATAAGTATACACCAGTGATCCATCATGGCAATCTGTGCCATAAATCTGTCCGTCACTTTTAGAAGTTTTCTCCCACCCTCTTATTTGTTATTATTATAGGCTGTTTTAGTGATAAAACACTTAGCATAAGGCCTATCCTCTTAGCAAATTTTTAAGAGAGTTTAATTATTTATTTACTAGAGAGAGAGAGAGAATGTGGAGGGCGGAGCAGAGGGAGAAAGACAAGCAGACTCCGCACTGAGCTCAGACAGCCACTGAACACAGAGCCTGACTCAGGGCTCAATCCCAGGACCCTAAGATCACTGCCTGGGCGGAAATCAACAGTGGACGCTTAACCCACTGAGCAACCCAGGCCCTCCACCCCCGCCCCCCACCCCTTGGCAAAGTTTTTAATATACAGTAGTTTTTTTTAACTATAGGCACTGTGCTGTTCAGTAGATCTCTAGGACTTATTTACTTAGTGTAATCGAAAATTTCTACCCTTTGATTAATATCTCCCCTTTCCCCTTCGCCCATCCTCTGGAAAGCACCATTCTACTCTTTGCCTCTATGAGTTTGACTGTTTTATATTCATAATGTAAGTGATATAATATAGTATTTGTTCTTCTGTGTCTGGCTTATTTCACTTACCATAATGTCCTCTAGGTTCATCTGTATTGTCATAAATGGCAAGATTTCCTTTTTTGATGCTGAATAGTATTCCTCTGTGTGTGTGTGTGTGTTGCACATATCACATTTTAATTTGTTGACTGATAGGCATTTAGGTTGCTTCCATGTCTGGGCTATGGTGAATAATGCTGCAATGAACGTGGGAATATCGATCTCTTTGAGATCCTGATTTCAGTTTCTTTGGATATATATCCAAAGTGGGATTGCTGAATGATATTGTACTTCTATTGTTAGTTTTTTTGAGAATCTTCCATCCTGTTTTCCAAGGTGGCTGTATCAATTTACATTCCCATCAACAGTGTACCAGGGATCCCTTTTCTGCACATCCTCACCAACACTTGTTATCTTTCTTGTTTCTTTTATCATATCTGTCCTAACAGGTGTGAGTGTAATATCCCATTGCAGTTTCAATTTGCATTTCCCTGATGATGTTGAGCACATTGTCATATATATGTTGGCTATTGATGTATCTTTTGTTCACTTCCTTTGCTCATTTTTACTCAGGTTATTTGGGGGGTTTTGCTATAATGTTGTAAGAGTTCTCTATATGTTTTGAATATTAGCCCTTTATTAAATATATTGTTTGCAGATATTTCCTCCCATGTCATAGGTTATCTTTTCATTTTGTAGATTGTTTCTTTTGTTGTCCTCAAGTTTTTTAGTTTCATGTAATCCTGCTTGTCTCTTCTTTTGTTGCCTGTGCTTTTAGTATCATATCCTTTGTTTTAGGCTGAATGTTACTCTTTTGTATGTAGATGCCACGTAATCCTTAATCCCTCATCTATCTGTGGACATCTCAGTCACTTCAAACATTTTAGCTGTTGTGAATAGTGTTGCTATTAACATGAATGTGTAAAAATCTCTTCATGACTCTGCTTTCAGTTCTTTTGGATATAAAACCAGAAGTGGGATTGTTGGATCATATGATTGTTCTATTGTTAACTTTTTGAGGAACCTCTTCATGTAGAAGTTTTCACAAATTTCATTGCTGTTGCTTCTGCTAAACTATCCGAAAATCTTTATTTCTTGATTAATGCAAATTTATCTTTTTGCATATCCAGGGCCCTTGCAGAATCTCCACCATCCATTAACAACCTGAAGAGTGAAGTTGGTGAAAAAGGGAAGAATAAGGATGAAGGAGAAGTTGGTAACAATGAAAAAAAAGCTGCAGATGTTTGTATTGAGTCTCATCCAGAAGAGAAAAAGAAGAAACGTTCTGGGTTCAGAGACAGAAAAGTATGGAACACAGTCTTATAAATTAGTCAAAGCTCTTGTTAATTCTAATTAGAATAATGCATTTGAGTATCTTTTATAGTTTATTTCAGATGGCTCATATTCTCCTTACAATGATAGTCACCTCTCTGCTTTTTTTTTTTTGTCATTTTCTTTTTTTTTATTAATTTTTAATTTTTTTATAAACATATAATGTATTTTTAGCCCCAAGGATACAGGTTTTTTCTGTCATTTTCTAAAAAGGCAAATATAGTCCTGGAATGTGAAGTTGATGGGCCTAGTGAAAAGATCTAGAATTGATCATCAGGATTTGCATATATTTTCTTCACTCTTTTAATGCTGCTATTTTAGTTGATTCTTGCTTTCCAGATCTTTCTGATGCTAAGTGTTCTTGGAAATGTTAAGTCTTTGGTACAATTGATTTATGATGCCAAATTTGTAAAGGCAGAATAACCTCTCTTTGGAAATACACAAATATTTCCAAAAATTCAACTAATTTTGATGATAGTATAAACGTTGAATGACTTCAGCTTTTAATATCTTTAATACAACTTGCTGTTACAGAGCTCTACCTCAGAAAAATTTCAATTCCAGTATAGTATTCCTATGATACTGAGCATTTGAATTCATCAGACATGAGTAATGAAAAGTCAAAAGGATGAATTTCTTAGACATCTGCATGTTAATGTTGAAATTCAGGGAATTGCTTCCTTTGATAAAATGTAGCTAATAAGTGTAGCACAATAATTTGAGTTATTTCTGTGTTGCATGCATGTTTGTGTGTGTGTGGGGTATATATTTGCAAGAAGAGTTCCTTTGAGAAATTTGGATTGTTTGTTTAGATGAAATTATTAAATATGTTTTTTCATTTCTCTAATCTGTTTCTGATTGAGGTGAATTTGAACAAAAATGATATGTTATAACTTACACAAAGTGATATAAGTCAACTCTCCCAGTGTTTCCACAATGATATATTTATTTGATCTTTTGCCCTGAGTGAATTTGAGTAAAGTTTCAATTTATCTTGTGCCAGCAGTTTCATTTATAGTTTTTACATTTTACAAAATAGAGCTAAAATTACCCAAATAAACATTTATTTTTGAACTTTCCGTTTTCTTCTCCTGCTTTCTGCTTAGCAGTGACCATATATCATACTTTGCAGATAAAAATGAAAGCTTGATCAATATAATTTACTTAATTTGTAACTCCCGTGGCTATAAAACCTTTCTAATCTATTTCTGAAATAATTCTTTTTTCACTATAGTCTCAGCGGAAGAGCTTAGTTTTCCATGTTCAAGGATAACCATTACACATGTCATCCTGTTTCCCCAAGAACCTGTTTCAACACTTATTTTTTCTTCTGTCCAGTTTCCTCAGTTACTCTTAGTCTTTTCATTTATTACATAGTTTACATAGACATGTTAAAGATTTTTCCACCTTTAATAAAATAATAAATTGCATTTTTGAGCTTTTTTTTTTTGCCATTCACCTTCTTTCCTACTGCACCAAACTGTTCCAGCCTCTACAGCTTCTCTTTGCCATCCTCACTTTTCTCTTAAGCTTTTTGGTTTTGTTCTTTTATATTGTTTTGATTTTTATGTAATATTTCAAATATTCAGTGAGGAAAAAAATAGGGACTACTATCATGATAATGTACATATCTGACACTTATTTTTGTCAAGTTTTAACATTTGACTATACTTGCTTCATTTATTTTTTAAAGAAACAAAATGAATATAAAAAATACATTGCTGTATACTTTCCCCAGTCCCATTTTTTCCCTCTTTTTCAGAGGTGAGTCATTTGCTTTAATTTGTGATTTATTAATATCACGTGTGGCCTGGTGGTTTTGTGTGTTTTAGTTTTAATTAAAAAAAAAAATTCCCAGGTCCAAAGAGTTAGGACAGCCCTGTCAATCAGTTTATGTTATACTGTTGTTATATGTGCTTCTCTTTCATTTAATATTTATATGATTTTATCTTCTTTCATTTTATTTTTGATTTTTAATTTTTAATTTTCAATTTTCTTGTCCCTTCTGACACATCAAGTCCTGAATTCTGAAAAATTCTCACACACTGCTTCAGTATTGTTTCATGGCCATTTCTTTTTTCTTGGAACTCTTACCTTACATCCTCATAACCTATACTGCATATCTTATAACTGTTCTTTATATTTTTTTTGAGTAGTTCTTCCCCTACTGCCCTGGGGCCTCTTTTCTTCCCACCCCCCCTTTTATTTTATGGTGGTAAAATAGTTAAAATGTCACATTTACTATGTTAACCATCTTTAAATGTACATTTTATCACAGAGTATCAGCATTTTCTTACCACCCATCTCCATAACTGTTTTCATGTTATAAAACTGAAAATCTATACTCATTAATCAGTAACTCTTTACTACCCCCTTCCCTAGCCCCTCGAAACCACCTTTCTGCTTTTTCTCCATGATTTTGAATGCTAAAAGAACCTCATACAAGTGGAATCATAGAGTATTTGTATTTTTGTGACTGGCTTGTTGCACTTCATGTAATGTCCTCAAGGTTCATCATGTTTTAGCATATGTTGGAATTTTCTTACTTTGGGGGATGTTACAGGGTATGAATATACTACATTTTGGTCATCCATTCAATCTCTTAATGGATATTTGTGTTGCTTCCACATTTTAGCTGTTTTGAAAAATGCTGGAGACCTTGCTTTCTCTTCTTTTGGGTATCTACCCAGAAGTGAAATTGCTAGATCGTATGGTAATCCTATTTTTAATTTTCTTATGGAACCACCATACTGTCTTCCACAGTGTTAAGCCATTTTGCATTCCCACCAGTGTTAAGCCATTTTGCATCCTATTTTTAATTTTCTTATGGAACCACCATACTGTCTTTCACAGTGTTAAGCCATTTTGCATTCCTACTTTGTCCATATCTTTGCCAACACTTGCTATGTTCTTATCTTAGATTAGCCATCCTAACAGATGTAAGGTGCTATCTCAGTACAGTTTTCATCTGCATTTCCATAATGTCAGTGAGGTTGAACAACTTTGCATGTGCCTAGTAGTCAGTTGTATGTCTTCTTTGTAGGAATGTTCATATCCTTTGCCCATTTCTCTGTTGTTGTTGTTTTTAATTGTTGAGTTTTAGGAGGTCTCTCTATAAAATCTGTTAACCACTTATCGGATATATGATATATGATTTGCAATTATTTCATCTCATTGTATGAACTTTTTTTTTTCTTTGTTGCTTATGCCTCTGGTGTCATATCTAAGAAATCATTACCAAATCTAATGTTGTGTTGCTTTCAACCTATGTTTTCTTCCATAAGTAAATAGTTTTAGGTCTTTCATTTTGGTCTTTGATCCATTTCAAGTTAGTTGTTTTAAAATATTTATTTATTTATTTTAGAGAGGTAGAGAATGCATGAGAGCAGGGATGGGATAGGATGGGTAGAGTGGAAGGGAGAGGGACAAGCAGATTCCACGCTGAGCATGGAGCCTGTTGCAGGCCTCAGTCCCACAACCCATGAGATCACAGTCTGAGTCGAAATCATGAGTTGGGCACTTATTAACCAACTGAGCCACCCAGGCACCCCCTTAGTTTATTTCTTATTATGGAGTTAGATCTTATCTACTGCAGCTTCATTCTTTTGTATGTGGATATGAATTTTCCTGGCACCATTTGTTGAAAAAGCTATCCTTTTTTCCATTAAATGGTTGTGGCTTCCTTGTCAAAAATCATTTAACCATGGATGTGAGGGTGTATTTTGGGTCTGTATTCTATTCCAGTGGTCTATATGTCTGTCTTTATGCCAGTACCACATTCTTTTGGTGACTGTAGTTTTACAAGATTTTATTTATTTGTTTGAGAGAGAGAGAGCGAGCGAGCAAGCAAGCACAAGCAGCAGGGATGGGTAGAAAGAGAGGGAGAAACAGACTCCCTGCCAAGGAGGGAGCCTGATGCGGAACTTGATCCCAGGACCCTGGGATCATGACCCTAGCTGAAGGCAGCTATTTAACTGACTGAGCCATTTAAGCACCCTGTAGTTTTATAATAAATTTTAAAATCAGGATGTGGTAGTCCTCAAACTTTGTTCTTCTTTTTCAAAATTTGTTTTGGCAGTTCAGAGTCCCAAGAGATCCCGTGACACATATTAGTTATTTCCATATATTGGCTCTTGTGAATCATGGTATATTGAACATGGGAGTACAGATATATCGTCAAGATACTGGTTTCACTGGACCATTTCCTTATACCACACACGAAAATGGACTCAAAATGGATGAAGGACCTCAATGTGAGAAAGGAATCCATCAAAATCCTTGAGGAGAACACAGGCAGCAACCTCTTTGACTTCAACCGCAGCAACTTCTTCCTAGGAACATCGCCAAAGGCAAGGGAAGCAAGAGCAAAAATGAACTATTGGGACTTCATCAAGATCAAAAGCTTTTCCACAGCAAAGGAAACAGTTAACAAAACCAAAAGACAATGGAAGAATGAGAGAAGATATTTGCAAATGATATATCAGATAAAGGGCTAGTATCTCAAAATCTATAAAGAGCTTAGCAAACTCAACACCCAAAGAATAAAAAATCCAATCAAGAAATGGGCAGAGGACGTGAACAGACATTTCTGCAAAGAAGACATCCAGATGGCCAACAGACACATGAAAAAGTGCTCCATATCACTCGGCATCAGGGAATTACAAATCAAAACCACAATGAGATACCACCTCCCACCAGTCAGAATGGCTAAAATTAACAAGTCAGGAAATGACAGATGCTGGTGAGGATGTGGAGAAAGGGGAACCCTCCTACACCGTTGGTGGGAATGCAAGCTCTTGCAACCACTCTGGAAAACAGCATGGAGATTCCTCAAAAAGTTGAAAATAGAGCTACCATATGACCCAGCAATTGCACTACTGGGTATTTACCCTAAAGATACAAACGTCGTGATCCGAAAGGGCACATGCACCTGAATGTTTATAGCAGCAATGTCCACAATAGTCAAACTATGGAAAGAACCTAGATGTCCATCAACAGATGAATGGATAAAGAAGATGTGGTATATATATACAGTGGAATACTATGCATCCATGAAAAGAAATGAAATCTTGCCATTTGTGACAACATGGATGGCACTAGAGGGTATTATGCTTAGTGAACTAAGTCAATCAGAGAAAGACAACTATCATATGATCTCCCTGAAATAAGGAAGTGGAGATGCAACGTGAGGGGTTTGGAGGGGGTAGGAAAAGAATAAACGAAACGAGATGGGATCGGGAGGGAGACATACCATAAGAGATTCTTAATGTCACAAAAACTGAGGGTGACGGGGGGGCGGTGGAGAGGGTGGTGGGGTTATGGACATTGGGGAGGATGTGTGTTATGGTGAGTGCTGTGAAGTGTGTAAACCTGGCAATTCATAGGCCTGTACCCCTGGGGCTAATAATACATTATATGTTTATTAAAAAAAAAAAAGATACCAGTTTGATTTTCCTTGCATATTACGCAGAAGTGAAATTTCTGGATGATGTGGTAGTTCTGTTTTTAATATGTTGAGGAACCTCCATACTGCTTTCCATAGAAGTTGAACCAATTTACATTCCCACCAACAGTGTAAAAAGTTCCCTTTTCTCCATATGCTCATGTACACTTGTTATCTTTCCTTTTTCTCTTTTTTGTTAAAGATTTTATGTATGTGTTTGAGAGAGACTATGGGAGAGAGCATGGTGGGGGGAGCAGAAAGAGAAGCGGTCAGGGAGCCTGACATGGCACTCAATCCCAGGACTCCAGGATCATAACCAGAGCTGAAGGCAGACACTTAGCCAACTCAGCCCCCCAGGTGCCCCTCTTTTCTCTTTTTTTTAACGTTAAAAGAAAAGAAAAACCTACCAGATTTATTTATTTATTTTGAAAGAGAGAGAGAGAGAGAGCACGCATGTGAGAGCATGCAAATGCACAGTTGCATTGGGGGAGGGGCAGAGGGAGTAAATCTTCAGGCATACTCCTTACTGGACATGGAACCTGATGCAGAGCTCAGTTTCATGACCCTGAGATCATGACCAGAGCTGAAACCAAGAGTCCGATTTCCAACCAGCTGAGCCACCCAGGTGCCCCATCTTTTCTCTTTTTGATGATAACCATCTAACAGGTGTGAGGTGGTATCTCTGTGGTTTTGATTTGCATTTTCCTGATGATTAGTGATGTTGAACACCTTTTCATGTATCTATTCACAATTTGGATGTGTTCCTTGGAAAAATTCCTATTGAGGTCATTCTGCCCATTTAATTGACTTGGTTTTTTTTTTTTTTTTTAAAGATTTTATTTATTAATTTGACAGAGAGAAATCACAAGTAGACGGAGAGGCAGCCAGAGAGAGAGAGAGAGGGAAGCAGGCTCTCGGCTGAGCAGAGAGCCCAATGCGGGACTCGATCCCAGGACTCTGAGATCATGACCTGAGCCGAAGGCAGCGGCTTAACCCACTGAGCCACCCAGGCGCCCTAATTGACTTGGTTTTTGTAGGGTTTTTGTTTCCCTTTTTAAAAATTTTTTTTTATTTTTTGGCTTTTAAAGTTTTCATTTTAATTCCAGTAAGTTAACGTAACAATGGTATATTGATTTCAGGTATGCAGTATAGTGATTCAGCAATTCCATACATCATCCAGTGCTCATCATGACATTTGCACTCCTTAATAATCCTACCACCTCTTTAACCCCTCTCCCACCCCCCTGTTCTGTGGTAACAATCAGTTCTCTATATTTAAGAGTCTGGTTTTTTTTGTTTGTTTGTTTGGTTCTTTGTAAATAGACTCCTTATGCAATGTGGAACCCATTGTGGGGCTTAAACTCACAAACCTGAGTTTGAGCTGAGATCAAGAGTCAGGCACTTAACTGACTGAGCTACCCAGATGCCTTAAGAGCCTGTTTTTTTTGTCTTTTTTCCCCCTTTGCTTGTTTGTTTTATTTTGTATATTCCACATGAGTGAAATCATATGGTGTTTGTCTTTCTCTAACTAACTTATTTTCATTTAGCCTTTTACCCTCTAGATCCATCCACGTTGTTGCAAATGACAAAATGTCACTTTTTCATGGCTGAGTAGTATTTTTGTCGCCTGCGCGTGCGCGCGTGTGTGTTTGTGTGTACACACACTTCTTTTTCCATTCATCTATTGATGGACACTTGGGTTGCTTCCATGTTTTGGCTTTTACAAATAATGCTGCAATAAATAGGGTGTTTATCTCTTCAAATTAGTGTTTTTGTATTCTTTGGGTAAATACCCTGTAGTGGAATTACTGGATCATATGGTAATTCTGTTTTTAATATTTTGAGGAGCCTCCATACCATGTTCCATAGTGGCTGCACTAAAAGTTTGCATTCCCACAAGCAGTGTACAAATGTTCCTTTTCGTCTATATTCTTGGCAACACTTGTTTCTTCTGTTGTTGATTTTAGCTAGTCTGACAGGAGTGAGGTGATACCTCACTCTGGTTTTTAAAAAAATATTTTTTAAGATTTTATTTATTAATTTGACAGAGAAAGATCACAAGTAGGCAGAGAGGTAGGCAGAGAGAGTGGGGGAAGCAGGCTCCCCACCGAGCAGAGTGCCTGATGCTGGGCTTTACCCCAGGACCTGAGACTATGACCTGGGCCAAAGGCAGAGGCCCAACCCACCAAGCCACCCAGGTGTCCCCCTCATTCTGGTTTTGATTTGCATTTTCCCGATTAGTGATGTTGAGCACTTTTCCTGTACCTGTAAGTCATCTCTATGTCTTCTTTCGAAAAACACCTTTTCAGATCTTGTGCCTATTTTTAAATCAGATTTTTTTTTAATTGTAGGAGCTCTTTAAATTTGACAAAATACAACAGCTTTTTGTGATAAAAGCCCTCAACAAATTGGGTTGAGAAGGAACTTAACTTCAACTTAAGAAAGGCAGTATATGACAAACCCACAGCTAACATATTGAACACTGAAAGGTTGAAACCTTTTCCTTTGTAATGAGGAAGAGGACCCACAGGGGTGCCCACTCTAAACAGTCTTTCACTAAATAGTACTGGAAGTTTCACGTAGATCAATTAGGAAAGACAAAGAAATATAAAGCATCCAAATAGGAAAGAAAGAAGGAAAATTATTGTTATCTGGAAATCATATGATCTTATATAATGATAATCCTAAAGACTCAATCAAAAAGCTATTGGAACTGATGAACAAACTCAGCAGAGTTGCAGGAAATAAACTGAATATACAGAATTGATCATACATGTTTGTATATACCAGCAATGAATTACCTGAAAAGGAAATAAAGATAATTATTCCACTCAGAATAGCATCAAGAACAAGAAAATACGTAGGAATAAATTTAACCAAGGTAATGAAAGATCTGTACAATGAAAACTTTGTCTTTGATGAAAGATACATAAGAAGACACACAAATGAAAAGATATCCTGTGTTCATGGATCAGAACAATAAATATCATTTAAATGTTTTTGCTACCCAAAGCTATCTGTACTTTCCTTGCAATATGTATAAAAATTCCATTCACATTTTTCACATGAAAATTTTTCACAGAAAAAGAAATGCTAAAATTTGTATAGAACTACAAAAGAACCGTAGAAAGAAGAGCTAAGCTCGAAGAATTCCACTTCCTGATATCAAATTATATAGTTATATTAAAACAGTGTATTCTGTCATTAAAATAGAACATATAGACCAGTGGCACAAAATGAAGATCCCAGAAATAAACCCCCCACTGGTACAGTCAGTCAGCATTTGAAAAGGGAGCCAGGAATACTGTAGGGGCAAAGGATAGTCTTTTCAATAAATGGTATTGGAAAGCTTCATAACCACATACAGAAAATGAAATTGAACCCTTATTTAAATCATTTGCCAGATTTAACTCAAAAGTATTAACTACTTTAACATAAGACCTAAAACAATAAAACTTGTAGACGTTTCCTTAGAAGGAAACTCAAAGAAGGGAATATAGAGGAAGAGCTCCTTATCTTTCGTCTTGCAATAAATTTTTTGGGCATGACACCAAAAACACAGCAAGAAAAAATCAACAAATGGAACCATTTCAAACTGACAAGCTTCCGCACAGCAAAGGCACCCCTCAACAAAATGAAAAGACAGCCTACAAAAAAGTATTTGCAAACCATATATTGAATATGGGGTTAATATCCCTTTTCTTTCTTTGTTGATGAGTCTAGTTAAACATCTGTTTTATCTTTTAAATAACTAGCTCTTATTATCACCAATCTTTTCTATTGTCTTTTTATTCCCTGTTTCCTTTTCTTAAACTCTCATCTTTGTTATCTCCTGCCTTTTGCTGGGGGCTTAGTTTGTTCTTTTTCTAGTTCCTTGAAGTATTTGAGATCTTTTTTTTTTTTTTAAAGATTTTTATTTATATATTTGAGATAGAAAGAGAGTGAGAGCGAGAGAGAGCATAAGCAGGGGGAGCAGCGGGCAGAAGGTGAAGCAGACTCCCTGCCAAGCAGGCAGCCTGATGCGGGGCTCGATCCCAGGACTCCAGGATCATCACCTGAGCTGAAGGCAGACCTTTAACCGACTGAGCCACTCAGGTGCCCCGAGATTTTTATTTTTTAAAATATAGATGTTTATTGGTATGAATTTCTCTCTTAGAAATGTTTTTTGCTATATTCTGTAAGGTTTGGTATGTTGTGTTTCCATTTTTTTTTTGTTTCAAGATGTTTTAAAATTTTTCTTTGTTGACCCATTGGTTTTTCAGGAGCATGTTGTTTAATCCCCATGCATTTTTTAATTTCGCAGTATTCTTCTTGTAATTGTGAGTTGCTTAGCATTATGGTCAGAAAATATGCTCAATATGATTTTAGTCTTCTTAAATTTATTATGACTTGTGGCCTAATGTGATCTCTCCTGGAGAACGTTCCATGTGTGCTTGAGAATAATATGTATCCTGCTGCAATTGAATGGAATATTCTGTAAATGTCTTTTAAAATTCATTTTCTTTAAGTCCAGTGTTTCCTCATTTATTTTCTGTCTGGGTGGTCTGTCCATTGTTCATAGTGGGATGTTCAAATCCCCTACTCTTATTGTATTGCTGTGTATTTTCCCCTTCAGTTCTGTTCACATTTGCTTTATATATTTAGGTGCATAACTACTTAGAAATGAATTGGTCTTGTATCATTATATTATTCTCTTCTTTGTCTCGTTATGGTTTTTGGCTTAAACTGTATTTTGTTTGGTAGTATAACTATTCCTGCTTTCTTTGGCTCCCATTTTCATAGAATAACTTTTCCCATCAACTTTGCTTCAGTTTGTGTGTGTCCCAAAATCTGAAATGAACAATAAAGTTGTTTTTGTTTTTTTGTGTTTTTTTTTTTTTTTTTTGTATTTTGGGGGGGATTTTTTTGCCATTTTGTTTCTTTGATTACATTACACTTAAAGTTGTTATTGACAGATATGGGTTTACTATTGCCATTTTGTTTTCTGAGTATTATCCTTTCTTTCTCTCTTGTTCTCTTCCTTTGTGATTTGATCATTTTCTTTCTTTTTTTTTTTTTTAAAGATTTTATTTATTAATTTGATAGAGAGAAATTACAAGTAAATGGAGAGGCAGGCGGAGAGAGAGAGATAGGGAAGCAGGCTCCCTGCTGAGCAGAGAGCCCGACGCGGGACTCGATCCCAGGACCCTGAGATCATGACCTGAGCCGAAGGCAGCGGCTTAACCCACTGAGCCACCCAGGCGCCCCTTGATTTGATCATTTTCTATAGCAGTGTGCTTAGGTTGTTTTTTTTTTCTTTTTACCTTTTGTGTATTTGGTATAGGTTTCTGCTTTGTAATTACCATGGGGCTTACATAACACTGTTAAACAGTGTATTTTAGGCTACTAACAGTTCAGCTTCTAATGTACACAAAAGCTCTACATTTGTTTGCCCCCAGTGTTTTATGTTTTTAATATCACAGTTTGTATGTTTTTACATTGTTTATTCAGTTACAGATCATTGTAATTCTTTTAATACTTTTTAAAAATCTTCATGCTAGAGTTAGAAGTGATTTATCCACCACCATTACAAAATTAGAGCATTCTTTTTTTCCTTTAACATTTATTTATTTATTTGTCAGAGAGAGAGGGCACTAACAAGTGGAGTGGTAGGCTGGGGGAGAAGCAGGCTCAAGGAGCCCAATGCTGGACTCGATCCCAGAATCCTGGCATCATGACCTGTGCTGAGAGCAGACACTTAACTGACTGAGCCACACAGGTGTCCCCCAAAATTAGAGCATTCTAAAGTTAACTATACATTTACCTTCACCAGTGAGTTTTACATTTTTGTTTTCCTGATACTGGTGTCTTTTGGTTTTAGGTTCAGGAATTACCTTCCTTTTTTTTTTTTTTTTTTTTAAAAGTAAGTTCATTTATTTAAGTAATCTAAGTAATCTCTACATCCAATATGTGATTCAAACTTAGGACCCCAAGATCAAGAGCCACATGCCGTACTGACTGAGTCAGCCTGGCTCTTCAGGCTCAGGAATTACCTTTAAAATTTCTTGTAAGATTAATCTAGAGTTGATGAATTCTTCAGCTTTTTGTTTTCCTGGAAAACTCTGAAGTGTCTCAATATGTGCTGCTTTGAATTCATTTTGTTTAGAACTCTTGGAGCTTCCTGCATCTGCATGTCTGTTTCTTTCCCCAGATTAGGAATGTTTTCAGTCATCGATTCTTTGAATAAGTGTTCTCCCTCATTCTTTCTCCTTCTGGGACCCCAGTGATGCACATTTTGGTCCATTTGATGCTGTAAGTCCCTTAAGCTATCTTCATTCTTTTTCATTCTCTTTTCTTTTTGTTCCTCTAATTAGGGAGTTTCCTTAATTTTGCTGCCCCAAAAATTGGCTTTTTATTTAACGAGACTGGTATCATTGGGCCTGGAATTTCATAGAACTTCAAGAAGTCATCTTATGATAGATTGTTATTATGGATGGCCCATAATTCACTAGGTGAAAAAGAGAGGGAGTTCCTAACATAAAGGACAGCTGTTGGGGGTACAAATTAGCTTTTATTAATCACATCTAGAGAGAAAGTGTGCCAGACACTAATTTATTTACGAAATCTTTCTGCCTGCTGCCTTTTCCAGGGTCTGGCTACAGTTAGCATTCATTCAAAGCCTGTGTAAGATTTCTATTATCAGGGCCCACAGGGATTCACTGTCACTTGCGTTCACTTGGCCCCAAGATATTATAGCCTTGATTTTCTTTAGGCATTATACCAAAATTGAACCATAGAACTGGTTTCAGGACCAGCAGTTTTATTGAAGAGAACTGACTTGACATCATGAAGTTCAAGAATGTTTTAAGTAAATGATAGAATGCAACTATTATAATTCTCTTAGTAAATCTTTTCCCCAAGCTAACCATTTCAGTCCTACAGTTTGCTGTATATCTTGGCTTCTGAGCCTTTGTTACCTTAGATGCTGTATTCTAAACCCTTTATAGTTTGCTAGCATTACTTTGAATATAACCACTCAGGGGCGCCTCGATGGCTTAGTCAGTAAGTGTCTGTCTTTGGCTCAGGTCATGATCCCAGGGTCCTGGGATTGAGCCTCACACCAGGCTCCCTGCTCAGAGGGAAGCCTGCTTCTCCCTCTCCAACTCCCCCTGCTTGTGTTCCCTCTTTTGCTTTGTCACTCTCTGTCAAATAAATAAATAAAATCTTAAAAAAAAAAAAAAGAAAAGAATATAACCACTTAAAAGGAGGCAGCTTTATATAATTTAATATGGTACAGTCTCCAATATACATTGTTAAGTGAAAAAAAGTAAAATATGTACTGCACAGTGTGTCTATATTAAACTTTAATATTGGGGAATGCAAAAAGTCTATTCTTTGGCCTATTGTTTTAAACTAAAACTAATAATATTCAGCAACATAATTTAGGGACTTTTAACAACCCAGGAATCTGAGGAGTCTGAAAATTACTGACTTTTAACGTGTTGTCTTTCTATCTTTATCTTGTATAGGATTGACTTAACTTTTTAGTTCAGAAAAACATCTTTTGCAGTAGCTATAGCTTATATCCTAAACATAGCAAACTGAATGTTTTTATTGCTGTTGTTCAAAAGAACAAGAATACAGATGTCCTAAAGTTTTTTCTTCTGTAGCCAGTATTATCCAGCAGGTAGTTGTAATATAATAAAAAAATGCCTTTGAGTTAAGACTTGTAGCTGAGTTTTAAAGCCGCTAAAGGGTTGAAAAGCTCCTTAGTGTATTTGCCACATACCAAATATTTTGATAAAATCTCTGAAGTCAGCACTCAGATTTTAATGCAAATTAGCACTGAAAGATTTCCTGTCATGTATAGTTACAAATTAGCAGTCCTTTCATTGTTACTGAATGTACATCTGGTAGTGGGATTAAGACCACCACAATTGCTGTTGTCAGTGACCTCAAAATGACCAATTAGCCAGGACTGGCAGTTATGGTGTTAGTACAACTAATATGGCAAATTAAAAACATTTTTTCATAATATTAGCAAATGACTTTTAGACATTGAACTATTAGATATTTAGATCATATTGCTTTGACACATTTCCCACCAGTTATCTATAATATATTATTTATTTTTGCCACCTCAATATCTAGAATTCAGGTACGAGAGAAATCTTTGCACCAGAATACTATGTAGTCAGTGTTCTGGTAAAAAAGATGTCTCTCATTCTTATATTTGGAAAAGAATATTATATAGAAGGTATAGTGTTTTGTATGTTCCATGCACAGAATCACAACTTGGATGCCAGGTTAAAAAATGGGCATATTAATATACTCTTTTAGTAAAATGTGTACCATATTCTATTTTGTTACTATTCAAGTACTATTCAAGTATTGTGTTCTTCCCAGCTCTGCTTTTTCCTAAATATGGTGTTTGTAAAATATTAATCTAATAGTCAAAAGTAAAAGTCTTCTTGCTTCAGACTTGTTAACCGTTTGCATGATATGTAATTTTATTTTTTAATACTATTACTTAATATATTTTGTGTTTGAAAGACTATTACCTATTTAAACCTATGAATTTCCGATTCTGCTTTGTTTTGGGATTTAAGAAATTGCATCAAAGTAAAAACTGTAAAATCAGTCCCTTTTTAAAAATTTGGTATTTAAGAATCTATAGGCTACCCTGTTCTTGTATAACACTTCTCATTTTTGTTTTTTTAAATGATTTAAGAAATTAGGAAATTATTTGCAGAAAATTCTGAACAAAAGTTACACAAGCATTGCCTCAACTGAAGTATGAATAGTATATTGGAGGGGAAAGGTTCATAAGTTTTTGAAATTCAAGTTTATATCTAATATAAAAAAATTCATTTATGGAAAGAATATATAATAGTATATTTCCAGAAATAAGATAGAAAATAAATGAAAATGAGAATTGCTTAATACAGTAATACTCTGTATTTCTAATTTTAGGTGATGGAATATGAGAATAGAATTAGAGCATATTCTACACCAGACAAAATCTTCCGATATTTTGCCACCTTGAAAGTAATCAATGAACCTGGTGAATCTGAAGTGTTCATGACTCCACAAGATTTTGTGCGATCCATAACACCAAATGAAAAACAACCAGAACGTAAGTGCTAAAGTGAAAATTGAGATTATGATATTAGTTTTGTTATATTATGTTTTGTTTCTTTCTTTGTATTGCCTAGCCATTGTAGTTACATGCAGTAATTATACTCATTGTGTAGGGACTGAATATCAGGCACTATTCCAATGTTTAGGAGTACAGAGGAGGAGTCAACAGTCAATGAGCCTATCCTCAACCAGAGTACTGAGTTGAGGAGATTGTACCCAGGTGTTATCTACTAGAAAAATTTAAAGTCATATACTTGTTGCCACTGGGCCAAGGGAGCACAGATGGGGTAACCTCCACACAGACCAAAAAGCCTGGAAGGGAGGAGACTGAGAAGGAAGACATTTCAAGGAATAGGAGCTTTGAAGGGCCACTGCACACACCTACCTGGAAATCCAGAGTATGCCCAGGGCCAGAGATGTTTGGAAAAGACATGAGTGGGCTTGTACCCCTTGTTGACCTTTGTGTTCCATGTGAGGAGGTAGTGAAAGTTAAAGCAGAGTCGTAGGAGGAGCTAAAAATCAAAGGAGGTTCCCAGCTTAGAGCCAGTCTGCAAATGTTAGGAGATATTGGGGTGTTTTTTTGTTTTGTTTTGTTTTGTTTTGTTTTCATTCTTTTCGTCTCCAATATTTAAAGAAGTCTCTGTCATGTCACTTGCTGACTGTGTGGATAATAGAATAGAAATTTCAGTAGTGGCACATGACAGAGAACACAATCTTTGCAAAAATATTTTTGGAAAAAAATTACTGAACATTGATGACTGTAGTCCTTAACAAGATACATAAATTAAACAGTGGAAATAGGGAGAATTGGTTTTAATGACCACATTGTAATATTCAAATATCCAGTTCTAATAAATTATATGACATACCAATAATCAGGAATAAATGACCCATCAACAGAAAGAAAAAGAAATTAACAGAAACTATCCCTGAGGAAGCCCAAGCATTGCATTTACTAATCAAACACTTAAAATCAACTGCCTTGAATATGCTAGATGAAACCGTTGACAGAGAACTGTAGGAAACAAGGTAAACAATGTGTTTAATAGAGAATACCCATTAAGGAATAGAAATGACAAAAAAGGAACCAAATAAGAATTCTTGAGCTTGAAAGGTACAGTAGCTGAAATAGAAGAATTCACTGGAACTGTTCAACAGTAGGTTTTGAGCAGGGAGATAGATTAATCACAGAATTTAGATTGATTGGTACTGTCTAGTCAGAGGAGCAGAATTCAGAAAGAGTGAATAAAAATGAACATAAGCTAAAATATATGAGAGGCACCATCAAATATACCAACCAATGTTTAATGGGAGTCTAAGAAAGAGAAATTAAGACATTTCCAGATAATCAAAAGTGACGAAAGTTTCATGTTTGTGGTTCTTCTATACAAGAAATGCTAAGTACAGTTCTTTAGGCTGAAATGAAAGGATGCTAGACAGTAACTTGATGCCATACAAAGAAATTAAAAAACAATAAAGACCATGTGGCGCCTGGATGGCTCAGTGGGTTAAAGCCTCTGCCTTTGGCTCAGGTCATGATGGGATCGAACCCGCGTCGGGCTCTCTGCTCAACAGGGAGCCTGCTTCCCTCTTTCTTTCTGCCTGCCTCTCTGCCTACTTGTGATCGCTCTCTCTCTCTATCAAATAAATAAATAAAATCTTTTAAAAATAATAATAATAATAATAAAGACCAGTAAAGCTAACTATGCAAGGAAATATAAAAGCCAGTATGCTTTATTTTTTGTTTGTAACTCCCTTTGGCTTCATTTATGATTTAAAACACAAATTCATAAAATAACAGTTATAATAAGTATGTTACTATTGAAGCAAACTACATTGTTTTCAATTTAAGATGTTATAATCCCCAAGTTAACCACTAAGAAAATAACTTTGAAATATACAGAAAAGAAAAATGAGGAGAAAAGAGGAATGGTACACTAGAAAAAATTAAACACAAAAGGGCAAGATCGGAGGATTCAAGGGACAAAAAATATGTAAGACATACAGAAAACAAATTACAACATGGCCAAAGCAGATCCTTTCTTATCAGAGTCACTTTCAAGATGGCGGAGAAGTAGCCAGCTGAGACTACTTAAGCTAGCAGGAGATCAGCTAGATAGCTTATCTAAAGATTGCAAACACCTGCAAATCCATCGGCAGATTGAAGAGAAGAAGAACAGCAATTCTAGAAACAGAAAAACAACCACTTTCTGAAAGGTAGGACTGGTGGAGAAGTGAATCCAAAGCGATGGGAAGATAGACCCCGGGGGGAGGGGCCGGCTCCCGGCAAGCGGCGGAGCAACGGAGCACAATATCAGGACTTTTAAAAGTCTGTTCCACTCACTCCAGAGGCTAAACCGGGGTGAAGCCCATGCGGAGTCAGCATGGCCTCAGGTCCCGCAGGATGACAGAAGGATCGGGGGTGTCTGAGTGTCGCAGAGTTTGCGGGTACTGGAACAGGAAAGCCAGCTACAGAGACAGAGCCAACAGTAAGCTCACAGCTGGGGGTTACCTTACACCGGTCGCAGGCTCGGTGAGCTTGGAGTGCAACCGGAGGTCAGGCAGACGGGAGTTACTGGGCGCTGTTCTCTGAGGGCGCACTGAGGAGTGGGGCCCCGGGCTCTCGGTTCCTCCAGGCTGGAGACCAGGAGGCCGCCATTTGTATTCCCGTCCTCCGGAACTCTACGGAAAGCGCTCAGGGAACAAAAGCTCCTGAAAGCAAAGCTGAGCGGATTACTCAGCCCGGCCCCTGGTAAGGGCAGTGCAATTCTGCCTGGGGCAAAGACACTTGAGAAGCACCACACCAGGCTCCTCCCCCAGAAGATCAACAAGAAATCCAGCCAAGACCAAGTTCACCTACCAAGGAGTGCAGTTTCAATACCAAGGAGAGCAGCAGAATTCCAGAGGAGAAAGCAAAGCATGGAACTCATGGCTTTCTCCCTGTGATTTTTTAGTCTTGCAGTTAATTTAATTTTTTTCTTTTTCATTTTTTTTCTCTTCTTCTGCTAAAATTTTTTTTAACTTTTACCCTTTACTTTTTTAACTAGTTTAATATATATATTTTTTCTTTTTTATACTTTTCTTTATTCATTTTCTTTTTTTAATTCTTTTCATTTTTTTTTCTTTTTTTCTTTCTTTCTTTTTGTACCTCTTTTTATCCCCTTTCTTCCCCCTCACAATTTGGGATCTCTTCTGATTTGGTTAAAGCATATTTTCCTGGGGTTGTTGCTACCCTTTTAGTATTTTACTTGCTCCTTCATATACTCTTATCTGGACAAAATGACAAGGCGGAAAAATTCACCACAAAAAAAAGAACAAGAGGCAGTACCGAAGGCTAGGGACCTAATCAATACAGACATTGGTAATATGTCAGATCTAGAGTTCAGAATGACAATTCTCAAGGTTCTAGCCGGGCTCGAAAAAGGCATGGAAGATATTAGAGAAACCCTCTCGGGAGATATAAAAGCCCTTTCTGGAGAAATAAAAGAACTAAAATCTAACCAAGTTGAAATTAAAAAAGCTATTAATGAGGAGCAATCAAAAATGGAGGCTCTCACTGCTAGGATAAATGAGGCAGAAGAAAGAATTAGCGATATAGAAGACCAAATGACAGAGAATAAAGAAGCTGAGCAAAAGAGGGACAAACAGCTACTGGACCACGAGGGGAGAATTCGAGAGATAAGTGACACCATAAGACAAAACAACATTAGAATAATTGGGATTCCAGAAGAAGAAGAAAGAGAGAGGGGAGCAGAAGGTATACTGGAGAGAATTATTGGGGAGAATTTCCCCAATATGGCAAAGGGAACGAGCATCAGAATTCAGGAGGTTCAGAGAAAGCCCCTCAAAATCAATAAGAATAGGTCCACACCTCGTCACCTAATAGTAAAATTTACAAGTCTTAGTGACAAAGAGAAAATCCTGAAAGCAGCCCGGGAAAAGAAGTCTGTAACATACAATGGTAAAAATATTAGATTGGCAGCTGACTTATCCACAGAGACCTGGCAGGCCAGAAAGAGCTGGCATGATATTTTCAGAGCACTAAACAAGAAAAACATGCAGCCAAGAATACTATATCCAGCTAGGCTATCATTGAAAATAGAAGGAGAGATTAAAAGCTTCCAGGACAAACAAAAACTGAATTTGCAAACACCAAACCAGCTCTACAGGAAATATTGAAAGGGGTCCTCTAAGCAAAGAGAGAGCCTACAAGTGGCAGATCAGAAAGGAACAGACCATATACAGTAACAGTCACCTTACAGGCAATACAATGGCACTAAATTCATATCTCTCAATAGTTACCCTAAATGTTAATGGGCTAAATGCCCCTGTCAAAAGACACAGGGTATCAGAATGGATAAAAAAACAAAACCCATCTATATGTTGCCTCCAAGAAACTCATTTTAAGCCCGAAGACACCTCCAGATTTAAAGTGAGGGGGTGGAAAGGAATTTACCATGCTAATGGACATCAGAAGAAAGCAGGAGTGGCAATCCTTATATCAGATAAATTAGATTTTAAGCCAAAGACTATAATAAGAGATGAGGAAGGACACTATATCATACTCAAAGGGTCTGTCCAACAAGAAGATCTAACAATTTTAAATATCTATGCCCCCAACGTGGGAGCAGCCAACTATATAAACCAATTAATAACAAAATCAAAGAAACACATCAACAATAATACAATAATAGTAGGGGACTTTAACACTCCCCTCACTGAAATGGACAGATCATCCAAGCAAAAGATCAACAAGGAAATAAAGGCCTTAAACGACACACTGGACCAGATGGACATCACAGATATATTCAGAAAATTTCATCCCAAAGCAACAGAATACACATTCTTCTCTAGTGCACATGGAACATTCTCCAGAATAGATCACATCCTCGGTCCTAAATCAGGACTCAACTGGTATCAAAAGATTGGGATCATTCGCTGCATATTTTCAGACCACAATGCTCTGAAGCCAGAACTCAAGCGCAAGAAGAAGTTTGGAAAGAACCCAAATACATGGAGACTACACAGCATCCTTCTAAAGAATGAATGGGTCAACCGGGAAATTAAAGAAGAGTTGAAAAAAATCATGGAAACAAATGATAATGAAAATACAACGGTTCAAAATCTGTGGGACACAACAAAGGCAGTCCTGAGAGGAAAATATATAGCGGTGTAAGCCTTTCTCAAGAAACAAGAAAGGTCTCAGGTACACAACCTAACCGTACACCTAAAGGAGCTGGAGAAAGAACAAGAAAGAAACCCTAAGCCCAGCAGGAGAAGAGAAATCATAAAGATCAGAGCAGAAATCAATGAAATAGAAACCAAAAAAACCCCAATAGAACAAATCAACAAAACTAGGAGCTGGTTCTTCGAAAGAATTAATAAAATTGATAAACCCCTGGCCAGACTTATCAAAAAGAAAAGAGAAAGGACCCAAATAAATAAAATCATGAATGAAAGAGGAGAGATCACAACTAACACCAAAGAAATACAAACTATTATAAGAACATACTATGAGCAACTCTACGCCAACAAATTTGACAATCTGGAAGAAATGGATGCATTCCTAGAACCATATAAACTACCAGAACTGATCCAGGAAGAAATAGAAAGACTGAACAGACCCATAACCAGTAAGGAGATTGAAACAGTCATTAAAAATCTCCAAACAAACAAAAGCCCAGGGCCAGACGGCTTCCCTGGGGAATCCTACCAAACATTTAAAGAAGAACTAATTCCTATTCTCCTGAATTCTTCCAAAAAATAGAAATGGAAGGAAAACTTCCAAACTCATTTTATGAGGCCAGCATCACCTTGATCACAAAACCAGACAAGGATCCCATCAAAAAAGAGAGCTATAGACCAATATCCTTGATGAACACAGATGCGAAAATTCTCACCAAAATACTAGCCAATAGGATTCAACAGTACATTAAAAGGATTATTCACCATGACCAAGTGGGATTTATTCCAGGGCTGCAAGATTGGTTCAACATCCACACATCAATTAATGTGATACAACACATCAATAAAAGAAAGAACAAGAACCATATGATACTCTCAGTGGATGCTGAAAAAGCATTTGACAAAGTACAGCATCCCTTCCTGATCAAAACTCTTCAAAGTGTAGGGATAGAGGGCACATACCTCAATATCATCAAAGCCATCTATGAAAAACCCACCACAAATATTCTCAATGGAGAAAAACTGAAAGCTTTTCCTCTAAGGTCAGGAACACAGCAGGGATGTCCATTATCACCACTGCTATTCAACATAGTACTAGAAGTCCTAGCCTCAGCAATCAGAGAACAAAAGGAAATTAAAGGCATCCAAATCAGCAAAGAAGAAGTCAAATTATCACTCTTCGCAGATGATATGATACTATATGTGGAAAACCCAAAAGACTCCACTCCAAAACTGCTAGAACTTGTACAGGAATTCAGTAAAGTGTCAGGATATAAAATCAATGCACAGAAATCAGTTGCATTTCTCTACACCAACAATAAGACAGAAGAAAGAGAAATTAAGGAGTCAATCCTATTTACAATTGTACCCCAAACCTTAAGATATCTAGGAATAAACCTAACCAAAGAGGTTAAGAATCTATACTCAGAAAACTATAAAGTACTCATGAAAGAAATTGAGGAAGACACAAAGAAATGGAAAAATGTTCCATGCTCCTGGATTGGAAGAATAAATATTGTGAAAATGTCTATGCTACCTAAAGCAATCTACACATTTAATGCAATTCCTATCAAAGTACCATCCATCTTTTTCAAAGAAATGGAACAAATAATTCTAAAATTTATATGGAACCAGAAAAGACCTCGAATAGCCAAAGGAATATTGAAAAAGAAAGCCAAAGTTGGTGGCATCACAATTCCGGACTTCAAGCTCTATTACAAAGCTGTCATCATCAAGACAGCATGGTACTGACACAAAAACAGACACATAGATCATTGGAACAGAATAGAAATCCCAGAAATAGACTCTCAACTCTATAGTCAACTAATCTTTGACAAAGCAGGAAAGAATGTCCAATGGAAAAAAGACAGCCTCTTCAATAAATGGTGTTGGGAAAATTGGACAGCCACATGCAGAAAAATGAAATTGGACCATTTCCTTACAGCACACACAAAAATAGACTCAAAATGGATGAAGGACCTCAATGTGAGAAAGGAATCCATCAAAATCCTTGAGGAGAACACAGGCAGCAACCTCTTCGACCTCAGCCGCAGCAACATCTTCCTAGGAACATTGCCAAAGGCAAAGGAAGCAAGGGCAAAAATGAACTACTGGGATTTCATCAAGATCAAAAGCTTTTGCATAGCAAAGGAAACAGTTAACAAAATCAAAAGACACCTGACAGAATGGGAGAAGATATTTGCAAACGACATATCAGATAAAGGACTAGTGTCCAAAATCTATAAAGAACTTAGCAAACTCAACACCCAAAGAACAAATAATCCAGTCAAGAAATGGGCAGAGGACATGAACAGACATTTCTGCAAAGAAGACATCCAGATGGCCAACAGACACATGAAAAAGTGCTCCAAATCACTCGGCATCAGGGAAATACAAATCAAAACCACAATGAGATATCACCTCACACCAGTCAGAATGGCTAAAATCAACAAGTCAGGAAATGACAGATGCTGGCGAGGATGCGGAGAAAGGAGAACCCTCCTACACTGTTGGTGGGAATGCAAGCTGGTGCAACCACTCTGGAAAACAGCATGGAGGTTCCTCAAAATGTTGAAAATAGAACTGCCCTATGACCTAGCAATTGCACTACTGGGTATTTACCCCAAAGATACAAACGTGGTGATCCAAAGGGGCACGTGCACCCGAATGTTTATAGCAGCAATGTCCACAATAGCCAAACTATGTAAAGAATCTAGATGTCCATCAACAGATGAATGGATCAAGAAGATGTGGTATATATGGGGCGCCTGGGTGGCTCAGTGGGTTAAGACGCTGCCTTTGGCTCAGGTCATGATCTCAGGGTCCTGGGATCGAGTCCTGTATCAGGCTTTCTGCTCAGCGGGGAGCCTGCTTCCCTATCTCTCTCTCTCTCTGGCTGCCTCTCCGTCTACTTGTGATTTCTGTCAAATTAATAAATAAAAAATCTTTAAAAAAAAAAAGAAGATGTGGTATATATACACAATGGAATACTATGCAGCCATCAAAAGAAATGAAATCTTGCCATTTGCGACAACATGGATGGAACTAGAGCGTATCATGCTTAGTGAAATAAGTCAAGCGGAGAAAGACAACTATCATATGATCTCCCTGATATGAGAAAGTGGTGATGCAACATGGGGGCTTAAGTGGGTAGGAGAAGAATAAATGAAACAAGATGGGATTGGGAGGGAGACAAACAATAAGTGACTCTTAATCTCACAAAACAAACTGAGGGTTGCTGGGGGGAGGGGGGTTGGGAGAAGGGGGTGGGGTTATGGACATTGGGGAGGGCATGTGCTTTGGTGAGTGCTGTGAAGTGTGTAAACCTGGCGATTCACAGACCTGTACCCGTGGGGATAAAAATATATGTTTATAAAAAATAAAAAATTAAAAAAAAAAGTCACTTTCAAGTGAGTTAAACTCACTAGTTAAAAAGAGAGTGAGAAGAGAAATATGATTTAACTTTTTGTCTACAGGGGACTTACTTTAGATCCAGAGACACAAGTATGTTGAAAATGAAAGTGTACAAATAGTAACCAAAAGAGAGCTGAGGTGATTTTACTCATTACAGAAAAAATAGATTTTTCTATGAAATTGTTATACAAGACCAAGCCATGGATAAAAGGGCCAGTTCATCAAGAAGATATAACCATCATCAATACATACCAAATGACAGACCCCAAAATATATGAAAGAAACATTGACAGAATTGAAGTGAGAAATAGGTCTTCAATAATAGTTGGGAGATGGGTGCCTGGTGGCTTAGTTGGTTAAGCACCCAACTCTTGCTTTTGGCTTAGGTCGTGATCTCATGGGTGATGAGATGGAACCCTGCATCAGGGTTCCTGCTCAGCAGGAAGTCTGCTTGAGGTTCTCTCCTCTCCCTCTGTGCCTCCCCCCTGCTCTCCTCTCACTCTCTCTCAAATAAATTAATCATTTTTAATGCTAAAAATGGTTAAATAAAATAATAAAAATAATAGTTGGGTGACTTCAGTGCTGCCATTTCAATAATGGATAGAATGTTTAGACAGAAGGTTAGTGAAGAAAGAGGACTTAATGCTATAAACCAGTTAGACCAAAGATATTTACAGAACATTCCACTCAAGAGCAGCAGAATTAATAGTGTTCTCAAGTGCAAATCAAATAGTCTCCAGAACAGACCATATAAACCATATGTTAGGTAATAAAATGAATCTTAAATTTTAAAAGATTAAAATCATACCAAGTATCTGTTCTGATTACAATAGAATGAAACTATCCATCAATAACAGAAGGATAACTAAAAAATGACAAATATGTGGAAAGTAAACCACCAATGGATTGGAGAAGAAATCACGAGAGAAGTTAGAAAATACTTTGAGATAAATGAAAGAGAAAACAGTATTTACCAAAATGTATGCGGTTCTCCAAAACCAAGGAAACTTAAAAATATAAACACCAAAATTTAAACAGAAGAAAGATCTCATATCAGTTTCCTAAAAACTGGTATTCGAATTAAAAAGAAAAGCAAACAAAGCAAAAACCAAAGGTGGTAAAATAAGGAAATAATGAAAGATAATACAGCAATAAATGAAATGGAAAATAGAAAAACAAGAGAGAGAACCAATAAAACAAAAAGTTCATTCTTTGAAATGAACAGCAAAAATGAGAAACCTTTAGCTAGACCAGGAAAAAAGAAAGAGAAGCAAAATAACTAAAATCAGAAACGCAGGTGGGGACATTACTACCTACTTAAAGAAATGAAAAGGATTATAAGAGAATACTATGAAGAATTTTATACCAACAAACTAGATTTTACCTAGATAAATATGGATAGAGTACTAGAAACATACGAACTATCAGAACCCCCCCTTTTTTTAAATTTATTAGAGAGCACATGCACTCTCTCACAAGTGGGGGTAGAGGAGTGGGGGTCAGAGGGAGAGGGAGAAGCAGACTCTCTTCAGCAGGGAGTCCCATACATGACTTCATCCCAGGACCCTGGGATTATGACCTAATCTGAAGGTAGATGCCTAACCTATTGAGCCATCCAGGTGCCCCCAAACTACCAGAACTCTTCCAATTCAACAAAAAGATAACTCAATTAACAAATGGGCAAAGGAATTGAATAAACATTTCTCCAAATAAATATGCAAAGGGCCAGTAAGCACATGAAAACATGCTTAATTTATTAATCATGAGGGAAATACAAATCAAAACCTTGATATAGGGGCACCTGGGTGGTTCAGTGGGTTAAAGTCTCTGCCTTCCGCTCAGGTCATGATCACGGGGTCCTGGGATCGAGCCCCGTGTTGGGCTCTCTGCTTGGCAGGGAGCCTGCTTCTTCCTTTCTCTCTGCCTGCCTCTCTGCCTACTTATGTGATCTCTGTCAAATAAATAAATAAAATCTTAAAAAAAAAAAAAAAAAACCTTGTTATACCACCGCACACCCACCAGATTGGCTATAATCTAAAACAAGTGTCAGTAAATACATGTAGAAATTAACTTGTTGTTGGTGAGAACGTAAAACATTGGTGCAAACACTGTGGAAAGCAATTTGGACATTTCTCAGAAACTTAAACGTAGAATTAACCATTTGACCCAGCAATTCCACTACTAATATACGCCAGAATGAATTGAAAACAGGACTCAGATGAGTACTTATATATGAATATACACAGCAACATTGTTAAATACCCCAATTGCTGCTTAAGAGCTGAATGGATAAACAGATTATAGTATATACATACAATGGAGTATTTTTCAGTGTGGATGACAACATCCTGCTAAGTGAAACAAGCTAAACACAAAATGCCACATACCATATGATTTTATTTACATGAAATATCTAATATAGGTAAATCCATAGAGATAGAAGGTGGGTTGTTAGTCGCCAGCAGCTGGGTTGGGGGAATGAGAACTGATTTCTAAATTGCTGTGGTGGTTTCTTTTTTGGAGTGGTGAAAATGTTTTGGAACTAGATAGAGAGGTAGTTACACAACACTGTGAATGTATTAAATGTCACTGAACCGCACACTTTGAAATGGGTATTTTATTTTAATTGAATTTCACCTCAGTTTTTAAAGGGGGAAAAAAGTGCATGTGCAGTCAGTCCTTATTTGCAGATTTTGTGTTTGCAAGGTGACACACTCGCTCAGATGTGCTCATAACCCCACGATCAGTACCTGCACGGCTTTTGGCGTCATCTGCAGATACGTGCAGAATGGCGAAAATTTGAGTCACCCCTTACATATGTTGCCTGCTGAAGTCAAGCAAGCTAAAGCTCTGCCTTTTTGTTTCAGCTTTCATTCTTTTTTTTTTTTCCTTAAGATTTTATATATTTATTTGCAAGAGAGACAATGAGAGAGAGAGCATGAGAAGGGGGAGGGTCAGAGGGAGAAGCAGACTCCCGCTGAACAGGCAGCCCAATTCGGGACTCAATGCCGTGACTCCAGGATCATGGCCTGAGCCAAAGGCAGTTGCTTAACCAACTGAGTCACCCAGGCGCCCCTCAGCTTTCATTCTTCAAACATGTGTCCTTGGAGGGAGGGCAGGAGAGAAAAGGGAGAGAGAATAAAATGTCTTTAAACAGAAACACACAAAAAACAAGGTTTTCTATATATTGATCAGCTAACAAAAGTGTTGTGACCAGACTCTCAAGGAACCTTACCCTGTATTTCCCCTAGGAGAAATTGGTCAGTATTTAGCAATTAATTTTTTGTGGCTATTTTATAGAACATAAGTACCACAATTAGCAAGAAATGATGATATGATGTCTTGACTGGCTTTAAAACAATATGGAGTGTGGAGAAGAAATAAGGTTATAAATAAATAGGTTTGGCAATGTGTTGACAATTGTTGAAGCTAAGTGATGAGTGTATATCTAGGTTGATTATATTATTTTGTGTATTTTAATATTTGAAAGCTTCCATAACAAAAAAATGTAAGCATACAGATTTCTCACACCTTTGAGGGGTGATAGTTCTACCTAGAGTTTTTGTTTGTCCTAAAAATGTGTTAACATTAATAAATATGAATGAAACATTATAAATTCCATGGTGTTACGGAGTGTAACACCTTTCTGGTTCCCCAACCTCATACTGCTATTTTTTTTTTTAAAGATTTTATTTATTTATTTGACAGAGAGAGACACAGAGATAGAAGGAACACAAGCATGGGGAGCAGGAGAGAGAGAAGCAGGCTTCCCGCTGAGCAGGGAGCCTGATGTGGGGCCTCGATCTCAGGACGCTGAGATCATGCCTGAGCTGAAGGCAGCTGCCTAATGACTGAGCCACCCAAGTGCCCTCACATGTTTTTAATATTTTTATTTAAGATTTTATTTATTTATTTGTCAGAGAGAGAGAGCACAGGCAGGCAAAGTGGCAGGCAGAAGCAGAGAGAGAAGCAGGTTTCCCACTGAGCAAGGAGCCCGATGTGGGACTCCATCCCAGGATGCTGGGATCATGACCTGAGCTGAAGGCAGCAGCCTAACCAACTGAGCCATCTAGGTATCCCCACGTTTGTAATTTGACCATATAATTTACTCACTCTGAGTAAAGCCCTTTCCCTCTCAAATACATGAAAAATACTCATTTTTCAAAATCCAACTTAAAGACTCAAATGCCACTCCTTATGATGCTTTCCTTAAACATATCCTCTAAAAGAGTAGTTTCGTTTTTAGATCGTACTCCTGTACAAAATATGTCTCTGAGCATCTCTGCTGCTATAGCACGTGGTCTCTGCAGGGGCCCAACCGACTGTACTGGCATCTGCACACTATGGAGGTACGATGGAGTTTACTCTTTGTTGAGATGTGGTGGATAAATATTCTTTTTTCCACAGTTTTGGGTGGTCAGTTCTGAGACATAAACTACATGGTTTCTTGGATGAGCCAAAGAGAAGTGAGCCCTAGTTGTCTAGAGCAGTAATCAGCTCAGTAACACACCCTTGAATTGGCTTTCCCTCCTTTCTTGTTTGCCTTTTCTTGATCCTCTCACCCTGGTTCCCTACTTTTTAGGAAACCCAATCTAGACATCATTTATTTGTGGAAAAAATACAAGTCATTTATATTCTAAAATTTCCCACATTTTGGATTTTATGGATTGTCTCCCTATGGTATTATTTAATATGTTCTTCCATACTTTGCATTTCACCCATGTAGAACATACATAGAAAGCAACTGAAAGAGACTATACCAAATGTATTCTCTAAATGCTGAAGTTATAAGGAATTATTTTATTCTTTTTTATATGTTCCTTTATTTTGTAATAGACTGCAAACACATTTATTCAACAAGTATTGATTGATTGACCTCTGCTATGAGTTAGACACTATTCTATATGGAATGGATGCAGTAATGAATAAAATAGACAAAAACCCCTGCTTTTACAGAGTATACGGTCTTTTATAATCAGAAAGAAGGTATATAAAGCTTCTACTAATTGCTTTGAATTTTAAATTAAGAACCTTTTAAATTAGTTTTAGCTCCTTGTTTTATGAGATACAGAAAGAGAGATTAAAGAAGGTTTCTGTTTTAAGATGGAGAAAAAAGGATTGTAAAATAGTTTCCTGGTTTTTGTGATAGTGTAAAATATTTTTGTAACTGTCAAATTATTTCTGAGTCTAATTTATATTAGTAACTTTAAATAAGAATGTGACAGTGAAAATGAAGCAATATTCTAGGCATGTCACTAAAGATCATTTGGTCATTTGAGGAAGCTTTTTTTTTCCCCTTTAGAAATTATATATTTTCATCACTTCTACACATTTTGATATTTCACTTTGTAATCTTTTGGTTTTTAATTATTTAAAAAAATTGTTACATGAACAGAGTAGTTACTAAATGTTTAATATGTCATGCACATTTCTGGTTTTCATAAAAAGCCAGAATAATGAATAATTGCTTTTCTTTTGAGATGATGATCATGAGGGAAAATTATAATATATTAAAATGAGATTCATTTGGAAAGTTTGGCTTCATTTCTGTTTGCTCATGAACAAGAATTTCCACAAATGTTAATGAAGCAGAAGTAAAATGTATATTATTCTTATATGGGTTGAAATAAAGAAAAGAATAAGGCTTTTTTTTATAGTTTGAATTTCTATCATCAGATGGCTGGACTCTAGCCAGTAGTTCATATTTCAACTTTGTTGTGTCATGTCTTTCACACATACCATATCCCAGGATACCTAACAGATCTAAATTTATAAGTTTTAGTTTTAGAACAGTTTAAAAATAATCAAAAAGCATACAAAGTCCTAAAAGTAAGCAGTTCTTTTCCCCAAAGATTTTATTTTAGAGAGAGATTGTAGGCAAGTGGTGGAGAGGGGGCAAAGGGGGAGAGAGAGAATCTTCAAGCAGACTCGCCACTGAGCAGGGAGCCTGACATAGGGCTAATCCCAGGACCCCAAGATCATGACCTGAGCTGAAATCAAGGGTCAGGCGCTCAACAGACTGAGCCACCCCTAAGCAGTTTTTAAATGAGTGGAGAGCTAGGGGTATGATCCCTGGGATCAAGCTGTGCATTGGGCTCCCTGCTCCATGGGGAACCTGCTTCTCCCTCTCCCTCTGCCTGCTTCTCCTTCTGCTTATAAGAAATAAAATCTTTTTTTTTTAATAAAATTTTTTTTAATCTTTTTTAAAAAAAAAAGATTTTATTTCTTTATTTATTGGAGAGAGAGAAGGAGAGTGCATAAGCAGGGGGAGCGGCAGGCAGAGGAAGAGAAAAAAGCTGGCTCCCCACTGAGCAGGGAACCTAATGTGGGGCTCTATCCTAGGACCCTGAGATCATGACCTGAGCAGAAGGCAGATTCTTAACCGACTGAGCCACCCAGGTGCCCCAAATAAATAAAATCTTTAAGAAAAAAAAAAGTGGAGAGCTAATGAATTTCAGTAAAAAGCTGATTAAGAATATTTCTGCATTGAATACCAAGAAAATTTAGAGTAGCAAAGTAGGAAATATATTAAATAGGGGGGAAAGTATAGTATATACTGGAATATGTCTCGTCTCTCTTTCTGGGCAATCTTCATGTCAGCACCATCCCTAAGTATGGTGGGTAAGGCAGTTGGCTTCAGGCTCTGGGCTTTGCATGACTCTTGCTACTGCAGTAACCAGTATTACATAGCCACCCAATGATTGGAAGAAGCAGCAGCAAAGGGAGGATTTTTAAAGAACTATGTAGACAAATTTGAGCTTTAGTCAAAGCAGAGAGGATCCCTCATTCCTTTCTACCATATCCCACTGGCTGACTGTATTTGTATTGACCTGATTTTGTCTCTGGAACGTGAAAAGAGTGTACAAAGGTAGACATAGATCATACTGTGATTTACTTGTCCTGGACCTCATATTCCCTCTGGGATGACCCTTCATGCTTTTCATAATCTTACATTTACTTTGAGACCGCATAATTTTATACTTGGTCCTATACAGTGGGCTCTGGTTCAAGATGGTGACGTAGGAGGATTTTGAACCTCCTCCCACAGACACAGCAAATCTGTAGCTACTTACAAAACAACTTCCTCTGAAAGAAACCCAAAAACTAGATGAGCAACTCCTACACATTGAGCAAATGAGAAAAAAACCCACATTGAAATAGGTAGGCGAGGCTGAGGCACATTCTTGCCATAAACCCCATCCCTGGCACAGCAAATCAGTAGTTGGGAGGGAATTCACAGCCCTGAGCTTCTGCTGGAGGATTGAGGGCACTGAACCCCACAGCTGGCACCCCAGTTTTTGAGACTTGCACCTGAGAGATGAGCTTCCTGAACATCTAGCTTTAAACCAGGAGGCCTTATATCTACAGCATCCAAGGGGCGCACATAGAGGCAGCTGCCTGAAAAACACCCAGTCTTTTTGTGAAAGAGGCCTGTGTTACTTAAAGCTTCAGCTGGAAGGGGCAAGCATATAATTTAATACACTTCTATGGCTCTGCTGAAACACTTTCCAAAGACCGAGACTGCTGGGCTCCATCTTTGAGCTTTCCCTCTGCTTTGCTCCAGGTGGCCAGTGTCTCCGAGAAAGGAGCTTGTGTTCATGTCTAGTTACTGGTTGTATCACTGCCACCCAGGACACACGTCTTGATTGCCTGCCTCTGGTGGCCAGCAGGGCTTGCATTTGTAGGTTCCATAAGACTGTAACAAACGGAGAAACAGTTCTTAACTGGGGCACAGTGCAAAGACAACAGACTGAAACACATCCCCAGTCTTTCTGTGAAAGAGGCCTTGTTGGCTTATTTTGAAGCTTTGCCCTGTGGAGCTGGCTTCTGGTTTCATGCACATCTGAAGGACTGCTGAATACTCTCCAAAGACCTTGTACTCTACCTTTGCCTCACTCCTGATCACCAAGATCTTCTGGAAAGGGAACTTAAGCAGATGTCTGGAGCTCTGGTTTGTGTCAGTGCCACCCAGGACACACCCCTTGGTCTGGCTGTTAGGGCTTATGTTTGCAGTTGCCATAGGACTATGACAAATGGAGAAAGAGTTCTTAATTGGCTACTCCCCCAGGGCACGGTGCAGCAACCTGAGACTGAAAAATACCTTGAGTTTTTCTGTGATACAGACTTATTGGCTTATCTTTATAGCTGTGGCCCAAGAACAGGCTCCTAATTAAACACATATATAGGGGCCAGCTATAAACCTCTCCAGAGACTGGGGAGAATGATGAGTATTATCTTCATCCTCTCTGCCTTGCCCCAAGTGGCAGGTTTCTGAGAAAGGAGCTTGTGTACATATTTTGCTTCCTAGCTGTTGCGGCTTCCACCCAGAGAACACATCTTTGAATAATTTGGCTCTGGTAGCAGTGGGGTTGTGTTTACAGATTCAGTGGAAAGTAAGAAACAGACAAAAACCAATTTTTAGCTGGCTGTCATTCCGGGCTCAGTGCAGAAGCAGCAAACAGAAACAGCCATCTCCTAGTCTTTCTCTGAAAGAGGCATATTTGCGTACTTTAAAAGCTGCTACCTGGGGCACCTGGGTGGCTCAGTTGGTTAAGTGTCCCAACTCTTGGTTGAGCCTATTTAGGATTCTCCCTCTCCCTCTTTTTCTGCCCCTCCCCCAATCCCCTGCCCCGCAAAATCTGCTTCTTGAGAGTCTGACTTCCAATTAGTCTGAATCTAGATGCTGAGATTCTCCTTTTTGGGATAGTGAGAGGTCTTGGCATATCCTCAACTACAAGGAGCCTCTAAGAGTAAAGTAGGCTGCTTAGACAATCAAAGGTTTGAGAGACAACCAAGAACTAGGGCAGAGTTGAACAGTTAAGTTCAATTTCTACATGAGGTTATTCCTTCAGGATTGAGAGAAGTGTCTGTTTTGTTCAATGTATAAAAACCCAACACAGAGAGTCAAGGAAAATGGAAATAGAGGAACATATTTCAAAGGAAAAAAGATAAAACCGCAGAAAAACACCTTAATGAAGTGGACATGAGTAGTTTACTTGATAAAGAGTTCAAAATAACAAAAATGCCTACCAAACTCAACAGAATGATGTGTGAATAAAGTAAGAATTTCAACAAAGAGAGAAAATATAAGAAAGTATCAAAAAGAAGTCACAGAGCTGAAGAATGCAATAACTGTACTGAAAAATACAGTAAAGGGGTTCAACCACAGGATAGGTGCATCAAAAGAAAGGATTAGTGAACGTGACGACATGGTAGTGGAACCTAATCAGTTGGTGTAACAAAGAAGAAAAGAAAGAATGAAGATAGCTTAAGGAACTTATGGAACAACATCAGTGGACCAACATCCACATTATAGGAGGCCTAGAAAGAGAAAGGAGAAAGAAGCAAAAATCTTATTTAAACAGTAATGTCTGAAAATTTCCCTGAGCTGGGGAAGAAAACAGACATCTAGATCCAGGAGCTCAGCTCTAAATAAGATGAATCCAAGGAGACCCACACCAGGACACATTAGAATTAAGTGTCAAAAGTCAAAGGCAAGGAGAGAATCTTAAAAGCAACAAGAGAAAAACAACCTGTTACGTATAAGGGAACCTCCATAAGACTGTAAGCAGACTTTCCAGCAGAAACTTTGCAAGTTGGAAAAAAAGACACCATTTACGGAAAGTCTTTTTTTTTTTTTAAAGATTTTATTTATTTATTTGACAGAGAGCGATCACAAGTAGGCAGAGAGGCAGGCAGAGAGAGAGAGGAGGAAGCAGGCTCCCCGCTGAGCAGAGAGCCCAATGTGGGACTCGATCCCAGGACCCTGAGATCATGACCTGAGCCGAAGGCAGCGGCTTAACCCACTGAGCCACCCAGGCGCCCTTACGGAAAGTCTTAAAGCAGAAAACTGCTAACCAAGAATACTCTACCCAACAAAGCTGTCCAGAACTGATGGAGAGATAGAGTTTTCCAAGACAAGCAAACATTAACAGAGTTCATCACCACTGGAATAGCTTATGAAATGTTAAAGGGAGTTCTTTAAGCTGAAATAAAAGAACACTAATTAGGAACAGGAAAACATAAGGAAGTACAGACAATGAACGTATTTTTGAAGCATTTTTGTATTGCTGTTTTCTCCCCAACAAGGCAAGTCACTTCAGTTGAAGAACCTTGTCTTCTACTTTTACTTTTGGTTCTTTGCAATGCTGCTGAGTGTAGAGCAGGTGTTGGTCAGCTGCAGTGAGCTGCCTGTTTCTATATAGCCTGTGAGCTGAGAAAGGTTTTTACTTTTTTAATTCATTTTAAAAAGAAGAGTTTTTGTGACACCTGAAAATTATATAGAATCCAAATTTTGGTGTTCATAAAAGAGTTTTATTGAAGTACATCCAAACTCATTGATTATGACAGCTTTCATGCAATAGCAGAGTTAAATAGTTACAGCAAAGACTATGTGTGGCCCACAAAGCCCAAGATACTTTCTATTGGACCTTATATGGAAAAAAAATTATGACCCCTTCCAGGACACATACGTATTGTTCTCTTCTTTGGTTTCTGACACAGAGCTCCTAAAGCCCTTGTAGTTAGGATGCCGGGAGCTACCCAGAATCTGTCTTCTCATATGGATGGCTGAGTTGTAAGAAGTTAAGCCAACATCAAAAGCTCATTCCAGGGGTGCTGTAAGGTGGATCAGTCAGTTAAGTGTCTGCTTTTGGCTCAGGTCATAATCTTGGTGTCCTGGGATTGAGCCCCATGTCCAGCTGCCTGCTCAGTGGGGTGTCTGCTTCTCCCTGTCTGCCTGCCTCTCCTCCCTCCCACCCCCGGTTGTGTACTCTCTGTCTCAAATAAATGGATGAAATCTTTTTTTTTTTTTAAAGTCCATTCCACTTCCCTCCCCTTACCTTATCTTTCCTTCCCTCTTTTATATTCTATCCCTGAGATAGAACCAATTTATTTTTTTTAGTGACACTGATTATATTCATTCCCCAGCATTGACTTTGGGCTTAGCCATGTGATTTCCTCTGACCAGTGATATACATTATGTTCAAGCAAAATCTTTTAAGAGTCAGTTTGTGGTTTGTTGTGTTCTCTTTTACTTCCTCCATGTTCTACAGAGAGGTTGCTATTAGCCTGGATCCCAGATTCAGTATTCTGTGGAGTAAAGCTGCACCCCATGAGTGATAGATATGTTGCATAAACAATATATAAGCCTTCCTTATTGTAAGCCACTGAGATTTTAAGATTATTACCGCAACATAACCTAGCTTATTCTGGCTGCTACATTTCCCCTGTTTTTTAGTATGTTAAATATATATTTATATATGCACGTTTGTATATTTGTTGATCCAGATAGCTGTTGTTCTCCTGTTTTCACTGCTGTATAATTGTGTTTATCATTTGCATAAATATGTTAGTATTTATCCATGTCCATGTAGATGAAACTTGTTTGCAATTTTATTAGTCATCTATTGCTTCGTAACAATTACCACATAAAGGGCATGAGCCCGTATCTAGTTTATGCATCTGCAGGTCATGTGAGGTATACTCTGTTGACCTCAGCAGGCCTTGCTCGGTAGATAGGCTCAGGTTTGGCTAATCCAGGCAAGGGCAGTTCTGCTTCATGGTTTTGTCAGGAGATTTGTCAAGCTGATCTATTATGTTTCTCATCTTTTTTTAGACCACTGCGCTACCCAGAATGTATTCTTCTTAAATTAAAGGGAGAGGTACAGGAAAGCAAGCCAACCTCAGAAGTCCATTCTGAGGATCTGTGATGTCATAATGCTAATATTCTGTTGACCAACACAAGTCATGTGGCTGAGCCCAAACTCAAGGGATTTTCCATGGTGGTCAAGGAAAAGAAAGTGAATATTTGAAAACTATAATATGCCAGTGTTTTTACTATCACAGACTGTACTGCAGTAAACCTTCTTCCATTATTGCCCTGGTGCATATTTACAAGAAGTTATTTTCAACATATCTAGAAATAGGCTTGCTGGCCTGTGGACCATTCCTCTTCAGATTTGCTAAACATTGCCAGCCTGGTTTCCAGAATAGATATAAGAATTTACATATTCTCCAAAAATGTTTGTGCTTTCTCTTCTGCATTCCTGTTAACACTTGGTATTGTCAGACTTAATTTTTTAGCAAACAATCATGATTGGAATGAATTATTGTATCTTTGTGGCTTTACTTTGCATTTCACTAGCAACTAATGAGGTTTATCATCTTTGAATGTTTATTGGCTACTCCTGTTGCCATTTCTACAAATTCTCTGTCTTGTCTGCTCACTTCTCTATTTGTTTTTGTTTGTTTTTTGTTTTTTGTTTTTTTGGGTGGGAGGAATTAACAAAAGTCCTTTATGGATTCTCTTTTGAAAGCTTCATATATATATTGCAGATACCTTCTCCTAGTCAATGGCCTTTTTATTTTGTTTATGGTAATTTTTAGTATACAGAAATGGCCAATATTTTCAGTTGTAGCCATCACTTCCTTGATGGTTTATACTATCTCTTTTTAACTACTTTATTGAGATGTAATTAACATAAATATATAGCACATATTGAAGTGTTTGATGAGTTTTGACATACTAGTCACATGTATGTACTAGTGAAGCCATCCATCATCAGCACAATCAATATAATGAACAAACTCATCACCCCCAAAAGTTTCTTCACACCCATTTGTAATTCTTCCTTTCTGTATTTTTCCTATCTCCTAGGTCCCAGGCAGCTAGTGATATGCTTAGTATCTTCTGTTTCCTACTGATTATCTGTCTACTTTCTCTGACAGTTATTGAGGGAAGGGTGTTGATCAACTTTAATTGTGGGTTTGTCTAACATCCTTTTAATCCTATCAGTTTTTGCCTCAAATATTTTGAAATTCGTATTAGGTGTATATATGTTCAAAATGTATTGTTCTGTCTTCTTCATGCATTGACCCTCTTATCATTATGTAACTGACCTTTATGCTAATATTTTTTTTGCTGTGAAGTCTACCTAGTCTGATATTTATGTAGCCACTCTTTTTTTATTTTTTAAAGATTTTATTTATTTATTTGACAGAGATCACAAGTAGGCAGAGAGGCAGGCAGAGAGAGGAGGAAGCAGGCTCCCTGCTGTGCAGAGAGCCCAATGTGGGGCTTGATCCCAGGACCCTGGGATCATGACCTGAGCCAAATGCAGAGGCTTTAACCCACTGAGCTACCCAGGCATCCCAACACTCTTTATTTTGATTCATTTTTCATGTTATATCTTTTTCCATCCTATCACATTTATTTTGTTGGTTTTTATGTATGTTTGTTTTGGGTGGGGAGGGCCAGAGGGGGAGACTGATTGATTGATTGATTGGTTGATTTAGGGTGGAGAGAGAGAGAGAAGCTTAAGCAGCCTCCATACCCAGTGCAAGCCCAATACAGGGTTCAGTCTCATAACCCGGAGATCCTGATGTGAGCTGAAAATCAGGAGTTGGATGCTTAACCCACTGAGCCACTCGGGTATCCCTTCATCCTATTACTTTTAATCTATCTAAATAAATATAGCAGTATCTTTAAAATGGGTTTCTGTGGACAACATATAATTGAGTCTTATTTTTTAATCCAATATGATAGTTTCTACCTTTTAACTAATGTGTTTAGAGGATTTGTATTAAATGCAATTTTTGATATGCTTAAATTTAGGTCTAACATTTTATTATTTGTTTTCTCTTTTTTTAATGATCATCATCCCTTGCCATCTTTTCAGATTATTCAGAGACTTTTTAATGGTTTTTACTTTTTGGTTTTTGACTGTATTTCTTTGTATATCTTAAATTTGGTGGTTGCTATGGAGATTATAACAATATTATATTCTATATATTATACTTAATTAACTTTTCACAGTTTACTTAGAATTTATATTTTACAGCTTCAAGTAGAATATAGATGTCTTGGGGTACCTGGGTGGCTCAGTGGGTTAAAGCCTCTGCCTTTGCCTCAGGTCATAATCTCAGGGTCCTCGGATCGAGCCCCACATCGGGCTCTCTGCTTAGCGGGGAGCCTGCTTTCCCTTCCTCTCTCTCTCTGCCTTTTTGCCTGCTTGTGATTCCTGTCTGTCAAATAAATAAATAAAATCTTTAAAAAAAAAAAAAGAATATAGATGTCTTACCCTTATATAGGTTCTTCCCCAATTTATGGTATAGTGTCATATGTATAACAACTACATACATTAAAAATGCCACCAGACATTGTTTTCATTTCAAGTTCCATTTCAGCTGTCATACATAAAGAGCTTAAGAGAAGAAAATAGTCTGCTACGCGTATCTAAATGTTAACTGTTTCTGTTATTGTTTATTTCTTAAATTCCAAATTTCCCTATAGTTTCATTTCCATTCCCCCTTGAAGGATAGAATGTGTTTTAGAGCAGGTCTACTGGTGGTAAATTCTTGGTTTACCTTCATAGGAGAACCTTTTTATTTTGTCCTTGCTCTTCAAGAATTTTTTTTTTTAAGATTTTATTTATTTATTTGACAGAGAGATCACAAGCAGGCAGAGAGGCAGGCAGAGAGAGGAGGAAGCAGTCTCCCTGCTGAGCAGAGAGCCCGATGCAGGGCTCGATCCCAGGACCCTGAGATTATGACCCAAGCCGAAGGCAGCGGCTTAATCCACTGAGCCACCCAGGCGCCCCAAGAGTATTTTGACTAAAGAATTCTGAGTTGAAATTCTTTCAACACTTTAAACTGGCTGTTAACAGAGATTTTTTTTTCCTTTGCCTTTGGTTTTAGCAGTTTGATTTTTTTTTTTTTAATGTACATTGTTTTGGGTTTAGTAGGCGTCTTTAATCTGTAATGAAATTGCTCAAAACAAAGTTGAGAAGAGATGGTGTCTAAGGAGGAAATTCTAAAACATACGTATATTTAGGGGACAGACAGAACAGCTACCAAAGGAATTTAAGAAGGAGTTAATAAGAATGAATGAAGATGATTAGAAGAAATAAATGTAGGTGTGATCTTGGGCAAGTTATTTAATATCTTTAAATCTTAATATTCTCATTTGTAAAATTGATATAATAGCAACTAATTTTGTAGGGTTATGAAAATTAAATGATAATGGAAAGTATGATACCTATAAAAATGCTCAATAAATGGTAACTTATTACAGTGATTATTAAGACAGAAGATAAAACCAAGTGAATACAGTACAGTATGTCACATCTGATTAATTAGAGCTATGCCTTTCTTTTTCTGTCCTACATTAGCTTGTATTACTGAAAAACATAATCATTTAAATAAATTTTTAGGATAATTTTAGGTATTAAAAATGAATCTCTAAATTTTTGAGAAATAGCTGAGACTTCTTAACTATAATTATTGAGAAATAGCTGAGACTTCTTAACTATAATTATTGAGAGTTTCTGATCTAATTTATGGAGCTTGAAATTATCTATTTGATTCAGTTTCACTTTTGTCTTTTGACAAAAGAGTTGCTATCTTCTTTAAAACAAGTCTTTTACCATCAACAGATGAATGGATAAAGATGTGGTACACACACACTCACAATGGAATACTACTCAGGGGCATCTGGGTGGCTCAGGTCACTTTTGTTCCCAGGGTCCTGGGATCAGGCCTCACACTGGGCTCTCTGCTCTGCGGGAGCCTGCCTTTCCCTCTCCCTCTTCCTCTCCCTGCTGCTGCTCCCCTGCTTGTTCTTGTTCTCTCTCTCTCCCTCTCTCTGTCAAATAAAAAATTAAATAAATAAATAAAATCTTTTTAAAAAATGGAATACTAAGCCATCAAAAAAATGAAATTTTACCATTTGCAGTGACATGGATGGTCAAACTAGAGGGTATTATGTATGCAAAATAAGTCAATCAGAGAAAGACAATTACCATATGATCCCACTAGTACATGGAATTTAAGAAACAAAACAGGATCATAGGGGAAGAGAGGAAAAGTTAAAACAAGATGAAATCAGAGAGAGACAAACCATGAGGCTCTTAATCATAGGGAAAAGACAGAGTTGCTGGAAGAGAGGGGGGTGGACATTAAGGACGGCACATGATATTATGAGCTCTGGATATTATATAACACTGATGACTCACTGACCTCTACCTCTGAAACTATTAGCACATATAAATTAGTTGAATTGGGGCGCCTGAGTGGCTCAGTGGGTTAAAGCCTCTGCCTTAGGCTCAGGTCATGATTCCAGGGTTCTAGGATTGAGCCCCACATCGGGCTCTCTGCTCAGCAGGGAGCCTGCTTCCCCCTCTCTCTGCCTGCCTCTCTGTCTACTTGTGATTTCTGTCATATAAATAAATAAAATGTTTGAAAAAATAAATTAGTTGAATTTAAATTAAAAACATTAAGAAAATAAAACAAGTCTTAAATTGTTCATTCTGAGGCTTAAACTTTGAGTTTTCTTTTTTTCTTTCTTTATAGTGAGTGAGGACAAGTGGTGGGGTTGGCGGGATTGAAAAGAGGGGGAAGCAGTCTCCCTGCCAAGCAGTGAGCCCTGTACAGGTCTCGTGCTTCATCCCAGGACCCTGGGATCATGACCTGAGCTGAAGGCAGATGCTTAACCAATTGAGCCACAAAGGCACCCTACTGAGAGTATTCTTACACTATTTCTGCACATTTATCCTATTTTTGTTGTGGATTCAGAAAGAGTGGCAATAGCCACAATTAAAAAGTTTTTAGACAAAATCAGAAAACATTCATTTAATCTTTCTGAGCTTTAGCTTTCTCATTATAAACAACAGTAAGATAGTGTTTACATCACACTAGGATCATTTAATGACTTTGAAATTTCGTTGGATAAAAGTTTAAGAGTCACAGGAAGCACCTTAAGGAAAACAGTGTAGGGACGCCTGTGTGGCTCAGTTGGTTGGACAACTGCCTTCGGCTCAGATCATGATCCTGGAGTCCCGGGATCGAGTCCCGCATCGGGCTCCCAGCTCCATGGGGAGTCTGCTTCTCTCTCTGCCCTTCTCCTCACTCATGCTCTCTCCCTGTCTCTCTCTCAAATAAATAAAATCTTTAAAAAAAAAAAAAAAAGGAAAACAGTGTAATGTCCAGTGTTTAAGCTGGGACAGAAAGAGTGAAAATGGAGAAATGGAAGGGAACAGTGTTATAGCGGAGTCACTCAAGTATCATTTTCATCCTACACAGGCTGTGTTTCCCCCACTTCCTTCTCCATACTCTCCTTCCTCCCAGTAATTGGACCTAATAGAATCTCTAGAGGAGTAGTGAGTAAGAATAACTTGAATTATTTCATCCATCCACATTTCCCATACTCCATCCAACCCAGTCATGTTAAGAACTGATCTAATCTGACCATCTGCGACATTAGGTAAAGAAATCTAAATATAAGAAGATGAAATAATCATTTTTTTCATTTTAAAAGTATTAATCTCTTGGCCTACTTTATGTATTTGCTTGTAAACGGCAGGAATTCTCAGTGTGTGCCAAGCTGTCCTTACATGCTATACCAAACCTTACATGGATACCAAAAATGTGAATGTACATGGTATAATATTTTCCAAACTATAACAAAGAGCATTCAGCGAAAACACAAATCTGTTCCATCTTTGCCGTCCTCCGATTCTATGTCACATAAACAATCACTTTTTAAGTTTTAAGTTAACTTTTTAGTTCTTTTAAGTGTTACTCTAGTAATTTGAAATGCAGCTGTTGAATTAAAATGTGCAAAAATTGTAAAATGCACACCAGATTTTGAAAACTTAGTATGAAAAAGGTAAAATGTCTCAATAATTTTTATATTGATTACATGTTGGAATGATGCAACTTTGAATGTATTTTGTTAAAGTAAATATATTAAAATTGATTTTCCTGGTTTCTTTGGTTTCTTTTGATTATTTTAAGAATAATTAAGATTGGTGGGCGCTTGGGTAGCTCAATGGGTTAAGCCACTGCCTTTGGCTCAGGTCATGATCTCAGGGTTCTGGGATCGAGGCCTGCTCTCTGCTCAGCAGGGAGCCTGCTTCTCCCTTTCTCTCTGCCTGACTCTCTGCCTACTTGTGACTTCTCTCTGTCAAATAAATAAATAAAATTTTTTTTAAAAAAGAATAATTAAGATCGTTAACTGTTAAAAAATTTTAAATTGTACGTGTGGCTCACATTTGTTGCTCACATTATATTTCTTTTGGACAGTGCCACTCTAATTATTAGTAAGCATTATTTCCCTTAGTTGATGTACCAAGTTTACTCATGAGATACCTGATTCTAGTCTAATTCTCATTCTTTTATAGAGGGCCAAGGTTTTTTCTGGAAAGTGTTAGGATTTTCTTATTTGGGGTATTCTGAAATTCCATAAGCATATACTGAATTGTACATAGTTTTTGTTTATTTTGCTTATTAGAAGACTTGGTAAGCCCTAGTAAGCCCTAGCTTGTGTTACTCTTTTTTTTTTTTTTTAAGATTTTATTTATTTATTTGACAGAGAGAGAGATCACAAGTAGGCAGAGAGGCAGGCAGAGAGAGGGGGAAGCTGACTCCCCACTGAGCAGAGAGCCCAATGTGGGACTTGATCCCAGGGTCCTGGGATCATGACCTGAGCCGAAGGCAGAGGCTTAACCCACTGCGCCACCTAGGCGCCCTAGCTTGTGTTACTCTTCAGCTCTGAGAAATTTTCTACTAATATTTTTGGATTATTTCCTCCATGTTCTTTTTCTTTTTTTAAAAAATTTCCTTCTGGTTTCTGAATGAGAAAAGGTTTTATATGATATTAGACCTATAGTATTTAAAGTCTCTGTTTTTCTATAATTCTCTTTTACATTTTCTATTTTCCATTCTGTGGTCTGATTGGCCATGGTCCTGGGAGGAAACCTTATCCTAACCTTTTGACAGTAATGAAAAAAAAAATGGGATGAGATGGGGCACCTGGTGGGCTCAGTCAGAGGAGCACGTGACTCTTGATCTAGGGTTGTGAATTCGAGCCCCACGTTGGGTGCAGAGATTACTTAAATAAATAAAACTTAAAAAAAAATAAAACCTAAACTAAACACAACCTTAGTTGTCTACAACTCTCTCTTGTTCTCTGTTCTTTTGTCATAGAAGTGTGTTCTGCCTTTATGGCAGTGCTCTTTTCTTGAATATATGTGAGGTTTCAAATTAGATTTGTGGGGTGCTTTGTTTTTTTTTTTAATTTATTTCCTGATTTACTTCTTTGTTTTACAGTCAGTGGTTTATTTTGTTCAGGGCAGGCTTCTAGAAGTGAAACACATTTTAAGATTTTATTTATTTATTTGACAAAGAGAGAGATCACAAGTAGGTAGAGTAGCTGGCAGAGAAAGGGGGGGAAGCAGGCTCCCCAATGAGCAGAGAGCCCGATGCGGGGCTCCATCCCAGGTCCCTGGGATCATGACTTGAGCCGAAGGCAGAGGCCTAACCCACTGAGCCACCTAGGTGCCCCGAAACACATTTTAGATAAGGAAAGTATCTAACCAAATGTGTAGAAGCAGAAATGCGGAAAGCTTCTTCTGGGAACAGTGATAATCTGATCATTGTAATACTGTGGACATAATAAGATAAGGGCCTAAACTAGCATGAATACAATGAGAACCAAAAGAAAAGAACTGGGTAATTATGGAAGAAACGCAAGTGTAATTATGAACTGATTTCTCCATTCTAAAAACTCCCACAGCACTGCTTCATTGAACTAGTTATATGTTCCCTTGTAGTGTTAATTATTATATGCGTATGTCTTTCTAACTAAATTGTGACTCTTCAGGGCAGGGATTATATCTGACTCATTAACTTATAAGTATTTATTGATCAAGCGCTATGCCAAGGGCTGGGAGAAAGCAGTAGTCAAAGACAAATAATCCCTGCCCTCAAGGATAGTTAATTACTTGTATCTTTCACAGTGCTTAGAATTAGATGCTAAGTATTCCCAGAGAAAATATTTGTTACTTAACCTTACTTTAAAAGATAATATTAAGGTGGTCTATTTGTATCTGTTTAGGTATATTGCAAAATTTGATATTAAACTGTTCTCATTTTAAATCAATACCAAAAAAAATTATTATGCATTCAGATAAAACCAATATTTTTCACTTTATTTAAAGGTGATATAACATATTGATATAATGAAAACAACCCACCCGTGAAAGAGTCCAACGTTCTAGTCATGAATTTTTATCCTCTTTATCTTCTCAGAGCCTCACTTTCTCATATGTAAAATGAAGATTAGATCTTTTCTCACTGACACTTTGAATCCCAAAGTGGAAAAATTTTTCATTCCCATAGCCTTTGAATATTGTTGTGGCTAAACCATTTAGTCTATTTAATTGAATGATTGGAAATGACAGAAAGCTGTCATTTCATGTTTTATTTGAGTTAGGATCATTGACTAATGGTTTTTTCTCTTTTACAGATTTGGGTCTTGATCAATATACAATAAAACGCTTTGATGGAAAGGTGAGCGAACTATGACACTAATATATATATCCTGTTGTTTACTAAGAAGATTTTTAAGTTCCTCTAAAATTATTTGTGAGAAATTTCTGAATGCCTGTTTATCTTATAAAAAGAGCGTGTTTCTTAAGTTGGAAGGCCTATAAGTGCCTTCAGATGCTTCTACAGAAAAAATCAAGCGGAAGGTTTTTCTACATTTTTCCATACAAGGTAACACTCGTGGGTACTTGCTGTATATAGTGAGGTCTAATTCAGTATATGTTGACATTTGCATTTTAATTCAATTGCCATCATAAAGTTTAACAAACCCCCCCAGTATTACATTTGCATTTCTTATAAAAATACTTATTTGATCTTCCTCAAACTTTGACACTATATAGCAGTAATCCTCACTAGAAAATTATATAAGTTTTTAGTAGTGCTTTTGTAATAATTATGAAGGCCACCCCAATTTGCACATACATTTGCATTATACTTTCAATTCTTATTTTATGCACAAATAAATCACATAATAAATTGTTCTTAAGTATAGAAAATGAAACTTTCAATTTTATTGTCTTAAAGCAGTCAGTTAAACATGTTTTTCCCTTTCAGGCTGAGTTCTACAAAAAGAAAAAGAAAGTATTGCACAGGGTCAGAAAGAAAAGTAAAAGGTCAATTTTAAAGAGGAGGAAGAAAGCACATCAGAAAGAAGAGAGAGCCCAGGATGGCTCTACAAAGCTTAAAGAGAAGGAAATCAGAAGGAAAATCATGCAGTGGCTGGAAAAGGCAGGATCTCAAAAGAGGGTCTAAATGGGTGGAGGTCAGGGTTAGTAGAAACTGATCTTGCAGGAATATGTCGATCCTGCATCGTTACATTAAACTGTATGTACTGGTAAGGTGAAGATACAAATGCTAAGAACTTTTGCACAGGTGGAAAGAATGAGTGGCCATCTTAAGAGTTGAGAGATCTCAGTCAAGCCTTCCAGCCTAACAATTTCCTTTCCCATTCATATGGCCCATTGTCTCCAGCTGGGTATCCTCTTTTTAAACTCACATATTCTAAAAGAAAAAATGTTCGAAAAGAGCATTGAACTAGAATATTAGGAGACAGGTTCAGAGCTGGCTCTGCTTTGGGGGAGCCACATCTTTGATTCTTGGTGTCCCTGCCTCATGTATAATCAAGTACCATATCCATGTGAAGGTTTACACCAGGCACTGACGTCAGGGTCTGATTTCAGAATCTCTGGCAAATCAGGCCCCTGTTTTTATCTGTCTGTGTGTCACTCAGGGTCCAGCATATGTCTGCCTTACAGGAGGGCACCAATAAGCATTTGACAACTTGGAAAAATCAACTAATCAATCACATAGTCTTGGGAGATATGACTCATTAAGTCAGCAATATGTTCTAGCAAGATCAGTCTAACAAATGACAGTTTTTGGTGACTGGAGGAATTCGGAGTGGTATGAGATTTTTGTCTTCCATCATATGTATATGTATATAAACCTAAAAACACGGAAAGAAGTTGAATACATGTAAGTTGAACAGCAAATTTACATGTTACAGGGGAATTTCCATTCCTAGAGGTCTCCCAAATGTAAAATCCCTGGTGGTCACTCATGTTTCATAAATGTCAATTAAATTTTTCATTTCAGCCTGTAACTGTGCACTTGAGGCTAAAAAGCTGCAGCTTTGGGCATGACCACTGAGCTCTGCTTTTGTTTCAGTCATATTCAATTTATGAGCTCTATATTTCCTCCCATTAGTGTCCTGTACATTTTTCTGATTTCTACTTTTTTCCATTTATTTTTATAAAATAACAGAAGTAAACTGCGATAAAGCATTATAAACATTTGAGTGCCCGCCTTGCTGTAGAGACCAAAACGGCAGTACTTCTTTGGAAGGCAGACTTTGTGACAGATTGTAGTGCAGATGTTTGGGCTCTGAAGTATAAAATTTTGAAATGGGAGTAGGAAAACAGGATTTAGGGATCTCAGCGTATAATGTTTGAAAGTATGACTTGTATGAAATTCAGGCAAATGAAAGTTGACTTTATGGTACCAGGGGAACAGGTTCTGCAAGAGAGTAGAGGAATGGCAGACTCGCATAGGGGTAGTATAGAACTGAGCCGGCTTCTCCCCTAGCAGAGAGCGCATGGATTTTCCTTTCATCCCTGTTATAATATGCATATTTAATCCCTTTGCCAGGTACTTCATTTAAATACTGTATTAATTTCCATCAAATAGATCCTGAAGGTTATGTTTCTAAAGTAGGGTTTTTAAATTGAGTTCATCTCTAGTTTACGTCTTTATAAATAGGCTTTTATTTCTTATGAATTTTAAGAGAATAGTTTCTCTGCTATTTTTAAACCTTGTATAATGAGGGATACAACATTCATTTAGGGTTGAATCAGTTTAGAAGTTTTTCCAGGGATTTTTGCCCTCTATCTGTGATATTTGTGATAAGGATCAGTGCTTATTCCACTGTCGATCTTATTATTTTCCTTTAGATCTTCATATCTCTCATTGTCTTAGTCAGAATATCTTAATTCTTTTTTTCTTTAAGAATATCTTAATTCTTAAGTAGCAGCTTCCAGAGTATATAAATCCTAAGAGAGTTTCCTCTTGAAAAAACAGATTTGTGTAGTAATTATAATAAATTTTATGCAGAATGCCCAGAAATTTAGTCCAAAGCTAATACCCTAGAAGAACTTCCTTTTAAGCTTGCTTTGATTTTTAAATGGGTCATTTTCTCTCTCTTGTTTTTAACTTGAAAGATAAACTAGTTATGAACTACTTAAAGATTTATTCCCGGCTTCTTATCACCTCCCATTGTTTTAACACACCATTTAATAAAGTGCATCATTTGACCAGTAAGTAACACTGCCTTATTTTATTATCTTTTAATTGAATTGCAGTTTAACCTTGTTGTCGTTGAAAGTAAGAACAAATGTAGAAATGTATCTACATGTAGAAATAGTATCATTTTGCAGTTTTCTCATTTGTATTTGAATTTCATATAACCTCTAAATGCAAAGTAGAAGGCCCAACTGATACTGAGAAATAATTGGACAGTTATTTCTTGTTTCAGTGCCTCTCATCTTTTCTCTTCTTTTGTTTGACTAGAAAATGCCCTTAAGTAAAATGAAACATTCCTGTTTCAGCTGATGGTGAAACTGGATTTGATGAAGCAGCTTTTGAATTCGGGAGAGGATCTTTTTTCAGAGCCCATCACTACCTATGTTAATGCACACTAATTCTTTACTCTCAGTAGCAGTTTCCTTTGTAGAAAAGTCATAAAATATGTTATTATTGGCACTTGCATCATTTATGCATTTCAAAACTATCTACTAACACAGGCCTTGTTTAAAGAGGCTATAGTGTCCCTTCATTTTAAGAAAATGCTTTGTAGATTGGTGATACTTTAAAAGACATTCGGACTAGGTTTTGAAAGTTCAAAAACCTCAAAGCTTGAAAGTTCAGATTTTCTCTTAAAGGGTATTTGACTATCACTATAGAGTACTAGCACTATTATACAGATGGTAATAGAAAATACAGTCTGGCTTTTGTTTTAGTGTCATATATCATAGATCTTTTTAAAAAAAAATCACCCTCCCCTTGTAATGTCTGTGCATTCTATGATTTGTTAATACAGTTACTTCATGAAGTTTAGGTTATTTCTTTAATGAAAACTATATTTTTTTCTGGGTTTAATTTTTTAATAACATAATAACTGGTCTATAAAATAAAGCATCATTTGTAAGTGGAGTCTTTATAATACATAATCATCAAATATTTCTTTAATTTAATGATTTAGTTGCATTTTTTATTGGTGTGGCTTATCTCAAGTTGTTATACCCTTTATTTTCCTGTTTTTCTTAGCCCTCCCTTTTTTTCCTTAGCATATCAAAGATAGAAATTGTTTTGGATTTTCTGTTCCTGTTGTATGTAATAGACAGCACTCTCTAGACAAGACACCACCATTTTTTTTTTAAGTTACAGCAGAAAACTACATAGTCGAGGTAAAATTGTTTCTTAAGCAACTAGTACCTGTATTCCAGAGTTCTGACTTCTCTCCTCTAAAAATTTTATAAAGCTCATACTCTTTGTCAAGTAACAATGAATTGCCCATTGAAACTAAATTGTTGAATGTTAACATTTTACCATGTATTTCTTTTTCAGAGATAGATTTTGTAATGCTTCCTTCTCTATCAAATTCCCTTTTCCCCCAACCACTCCCTGAACATGTCAGAAAGCTTGCCTCTAGTCTGCATTTTTCGTTACTCGTATTTACAGTACCTTTAGAAGCTCTCCAGTGTGGAAGAAAGAGTTAATGTGTGTTTCATTCCTCTCTCTTTTATGATATCTACAAGAATATTTGTATACATGGAACAGAAAAAGGTTTTACATCAAATTAAAATGACGTTATTTTTTAAAAATGACATTGTCCACATTCAGGTGAAAGAGATGAAATTATGGTCAAAGCCTAGAAAGGGAAGTACTGATTACAGTGTTTATAACAGAAAAAGTTACCAGCAGAAAAAAAAAAGGATGGGAGCCATAGTTAAACATCAAAGTTTTAATATGACCAAATGCTTTAATTGCTTACCAGGTAAAAGTTCTTTAAAAAATATTGATAAATGAACTTTAAAATGATAGTCCCCTAAGGGGAATGTGAGCATATTTTTCCTTATAAAATAATACTCTTAATGTTTTACTTAAGTTGTTTATTTACTTCATATCATAGATAAGATCTTAGTATAGAATAAGGGCAAATATATTACTTCTTGACATGCATAGTAATGTGAAATGTATTGTAGATCAAGGAAATGTAAATTAGGAAAGGGGAGGGACTGAAATTTCCTTGGGACAAGAGGTTGATGAATCTTCACATTTATTTGAACTGTTCTAATTCTGCTTACATTTATATAGCAGGTTATGATGTTATGAGTTCTGCATTGTACCCTAGGCACATCTTCCTTTCTCGCTTTCAGTTTCCAAAGATGAAACTAGTTAAGTCTAAATTCTTGTTGAATTCATGTATTTGTTAATGTTTTTCTATTAATAAATACAAATATATAGACAGAACTGTATTTTTTTCCACCATGTTTCTGTTTTTATTTGCACTACCAATTCCATCTTCACAATAGAGTATATCACCTCTGTTGTCTTTCTTTTATAGTAGGGAAATTCTTGTTTTAAAAAAAAGTATAGCAGATTCTAAGAGAATGCATAGGTTTCCCCCACTGTCTAAAAGTAGAGCATTTCTATGGAAGTTTTCATTAAGCTGAAACAGCATAAAGCAAAGGAACTATTATCATTTTCATAAAAGTAAAAATCTTCTTCGGATTTTTCTCAGCTAGCAAAAACACGTATCAGCATAGGTCTTTCATAAAAGAGAAGTGGTATAAAGCAACTTTCATATAGCAGAGAACCTGTAATTCCTGGAATCTTGACGTTCTCCATGTGAATTTCATATTCATGTATTTATTTTAAAGCTAAAGATTTAGCCCATTTTAAAAACCACATTAACATATTCACTCATTGGTTGTCAGTTGTTTATTTTTACAATTTAAAGTAAACTCTCTAAATGAAAAATACTTGACTCTATTTGCCCCTTCAGGAATTATTACTAATAATAACTATGAAGAAGAATAGTTGAAGCTTTCTGAGGGTTTATCACCTGCTACACTCTTTTTTTTTGTTTTGGCTCCATGTGCAATGTGGGGCTTGAACTCATGACCCCCAAGATCAAGATTCTCATGTTCTATACTGAGTCAGCCAGGTACTCCTACACACTGTTTTAAGTGCTTACATATAACTCATTTAATCCACACAGCCACTCTTTCAGATAGATTACTACTTTTATCATTATTTTACAAATAAGAAACTACATAATTAAGTAACTTGAATTTTTTTGTGTAAGCTAGTAGATAGTAGAGGTATGATTCCAGATTTGTAGTCTGGCTTCAGAGTTCACTGTCTTAAGTACTGTGATATCTTACTTGTATATCTAAGCAATTTGTCTATATGATCTATTTGTAAATAAGAATTTCTCTTGTTGAATAGTCATTTTAATACCTTAGTGCTATTTGTGCAAAAGAAAACTCCTTGGTATTTCACTTTCTTTTTGATAAGCATGTTGAAGTTAATTTTTTCTGCTTTAGTGAAGTACAACTAGAAACCCCTATTAACCTGAGAAACCACATAGTGTTTTAAAGAAAGAAAATATAAGGAATATATAAAATTTAATACTTAAATTTAAGAATCAGAATTTCAACTTCATTTTTATTTGCTCCATTATTTTCTTTTACACCACAAACACCACAGGACATTTTGAAAAATGCTTGTCTTTCCTTTTTATTGAAACAGTCTCTTAAAGTGTGCACTGTCATCTATATCTGAAAAATTGGATCCTGTCTCACTGTCATCAAGATATTAGAAAAAATAATGTTCCTGTTACAAACTATACTTTCAAATATTGATTGGTTGTATGTTGGATGTAACATCATTTGAATAGGGCCACTTACTGTAGTGAGTCTTTAAACAAGCAAAAGTTTAGAATGTAATTGCATTACCAAGGAACTCAACATTTCTGTTTCAGCATTTCAAGAAATCCTTGGACACCTGTTGCAGTTTTCTGTTTTCCTTTTAGTCTGTTTGCTCATCTTTCTTCTTTCTCATCCATAGTTCTCTAAATTATTTTTAAACCATCTTCTCAATTTTTTCTCTTACAAATTAGTAAATATAATTCTTTTTTAACACACTACAGCCCTAAGAAAATCTGGCTTTGGTGTCTCAAATATTTTCCAAAGGATTTCCATTTTGAGCATCTAAGTATTTGACAGATGTGTGAATTAGTAGATGTTGTAAATATGTTGAACTTGAGTATGAAAAATACAACATTATGGATTGCTGTACTTCTTAGTATGTAATAGCACAGGATGAAAAGAGTGTGACTTTGGATATGACAGTTCTGTATTCATAAATGGGCTCTGCCACGTACTTGATAGGTAATCTTGGATAAGAGACCATTTAACCTCTAGTATCAGTTATCTTCTCAGTAGAATCAGGACAATATGGTAAAGTATATGGCTTTACAAATTATAGCTACTTTCCATGACTTCGAGCCCTTTACTCAGTTTATAAAAGGAGTTTACTGCTGTCATACATATTATCCTCTTGGTTTATATGAAATGCTACAGAATAACATCTCCTCTGCCTAATTGCTCTCTCCATGCTAGTTAAATCAGCTATAAAAATCTCCTTGAGCTCTCTATAAGGAGCAGTTGGCTGGGATTAAATAGCTAGTCCATGAGCTAAAGAGAGATCTGTGGTTTGTTTTCTCATATCTGAGTGAGCTGTCATTTGTTCACAGTGATTCATCTCACCCTTGTGTTGTAAAATCCTCTGGGCCTCTGTCACATCAATGCCAGCCTTAAGTTTGTAAGTTGCTAATAGCACATATTTCTCAGTCAAGAACTTTTATCACTCTGCTAAGCTTGTTTTGAGAAGTATGGTAAGTTTGGGTTGAATTTTATTTCACAGTGAAATTCATTTGTTGAAAAAAAAATATTTAAACCCATTTGATAGATGATATTTTGGAGTGGTGTGCCCAGCTAAATCAGCTAACCTACACTGCTTAATCACATGCCATCCTCCATGGTGGCTGGCTTTTTATCACTAATGTGAATAGTAATTCATTTAGTGAACATAATTTTGCAGGAGTCCTGTTTCTAAGTAGTCATTCTGAACTCTTCGAGTAGTTACTAATCCTTTGAATTGATCGGAGTTTGGTTGCCTGTAATTTATTATGGGTGGTAAATCAATAAATTTGTCATGAAGTTTAAAAATATTATATCCATGAGACATCCTAGTAGGAAACCTTAATTAAAGAAATGCTTTTATTTCCCATGACAGAAAATGAAATGTTGCTTTCCCATTTCTTTTAGAAACAGATTATTATTCGTATGTTTCCTTTTTATAGTATTATGAAGTTTTTCTACTGTTGTGTGTTTCATTTGGGGGAAGTTAGGAATTGAGATGTTGAGGTTTTTGTTTTATTATACCTAGCAGATAATATATAAAACATTTCTATGTATTCTTCATTTCCTGTTTCTAGGTGTTCAGTGACTTTATTACAGATCTAAATTTGTCCTTATATGTTATAATACTTTGTGATATATATGTTTGATTTTTGGAGTTTTTGTTCATGTAATCAAATGATGTCCATTTTTTTTCTTTTTCTCATCTTCTGATCAGGATTTCTGGCAGGTACTGACTCAGCAGCATGTGCTTTAAATTAATTAATGTTCCAAAATCCATAGTAATGCTTCAGGGACAAAGGTTCAGTGCATGCTCATGTCTTTCCCTGCTCCTTTCAGAATGATTCAGTTCCTGTCACTTTAAATCAACATATTTTATATTTAATATGACAATTCCAACACTGCACTGGTCCTTGAGAATATAATACCTAGCATGATTTAAAAGGAAGTTTTAACAGTATGGGTTAGGAAGATCAAGGAACTGTTACCACTGTGTTATATAAGGGATACTCAGTTAATTGGGCCATTTGACTAGTCTTAGTTGGATGTCATGTTCTTAGTTAAACTGTAACAGAATGGTGAGGCAACAGTAATTTCAAGTGAAAATTAATCTTTCTTTTGAGATTTCTTCAGTGATACAATACAAATAAAGTAGCTCTTCGTTCAGTAAAATGTTCTTCATAGGAAATGGAACATTTAGAAAGACTGCATTATTTAGCTTTTGTGAGCTAATCAACAACTTTCCCTTGGAAAAGTAAGCAAATACATGAAGAAAATAATGAAAGAGAATATATAGATTGTAATCTAGCAAAGGAGAATTTCAAGGATTGGCCTAAGAAGTACTTTTTAAATTGATTGTTGAAGACTTAGACTCTTGAATTATAATTTATAAATTATTAAAATATTTATTTTTAAAAAGACATTACTCTTGTATTGCTTAATAGAAATAGAAACTAAAATAAATTAACATATCTTTGGTTTTAAAATAATTAATGATATAATTAACGATAACACAATGTGCTCTTTATTTTTATGTAACATTTTTCCTATGCTTCCTTTTTTAAAAATGGGATATATTTTTAGTAGTCTACTTACCAAACCCCAAACCAATTGTCCTATTGTTGGTGCAGTTGATGAACTTTTGCCTTTAACTGCAGTCTGAAACAAACCAATGAGTACTTGAATGATTATGTCAAAATAACTTATTGATAATCCCAGTATCAATGTTTCTAAACCTGGAGATTCCATTTTAGAATAGCTGTGGTACAACCAGTCTATGCGTAGTGCTAAGAAGAGTAAATCAGATAAGATACTTAATACCTGTGTTTAAGGAAGGCTGCTTCTGCTTCTGTAATTGTGGCAGGACAATTTGTAGAAGGCATTTAAAAACTCTTCCTTTCCTTTGATGGTTGTATGGCTTAAGGCTTGAAAATTTAAAATGACTTGCCTCACATAGATACCCCTATTAGAGAATGAGAAGAGAAAAGAGGTAGGAATTGATTAAGTGCTTGGAAGTCTTTGGAATCTACAGCATTGGGTAATCAGCCACCATAGTTGACAGAAGAGCACTGGTCTTTAAATTTTGCCTCTCGAAGGTGATATGATTTGTTGAGTAAGGATTCAAAGTCAAGTTTTACTATTTTATTAAGAATATCTTGTGAATAAGCTTTTTGTATTGAAAATAATAAACTTTTTAAAAATAGACTAGGTAATAGGGGATTGGTTATCTATATCACCATAATATCACTCATTTTGGTGACACTAACATAAATCCTTTAAGCTTCCAAAAGTCAATGAGCAGTTACTTTATAGAAAAGAGCTTTCTTGCTTGCTTCCTTAACAGGAATTTGTCCTTTGCATGCTAAGTTCCTATTGCCTGTGGAAAGGCTGGAATCATTTTGTTTTTCTGGTAGCATAGAGCTATTCTTCAGATGCAGCTTATGAATGGTGTGATATATTTATATTGCTGTGTGGAGTATTCATAATGTCTCTTTCCAGTCTCTGAGTTCCACCACTACTAAACTCTGTTGATTTAATTCATGTGTTTGATTATTCAAGTTAAAAAGAGAAATGATAGATAATCATTAAGTGCTCCTAAGGAGAGTGTAGTTTACTTGGTTGCCACAAATATTCAGACATCTATTGATTTGTCTTCTTATATTTTTATTTTACATTGTTTTGTTTGAACTTGGAGCCAACAACCCATTTGATTTCTCATTGTTGATTTCAAAGCATAACATGACTACACATTGTATTTCTAACACCTTCATGTTTCACTTTTCCATCATGAAACAAGATTTGAAATACACTTTGACATGGGAGGACTTGGTTCCAGGTAACTTCCTTTGTCTTATTATTTTAGCACAAATACGTAACATGTTCTGAGATTACAGAAAGGAAAGATACTCAGAACATTTTATTTCTCCTGTTCCAATAAAAATGGGTTCTCAACTCAGCCTAAACATCTGCTGATGATCTTTAATTGCAGAGAATGTGTGAGGATAGCTTTTGCTTTGCCTCTTTGTCTTTGTCATGATGCATTTTTTAAAATTCCAAACTTAAATAAAAAGATTTCCCAGTTATAGATTAGACTAACAACTATTAATTAAGAAGAGCATAAAGAGCCATTACATTTTTGAAATGATACTCATTTTCAAAATGATTAAAATACACATTTGAACAAGTCAAGGCATAAAAATACATTGTGTACCTACATTTCTAACTAGACTTGCCTCTTCAAGATAACTGAGCTGATACAAGCTAAGCCCCAGGATTAATATTTTACAATAGTGAACTCTTGTTTTGCTTTGAAAATATTCAGCCCCCATTAACAGTTTCAGAAGTTGGAAGTAATTCTCTTGCATTTGATACAATATAACATATAATGGTTCTAGAGTCAATCTATAACCTATCCTGCTATTTTATAGCATCGTGAGCTACCACTACTTATTTAATTTCTGTGTACTTCAGTTTTCTCTTCTGTGGAGTGCAGATAGTAGTATTATCTATCTCATAGGATTGCAGTGAGGGCTTAAAGAGGTGTATGTAATTCAAGTGCTTAGCACAGTGCCCAGCACAAAATATGCAAACTCTAATTTTTAAATTCTTAATATATCCTTGATGGTCAGTGGTGTTCAGGGGATACCTGTAAGTGTTCAAAGTGATGTAAAAATTCTTCATCTTAAGGCCGTCCTGGGAAATGGTAGTTATTAGAACAGTGTCGAATGGTTCGTGATCCTTGGAGGGAAACTCTCAGTTTTTATGAAGTGATTTTTTTCTTGTAATAATTTTTTCCAAATGGGAGAGAGTAGATGCTGCATTTACTGACTTTTCAAAATTTTTGAAGTGGTTTTTCCATGAATAGGGAAGCCTTTTATAACTTATGTGACTGAAACCAAGACTGCTGCTGAGTCCACGACACTTTTCTTCAGTACTGATTGATTTGAATGGCCAGAGTTCACAATTAAATTCTTAGATTTAGGTAGCAAATAATCAATAACAGTAAAACATAGATTCTCCCACCCGCTGCTGCTTTGAAGCAAGTATGTGGGCATAACAGGGTAGGAAATAATAGAGTTGACAGTTTTCCTTTTCTAAGGTTTTGCTAACACCTCATCAGATACCGAGGACTGAAATAAATCCGTTCGGTAATATTGTCTCACTTCCTTGAAGTGAGTGTTATTCCAGGAGACTTAAAATTTTTTAATCACTGCTTTAATCAAATCTTCTGCCATTCTTTTTTAAAGCATCTTCATTGTGTCCATTTTCTCTGTAGCCATCTAGTTTTAATGAACTAGGAAAACATTTGCATGATAGGTATTTGGAGTTGTTCTCAGAGCTAAAGTGGTTAGAATTGGGACTGAAAAGAGAATGGCTTTCTGGCAGCGTGAGGTTTACGGTATCTTAAGCATTCACCTTCCACAGTTTGTTGCACAGTCATTTCTGTTTGTCTGTCTCAAATGCTCTATGACTTTTGAAAAGGTTGCAGACTTTGAGTCAGGAGATAACAAACTGCTCTAAATTAGAAACTTCTTAATTTTATCTGACACATCCTCAACTCCTACCTTTCTGCAAGTTCAAGTATGGGAAGGGGAAGGAAGAATACACATTTTAACTGTGCAACATTTTCTGTTTGATTGGGAATAATGTGATTGTTTAAGATGGATATCTTACCGAGGCTTTGGCATCTATGCACCAACTAAATAATGAAGTATGAGCATTAATTGCATGGGGAGATTGCCAAATTTTCTAACATGCTTCCCCTCCCTGCCCCAACCCCAGCCTTGTGCAGAAATATTTTTTGTCATTTAGAAATGATAGGTCAAAATTGCATTTTCTGGAAGAAACATATTATTATTATTATTACCTTGCTTTCGAAGTACAACCTCAAGTAGTTCTTAAGGGATTTAGATAGACTTTGAAATGTATATCCATCATCTAGGGAAATGTTAATTTTAAAACAATTCAGTTTTCTCAGTCTCATAAAGGATGACATCTTAATTTAAATAGTAAAGCTGTGTTAACAGGTTTTTCTAGAAACCAGAGATGATTTGAGGTTCTAGATGATATATTAGCATCTGTTTTGCTGGCATAGTCCACCAACTACTATTTGATAGGAAGTTTATTTCAAACTGATTGAAATTTTGTCAAAATTGAAAAATGGGTTTTAAACTAGAATAAATAATGGGATTAAACTCCTAGATAGGATTTTTCTTTTTGGCTTCATCCCCTTGAGTCTTAAAAGGCAAAATTATTGGCCCTATTTTGGTCAGCCCTGTTAAAGTTAGGATTCACTGAGCATATTGAGTATTAATGAATTTGAATCATGATGGGAACTCCCAGTCCCAAGAAGGCTCCTGATGGCATCTTCAACTTTGGCAGTGTTATACAAGTTTATGCAATTAGTCAGAAACCAGAGCATGGATGCTTTAGCACAAAACCATCCTGGTAAAACAGTGCAGTTTTGTTTGTTTGTTTGTTTGTTTAACTTATTTATTTTAGAGCAACATGCACATGAGCAGGAGGGGGCGCGGAGAGAGAGGAAGCAGACTCCCACTGAGCAGTGAGCCCAGTGTGGGGCTCAGTCTCAACGACCCCAAGATCATGGCCTGAGCGAAACCAAGAGTTGTGTCCTTAACACACTGAGCCACCCAGGTGCTCCAAACAGTTCAGTTTTAGACTCATTGAGAGGTATAACAGTTATACATGTATAGGATATGATTTGCTTCAAGTTTCTAATTAAGTGTCTCTGTTTACCTAAATAATAAAAAGAATCAGGATATGATGCAGTTGAGGTCAATACCAAGACCCTTATGAGGTTCCTTATTTGTTTTTACTTAACTTCAGTAATTTGAATGTTTAAAGATAGTGAGTCTATAGTTGTGGTTTAAATTTTGAAACATAAGATTTTAGACTAGTTCATACAAGTGAAGAGTAAAACAGTTAAATTTCCCTTATTTGAGTCAGTGAGCACATTGCTTTGAAATATTTTTCATATTGTTCTTTAAAAGGAATAATATTTGTCAGTAAACTTAGTAGAAATGCTATTCTGATCAGTTGATCTGCATTTCTACATTTCAGCCTTAATTTCAGAGATTCAAGTGACTTGACTAGAATTTAATATGTAACTTTTAAGAAGCATGAAATATGATATATAGAATTGCTGAATCATGGTGTTGTACACCTGGAAGTAATATGACACTGTGTGTCAACTATAGTTTAAAAATAACAATAATAAAATAGCATAATGCTCTGGAAGGTATCTGCAATTACAGTCTTTTTAAAACACCTACTGCTCTTACATTTCAGCACATATACTGAAGAATTGGTAGAATCATACCTTAGGAACTTTAAGGTGAAAACAAGTTTCTCTTAGACTTTTACTATAAATTTTTTGGCTAAACTTGTATTTTAATATATTAATTTCACATTATGTGGCTTACAGTGGATTTGGAATATATTCTACTTATTTTGACTCTTTTATACAGAAATTTCTTCCTTTTAGTTTGTCTAATGTTTATTATTTACATTGAGTTTATTACTTATATTAAATACATATCGTTATGATAGATTTTCCTAGTAAAAATACATTATCTATGTTCATTACTATTATGTAAATGTTCATTAATAACAAAAGATAAAATAACTACCTCTGAGGTAGAGAAAGTGGACATTATTACCCATCTGCTAAGGAAGATTGTGTTTTCCTTGGACTATGCCCCCATTTCATCCCTGAAGTATAAATGATATTTGCTTAGGGGAAAAAGTGACTTAAAATTTAGCCATCTATTAAACATTATTCAAAAGAGTAAGTGAAGAAACATTTTATTTGACATTCTCAATGCGCAGAATTAAAGATTGATAAGACTTTGGAGTAAGAAAAAATAACTGAAACCTTCCCTTCACTTTCCTTCCTTGAATCTGAATTTTCCATTTTCACCACACTTTGGGACTTCTAAAATTTTATTCAATATCAAACTCAAATGTCTACATTTTTACAGATTCCCTATGTACTATGGCTAGATGGTTTGAGATTATTATTTATGGTAGAAACAGGCCTTTGATTTAATAAAGACCCCCTAAGAAGCTGTCATAAAAACCAAATAATCTAAAAATTCATATTGTAGTAACTCTCATTTCCTCCCAAATTTTAATGTATTTATTTGATTCTTCTCTTAGCTTTCAACAATTTGAGAGATCAAATTTGATAGTTTTATGGCATTTTTGGTGTTGTCAATTAATGTCATGAATTGCTTTTAAGAAACATCTTTGAAGTTATGAATACTTAACCCATTTATAAATTCTCTGAGTTAATTAATAGGTGTATAATCTTAAATGCACCTGAACCACTCTTTCACAAATGGGTGCCTTGAAAACCATACGTGTAACTTCCTTCCCCTCTCCTTCCAGACCCACCACAACTCTAGAAGCATGGAAGAACATTGTAGACCTTTAAGAAAGGATTAGAAGATTACATTGCTCGGGGCACACTGAAAAGTGTGGCTGATTTTAAAATCCTCTTTGAACATCTTTCTTTCTTTTTTTTTTTTTTTTTTAAAGATTTTATTTATTTTTTTGACAGGCAGAGATCACAGGTAGGCAGAGAGGCAGGCGGGGGTGGGGGAGCAGGCTCCCTGCAGAGCAGAGAGCCCGATATGGGGCTCGATCCCAGGACCCTGAGATCATGACCCAAGCCGAAGGCAAACGCTTAACCCACTCAGGCGCCCACATCTTTCCCATTTTTAAGGAGCTATTGCACAACATGAACATTCTCTGCTTTTTCTCTTAAACACATGCACATATATGTGCATATATGCTTTCCCTTTTCTCCACTTAGGAAAAGTGAGAAAAATGAGAGACTTTGATATGCTCCCCCCACACCTTTTTTTCCTTCACATTTCTAGGGTCCTTTTTCCTTCTATATCTTATCGTTCAGATGTTTTCAGCTTTTTTCTTTATGGAGCACATTGGCCTTCTTTTGGCCTCTTCTTCCTATCATTCTACTCAGTTCATCAGAGATCTCATATACAGCTGCACAAATAGAAATATTTTCTCCTCTCCTTTAGAGGACTGAGAGTTGCAGACATGGGCATATTCTATGTAAGGCAGTAGAGGAAGAGATGCTTTCCTGGAAAAACTCACACTAACTAAAGTATCATTGTAAGGTGTTTTTATTTAGCCCCTATGGAGATAGGTTCCAATAGTAATTCTCAATCAGTATACAATCAAAGGTATGTTCGCACACTTTACAGCTGTTTTGTAGTGGAGGTGGCTAAGTCTAAACCATAACCCCAAATGCATCTTGTGCAGAGTTTTAAGTTACCTTTTCAACCATTCACGTAATTTCATGTTTATTTCTACTTTGGAAAATAGTCATGCACTTTGTTAGTAATCAAAGAAGAAGGTGGCCTACTCATATCAGAAAGTGCTATAGAAAAAGAAGCCACACTTATATGGTAAATTAATTTTTAACAAAGGTGCCAAAGTAATTAAATGGGGAAAAGAAGGTATTTTCAACAAATAGTTTAGAAACAACTATATATCCATATTTTAAAAAAATAAACCCTACCCCTCCCCTCACTATACATACAATTTACTTGGAATAGATCATAGACCTAAATGTAAAATCTATGACTATAGACTTTTAAAGGAAAATATGAGACTATTTTAATGGGCTGAAGAGAGGCAAAATGTATTAGGATATAAAAAGCAATAACCATAAAGGAAAAAAAATTAGACTTAATGAAAATTAAAACTTTTCATTGTTAAAATAAAATAGAAATTATAAGCCAAAAACTAGCAGGAAATATTTTTAATGCATGTATTTGACTATATTTGTTATCTCTTGCTGAGTAGTAAATCCAAAGCTTAGTGGCTTAAAACAATAATAATAATTTCTTGTCACTTATGCTTTCTGTGAGTAAGGAATTTGGGAGCAATTTCTCTAGAAGGTTCTGTCTCAGCTTTTTCATAAGGTTGCAATCAGAGGTTGGCTAAAGTCTTCGCCATCTAGCTTGACTGAGGATGAAGATTTTCTCTAAGGTGACTCACCAAATATCTGATACTGACTGTTGTTGTGGAGAGCCTACAGGGAGAGGATCTGAGGCTCTGCAATAAAAATGAACTACTGAAAAATACAGTATGATTCTCCCCAACATTATGCTGAGCTGAGGAAGCTGTACACCAAAGAGTATATACTGGTGACTCCGCTTGAGGAATTTCTAGAAGAGGCAAAACCAGTCAATGGTATAAAAATATTTTGGGAATTAACTGTGAAAGAGCATAAAAGAAAATGTTTCCAGTGGCAATGTTCAGTATCTTGATGGGAATGTGGGGGTTACTCAGATAGATATATATTTATAAAACTCATTTTTTTGTATCATTAGATTTGTGCATCTCACCAAAAGTGTATTTTATTTAAAACAAAACAGGTACTGAAGTATAGATGATACGTTTGGTTTTTGCAGACATGATTAACAATTGTGAAGCTACTCTCTGTATATTCTAAGCTTAAGCAAATGAGTAAATATATTGAAGATAATGGGAACCAGGGTTCTCCCTGTTGGAGAAGGGAATAAAAAGTATGTATGGGGTAAGACTACTTTGTACCCCATTGTATTAGAATGAAATTAGAGATACCAATATAAATTCTTAGTTTATAATAGATATGAATGTAATCATGAAGACATATCAGTCTAATTTAAATTGAGGGATCTTCTTCAGTATAATTCACTTTTCAAATATTTCAAGGTAAAAAACTACAAAGAGATTTTTAAAAATTGCAGAGTAGGTAACTCCAAAGCTATATCTTTCCACTGAGACAGATGTACAAATCTAATGATACAAACTATCAATCAACTTTTTAGATCTCTGGAATCTAACTTATCAAAGACTTTAGGGGTATCTGGGTGGCTCAGTGGGTTAAAGCCTCCGCCTTTGGCTCAGGTCATGATTCAGGGTCCTGGGATCGAGCCCCGCATCAGGCTCTCTACTCAGCAAGGAGCCTGCTTCCCTTCCTCTCTCTCTCTGCCCTCCTCTCTGCCTACTTGTGATCTCTGTCTGTCAAATAAATAAAATCTTAAAAAAAAGAAGACTTTAAACAACGAGGGGAATGCTTAAAGAAGAAAGAAGATGCTGAAATTTGTTAAGATAAAGCTGTGGGGTTATTTTCTTGACAACCGTTTCCCTACTCACCAGCATAATGGCAGTGATAAACTATTCCTGGTACAGATTGCTTGTGCCAGAGGGAGCAGTGCAGAGAATGTGATTGTGGGCATTGACCTGTCTGGTCAATGAGGAATCAGCTTGTGGGCTTGCCTTTGTTTTGCCTACACTGGAACTTTCTTAGAGCTGGGGTGGCCTCCCAAGTGGCATTTGTCAAAAGCATTTAAAGTTAAATGTAGTAGCCACAGCAGCCCAAGACAAGCAGCAAACAAACCAAAAAACCTGGGAATGAAGAGGCTACAGCTGGAGATGGTGAGAGAACAAGGACTTTGAAATGTTCTCCCATATACTGAGGAATCTGGAAGGCCTTACATGGCCAGAGCTGAATGAATACTTAGAGGAAACCTTAAGAGACCCTAAGCTTTCACCTCTGGCTGCCTTTTAGCTTCTGTGCAAGCAAGAAGTGAAGGCAAAGGCAGATTTTTAAATAGTGGCTAAGCATTGAAATAACCTGGAGAGTACTGAAAGACCTAGAGAGTGTTCCAAACACATATTTTGGCTCCAAGAATTTAAGGAAATTTCTGTTAAATCACTAGCTGACCACTAAGTTAATGGAACAGAGACTTCTGTGATCATGCTTGACAAAGAATACAATATTTTTTTTAAAAGAATTTAGAAAAGTCACTAAAGAAATAGCTAACACCCACTCAAGCAGTAGCACCAAACCCTGAGAAGACAAATCTGATTTCCAGAGTTACCACATTATACTATACAAAATGTATAATTTTTTAAAAGATTTTATTTATTTATTTGAGAGAGAGAGCGCATGAGAGGGGAGAGGGTCAGAGGGAGAAGCAGACTCCCCGTGGAGCTGGGAGCCCAATGCAGGACTCGGTCCTGAGACTCCGGGATCATAACCTGAGCTGAAGGCAGTTGCTTAACCAACTGAGCCATCCAGGTGCCCAAAATGTCAGTTTTCAACAGTTCTCAACAAATTTTGCTTTCAGAGAACAATGTACGGTCCATTTCAAAGGAAAAAGAAATAGAAAAGCTCAGACATTACACTTAACTACAGACTTTAAATCAATTGTCTTAAATATACTCAATAACTTAAAAGGAACCATAGGAAAAGAACTCAAAGGAAATGAGAATGATGTATGAACTAATAGAGAATATCAACAAAGAGATAGAAATTTCAAAAAGTTATCAAGTAAAAATTCTGGATACTGAAAAGTACAATTGCCAAAAGGAGAATTTCACCAAAGAGGTCCAATAGCAGATTTGAACAGTCAGTAGAAAAAGAATCCATGAATTTGAAGATAGGTCAATTAATATTATCCAGTGTTAGAGAAAAAAGAATAAAGAGAAGTGAAGAGAGTTGAAGATATCCTTCTGACATTATTAAGTGCACCATCATATGTATGATAGGAATTCCAGAAGGCAAGGACGAAGAGAAGAAAGCAATATTTGAAGAAACAATGGCTGAGAACTTCATATATTAATGAAATATGTAAATCTACACTTGGATAAATTCACAGATAACCTACGCATTATAATCAAACTGTCAAAAACTAAGACAAAGAATCGTGAAAGTAAGTGTTGCTAGTAGTCTTACCCTATTTTAAAAAATGCTAATGAGAGGGACGTGTGGGTGGCTCAGTGAGTAAAGCGTATGCCTTCGACTCAGGTCATGATCTTGGGTCATGGGATCAAGCCCTGCATTGTGTTCCTTGTTCAGCAGGGAGCCTGCTTCTCCATTTGCCTGCTCTGCCTGCTGCTCCCCAACTTGTGTTCTCTTTCTCTCTCTCAGACAAATAAATAAAAATTTTTTAAAAGTTGGGGGGAGTCCTTAAGGCTGAAATGAAAGGACACTAGGTGGTGACATGAAGTTATATGAACAAATGACACCAGGAAATGTAACAACACTGGTAAATAAAAGCCAATGTGATTGTATTTTTGGGTTTCTAACTACTTTTTCCCCCCTGTGTAATTTAAAAGAGAAATGGCGTAAAATAATTATAAATCTGTGTTAAGGAGATAAAGTATAAAGATGTAATTTATGAAAATATTTAATGAGAGCCCTAGAGGAGTAGAATTTGTTTTAATATTACTGAAGCTAAGTTGGTATTAATTCAAACTAGATTGTTATAAATTTAAGATGTTAATTGTGATCTACAGAGTAGCCTACTGAGAAAATAGCTGTTTGGTTCCATTTAGATGAAATATCTAGATGACTCCGTAGAGACAGGAAGTAAATTAGGGGCTAGAAGAAGCAGGGCACTGGAGTGTGACTATTGAGTGGGGAAGGAGTTTTCAAATGGGATGATGAAAAAGTTCTGGAATTAGATAGTGGTTATGGTTATTTAACATTGTGACTGTACCTACTACCACTGAGTTGTATACTTTAAAAAATTTTATGTACAGGAGCACCTGGGTGTTTCACTTGTTAAGCAGCATGCCTCAGGTCATGATCCTGAGCAGGATCAGGGTCATGTCCCACATCGGGCTCCCTGCTCAGCAGGAAGTCTGCTTTTCCCTTCAACACTCCCCCATCTCATGCTCTCTCTCTCTCTTTCTCTCTCTCTCAAATAAATAAAATCCTTTAAAAAATAATAAAAATAGAGTAAAATAAAAAATTTTATGTACATTTTACCATAATTTTTTAAAAATTATATAAACAGAAAGAGTGTGGTATTGGCATAAAATGGACATAAATATCAATGGGATGAGATTGAGCACCCAGAAATAAACCCACAAATTTATAGTCAATTGATACTCAACAAGGTGTGAAGACCAGTCTGTGGTCAAAGAATAGTCTCTTCCACAAACTGTGTGTGGTCAACTGGATATTCACATGCAAAAGAATTAATTTGGATCCCTTCTTCACATTATATACAAAAATTAACTCAAAATGGATCAATAACTTAAATGTAAAAGCTAAAACTACCAAAGTGTTAGAAGAAACCTAGTAGTAAACCTTCATAACGTTGGATTTGGTGATGGAGTCTTAGATATGACATCAAAAGCACAAGCAAATTGAACTTCATCAGTATTTAAACCTTTTGTGTGTTAAAGCACATTATCGAGGTAGTAGAAAGACAGTGTGCAGAATGGAGAAAAATCATACCTGATACAGATTTTATATACAGAATATATGAAGAACTAAAAAAAAAAAAAAACAAAAAAAGCATATATGAAGAACTTTTACAACTCAATAACAAAAGGACAAATAATCCAATTCAAAAAATAGGGAAAGGATTTGAATAGACATTTCTCCAGAGAAGGTATATGAATGGCCAATAAACATATGAAACATGCACAACACAGCATTGTTAGGCACTAGGGAAATGTAAATCAAACCACAATGAAATACAACTTCACACTCACTAGAATGGCTATAGTTTTTTTTTGTTTTTGTTTTTGTTTAAGATCTTTTTACTTATTAGCGTGAGCAGAGGGAGAGGGAGAAGCAGATGCCCCGCTGAGCAGGGAGCCCATCACAGGGCTGATCCCAGGACCCTGAGATCATGACCTGGGTTGAAGGCATCCACTTACCAGACTGAGTCACCCAGGAGCCCTGGCTATAATTTTTTTTTTTTTTAAATAGGAAGATAAGTGTTGATGACTGTGTAGAGAAATTAGAACTTCTATACATTGGTAATAGTAATGTCAAATGTTGTAACTGCTTTGTGAAACACTTTGGCCATTCCTCAAAAACTTCAACACAGAGTTTTGATGTGACCCAGTAGTTCCACTCCTAAGCACGTACCCAAAAGAATTGAAAGCAGATAGTCAAACAAATACTTGAACATGAGTGTTCACAGTAGCACTGTTCTCAATAGCCGAAAGCTCAAAACAACACAGATATCTTTTAATGGATGAATGGATAAACAAATCATTATGTATTCAATGCAATATTGTTTGGTGATTAAAAGGAAGTATTAATTGATGCTTCAACATGGATGAACCTAGAAAACATGTTATGTGAAAGAAGCAAAACCCAAAGACCCACATATTTATATTGTATGGTTAAAATGGTGAATTGATGTTACATAAATTTTCCTACAATCAAAAATGATAAGAAAGTTCCATAGGAAAAAATAAAGAAGGGCAAAAAAAGCTGTTTTGGATTACAGAGGTTGAAGAGACAGTACAAGTAAGCACACTTATGATTGTGGATTGCATCTTGGGCTGGGGTAAATAGTTATAAAGGAAATTATTGGAATAGTTAACTAAATTTAAAAGAATAGATGAGATAATAGTATGTATCAGTATTAAATATCCTGGTTTTATTAAATTTGTACTCTTATATGTAAGAGAATGTCTTTGTTCATAAGAAGTATATAGTGAAGTATTTAAATGTAAAGGGATGTGCGTATTGAACTTTCAGAGGTATAAAAGAATGTTTATATAAAATGATAAAGCAATTAAGGTAATTGTAAACTGTTGGTGAGTGTAGGTAAAATGTATAATGAGGAAAAAAAGTATAATTTCTTATATTGATCTTTCCACTTTTCTGAGTTTGAAATTATATCAAAATTAAAAGTTGGCAACAGAATTAGATTTCTTTTTGTCATCTTTGGAACAGCAGCATAGTCCAGATGATTGTTAGAAAAAAATACTAGATATCCTCCTTTGTGTTAGTTGCCGCTTTAAAAGACTTTTTTTGTGTTTCTCAACTTCTGGATCCCAGTATTTATTTTATTGGCTTATAGCAATCTCTCTGTACGATCATTACATAATTAATGTAAAGTAGTCAGCTTTTATACGTATTTATTGTTCTAGCTAGTATTGTTATGCCTGTGGAGCCTGTTCTCATTTTATGTATTTTTTCTTATTCACATACTTTATTTTTATGGTATCTTGGGTCATGTAAAAATGTAACTGTTTGTTTCCCTTTTTTGAGAAATTAAAATGTTAAGTTCCCAGTGAAAGGCTTTGCTGCTCTAGTTCTCTTCCGGTAGCTTTTTTTTTTTTTTTTTGGTCTGAAATTTGTGTTCAGTCTCTTGGTAGAAGATCAAGTTGATATGAGATCTAACCTTAATTTGGACACATTGGACTGTGTTCATTTTTGTCAGTTCAAAGAAATCTCTCAATGTTGTCAAGCAGGACCATGCTTTCTGTCCACCACAGATGAGTCAGAGAAGTCCTTTCCTAACTAGAATGTACCATCAGAATCTCACTGCTTTGTTAGCATTCAGCTATGGACTTTTTAACCTGTTTAAGGTTATTGTTTCATATGAATAAGCGAATACCCAATAGAGCCTATTTTGGAAAGGTTTATTCAGAAGACCATGATGATTCATTTGGTCCTTGAATTTTCAATTGGTTAACTAGTTTTCTTTCTTTTGTGGTGTATGATGGGATCTTCACTAGACAGAGGTAACCTCTTGGATAGTTGTGTACCTGGATGCTGGTGTGGTGGTGCTTGTTGATTGAGTTTTCATGATACTCCTGCAGAGGTTGTGCTTGCAATGCTGCTGCTTATTTTGTGCTTGCATGACATTATTACTTTGATTGCTCTTTGTTGTTTTGGGTTCTTAAAACCTCCTATTTCTATTTTTGGTACCCAGAATAATTCCTTGACTATCTTTAGTTGGTCCAGAATTTATGGAAATTAGTTCCAAGTCTAACTCTTTGGTGGATCCTTTTCAGTTTTTGAAAATATCTTCAGTGTCACCACTCAGTTTATCATTTCGCTAGAAATTCAGAAAACAGAGTGGCTTTGCCTAAACATGCGGGAGACCACTTGCCAGACACACCATTACTAAGGCTAAGAATTAACTCTTTGTGTGTTTTATAGATTAAAGAAAATTAATATATACTTAGAATAAAATCTAAGTTTTAGGAGAGTTTCATCAAATAGCTAAAACTTAGGCGCCTCCAGCAAGGTATCAATAATACAATTAAATTAAGTCATGCCTAAATCTTAGCATGCATGTCTGATTTGCCATTATCTTTCAGAGGTGCTCTTTGCTCTGCAAACTGTCCTACATTCCAAACCTAAGATTCTTGGGGTCAAAAGGTAAAAATTAAAATTAGTATTTCAGAAATTAGTTTTATGAGCATTTATGTGGTCCTTGAAAATAGTTACTTACCCACCCATTTATGATCCCAAGTAGTATAGTTTTTCTTGGGCAGTTAGCTGACTTTGGGCAAATTGTACTGATTTCATTTTGTTTTGGTTTGGTTTTCCTACTTTATATGCCTCTACAGAAAAAAAGGTGGATTGTTTTTAATTTTTTAAGCTTTTATTTTTTTTTTAAAGATTTTATTTATTTATTTGACAGACAGAGATCACAAGTAGGCAGAGAGGCAGGCAGAGAGAGAGAGGGGGAAGCAGGCTCCCTGCTGAGCAGAGAGCCCAGTGCGGGGCTCGATCCCAGAACCCTGGGATCATGACCTGAGCCGAAGGCAGAGGCTTTAACCCACTGAGCCACCCAGGCGCCCCTAAGCTTTTATTTTAAATCCAGTATAGTTAACATACTGTGTTGTATTAGTTTCAGGTATAAAATATACTCATTCAACAATCCAGGTGGATTGTTTTTTGTTTGTTTGTTTTTAAGATTTTATTTATTTATTTGACAGACAGAGATTACAAAATAGGCAGAGAGAGAGAGAGAGGAGGAAGCAGGCTACACGCTGAGCAGAGAGCCCAAAGCAGGGCTCCATCCCAGGACCCTGGGATCATGAGCTGAGCCGAAGGCAGAGGCTTTAACCCACTGAGCCACCCAGGCGCCCCTAGGTGGATTGTTTTTAAACCCTAGAAACAAAACCAGTCCTGGAATGAGCCAGTATATGTCAAATAGTAGAAGTTCATAAAATTGAAAGTATTTTCTAGTGTTTATATTAAGTCAGTGTTGAAACAGACAAAATCATCTTTTGTCTTATAATTTTAAACTTCTTGAAAACTGTAAAGGATCCATTAATTTGGAATGGCCATCAGAGAATTGCTTATGATAAATAGCATAAAACTGTTACATAAAAGTGGTGACTGATCTCTGTATTCTCATTCTGCTATGTCTTCTTTTTCTCTTTTGGTGGGACCCATATATAATAGAAAATTGCCCAGGAACGAGAAAAATTTGCTGATGAAGGCAGTATATTTTACACACTTGGAGAATGTGGACTCATATCTTTTTCGGACTACATTTTCCTTACAACTGTTCTTTCCAGTAAGTATAAATTTTTCTTTTTATTCATTAATAGGGTGCTTACAGGACTATAAAAAAAAGTTGATGGAGGGGAAACAACATGTTTGTAGAGTTAATGAATTATATATAAGTTACATATAATTTCATATGTTTGAATTCTGTATAACTTATATATAGAACCACCTGAGAGAAAAGGAAGAAAAATAAAGTGTCAGTGTAAAGGTAAGGAAAAAAAACCCCTAAAAGTTAAATCTGCCTTTAAGTGATTGAAGCCCTGTTATTTGTAAAAATAGATTATACATTGGGGCACCTGGGTGGCTCAGTGGGTTAAAGCCTCTGCCTTCAGCTCAGGTCATGATCCCAGGGTCCTGGGATCAAGCCCCACGTGGGGCTCTTTGCTCAGCAGGGAGCCTGCTTCCTCCTCTCTCTCTGCCTGTCTCTGCCTACTTGTGATCTCTCTCTGTTAAATAAAAAAAAAAAAAAAAAAAAAATCTTTAAAAAAAAAAAATAGATTATACATTGCCTGGTGCTATATAGCCTTTATTAATGTTTCTACTTCCTCATTAAAACACATATTGATCTATCATTTCTCCACTGAAGAAGAAAATTGGCTCAGTTTTTGCAATTGGGTTGAATATTCACTTTTGAATCTTAGAGGATTACTTCTTAAAACACAAAATTTATATTTGACTCATTTAAAACACTGATGAATTGCTGATTTTTTTAAAACTAAACAATTTGTTTGATAAATATGCTACTCTATATGGCTTTTTTTTTTCCTAACCATTCAGAAAAACCAAAAAAGTATGTTTCTAGCTTTCTCTGTATACTTTATTAAAATCTGTCTAACTTGGGGCACCTGGGTGGCCCAGTCGGTTAAATGTCTGCCTTCACCTCAGGTAATAATCACATGGTCCTGTGTTTCAAACCTCGCCTTGGGTTCCCTGCTCAGCAAGAAGCCTGCTTCTCCCTCTCCCTGCTGCTCCCTCTGCTTGTGCACATGCTTAGTCTCTCTCTCTGTGTCAAATAAATAAATAAATAAAATCTTAAAAAAAATTTTAAAAATCTATCTAAATTGAACCAAAGAGATCTGATTCGTATGTTTGAAAGAGGCGATCCTGAAATTTTTTTCAGGTGTCACTTATCAAACAAAAATAACTGCCTCTTCCTCCCTTCTCTAGGCTAGTCATCTGTAAAGATAAAACTTTAAGGTAGTTTGTAATAAATGACATATGCAATAGACAGTTCCTGCCATAGCTCTTCTGCCTATTCTTACCCTTCTTCCCTCCACTGACAGAAAAATGAAGAAATATAGGCTAATATGCCTTACCACAGCTGTCTTTGGGATACCAAAGTGTCTGAATAAATTCATGTGGTGGACCAGTGCTCTAACAATGTAGCTATGTATCGATTTGTTACAAAGATCCAGAATAGTGAGCTAAAAAAAAAAAAAGAACACTTATGATCTGAAGTTGAGTATTGTTAAAGCTAGTTGTTATTTTGGTAGGGCATGGTTTTCCACAGTAGACTTCAGTTCAGATCTTAGCCCACCACTTCTTAGCTTTGTGATTAGGGGCAAGTCAGTGAATTTGTTCATCTGCTTTGTTTGCAAAGTGAAGGTGGCAATAATATCAAATGCAAATTAACTTATTTGAGGATTGTAATATCATGGATCTGAAGTACCTAGTTCAGTGCCCAATATTTTACAGTTTACAGTTCTGCCTGGATTTTTATTTTTATTTTTATTTTTTATATTTATTTATCTATTTGACAGAGATCACAAGTAGGCAGAGAGAGGGGGAAAGCAAGCTCCTCACTGAGCAGAGAGCCAGGTGCGGGGCTGGATCCCAGGACGCTGAGATCATGACCTGAGCCGGAGGCAGAGGCTTAATCCACTGAGCCACCCAGGTGCCCTTGCCTGGGTTTTTATTCTTGATATCCTATCACAGAATGCGATTTCATTCCTGATTTTGAAAGATCCATAAATCTTGTCATTTAAAAAAAAAAAAAACCAGCAGAATTGATAGGAGTTTTTAAGCCTTTTTTGAGACTTTGAATAGAATTTGCATTCAATAGGCATGATATGTCAGAAAATACTTCTTTAAATGAAGAGACCAGCTTGGAGAACTGTACTGATAATACTGTGTGCAGTGGCAGTAGTCCCTGTACAAATGTCTGTTGAGCTGAAATAAGATTTTAATTTATAGCTACTATTCAGTCCTATTACCTTCTTATCTTTCAAAGCGTCAGAAGAACTACAGAGCAGAACCTTCAGATTACCAAGCACACTGTGTAACTCCTTTAATTCAGCCGTTTAAGGCAGGTAAAATCGCACTGACCGGTAAATTCTGGAAACCACTCCAAGTACCTCTACTGGTCTAGGCACCTTTGCTTTTTGTGGCCAGCTCCTAGCTTAAATATAGTGGGTGATTTACAAAAAGTACTTAGTATTACAATGTCACATACAGTTGACCCTTGAACAACTCTGGGGTCAACAACTCCCCAACCCACACAGTTGAAAATCTATAAAAAACTTTGAATTCCCCCAAAACTAACTACTGATAGTCTACTGTTGACTGGAAACCTTACCGAAAACACAAATTCAATTAGCACATATTTTGTATGCTATATGTTTATATACTGTACTCTTACAATAATGTAAACTGGAAAAGAAAATGTTTTTAATACAGCCATAAGGAAGAGGAAATACATTTGCAGTACTGTACTGTATCAAAAAATTCACATGTAAGTGGACCCCCGTAGTTCAAGCCTGTGTTGTTCAAGGGTCAAGTGTGCTTTCTGTATTGTCAGGAATTAGAAAATATAAGGATATGATTTTGAGGTTTTCTCTTTATACCAATGGTTTTAAGCATTTTGATGATTATATACCTCTAGTGTTTCTTTTTTTTTTTTTAAGGTTTTGTTTATTTGACTGACAAAGATCACAAGCAGGCAGAGAGGCAGACAGAGAGAGTTGGGGAAGTAGACTCCCCGCAGAGCAGAGAGCCGGATTCGGGACTTGATTTCAGGACCCTTAGATCATGACCTGGGCTGAAGGCAGAGGCTTAACCCACTGAGCCACCCAGGTGCCCCACCTCTAGTGTTTCTTAACTTAGCACTATTGATGTTTGACGCAGGATTAATTTATTGCTTTGGGGCTATCCTGTGCATCGTAAGAGGTTTAGCAACATTCTGGGTTTCTACCAACTAGATTCCAGTAGCACACCTGTTCCCTCTCTCAATTGTGGCAATCAGAAATGTCTTCAGGATTGCAAAATACCCCTGGGGGTTGGGGATAGGAAGGAATCATTCCTGGTTGAGAGCCACTGCCCAATTTGGAACAAAGTTTTTGTTTGTTTCATTTATGTTATTATGTACATTGATTTAGTATTCTTCGTGTTTCCTGCCTCGGGGGTTCTTTAACTTTTTAGATCTGTGGGTTTATACATTTCATCCAATTTGGAAAAAATTCAGCCGTTATTTCTTGAGATACTTTTTCTTCTATTTTGGGGACTTCAGTTACACATATATTTTCCTCACATCAACCTTACAATATTTGTACTATTATTATCTTCATTTTACAGGTGAGGAAATTGAGGCATACAGAGGGTTATATACAAAAAAAATTTGTTCCAAGTTCCAGAGTAGGTAGATGATTCAGGGTTTGTACCCAGGCCAATTGCACCATCTAGGCTCCTGCTGATTGGCTTTATGTCTGTGGTCACATGTTTAGCAGTGATAAGCCATAACTTACATAGTGCCTCTTCTTTCTCTCAGGCTGTCAGAAGGTTGGTCATAAACTGTCCTGTAAGTAATGGGCAGTTCAAGCAGTCTTATAATCTGAACGTTGCACATTGCATTGTCCACTTACCTAGCTGACCACTGTGGGGGGAAATGTGCCATAGGGATTATACTGAGATCAGTTCTTTCCCATGTCCTAGCTTGCAGCTAGGATGATAGGAAATGAGGCTCTCAGGGGATCATCTTCCTTGTGGTTAACAAGATTTCATTACAGTCTAGACAAACTAAATGGTTCCCAAATCATCCTACAGGAGACAATGCAGTTCTTTAAACATCAGAAGATTTGCCAAGGAGTGGTTTGGGACAAGGAGACGTGAATTAGCGTTTTTATTAATCTATTAACTCTGGTGGACAACAAGGGCTGTTCTGATTTCTAGCAGAAAACCAGTGGAGCAATGTAAAACAGCATAACCCAGACAGTGCAGGACTGTCGTATTTCTAAATAGCTGGATTTTTTTCCAAAATTGATAGACTCAGTATTGTTCAAGAAATTGCCATCATTTTGAAGAATATGAACTCTGTGCCCAAATGGATTGACATTTAGACCTCCACATACTTTAAAAGCTCTACTATGTTGTCAAAAATAAAATTTGACAGCTATACATAGCAAGTCATTCATTTCCCTTCTTGATTTATAATTACTGCTGCTAAAAATAAGAACAAGAAAGCTGCTCTTCTAGGATGCTTGACTGGCTCAGTCAGGGAAGCATGCAGCTGTTGATCTCGAGGTCATGAGTTTGGGCCACACAATGGGCATAGAACTTTAAAAGAAAAAAAAGAGTAGGCAACGATGTAAAATAAAGTTAGATCCTTATTAAAGAAATGAAGAAAGAGAAGGGAGGAAGGGAGAAAAGAAAAGCTTTTCTTTAAAAAGCATATTATATAAATAAATATTTAAAAAGCATGTTATTGTAATTTGACCTATTAAATAGAGTCAGTTCTTCTTATTTAAACTTTTTTAGAAGTTTGATTTTTAGCTAAACAAGAATATCTTGGACACCCACCAAGAGTAACAACCAATTTGGCAGAAATATTGTGTACTTTTAATCACCAGTGGCATAATTTCTCACTCTAATCTGTATGTGCTTTGGATAATGGGAGCCCTCTTTGGCCAACTGAAATTTTTTAAACACTTTTAAAAGTTTTAAACACTGTCACACACACACACACACTTAAACCTATATACCTCATAAACCCCTTTCCTACTTTATTTTTTTCTCCTTGGCACTTAGCATTTAACGTTCTATAGAGTTGATTTCTTTTTCTTATTTATGTATGATTACCTGGAATGTAAACTGCATGACAGTGATCACAGGGTTATAATGCTATTCACTACAAATTTTTAATGGTATTCACTATAGATGTATCTATTCCACATAAAGCATTGATTGAGGCAAAGTGACAAAGCAAGACTATAACATTTTTTAAAAATTTTATCCAAAAGGAAGTTTAGCAAATGTAAGACGCATCTTTGCTGTTTATACCCTAACTTGAAAACAATACTTGTAGTTATTGTCTTTAGTCTGCATCCAGTACCACTGGAATGAAGGAAATGTGTTTTTCAATTAATCAATTTCCACACAAGCTTGACTTCTTATAATTCAGAATTTATGTATTTATATCTTCCCTTTACTCCTAATTCACGCATTCTGTTGCTTTATCACATATCTGTGTGATCAGGTTTGATGGATTAACTTGAAGAATTTTCTACATGAGCCTTAGCATCTGCATTATATAGAATATTAAGTATTTAGTAAAAAACTACTTAGCAATAAAGTCTAGATTCATTCTGGGCAAGATAAAGAGATTGTTAATAATTACTATTATTAAATAATTTCAAAAAGCCTCTGTTCCTTAAAATAGGTTAATAAGAATTAATGAGAATACAGAAGTATGATTATTAATGGCTTAATTATCTGCACTAACCAACTGCAACATTAGCTGATGGTCTTAAATCTAATTTTTTAATTTTTTTAATGAATTAATTAATTTTTTATTTTTTTCAACATATACTATTTGTTTCAGGGGTACGGATTTGTGATTCATCAGTCTTACACAATTTGCAGTGCTCTCCATAGCACATACCTACCCAGTGTCCCATCATCCAGCCACCCCATCCAACCCCCCACCACTTCAGCAACCCTCAGTTTATTTCCTGAGATTAAGAGTCTCTTACGGTTTGTCTCCCTCTCTGGTTTCATCTTGTTTCATTTTTTTCCCCTCTTTCCCTATGATCCTCTCCCTTCTCAGTTTCCACTTATCAATGAGATCATATAATAATTGTCTTTCTCTGATTGACTTATTTCACTTAGCATTATACCCTCTAATTCCATCCACGTTGTTGCAAATGACAAGATTTCATTATTTGATGACTGCATAATATTCCATATTGTGTGTGTGTGTGTGTCTAACCACATCTTTATCCATTCATCCGTTGGTGGCCTTCTAGGCTCTTTCCATAGTTGGACTATTGTGGACATTGCTGCTGTAAACGTTGGGGTCAAATCACTACATTTGTATCTTTGGGGTAAATACCTAGTAGTGCAATTGCTGAGTTGTATGGTAGCTTTACTTTCAAATTTTTGAGGAACCTTCATACTGTTTTCCAGAGTAGCTGTACTAGCTTGCATTCCCACCAACAATGTAAGAGGGTTCCTCTTTCTCCACATCCTCACCAACATCTGTTGTTTCCTGACTTGTTAATTTTAGCCATTCTGACTGGTGTGAGGTGGTATCCCATTGATGTTTTGATTCATATTTCCTTGATGCCAAGTGATATTGAGCTCTTTTTCATGTGTACAGTTGTCCTTTCATTTTCATTTGTTTCCATGAATTTTTTAAATTCTTTTATTTCCTGGTCGACCCATTCATTCTTTAGTAGGATGCTCTTTAGCTTCCACTTATTTTAGTTCTTTCCAACTTCCCTCTTGTGATTGAGTTCTAGTTTCAAAGCATTGTGGTCCAAAAATATACAGGGAATGATCCCAGTCTTTTGGTACCAGTTGAGACCTGATTTGTGACCCAGGATGTGATCTATTCTGGAGAATGTTCCATGTGCACTAGAGAAGAATGTGAATTCTGTTGCTTTGGGATGGAATGTTCTGAATATATCTGTGAAGTCCATCTGGTCCAGTGTGTCATTTAAAGCTCTTATTTCCTTGTTGATCTTTTTTTAGATGATCTGTCCATTTTAGTAAGGAGGGTGTTAAAGTACCCTACAATTATTGTATTATTGTCGATGTGTTTCTTTGATTTTTTTGTTAATTGGATTATATAATTGGCTGCTCCCATGTTATTGGCATAAATATTTACAATTGTTTTAACTTGTTGGACAGACTTTTAAGTATAATATAGTGTCCTTCCTCATTTCTTATTATAGTCTTTAGTTTAAAATCTAATTTTTCTAATATAAGGATTGCCACTCCAGCTTTCTTTTGATGTCCATTAGCATGGTAAATTGTTTTCCACCCCCTCACTTTGAATCTGGAGGTGTCTTTGGGTCTAAAATGAGTCCCTTACGGATGGTATATTGGTGGGTCTCTTGTTTTCTTATCCCATCTGATACCCCATGTCTTTTGATTGGGCATTTAGCCCATTTACATTCAGGGTAACTATTAAAAAATATGCATTTAGTGCCACTGTATTACCCGTAAGGTGACTGTTACTGTACATTGTCTCTGTTCCTTTCTGGTTTTTGTTACTTTTAGGCTCTCTCTTCGCTTAGAGGACCCCTTTCAATTATTTCTTCTATGGCTGGTTTGGGGATCACAAATTCTTTTAGTTTTTGTTTGTCCTGGAAGATTTTTATCTCTCCTATTTTCAGTTACAGCCTAGCTGGATATAGTATTCTTGGCTGTGTACTTTTCTTATTTAATACCCTGAATAAATCATGCCAGTTCTTTCTGGCCTGCTAAGTCTCTGTGGATAGGTATTCTGTGAATCTAATGTTTCTACTGTTGTAGGTTACAGACCTCTTGTACCGACATGCTTTCAGGATTTTCTTTGTCTCTAAGATTTGTAAATTTTACTATTAGATGTTGGGATGTTCACCTATTTTTTAATTGATTTTGAGGGGGATTCTCTGTGCTCCCTGGATTTTTATGCCTGTTTCCTTCCTCAAATTAGGGAAGTTCTCTGCTGTAATTTGCTCCAGTATACCTTTTGTCCCTCTCTTTCTTCTGGGATCCCAATTACTCCTAAATGTTATTCTAATATTGTTTGGTCTTATATCATTACTTATCTGTCGAATTCTCCCCTTTGTGATCCAATAGTTGTATCTAGTAGTTGTTTTCCCTCTTTTTCTCAGATCTTTATTTTTCATGATTTGGTCTTCTGTATCACTAATTCTTGCTTCTGGCTCATTTATCCTAGCAGTTAGAGCCTCCATTTTTTATTACAACTCATTAATAGCCTTCTTGATTTCAACTTGTTAGATTTTATTTCTCCGGAAAGGAATTTTCTAGTATTTTCTGTGTTTTTTTTCAAGTCCAGCTAGTATCTTTATAATTGTCATTCTGAACTTTAGTTCTGACATCTTACTAATGTCTGTATTGATAAGGTCCCTGGCAGTTGGACTGTCTCTTGTTCTTTTTTTTTTTTTTGAGGTGAGTTTTTCCTTTTTGTTATTTTGTCCAGAGAAGAATAGATGAATGAGAGAACAAAGTGCTTAAAGGGTAACAACAACCCCAGAAAATATACACTAAGCAAATCAGAAGAGACCTGAAACTTCAGGGAAAAGAAAGGGGGGGGAAAAAAATAATATTATCAGGTTGGTGAATAGAACAGAGCTAGATTTTGGGTGTATTTTGGTCTGTTAGAAGAAACTGCCTCAGGACGCCCGGGTGGCTCAGTTGGTTGAGCAGCTGCCTTTGGCTTGGGTCATGATCCTGGTGTCTTGGGATCGAGTCCCACATCAGGCTCCTTGCTCCACAGGGAGCCTGCTTCTGCCTCTGCCTCTGCCTGCCACTTTGCCTGCTTGTGCTCTCTCTCTTACTCAAATAAATAAATAAAATCTTAAAAAAAAAAAAAGGAAAAAACTGCCCCCCAAAATTTTAAAGAATGTATATGTATGTGTATATATGTGTATATACACACACACATATACACACATATATATGTATTTTTTTACATATATATATCTTACATATATATACACACACGCACACACACAAAATAAGGGTAAATATAATAAAGGGATGGAATATGACCGTAAAATGAAATTTTAAAAAGATTTTTAAAAAGGAATTGATAAGATGTTGGTTGAAAAGGAAAGAAAAAATTTTAAAAATACAGAAAAAAATTAAAGAAAATAAAAAGTAATTAACTTTGAAAGACTACAAACTTATGGGGGGGGAAAGCCATGAATTCTATGTACTGTATTTCCTTAGTGCTGGAATTTTGCTGTTCTCATTGATTGCTAAACTTGGCCTTGGCTGGATGTTCTTGCAGATCTTCTAGGGGAGGGGCCTGTTGCAGTGATTCTCAAGTGACTTTTCCCCAGGCGGAATTGCACCCCCCCCTTACAAGGGTCCAGGCTAAGTAACCTGCTCAGGTTTGCTCTCAGTAGCTTTTGTTCCCTGAAAGCTTTCCATACAGCTTTGGAGGATGAGAATGAAAATGGCAGCCTCCCAATCTCCAGTCCTAGAGGAGCAAGAGCTCGGGGCCCTACTCCTCAGTGCGCCCTCAGAGAAAAGCAGTCAATCCCTCCTATCTCCCTGGTCTCTGGCAGCGCTCTGTGCTACCCAGCCTGTGACCAAGCATTTCTATCTTTGGTGCACGATTCTGTTTGGAGTATCCAAACCCTGCAGATTCCTGCAGTGCACTCCTGTGCTGCTCCTCCCAGGGGAGAGAGGGGAGTCTCCCCAGATCTGCCACTTATATGGTCCCTGCTTGATGAGTAGTGGCCCGACTGTGCCTCAGATTACAGTTTATGACAACCCTGAACTAAGAGCCCACTCCTTCGGCTCAGTCCTTGCAGCCAGCTTCCCCACTCCGATACCTGGGAGCTCTGTCACACTCAGGTACCCCTGGTCTTTCTGTGACCCTGAGGGTCCTGAGACCATACTGTCCCAGCAAGGGTTCCACCCCCTACTTAGCCATTGAAGTGACATCCTTCAGCAGAGCAGACTTATAAAAGTTCTGATTTTGTGTTCCGCTGCTCTGTCATTTGCCCGTAGCTGGCTGATGGAGGCTCTGTCCTCCCAAATAACTCCTTTGATTGACTTTTCAGAAAATGGTAGCTTTTCTGTTCATAGAATCGCTGCTATTCTTTTCTTTGATCTTTTGAGTTCGTAAGTGTTCAGGATGGTTTGATAACTAATCTATCTGAATTCCTGAGATGAGACAAAATTTAGGTCTCCTACTCCTTCGCCATCTTACTCATCTCTTGGTCTTAAATCTTATAATAGAAGTCAGAGGTTTTTCTTATAACTAGGTGCAGAGAAAGATCATCCGGATTTTTCTAGAATGCTACACAGCATTTATTGATTTGGATCATTCTTGCTAATGCTAAGATTCATTAGGTAATGATCGTATGACTTAGAATCTGGATCTTGGCCACTGACAATTATGAAATATTTACTTTTGTGCTCTTTGTCTCCATATGTGTTCTAACTGAAGTTATTGGCATGGTGGGCTTGTGACATGAAAACCATTCTAGATAGCTTCAGTAAGTAGTAATAAAACAATTATAAAAGTTTATTATTAAGCATCTTTTTTACTAGTTACTTTTTTACTTTTTTAGTAATTATTAATCTTTAAAAAGCCACCAGAAAAATCAAAAGCCAAACATGCTACGGAATGTTCAGTACCCAGGAACAGACCTAATGAAAGTCAGGCATAATTCAATGTATTCTAATTTTGATTCCCTTTTCAGATTTTGAGCAATCAGTGCAGAAATTGAATTGATTTTCACTATAGCAGGATTTGATACACTGACAAGTAAACCACATTCTCATTGTGACACTTATTTCTCACAAATGTTTTGAGAAATTACAACAGCATTCAAGTGAAAGTTTGTATTTAATTTCTCTTGCTATCTAAACTCAGGAGCCAATCACAAAGTGTATGTGACTTGGAGATAATGGTGCTGATTAGTGCCATTCCATCTAATGAAAATGTTACAGAAGTTAGAGTGAAAATGTTTTTCAACCTAAGTGATCTGTTGAAAAATTCAGGCAAGGCAACATACTGAGACCTATCAACAGATATAAGGCAGCTACAAATCTTTTTTATTGGGACATCAGAGTTGGGGAAGTTACAGAAAAAATTTGGTTTAGCTATTAATCTGGGTAAGTTTCTTATGTCTAGGATTATCTACCATTGCTAAATTGACATTATGAGGAGTAAAACAAAGGAGGTGAAAGGCTGACCTTATTCCATTGTATTTCTCTGCCTGTAAGAGATGCATAGAATTTTAGAAATACTTATTTGCATGTTCTAAAGCCAAAAGTATCTCATTGTATTGATTACCAGTAACTACTTTCTCTGCCATTACCTGATCTTAAGATTAATTTGTCGATTTTATAATAATGCAGCTTTTTCAAAACAATAAAATAATATTTTTAAATGTATCAAATAATTAAAATGCTAAATTCATTTTCAGCCAGTTGTATCTGAGAACACTATGCCATTTCTCTAACAGCTAACCCTGCTGTTAGAGAAAGTTGAAACATTTTCATCTTTGTATCAACAATCACATAAGAATTTTAGCTCAGATGAGCAAGAAATAAGTGGTATTGTGTTTAACTCTCTTAGATCTGCATATGACTGAGAAGATTAAAATGTTTTCTTTATCTGCAAAAGGAAGTTAATATTTTGGGAACAATTGCTTAAGATTTCTTCTGTGGGATCACAAGGCTAGAGAAGAACAGAGACTAAAAAGAAGCAAATTATGGATTATAACAAAAATAAGACTGAAATGTAGTTTGACTGTATCTTGAGGATTTCATAATTTTACACTTTAAGAAAACTAGTTGTCTACCTTTTCGTACTTATGTTTTATTTGAATTGATCCATTTTCACTTTTTTAAAATTCTAATAAAATTCTAATATTGACTTAAAATGTTAGAGAAATCTGGTTAAGGGCACATGATGTCTGTAGCTCTCCTATTTCAGGAAAAATAATCAAGCTAGGGCTGTGTTCTAAAGAAGAGGATATGAGTGAGATAGTTAGCAGTGTTTTCTGTATGCTTAGTGGACTGATGCTACCACCACAGTTATGTCTGCACACACTTTGTCCACTCATGAATGGCTTATATTGGCTTTGTGCTGCTTTTCCAGGGAGTCAGTTCTCTCTGATATCTGAGATTCAGGTAGGGACTCCAGAAGACAAAAGAGAGGAGGTCTCTCCTGGTTCTGCATCTCTGCCTTTGGCGCTTGGAAACAGAAGCCTAACTGCTGCATTTATCAATGGGCTAAAGTTCATGGAACAAGAAAAATAAAACTTCAAAATAGACTAAATTCTCTGCTTTCAAGAAAGTGCCCTCAGGGACGCCTGGGTGGCTCAGTTGGTTGGACCACTGCCTTCGGCTCAGGTCATGATCCCGGAGTCCCGGGATCGAGTCCGGCATCGGGCTCCCAGCTCCATGGGGAGTCTGCTTCTCCCTCTGACCTTCTCCTCGCTCATGCTCTCTCTCACTGTCTCTCTCTCTCAAATAAATAAATAAAAATCTTTAAAAAAAAAAATAAAAAAAAAAAAGAAAGTGCCCTCACCTATAAGATTATTTCTTTTTCTCCTTCATTCTTAGATCAAAACTACCTTTCTCTTAGCATACCTCAATTAGGACTTTGTGTTTTTTAAAACAAACATTAGAATTAAAAAAAAAAAAAATTTTTTTTTTTGGACATTGCATTGTGACTCATTATGGCTTCAGAAATATTTGCAGGAAAATGCTTATTATTCAAAAGAATCTCTAATTAGTGAAAGTTTAGACAATGGATATGGTATCAATCAATAATAACTTGAAGTAGGAACTGTGTCATGTGGTTTTATATCTCCAAAATACCTAACACTATATCCTACTAATACTGTTCATTCTAAGAATATGTGAGCGAGGGCGCCTGGGTGGCTCAGTGGGTTGAGCCGCTGCCTTCGGCTCAGGTCATGATCTCAAGGTCCTGGGATCGAGTCCCGCATCGGGCTCTCTGCTCGGCAGGGAGCCTGCTTCCTCCTCTCTCTGCCTGCCTCTCTGCCTACTTGTGATCTCTCTCTGTCAAATAAATAAATAAAATCTTTAAAAAAAAAAAAAAAGAATATGTGAACGAAAGGACGTTTGGGATGTGGCTTCTCTGAGTCCCTTTAAGTAGAAAGGAGACCCAGCCCCCCACCCATCTGCATACCCTTTATTACAGTGTGAAATGGATCTCAGTTTACCTTTCTTTTGTCCCTAGAACAAATTATGCAAGTTTTCCAGATTTCAGCCTCTTCTAATTCTTCTATCCTATCTTCCTCAAGCTCCATCCTGTCCAGTTTTTGTTCTATTGGTAGTTGGGATGGCTGTATAAGAATTCAGTCCTTAATAATTGATGATCTTTAAAGATCTTCGTTTATGCCTCCCGAGCCCCACTTTTTCACATTGTTTGTCTCTTAGAAGTTGGACTGGAATCAAATATATCTGTCTACCTATATAGTTGACCTTTCCTTAAAACCACAACTTAATGGTATTTGGTATGCTTAGGCTTCATTCTGTGTTGTTTACCTGTTCCTGTAACAATTTCACAAAATGCTTATTTGTTGTGCTGGGGAATTTGAGGGTACACAAGGGAAATCAAGGCAATAATAGTGGTTGTCATGGAATGGTTTCCTTAATAACTACCTCTTTTTTTTTTTTTAAGATTTTATATGTTTCTTTGACATAGAGCGCAAGAGAGCACAAGCAGGGGGAAGGGCAGAAGGAGAGGGAGAAGCAGGCTGCCCACTGAGTAGGGAGCCGGACACAGGGTTCCATTCCAGGACCCTGGGATCATGACCTGAACCAAAGGCAGATGCTTAACCAACTGAGCCACCCAATCACACTGCTCCTTCTGAAGAGGTGTTCAACACAGTATCTGGCACATAATAAGTACTCCATGTATATTTTTTGGCTAAATAAGTATCTAAGAATTTTTCTGAAGATTTAATTTGGTATACAATACCAATGTATACTAGTAGTCCTGCCTGGTATTTAAAACTGCTTTAAAATAATAGCTGTTCTCCATGAATATATATATATATACATAATAAAATCTAGAAAATTAGAATAGCTTAATTTTTCTATTTAGACACTAAACTGAAAAAACAAGTAACTTTTGGGTGAATGCCAAACCAAGTCACATGTAAAGAGGGTCCTTCAAATTAGCATGAATTATGTGTCAAACATCCAGTTTCTTTATTAAAGCAGTTAATCCTAAGCATCTATGCAGTAAGTTGTATCTTGGCATAAGCTGTCACTGTGGCTATGATTGAGCATATGGAGTGGACAAAAAACACAAAGAATGAAACAAAAGTCAAGCAAGATAATCTTTTTTAAAAGATTTTATTTTGGGGCACCTGGGTGGCTCAGTGGGTTAAGCCTCTGCCTTCAGCTCAAGTCATGATCTCGGGGTCCTGGGATCAAGTCTCACATCAGCTCTCTGCTCAGCAGGGAGACTGCTTGCCCCTCTCTCTCTCTGCCTGCCTCTCTGCTTACTTGTAATCTCTCTCTCTGTCCAATAAAAGAATAAAAATCTTTTTTTTAATTTTTAAAAAAATAATAAAAAGATATTATTTTTAAGTAATCTCTACACCCATCGTGGGACTTGAATTTACAACCCCAGGATTAGGAGTCTCATGCTTTACCAACTGAGCCAGCCAGGCACCCCTGTAAGTGTTTATTCTTTAAGATCTTTCAAGACAGGAATGGGAATCTCTCTCATAGCATATGTAATTTGGACATAAAAATAGTAACATGCATTTGAAGAAAATATATTCCTAAAGTAGAGCATGACCTTAATCAAGAGTAAAGCACTGGCATGCCTTTCAGAATCTTGATCCCAGGAACGCTTGGGGAATCCAAGCTTTTTGACATCTCTGGCATTGAATACTCTCCTGTAACATAGCTGTCAAGCAACAGTGTAAGGAAGAGCAATTTAAATGACAGACTGTTTCTGGCAGCTCTCAGAAGGTCATCCAGTAACTGAGGCTGAGATGCAGCTCGAAGACAGTTATATACTATGAACTGGAGACAGCTATTTCTTCTCTTCAGATAGGATGTTATAAATCTTTTTTTGAGAATCAGGGCTGAAATGTATTTTCTAGAAAAATGTAAATGGAATAATTAGAAGAAATAAGTCTATACAGCTGAAGCCTTGCTGAAGGAATTCAGATAGTTTTCACAACCTTATGAATTTTTCAAATCCAGGTATTTAACATGTAATGTTTCATATTCTTCAAAAAAAAAAAAAAAAAAACCTTTCCAACTGACATTAAATAACTAAATCACACTGAGATGCAATAAAGAATAAAGAGGTCTCTTTATAGCCATTGCAGAGTCTATATGTCATGATGGTAAAGCTCATGTAGTTTCTTTCATTTTTAGGATTTCCAAATAAAAGCAAGACTAAGTAAATGTGAATTTTAAGTCTGTTCCAATATACATTACATTTCTAAATGATTTTTCATCATGGTCAGAATTTACTGGGCACTTGGGTGGCTCAGACAGTTTAAGTGTCTGACTTGTGATCTCAGCTCAGGTCTTGATCTCAGTATCATGAGATCGAGCTCCATGTTTGAAAAAAAATTTTTTTTATTAGAGTAAAAACATGGATCTTCTAATCAGATCCTTTCAGTAAGTGTTGCTAGGAAAAGCAGCCTAACTCCTGCCTCCTACACCCTGTAGTCATAATGTCCTGGCTATCCTGTGACTGACTCTAGACCAGGAAGTCAGAGATACTGTGGGTTTGTCTGGGAGCTATAAAAAAGAGTAGGCGCCATGGCTGTCCTTGCATCCTGGGCCGCTTTATCCTCCATCTGCCCTACAGTTAAACTAGCTTAGACTTGGGCTTAGTCCTCAAAACTGCATGAGGTGAATCAAATTTTTCCTAACCTCAGATCACTCTCAAAGGTGAAGTCCTTTAGACCTCTGAGAAACTGGGGTAAAGATGAGGGTTGATTACCTCTTTTAAAGGGGCAGTTGTGGGGCGCCTGGGTGGTTCAGTGGGTTAAGCCTCTGCCTTCGGCTCAGGTCATGATCTCAGGGTCCTGGGATTGAGCTCCACATCCGTCTCTCTGCTTAGCAGGGAGCCTGCTTCCCCCTCTCTCTGCCTACTTGTGATCTTTCTCTCTGTCAAATAAATAAATAAAATCTTTTAAAAAATAAATAAATAAAGGGGCAGTTGTTCCTCCTCTCATTTGACTATCAAGTTCATACTATACCCAAAACCATTTGTGCATCAGAATTAACTACTGGAATGATACTTAAATTTAATTGACAATATGTAGTATTGGTGAAAGCATGAATTATTGACATACCTTTTTAGAATCTTTTTTATTACTTTTTAATTTTTTTGGTAAACATATAATTTATTTTTATCCCCAGGGGTACAGGTCTGTGAATCGCCAGGTTTACACATTTCACAGCACTCACCATAGCACATACCCTCCCCAATGTCCATAACCATCTTGACAGTGTTTATCAAACACTTTCAAAAAGACTAATAAATAAATAAATAATATATAATAAATAAATAAAAGTGCTAAGCTTTAGCTTAGCGATCTCATTTGTACAAGTTTAGGCTAATAAGATGATCACATGTATAATGATGTTGGTGGTCAAAAAATATACTGGAAAGAACTCAAATATCAGATGGCTGAACAAATTACTATAAATTTGTGCAGTAATTTTCAGTACAGCACTTAATATTATGTATGTAACACAGATTTATTAGCATGGAAAAATGTTCATAAGGTGTTGATAAGTCAAAATATACATATTGCAGGAATCTATTTTGGGAAAAGAGAAAAGTGTGTGTGTGTTTGTGTTTAAAAAATAGTCTGAATATTTGTGTTTCTGATTTGTGGCAAATCCTGTCAGCTCTACCTTGAAATAGTCCAGAATCCCACTTTTTTCACTGTCCTCTCACGTCTCTTGGATTATGTTAGTACCTGCTGAATTGGTTATTCTTTTTTCACTCTTGCTTCTCTATAGTCCATTTTCAGTACAGAGGCCAGAATGATTTTGTTAATTCAACTGTTTCAGCACCCAGAGGTAAAAATATTCAAAGGAGAGCATTGTTTTATCTTAGCACCATTTTTTTCTCACAGATGGGGGTCATCTGTCTTCTTGTTTTCTGCAGAATTCATCAGGAAATCTTTCCCCAGCCTTTTGTAGGAGTAACCCTGCTCAGAAATGTTTTGTGCCTGGCTTTCTAGGCTTTCCAGTAGTGGAACATTATTAATTAGACACATAGAGCTTCCTTCTTGCCTAGGTTCTTTCCACAGATGGAAGGAAGCCCTTATATCTGTACCAGGACAAATGAGGTTTGTCTTCAGTGTCAAAAAGCTGGTCTTGGGATGCCTGGGTGGCTCAGTCAGTTAAACCACTGCCTTTGGCTCAAGTCATGATCCCAGGGTCCTGGGATCGAGTCCCACATTGGGCTCCTTGCTCAGCAGGGAGCCTGCTTCTGTCTCCGCCTTTGCCTGCTCCTCTGCCTGCTTGTGCATTTTCTCTCTCTCTCTCTCTCTATCTCTCTCTTTGACAAATAAATAAAACCTTTTAAAAATTTTAAAAAAGAAAAAAAGGCTGGTCTTCAGTGTCAAAGGAGACTAAATTCCTTGCCTTCTAGGGAATTCCTCATCCAAAAAAGTTACTTTCCCCCTTTGTTGTACAAAAGGAACACAGACACACATACTACTGGTACTATGTAGTCTAAATGTAATCTAAAATCGTGAAGCAGGGGCACCTGGGTGGCTCAGTCGGTTAAGCATCAGCCTTCAGCTCAGGTCTGATCTCAGGGTCCTGGTATGGAGCCCTGTGCTGAGCCCTGCTCAGCAGGGAACCTGCTTCTGCTCTCTCCCACCATGCCCCCACCCTATGCTCTCTCTCTCCTTCTCTCTGTCTCAAATAAATAAAATCTTTAAAATAAAATAATGAAGCAGTTCATGGGGAGAAAGGCAGCAAAATTACCCAGTCCCTATCTCTTTATCATTTAGCAGAAGAAAGTATGCTTAGTTATTTCAGACACAGCTGGAATGCATCATAGAAAGGACTCTAGGAAAAAGATACTGCCCCCATAACTCTCTGTAATTACAGAGATGGGAGGCAGAGAACATCCGAGAAGCTATATAACAACAAGAGCATCCTGGTTGACAAAGTGATCTTGTTAGAAAGAGGGAGCTTCCACTCCATTGGTGATATCAGCATCTTCTTTAATTGAGCTAATTCATACCTACTAAGCCAGCTTTGTGCTAAGCCACCAGAGGGATATCTATATTTGCCTCTCCTCATCTTGCATTCTAAAAGACAAATTTCCCTTTCTCACAACGAATTTAGGTTTTAAAAAAATTAAATCTGGGGCGCCTGGCTGGCTCAGTCAGAGCATGTTACTCTTGAAATTGGGTCATAGGTTCAAGCCCAACATTGGGTATAGAGATTACTGGGAAAGTAAATAAATTTAAAAAAAATTAAATCCTGATTAAATGAATTCATTCTAAATCATAAATTACTATAAATTCCCATAATCTAGAAATATTTTCAAGAAGATGTTTGTAGGTCCATAAGATTTTCTAAATGATTGGGTTTATACAGTGGGTGTAGTAGTAGTATAATAAGATCCATGAAAATAGGAATATGACCTTAATTTTAAATCCCAGAAACTTCTCTGAAGAAAATGGAGTTCCAGAAATGGAACCACCAGAGTGACGGTCCCACTTTGTGACGTCACAGAGACAAGGAAGCAGGAGAACCCAGCCTCCATCCCTCCCAGTAAAGATCAGCAATTAGGTGGCTATCCACAAACAGAAGCAGCCCTAGGAGAGCTCTGAAGTCTACTTGAAAAACTTCAGCAGGGGTGCCTGGATGGTACAGTCAGTTAAGCATACAACTCTTACTCTTGGTTTGGGCTCAGGCTGTGATCTCAGGGTGGTGAGATCAAGCCCCACCTTGGGCTGTGTGCTGAGGGTGTAATCTGCTTCAGATTCTCTCTCTCTGGCCCTCCTGCTCATGCGCTCTCTCTCTCAAATAAATCTTTTTTTTTTCTAAAAGATTTTATTTGTTTGAGAGAGAGTAAGCAAGAGAGAGAGAGAAGGAGCACGAGGAGAGCCAGAGGGAAAGGAAGAAGCCGACTCCCTGCTGAGCAGGGAGCCCAGCTTGGGGCTCCATCCCAAGATAACGGAATCATGACCTGACCCAGAGGCAGACACTTAACTGACTGAGCCACCTAGGTGCTCCTAAGATAAATAAATCTTAAAAAAGAAAAGAAACTTCAACACAGTGGAACAAATAATTTGTGAATAACCACACAAAAAGGAAGGGAAAACAGTTACATTTGCCTGTGCCATCCCATCCCTCAAATTAGCATTGCTCAACACCAAGAGGGAACTCCATCTCTAGGAAGATGTTTCAAGTATGCCTCATAGTAACCTCAAAATCAAAAGCTACAGTAGAGACCCACAAGATGAAGAGAAGGAAACTAAAGTGTGTGTGATGGGGTTTGAGAATATAAGCGAGGTTTGGTGGGTTGTGGTCCAGAGCTGATGACCAAGACAGAATTCTTGAGGCATCTTTGGTGCAACATGGTGGTTTGTTAGAGCACAGGGGCAGGACCTGCGGGCAGAAAGAGCTGCTGCTGCAGGGTTTGAGGGGTGGCTGGTTATATTCTATGGGGTTGGGAGAGGTAAGGAAAAAGGGAGGTTTTGAGAAAGAACTTTGATGTATGTTAAAGCTTTGACTCACAGGATACCAGAGGCCTTGCCATTGTCAAGTTAAGGTTGTTTATCCCTCAAGTAAGGCATTAACATAAGATAGTTGGGAACTTCCTGAAAGAAAGTTACACTCTGCCTACTTCAAGTATTTGTCACTGGGCTGCAAGTTATAAGGACATTTAATTGTATTTACTTTACCTTCTGGAAGCAAGTTATTGATAGAAATGCTTTATTCTTATAGATTGCTAAGATATTTATAAACTGAGGGAGACTCCTGTCTTGTAGGATTGTAATCTTTATAAGTTTAACTGTTTGTTTTTTCTTTCCTTAGCTTTAGGGCAGCCAAGAGTGCCTGAGGAATGTCACATATGTCCCATGGGCAGCCCCCCCCCAGATGGGGGGGTGCGAGTGTGTTATCTTCTGCTTTGTCTTCAGCTTGCCTTCTGTTCCCTTATCATACCCACTATAGAAAATCATAAATTCACCAAGGAAGACAGCAAGAAAAAAAAAAAAAGATCAAAGGAACTACAGAAAATCTAGAAAACTATAAGATAGCAACTCTAAGTCCTTACCAATCAATAATTACTTTAAATGAAGTGGATTAAATTCTTCAAACAAAGGGCAGAGAGGTGCTGAATTCATAGAAAACAAGACCCAACTATATATTCCCTGCAGCAGACTCCCTTTAGCTAAAGGAACATATAGCTTTAAAGTACTGGTATGCAGGAAGATTCTACACAAATGGAAACCCAGAAGGGAGCAGGAATAGCTATACTTGTATCAGACAAAGTAAACTTGAAGTCAAAAACAACCGAGACAAAGTCATCATGTAAGGATAAAGGGATTAATTCATCAATAACAATTTTAAATATACATGCTTCCAGCATTGGAACAATTAAGTATATTAAGCAAATACTAACAGATCTGAAGGGGTGACAATACATTAATATTAGGGGACTTCAATACTCCACTTTCAACAGCCTTTTTATCTTTATAATTTTTTGATATATGTCTTATAAGTAACATGGTTTGCTCCAATCTGAGAGCATTTGTCTTTTAGTAGAGGAATTTCATTCATTTAACTTTGTTGTGATTTTATTTGGTCTTCTTTCACCTCATGTTTCTATGCTTTCTTGCTGTTCTTTTCTGTTAAACTTTTGTTCTAGGCATTACAGTTTTCATGGAGCTTTTATATGGCAGTTTGTATTTTAGAAGGTGTCTTTCTCCTTTTTCTTTCTCTTAGCAGTATTTTGGTTACCCCCTGAGGTATTTACATTTCAAAGATGTGGTAAGATTTACTCTTCAAGGGACCTAGAAAGAAACTCTTGGGAATGTTAGTGTCTTTTGGATGGTTTTGGCAGTCCCAAGTAAAATGTAGTAGCATCACCTGTGATTGGAGGGAGTGCACTGAAAATAATTCTCTGGACTCGGGGTCAAATAGGGCCTCTCTGGGACGCCTGGGTGGCTCAGTTGGTTAGGGGGCTGCCTTCAGCTCAGGTCATGATCCCGGCGTCCTGGGATCGAGTCCCACATCAGGCTCCTTGCTCATCAGGGAGCCTGCTTCTTTCTCTGTCTCTTCCTGCCACTCTGTCTGCATGTGCTCGCTCACTCTCTCTTTGACAAATAAATAAAATCTTAAAAAAAAAAAAAAAATAGGGCCTCTCTAAGGGTTGGAAATGTAGGAGGAGGGTTATTTGGGTCACTAAGGTCATGGAAACAATAAACCCATTGCACCAGGCCAATTTTGCACAGCAGGACATGGGCTTTATCTTAATGTTTTCTATTCACTGTGAGCCTTAGCCTTAGCCATGATCACCATGATGGAAGGATGGGCACGGAGATCCAGGCAGCAAATAGGTGAGGAGAGGGAGGGCCCTGGTATGAGTATCAGTAGCTCTGGGGACTTATCCTTCCCCTTTCCTTCCTCCTTCTCACTTAGAGGCCTCAGGAACCTAGTCAGCTATTCCACTGGTGGCAGGAATGCCTCCTGAGGTGTGTTTCTCGCTTCTGCCCTGTTCAGGGAAAAACTGATGGGTCTCAGGATCTGTAGCATCTTGGAGAAAACAGGCATGTAGCCCAGATAGATCTTCAAAAAAGTTACAGATTTTAGGGTCATTAGAGATACTGTCCAGTTGACACATTTTGGCAGTTGTGACTAACAATCAAGAAAACAAATAAGAAGGGGCGCCTGGGTGGCTCAGTGGGTTAAGCCGCTGCCTTCGGCTCAGGTCATGATCCCAGGGTCCTGGGATCGAGTCCCGCATCGGGCTCTCTGCTCAGCAGGGAGCCTGCTTCCCTCTCTCTCTCTGCCTGCCTCTCTGCCTGCTTGTGATTTCTGTCAAATAAATAAAGAAAATCTTTAAAAAAAAAAAAAAAGAAAACAAATAAGAAAACCTGCAATAGCCAATTCGTTCCCTTCTTTGTGTCCTGCTACATAAAATCTGGTTTGAATTTAAGTCTAAGGTATAGTTAGTTTGTTTTTTTAATTTCTTTTCAGTGTAACAGAATTCATTGTTTATGCACCACACCCAGTGCTCCATGCAGTACATGCCCTCCATAATATCCACCACCAGGCTCACCCAACCTACTACCCCCCGCCCCTTCAAAACCCTCAGATTGTTTTTCAGAGTCCATAGTCTCATGGTTCACCTCCCTTTCCAATTTCCCTCAACACTCTTCTCCTCTCCATCTCCCCATGTCCTCCGTGTTATTTCTTATACTTCACAAATAAGTGAAACCATATGATAATTGACACTCTCTGCTTGACTTATTAAGGTATAGTAGTTTTGTTATCTCAGTTTCTACTTCTTAAGTTTTTTTCCTGTTACCTTAATCTTATGTGTTGTGTTTTGTTTTTAAAGATTTTATTTATTTGACAGAGAGTGAACACAAGCAGGGGGAGTGGGAGAGGGAGAAGCAGGCTTCCTGCTGAGCAGGGAGCCTGATCCAGGGCTTGATCCCAGGACCCTGGGATCATGACTCTAGCCAAAGGCAGATGTTTTACCCCTGAGACACCCAGGTACCCCAGTCTTACATGTTTTATAAGAAAATTTTGGATGACATCACTATGAGCCGTCTTCATAGGTGGCTGCTTCTTTTATCAGGGTGTCCCAAGAGACCTTTCCACAACTGAGGTCTGCCTCCACTCATGTGATATGTAGAGGGTCCTTAGGAAAAGTCCTGAGGCCTCTGGAGTGTGATACTAGAGTCTTGGCATGTTGGTATACATGAAATGAATGACATCTGGAAAGCATTCGTGGGGTTTTGCATTTATCAAAGAGCTGATGTACATTCTCAGGGTTCTTAGGAGACACTGGCTGGCACCAGATGTTCAGAACATTTATATTTATCTGTTAATTTTTTTAGCAACCTCACACCAGGAATTAGACTCATGATATCCCACTGGGTCAATGAATGAAGAACAGCAGTAGTAGTAAGTGAAGTAGTAATGCACAAAGACCATAAGCCTGTTTTGTTTTTCCTCTGTTGTATTCTTCCTCTGGTTGTGCCACTGGTTTCCATTTGCAAGGCTATTTCACTCTTCTGAGGAAGAACATATAGTGGAGGTATGACCCACGGGCTCCCTGGTCAAAGGTGGTCTCCTATGGCAATCTTTGCCTTGTGCCTTTAGCCTAGAGCCTCTCTGGAGACAGTGACAAAGCCTTGTGATCCAGTCAGCTCTCCTTAACTCGCCATGGCCTTGAGGCGCAGAATACCCTGACACACATTGATAGTCAATTAAGGCCTTGTAATTAGTAGTCTAATAGTCTTGTTATACCAGATGGCTTTGATCATGCTGCTCTATGGAGATAGTTAAAATTATTACAGCAGCCCTGCATTTTGGATTGGCTACCCCAGGCTATACAGAACAGAGGCAAGAGGAAGAGTGCGTGGGGCAGCCTGACAGACACCCCCCCCCCCCCCGCCGCCCCCAGCAAGCAAGCAGTGCTCATTTCTCTGATGGTGTTACCTCCTGAGTTAGGTAGTTTAGTAAGCAAGCTGCTGGGAAAGGGCATTCTCCTCAGTTAACTGCGCAGACAATCATGCATTTCTGCTGCCTGTGCCAGTTGCTTTGCCCAGGCTTTAGCTTCAGCCTTATAGAAAGTAACTCAGACACTTAGAAATGCCCTGGGGGCAGTCATCAGCCTGGTGAGCTTCCCACAGACATCTCCCCTTTCCAGAAACAATGTTATGACTGGACCAACCCTGTGGTTATAATTGCAATATGCCCTTCAGTAACAACCATCAGGAAACTTTGAAAAAATAAAGGCTTATTATTTAAAAGACCTGGAAATTACACAGCACACCTAGGCCTACACAGTGAGTACTGTCACATGTAGAGATTGCCCAAGGGTACACTGGCCTGAGGCTCTGCTTTTATTGGTCTTGAGGGTGGGGGCCTAGAGTTTCACAGGCTTACCATTCATTGGTGAATTTAAAACAGAAGAGCCAGGGGGCCGCCTGGGTGACTCAGTGGGTTAAGCTTCTGGCTTGGGTTTAGAATTATGATCTCAGGGTCCTGGGATTGAGCCCCATGATGGGTTCCCTGTTCAGTGGGGAGCCTGCTTCTCCCTCTGCCCCTCCAGCTCCCTCTGCTCTCTCTCTCTCCCTCTCTCTCTCTCGTAAATGTTCTAAAAATTTTTTAATTGAAAATAAATAAAACAGGGGTTCCTGGGTGGCTCAGTGGGTTAAAGCATCTGCCTTCGGCTCAGGTCATGATCCCAGAGTCCTGGGATCGAGCCCCGCATCGGGCTCTCTGCTCGGCAGGGAGCCTGTTTCCTCCTCTCTCTCTCTCTCTCTCTCTCTCTCTCTCTGCCTTTCTGCCTACTTGTGATCTCTGTCAAACAAATAAATAAAATCTTAAATAAATAAATAAAGGCCAGATTTAAAGTGTGGGGAAAAGATAAGTGACCCAAATGGTTAGTGAACACAATCACCCACCATCTCTAGAACAAAGGAGCCTCAGTGCAAGAAGGTGGCCCAGCTCTCTGTGGTTCGGTAGCTGGCAATATGTCTGTTTGAGATAGCTCTCTTTGAAGTGCATGCCTTGGCCACCAAAGCTTAATGCACTTGCATTACAAAAAAGAACACTGCTAAGGCTTAACAATACAGGTAGCATTTGAATTAAATTATGAGTGTGTGTGTATCTCTGGGAGTGTGGGGGCAACATGACTTTTATCCAGGATGAAGCCATCCATTTCTTTTGATGTTTTAGGAGTTGGAAATTTTAGCTTCCTTTCGCTTTCTTCTCCTACTCAGTTTTTACAATTTTAATAATCTGGCATTTTTTTTAATTCCATGTGATTTCTTTCTTTCTTTCTTTCTTTGACAGAGACACAGCAAGAGAGGGAACACAAACAGGGAGAGTGGGAGAGGGAGAAGCAGGCTTCCCGCTGAGTAGGGAGCCCCAGTGCAGGGCTTGATCCCAAGGCCCTGGGACCATGACCTGAGCCAAAGGCAGACGCTTAATGAGTGAGCCACCCAGGCACCTCCATGTTATTTCTTTAAATGACTTTACATTACATATTTTCTCTTTTAGGGATATTTCTTATACTTCATTATTATATATTTTACATTTTGGGAGAACAGCCAAGTGTGTATGTGTACTAGTGGCCCTCCTGGATTTGAATTCTGGCTCTTTGACCCTGGACATACTGTACCTTAGTTTACTCTTCTTTAACAAGGGATGGGTGTAATAGTGCAATGTCACAGAGCGTTTGGGAGGATTAAATAATTCATATAAAGTGCCTATACATAATAAATGACATTTAATAAATGTCATGCCAGTTGCCATGATTATTATTGTATTAATAACCACTATTTAAACTTAACTCTGTTATACTGATTTTATTACTCAATTTATTGCTCACTTCTTAATTGATTTCCTCTTCTCTGTCTTTCTTTGGTTGATTTTGGTTGTTGGCTAAAGAATTTCCTGAACTGGGGATTGTAAACTTTTTCTTAAAGGGCTTGATAAATATTTTAGGCTTGCTGGCCATGACAACTACTACTACTTAACTACTGAGGTCTCCATTGTTTTGAGCTCCAAAGCAGCCATAGGCAGTACATAAACCAGTGGCTCACCAGGAGGGCATAGTTTACCAACCCTTTTTTCTTTTTTGTGTAAACTTATTAAGGTATGTAGATTATACAGTTTCAAACCCTTGCATGTCTGAGAATATCTTCTGTCACTAGTGTAGATAAATGATGACTTCATGTGTATGTAACTCTGAAACGACAGCTGTTTTCCCTCAAGACTTTATAGAACTTGCTCTGTAATGTTCAGGTGTTGCAGACAATTATGATACAACCCAATTCTTCTTTTTTTATGACAACTAATTTTTTTTCCTCCTGGATGGCTGAGGATTTCTGTTTTCTTTATCCTTGGCATTTGTCATTTCACCAGGGGAACTATTTTTCTATTCTGTGTTAAAACAACAAGGCTAAAGAGAAGAACAGGATTGATGTACCATGAACTTGGCTATTTCGGATTGCAGTATTGTCTGTTTTTGTCCCCTAAGGACATTTTCCATATATACAGTATTCCAGAAGTTAACAATGAAAATTGCTTATCATTTTGAATTGCATATGGTATGATATGGTGTTTTAAGTGGCAGAATGTTCGCTATTTTGTATTCTATAGTTTGGTTCCTGTGTAATGGAAGCATACGGCTGAATAGCCACAGAAAACATTCAGGAGGGGCATCTGGGTGGCTCAGTCGGTTGAGCATCTACCTCTTGGTTTTGGCTCAGATCAAGAACTCAGGGTGTTGAGATTGAGCCCCGCAATCTTACTCTGTGCTCAGCAGGGAGTCTACTTGAGAGTCTCTCTCCCCCTCCCACTCACTCCCCTGCCACCATGCCCTCTCTCACTCTTTCAAATAAATAAGTAATTTTTTTTAAGTCAAGAAACAGTCTAATTGAATTACCCTTGCTTGAGCATATTAAATCACAAAATGATAAGGAACTAAAATTTATAATAAAGTCATTACAGTCTTTAAAATTATAATTCTAGCACAATCCACAGGGGGAAAAAACCCTTGATTTTAACTTTATTTCATAACACAGTGTCCATGTTATTTCCCGGTGACTGGCTATGAACCAGTTACACTCCAAGTGGATTTCTTAAATTTACCATTCCATATTTTGTATTTCAAGAACAACTGTTTGCCTAGTTTCAGAGCAGAATGCCATAGTTATTCTCATCATCCCGGTTAACTTCAGATGACAAGATTAATAATGGATATTTTGGTCAGTAGATAATTCTATAAGACAAAGATAAGGGAGGCTTGACAATGGGACTTCTGAGTGAGGCAGAAAGTATAATAGTTGAAGTTTTGAGCCACCGGTACTCTCATTATACCCTGCTTCACATAATGTGCCAGTTAACTGTGTATAAAAGTTAAATGTAAATTACATAACTTTATAAAAAAGTTTTTCTTGACTTTGTATGTATCTTTTGTCATTCTTTAAGTCTTTTATATTTTTCAAATATTTGCAGCCTTTTTTATTAGCTATAGTGTTAATGTGACACTTGCCATGAAACTATTAGAAAATGCTAAAAAAGCTAACATCATATTACTTCCTGTAAAATACTAAGAGAAATGAAATTAGGCTTACAAGGCAACTTACTGATGAAAAGAAAATCAATCTGCTGCTTTAAGTGTGTTTAAAATAATTCTTAGGATGTTTTAATTTTGTATAGCACTCTTCTTCTGAAGCTAAATCATCCCAAGGAAACGCACAGCTATAACATATTGTGCTATGAGAACTTTCCTTCTCTCCTCTGTATAAAAGGCAGAAAGATTTCTTTCAGTCTGCATATAACCATCATACATAGAAGAATTCAGGGAGGGGTATGTTTTGAAATCCAATCTTACAGGTTTTTTCCCCTCTTCCCCTCACCCCCAAAAAAAGCAAGACAGATAGAAAGCAAGACACTAAGCCTTCATAGAAAAGGAATGCTAGTACGTTAATCAGCAAAGAAGCAATCCTGTTGCTTCTAGAAAGGATAATGTCATTCCAGAATTAAGGAATTCCAGAATTAATCCTAAATTACATTTAGGATATTCTGCATTCGTGGGAGACATTGGCCATCTGAAGTACCCCAGGGGAGGGCTGTTGAGTGCTGAATTTGGAAGAAAGTTCTGAGAAACCCTAATAGAGATAAATAATATGTTTTTATGTATTTAGAAGACCATCGTAGAGATGAGGAAGCAGATTTATGTTTTTATCTCTGTAGAAAGTTAAGCTAGGGTAGCTTGCAGGAGCTACACAAAATTAGATTTGTATTCTGTATAAGAAGAAAAACTCAATACAGCCAGCAGTGCTTATTAGACTTCAGAAGTGTGTGACCTCTCTCTCTCAGAAATAATCAGAGGCTACGTGATTATCCTTACAAATTCAGTAGGCAAGTTTGTCATTAAATAGAGGTTGTTCATAATCTAAAGGGTTTTTTCCTAATTCAGAGTTCTCTGATACTGCATATTAATTACCTCATTTATCCTATAGCATCATTTTAAAACAAGAATAGTGCAGGTAGGAATTCTGTGGTAGGAGAATCAAGCCAACAGGAAATAAGAATCTAACCTATTCATGTTTTTGTTTATTCTGTCAGTACTACCAAAAAAAATTTTAAGGCATAATGACTCATGTTGTTGGAAGAGCCAGAATTAGAGCCCTGGTCTTGTGCCTTTTCTATTAAAAAACAGTGAAAACAGTCATGAAAGTATTGAGACACTTAGTGTTGTTGCTGTGATTATTTGACTTACTACACATAGACAAAGATGCTGCTTTTTTTCTTATTACTGAAAGGAAGCAGAAAAATCCACTGTGCTTCCAGGAACAATCTAGCGTCATTGTTATCACTACTGTTAATCATTGAATAATGTAAATACAGATTCTAGACTAGAACAGACCTAATGCATCTCCATTTCCTAGTAGCAGAGATGGTCATGGAATTCTGAGTTAAAATTGTACAGTAATGAACTTTGTATAGAATCTTGCTGTTTTAATCAGTTCCAACATATGCTATCATTTTGCAAATCATTGTACAGGAGGTAGATTATGTCGTTAACACAGTTGGGGAAAACTTCACTGTTCACTGTGTAAGTAGCCTGGGATTCAAAAGAATTCCTCTCTCAGTTCCTTTCTGTGGGAATAGTTTGTGAGTTAGCAGAAACCCTGGACACCTTAAAGCTTTCTAGAACAGCTAGATTTAAAAATTACACTGAGGGACACCTGGGTGGCTCAGTTGGTTAGCACCCAACTTTTTATTTTAGCTCAGGTCATGATCTCAGGTTTCCCGGGATCGAGCCCCACATCGGACTCCATGCTCAGTGGGGAGTCTGCTTTAGGATTCTCTCCCTCTGCCCTTCCCCCTGCTCTCTCCCTCTCTCTCAAATAAATAAATAAATCTTTGAAGAAAAAAGTGAATATATTTGTTATCCTGAAGCCTACATTTAAAGGGAGACAGGGAAGTACAAGAGAACATGATCAGCAGATGAAGACTGAATAGGCTGAGAGAACTACTCCTGTAAGGACCTTTCCTGATAGACTGGTTAAGGCCTAACTGAGAGTGCTCAAGGCCACTGCCCTGACTTGCCTTTTCATGGCCAGTGCTCTAGAAGCTCAGCCTCTGGAGTAGTGTCCATGCACATACTTCAGTGAACGCTCTGCAGAGCTCCATATAAAGCAAATCCTGTGTTTGCAAGTAAGCCAGGATCAAGAGATATAGAAAGCTCAAGAAAGTACAGGATGTGCTTTGTTTGGTAAAATGAATTTAACCTTCGTTGTAGGAAGCCATATAAACTATGATTTGCTGAAATAACTCATTCTGTCATTTAAATGATGACTGTGCCTTCACAAAATTCACAGGACAGTAAGAATGAAAGATGATGATAAAGCTAAAATTTTAAGCACTCTGCGCACCCTCTGTAATCAGTAGAGCTAGGGAATGGGAATGCTGCTTTAATTCTTGAGCTTTAATTCAACACAGTTACTGGCTCTCCCCAAGTTTTTCCCTATTGCTGTTCATTAGGTCTATATTCCTCCTGATGCCATGTTCTCTGTCACTGCTTCTTTCTCCTTCCTTTTACCTTAAATATTGGCATCCAACTGCACTCTATCCTTTCCTCCACTTTCTCCTCAACCCTCACTTCTCTGTGGGCACCCCCACTTCAGGCTCTTTGTGCCCGCAACTGCCAGCTTTCACCCCTCTTGTCGAACCTATAGACCCTTGTTTCCCACTCTCCCAGCGTTTTCATCTGAACAGGCTGTGGACCCCTTAATTCAGTGGGTGGGCTCTGAATTCCTTTTATTTCTCAAACCTTTTACATCTGTTTTAGCTCTTGGTTAATGACATGCAAGCTACCCAGTAGCCTAAGGCAGTCATGCTGTCAGCCTTTTTTACTCTCAACTCTTCACAGCTAATTAATCACTAAATTGCATAATTCCACCTCCTTATTCCAAATGTGTTTCTTCCTCTCGGATTACCACTGCCATCACCTCAGTTCACATTTTCAACCTTTACGAGAGCTTGCGTGATCTTCTCTGAAGCTGGTTCTTCTTTTCCAGCTCATCTTTCAATTCACGCTGTAGCCAGAGAAATCATTTATAATGCCTGTTTGGTGGTGCTACTCCCCCACTGAAAACTTGCAGCAGCTTCATATTTTCTGCAGTTGTTACAATGTCAGGTATCTACAAGGAATAGGCAAGTAATGTGTTTGAATGAAGTGGTCCACGTGTAAGACAATAAGGAAGAAGAGGAGAATACATACCTTCCTAAAGCAACTCATATTCAGAATCCTTAAAAACAGGTGACAAACCTGAGAATCCAATGTTGCCTGTGGGTTCCCAGTTAGTGCAGCCAATTCTAACATATGAACATGGCATATGCAATGTTTCTCTTCGGGCAGCTATGTCCTTGAAATAAACAGCTTGGAATTCAGCTATTGCAGAGACTGATGTAATCAGTGAGTCATGTTTTGTTTTTTGTTTTTCTAGGTTAAAATGTACCAGAATAGAGTGTGTGTTTGTTATTGTTCAGAACCACTGTCTTACTATTGGATGCCATGGAGCATAATGAAAAAGTGTATTGTCTTTGGAGTCATCATTGATCTAGGTTCACTTACCATTTCTGCCACATACTAGCTATGCAATGTTGAGCTAGTCACGTATGGCTTTTCAGGGTTGAGCATACAAAATCAGATAATTATCAAGCTTTAAATTATCGAGCTCAATGCTTGGCATAGTAACTCTTCAGTAAAAACACCAGACAAGTAGGAAAAATTAAAGAAGTGACAGTAAGTATACAAAAATATAATTCCCCCAGCTATATCCTTTGGAACAATTGTACTTGAGACATAAAGAAGTACAAACCCGTTGGAAGCCATTATCAAGTAAGGCAGGCAGTTGGAAGCTGACAAGCACATAATTCACCCAGGCCACTAAAAACCAGGAGCTCACCAGCCTAGCTGCTGGCTAGCTGGCTGAAAGTGGAATTTAACCCCACAAGGTATTACTACTGACAAGTTAATGAGCAAGATGGGACTATGGATTCTCTGTAACTATGGATAATGTGCTAAGCCTTTTTTAACTTTTTTTGTCTACATATAATCTTTAAATTTTTTAATAAAAGTTGTGTTAACTGAAAATTTAATTCAATAGTATTAGCATATATAGGATCTTTTATTTTGGTTTATTCTCCACAGCTATATAAATTTGAAGTACCAAAGGAAGGAAGTAAATAACTTTGTTTTCTTTACCAGAATATTTAGCATGGTAAGAAAGAAGAGACATTACATTTTATTCTAATATACAAGTATATTAATTGTATTTATAGTATACTGCTTGATCTAGGAACTCTAAGACATCTTGAAGAGCTTTTACTATTCAGTTAAGGGAAAGAAAATATATACATGCATCTTCTCAAAGCTTTGCATTTTTCACTTTGTTTTTAAACTCAGCTTTATTTTATCATTTACATATACTTTGCTCAGTGATTTGTATACCCAGCTGACATGGTTGAAGTAGGAGGCTGTATAGCTACCAGTATGCTTTTCTGCCTATAGATAGTAACCTGATGGCTGAATGACATCTGCTGAACTCCTGATTGCACTTAAAAATGGAGAGACTAGAAAGACCAAAGTAGAAATCTAGCTGGGTTTTTTTTTTTTTAAGGTATATTCATGTATTTTAGAAAGAGGGAGCATGTGTGTGAGAGAAAGAGAGGAGAGTGGGGAAAAAGAGGGAAAGGGAGAGAAGCAGACTCCCAACTGAGCCTGGAATCCGATGCAGTCCAGTCCCACAACCCAGAAATCACAATCTGAGCCAAAACCAAGAGCCGGATGCTCAACTGACTGAGCCATCCAGGTGCCCCCAAACCTAGCTGGTTTTATTTTTATTTTTTCTTTAATATTTTATTTATTTATTTGTCAGAGAGAGAGGGAGAGAGAGCGAGCACAGGCGGACAGAATGGCAGACAGAGGCAGAGGGAGAAGCAGGCTCCCTGCCAAGCAAGGAGCCCGATGTGGGACTCGATCCCAGGATGCTGGGATCATGACCTGAGCCGAAGGCAGCCGCTTAACCAACTGAGCCACCCAGGCGTCCCACCTAGCTGGTTTTAAAAAGGCAAGACAAAGACTTGGAATTTTAGCCTCTTTGCAGCAGTATGTCTCACTCCAAGCAGACTTTCATGCCCAGATAAATAAAGCTATATTTAAGTAACAGAGCAACATTAATACAGAGTTAAGAGGATGGTTTCTAATAAAGCAGAGCAGAAGTATTTAGGAGATTAGTGTTGAAACTCAAGAAACAAGTGCTGTCTTTATTGGCCATAGTCAAGTTTCTCTTTTGGTTTTAAGGAGTATCACTACATATTAATCTAGACAAATAGAGTGGCGTTCTGTGACTTGATAATACTTTGTGTCTAACCATCTGTTTTTCTTAAAGAGATGATTTTTTATTTTTAGTCAATGCCTTCTAAATACTTTCTGTCTCCCCCTCTCCTTCTTCTCCTTCCCTCCTGTCCTTTCCTTCCTTTCTACTTGCAGCTCCTCAGAGAAATTTTGAAATCGCCTTCAAGATGTTTGACTTGAATGGAGATGGAGAAGTGGACATGGAGGAATTTGAACAGGCAAGTTGTCCTGGAAAGTTTCTTTAAGTACAATAATATTTAATACATTTTCATGTGCCTTGAAGTTATTTTGGTCTTGGTCAGCATACTCGGATGCTATACAATTTTTGAAGTACCAAATATGTCATTTTAAAAAAAATCATCCTCACTTTTAACAAGCGGGTTTTGTTTGTTAGTTTTTACTCTAAATATAAGGAATTACTTGAGCACATGATTAAGGTCAAAGTTCTTCTGATTCTCTAACATGGATTAGACTATGATGCTGAGAGGAAAAATTATGGCTGTTCAGTCATGTGTTTAGTCAATGTTTATTAAATAGCTGCTTTGTGCCATAAGTTCAGAATATAAGGATGTTTTGAAAGAATTTCTGTAAGAGAAGGAAACATGATACCATGCCTTTGACTGCAGGAGGTCCATGCCAGAGATGTGTACAGTTTCTGATGAATCCTAGAAAGAGCTTACATTTCCATAAAACTTCTATCATTGGTGGGCCATGATACCTCTGTAGATGCAATGATTATGATTATCAGACTGGCTTCAAAACAAAATATGTATAGATATATGGGAGAAAGCATTTTGTATTTAAAATAAGGAATGTAACAAAAAGGAAATTGGAGAAGTACAGTACATCTTTAAGTAAGAAATCCACAGAGACAAATATTTTTGAATACCTGGAGACATTTATTCAAATCTGCACCCTGTTTCCATCGAATACCTTCACTTTCCCGTAATCCTGCACTTTACTGATATTGACAGGTCATGTCAAATGATTACACGTAGGGGCGCCTGGGTGGCTCAGTGGGTTAAGCCGCTGCCTTCGGCTCAGGTCATGGTCTCAGAGTCCTAGGATCGAGTCCCACATCGGGCTCTCTGCTCAGCAGGGAGCCTGCTTCCCTCTCTCTCTCTCTGCCAGCCTCTCTACCTACCTGTGATCTCTCTCTGTCAAATAAATAAATAAAATCCTTAAAAAAAAAATGATTACACGTAGAACTTATTTTGGTATTTTTAAAATTTTATTTTATCTAGGGGAGTATGGGGGATATTTTATATTCATTTTGACTTTGGAAACACTGAATTTCCTCCTACTGCCCCATTTTTCTTTTTTATCAAGTTTTTATTATTTATTTATTTATTTATTTTTAAAGATTTTATTTATTTATTTGACAGCGAGAGAGATCACAAGTAGGCAGAGAGACAGGCAGAGAGAGAGGAGGAAGCAGGCTCCCCGCCGAGCAGAGAGCCCGATGTGGGGCTCGATCCAGGACCCTGGGATCATGACCTGAGCCGAAGGCAGAGGCTTTAACCTGCTAACCCACCCAGGCACCCCCTCAAGTTTTTATTTTAATTCCAGTTAATGTACAATGTGGTATTAGTTTCAGGTGTACGGTATAGTGATTGAACACTTCTATATTTCACCCTGTGTTCATCACAAGTGCATTTTTTTTTTAAGATTTTATTTATTTATTTTTCAGAGAGAGCGAGAACTAGCACAGGCAGACAGAGTGGCAGGCAGAGTCAGAGGAAGAAGCAGGCTCCCTGCGAAGCAAGGAGCCCAGTGTGGGACTCGATCCCAGGATGCTGGGATCATGACCTGAGCCAAAGGCAGCTGCTCAACCAACTGAGCCACCCAGGCGTCCCACAAGTGCATCTTTAATCCCCATCACATATTCAACTCATCCCTGGATTTTATTTTATTTTATATAAAACTACTTAATATTATTTTTATTGAGGTATTATTGACATAACTTTGTATTAGTTTTAGGTGTACAACATAATGATGTGATCTGTGAATATGTTGCAAAGTGATTACCACAATAAGTTTAGTTAACATCCATCACCACACAGTTACAAATTTTTTCCTTTTGATGAAAATTTTTAAGATCTACTCTCAACTTTCAAATTTACAGTACAATACAGTGAACTATAATCACCATACTGTACATTACATCCCCAGGACTTATCTATCTTATAACTAGAAGTTTATACCTTTAGATGACCCTCATCCATGGGGACCCCCCCCCCACATCTGTCAACCAACAATCTTCTTTGTATGCATGAGTTCGGCCTTTTTTTTTTTTTTAAAGATTTCATATATAAATGAAATCATACAGTATTTGTCCTTTTCTTTCTGACTTATTTCATGTAGCATAATGCCCTTAAAGTCCATCCATGCTATCACAAATGGCAGAATTGTCTTTTTTGTGGCTGAATAATATTCTATCATATATTTACACATACATCCGTACATATATTTTCATCCATCCATCCATTGGTGGATACTGATGTTCCCATATCTTGGCTATTGTAAATAATATTGCAATGAACATGGATGGGTGCAGGTATCTCTTTACAGTAGTGATTTTGTTACCTTCTTATAAATACCCAGAAATGAAATTGCTGGATCATATGGTAGTTCTATTTTTAATTTTCAGGGGAACCTCCATACTGTTTTCCATAGTGGCCACATCAATTTACATTCCCAGCAATAGTGCACAAGTGTTCCCTTTTCTCCACATCCTATCCAACATTTGTTATTTTTTGTCCTTTTGATAATAAACATTCTACCAGGTATGAGGTGTTATTTTGTTGTAATTTTGATTTTCATTTTCCTGATGTTGAGTGACATTGAGCACTTTTCACATACCTGTTGATCATCTCTATGTCTTCTTTGGAAAAATGTCTATTCAGATGTTAGAGAAGGGAGTGCTATTTCATCTAATGTGATCCCTTGATAATTGGGCACCTTAAACTGATACAATGTCTAATATTGACCACAAAGAATCTTGATGTAAAAAGCCTTTTAGACCAAAAACAAAAAAATAATTATAAGGTAGCTAATGAACAAATGGCTCTCTTTAGAAGTTTCCTGCTTCATCTTTATACATTTTACATTCTTGGGAAATATAAGAATTTATTAAGTTGACGGTGCTCTAGGCTTCCAAACATTCAAACTTTGCACTTACTTCCCAGTTAAACAGGTGTTTTCTTGACAGTGTATTCATCAAGCTTATAAAAAAAAGTTAAACAGAAGCAGGAAGAAGACCTCACATATTTCAAAGTTAATGTTGCATGAAGCAAACTAATAGCTAATTCCTTGATTCATCTTTTTCTAAAATCACTTTGATCATGCATAAACACATTACTAAAAGGCATTAATCTACTGTTAATACTCTGTGTGAGTTTTCTCTGACCTTTCTATCACACAGATCCTTTCTCTAACCCATTTCATAGTAGATCGTAGCGAAAGATAATTTTAAAAAAAACAACCCTCATAATGGGGCGCCTGGGTGGCTCAGTGGGTTAAGCCGCTGCCTTCGGCTCAGGTCATGATCTCAGAGTCCTGGGATCGAGTCCCACATCGGGCTCCCTGCTCAGCAGAGAGCCTGCTTCCCTCTCTCTCTCTCTGCCTGCCTCTCCATCTACTTGTGATTTCTCTCTGTCAAATAAATAAATAAAATCTTTAAAAAAAAAAAAAAAAAAAAAAAAACAACCCTCATAACTGTTTGGGCTCCTTTCACCCAATGCCATGACAGAAATGATTTTTTAGTACGAAAGTATGAGAAATAATAACTCATTTTTGAGATAGAAGAATGAAATTTTCTTTCAGAAATCACGTTTTATATTTCTTTTGATTCTCTCCACAGCATAAAGCATGTAGTAAGCATTCACATGACTAGTTGAATTGATGTTTTGATTGATTCATATGTTATACCCTTAACAAATTATCTACATAAAATATTTTAAGAAAATATTGGGGTTCCTGGGTGACTCATTGGTTAAGCGTCTGCCTTTGGCTCAGGTCATGATCCCAGGTCTCAGAATTGAGCCCTTTGTCAGGCTCCCTGCTTCTCTATCACCCTCTGCTTCCTCCCCACTTGTGCTCATGCATGCTGTCTTTCTCTCAAATAATAAATAAAATCTTAAAAAAAAAAAAAAAAAGGGCACCTGTGTGGCTCAGTTTTTAAGCATCTGCCTTCAGCTCAGATCATGATCCCACTGTCCTGGGATCAAGCCCCACACCGGGCTCCCTGCTCAGGGGAAAGCCTGCTTCTCCCTCTCCAACTCCCCGCTGCTTGTGTACCCTCTCTTGTTCTCTCTCTCTGTGTCAAATAAATAAATAAAATCTTTTAAAAAAAAAGATTTTTCTCAAAGTTTTTAAAGAATGCTTATTATAAATAGTAGTTCCTATATAATGCAGAAGTATTGAGACTGTGTGATTATTAATCACGAATGAAGACCATACTGCATGAGTTAGTTAATTTTCCCTAAACTCTTTTTCCCAGTCACTTACCCACACACATTCCCAGCACCACACACTTGAAGCTTAACACACGGTTTCCACCACAGGAAGGATATAAGCTGCAATATTTACAGCCACAGGCGAAATATAAATCATGGTAGGTTCTCAGTACTGGTTCACTATTAGTGAAAATTCTTCAGTACTCACAGTTAAGCAGATAAAATGAATTGTGTATTGTGTTCAAAACAACAACAAAAAAAATGTTCTGGTTATCCTATATTCAATTTAATTATTAAAGTCCTTTTTTTTTTTTTAAGGATTTTTATTTATTTATTTATTTGTCAGAGAGAGAGAGAGGGAGAGAGACATACACAAATGGGAAGTGGCAGGCAGAGGGAGAAGCAGGCTCCCCGCTGAGCGAGGAGCCCAGTGTGGGACTCAATCCCAGGACCCTGGGATCATGACCTGAGCGGAAGGTAGAGGCTTAACCAACTGTGCCACCCAGGTGTCCCCTGTATTCAGTTTAAAGTCTAAAAATCCTCAACCTAAAGAATTAAAAAAATCCATTGAATATCTGTCTTCAAATCTCTGTGTACATAAGAAACAAATTCAGCTTATGTTATTACCACAATAAAATGTGGACCCCGAAGAAATCATGTCAAAACCAAGTATGATACTAACCTAGAGTTACAAGGAGATTTAAAGATAATATACTCTGTGAGACAAGTAAGGCCCATAGAGTTTCACTGACCTGCATAAATTCTGTTGTCATAAATTCTTTCTCAGAACAATAGTCAGACCTCATGTCTCCTGACCCCTTGTCTCATGTCTTTCCATTATACTACTCCACTGTTTGTACAGCCATAGACTTAAATCTTCTTTATGGTCACAGGTAAAAAAATGAAATACATAAGACATTTAACTAAGGTAAATCTGTTGTTATAGCTCTTAAATTCCTAAGTGTTATGCTTTTCTAATTTGGCAATTTAAAAATCATTACCTATAGGGGCGCCTGGGTGGCTCAGTGGGTTAAAGCCTCTGCCTTCGACTTGGGTCATGATTCCAGGGTCCTTGGATCGAGCCCCGCATCGGGCTCTCTGCTCAGCGGGGGTGCCTGCTTCCACCTCTCTCTCTGCCTGCCTCTCTGCCTACTTGTGACCTCTCTCTGTCAAATAAATAAATAAAATCTTTAAAAAAAAATCATTACCTACAAAGCTTTCTGTATTATTTATATAACAAACCTTCATTATTTATCTTTACATATCCCAATTTTAATTATTCTGAATAGTTGCTTTTTTAGCTTCTAAAGAGGTAGAAACGATTACAGGAACTAGTAAAAAAGAAAATGCTACAGGGGCGCCTGGGTGGCTCAGTGGGTTAAGCCGCTGCCTTCGGCTCAGGTCATGATCTCAGGGTCCTGGGATCGAGTCCCGCATCGGGCTCTCTGCTCGGCAGGGAGCCTGCTTCCCTCTCTCTCTCTCTCTCTGCCTGCCTCTCCATCTACTTGTGATTTCTCTCTGTCAAATAAATAAATAAAATCTTAAAAAAAAAAAAAAGAAAAAAAAAGAAAATGCTACAATAGTCATAGACTTGCTTCAAAAGCTCATTTGTATAGTTAGGCCATAGTTGCTAGTTCCAAAACTTATCCTTTCTCAAAAAGTTCATTTAAAAGTTCTCAGAAGGGGCCCCTAGGTGGCTCAGTGGGTTAAGCCTCTGCCTTCAACTCAGGTCATGATCTCAGGGTCCTGGGATTGAGCCCCACATCAGGCTCTCTGCTCAGCAGGGAGCCTGCTTCCTCCTCTCTCTCTGCCTGCCTCTCTGCCTACTTGTGATCTTTCTCTCTCTCTTTCACTGTCAAATAAATAAATAGTTCTCAAAGGCAGTGCCTGGGTGGCTTAGTCGGTTGAGTCTGATTCTTTATTTTGATTCAAATCATGATCTCATTGGTCCTGAGGTCAAGCCCAGTTTGGGGCTCCCCACTCATGGGGGAGTCTGCTTGAGATTCTCTCTCCTTCTGCTTCTCCCCTGACTTGTACTCATGCTCTTTCTCCCTCTCTCTCTCAAATAAATAAATTTTTTGTAAACTTTTTTTTAAAGATTTTTAAGATTTATTTTTGAGAAAGAGAGAGAATGAGCACTAGTGGCAGAGGAAGAAAGAGAAACAGGTTCCCCATTGAGCAGGGGGCCTGATGCAGGAATCAGTCCCAGGACGCCGGGATCATGACCTGAGCCAAAGGCAGACACTCAACCTCAACTGACTGAGTCACCCAGGCACCCTTCAAATAAATAAATCTTTTTTAAAAAAATAATAAAAATAAAACTTCTCAAGGACTAAATTAATTTCCCAACTTTTCTTGGGGAATTACTTCATACCAACTTTGTATTTAATTTATTATTCTAGGGGCACCTGGATGTCTCAGTCCATTGAGCATCTGCCTTGGGCTCAGTTCATGATCCCAGAATCCCTGGATCAAGCCCTGTGTCAGGCTCCTGGCTCAGCAGGAGTCTGCTTCTCCCTTTGCCCCTCCTCCCTCTCATGCTCTTTCTCTCTCTCTCTCAAATAAATAAATAAAATCTGTTTTAAAAATTTGTCATTCTAATAAATGTGTTATTTCTCTTAGATGTCAGTATTTGCCTATAGCTATGCTACCTCTTGTCATAACTAGATAGTCAGTAGTTAGAAGTATGAAAAGCATGAAGTCTCCTGAGACTCCTCAGAATGTATTACTGAGAGGTTGATGATTATTTTATTGTTTTGTGAGAGGTTTTGAGCCTCAAACACAAATGCGTGCTCTTTTCTGAAGAGAGATTTTTAAGAGCATCTCAGTTACAACGGTGTCAGGTGTCTCTGTTAAAATCCTGGTTCTGCTACTTGCTAGCTACTTGACCTTGAACAAGTTATTAAACACTCTGCCTCAAATTCCTCATCTGTAAAATGAGGACCATCATAAGACTTAATAGGATTGTGCGCATTAAAAGAGAATCGTAGCACCGTGTAGGCAAATAAATAATCAGTAGTCAGTTATTGTTGTTACTTTTTTATACTTTTGTACTTGGTAATGTTTTTTCTGAATGGGGCTTTGCTTTTCCTTCAGGTTCAGAGCATTATCCGCTCCCAAACCAGTATGGGTATGCGTCATAGAGATCGTCCTACTACTGGTAACACCCTCAAGTCTGGCTTGTGTTCAGCCCTCACGACCTACTTCTTTGGAGCTGATCTCAAGGGGAAGCTGACAATCAAAAACTTCCTTGAATTTCAGCGTAAACTTCAGCACGATGTTCTGAAACTAGAGGTAGGTATTCCTTGGACTTCAGGGGAACAGGGCATCATGGAAGCACATAGAGCCCCTGAATGGGGAGGGCATGCACTATAGACATTCTTTCAATCTATCTCCAGCTGTGAGAACTGATTGGTTTGAACCTGACAGCAGATAGGAAATACTGTATTCTGTGAAGATGTTTGGAGGTAGGTGGTTCTGGGACTGAAAACCAAAAAGGCCTAAATTGAAAATCTTAGTTGTCTTTGGATACTCAGTTTGAGGAAAAAGAAATTCAGGGGTAAGAGCAGTTCTCAACTTGAGCATGTATCCCCAGTTTTATGTTTATTTCATAGAAGGCACCGGGAGATAGAGTTGAGGGGGGATAATTAGATCTTTCCTTGAAAGCTTACAAAGCTAAAAACAACTGGAAACACAAAAATGGCAGAATAAAAATATCCGTGCTCAGAGTTGCAGAAATGTCATACTGTGTTTGGAGATTAACTTTTCCACCTACAGTTTAAACCATCATGCTGTTGACTTCCTAGACACAACTCTGTGAGAGCATTGCCTTTCCCTATGTGTATATTTAGTGAACTACGTGTATTTTGGGTTAATTGGCTACTAAGTCTATTATATTCAAAACATTCACTAAATGCCTCCTCAGGCACTTTTTTTCCTGGAAAAAATGAAATCTGATCTTCAGAGTTTTAAAAATTCCCATACCTTGGTGTTTCTCAACTTCTTTTTTTAAAACATTTTTAATATTATTTGAAACTTGAAAACATTAAAGTACTGGAGAAAAGCACTGCTTTGTTTTTTAAACTATGTATATTCTTTATCTGCTTTTCCATTTTTCTCCATGATTCTGATAAGGTACTCCCACCTCTTCCACCCACTTAACTCCATTGAGACAGTTTGAAAAATCACAACTGAATTCTCATTATTGGTAAGAACACCACTGAATGTTCCTACTCTAGGAAAGAAGTATGAATAATACTAAAAATCAAATCAAACTTTGAAATGTGCTTTTGTACTTGTTTTCTGAAAATGGTATAATTGATACCCAAAGAACTTACCTCAAAAAAAAAAAAATTTTATCAGACTTCTTGAGAGCAGTTCTTTGGCCCCTATAATAAATGGTTAGTGCTATGTATGTGTGTGTATGTATATGCATATGAGTGTGTGTACACACACACACACATACATTTACACATAGTCTAGCCTGACACTCATTCATGGACACACAGGTGGGACTCTTAAGAGACACAGCAGGGGACTTTTTTGTCTTTCACTTTGAGATGCTATAGAGTTGGAAGCCCCCTAAGATTGTCAATGAGGTAGTTTGTCAATGAGGTAGAATATTATAAAGCATATTAGGGGTTTCATACATGTGGACCAGTACAGAGCCTACACTCAAGTGCAGGGAAAAAAAGATCTGAAAGACAGTTGTGTGTAAGATAACTTACTACAGAAAGCTCTCTTGTATTTTGACATTGGCTTTGGTCCAAGACTACCAATAACTATTCCTTGCCATTCAGCAATTCCTCATGAAAGGCATCAGTAGACTCTTGTGAAAGAGCCCAGCCTAACATGTAATAAATATTCTATAATTGTCTGTTAGTCCTGAATCCATTCTTTCCATGTGATGGTACAAGTCCAATGAATAAATGCCTCTTCATCACTAACCCCCATATATTATAGTTTCATGAATTGGTGCTTTGTCTTTGCAGTCAGATTTGTAATTCTCTGAGGAGGTGTGACTAAAAGAAAAAAACATACCTTTGGTGCTCTCATAATGAGACCGGAGTTAAAATTTTGTTTCCACCACTTACTATGTGACATTTGTTGAGTTATTTACTCTCTTAGAGCCTAGCTCCACATTTGTAAAACAGGGCAGTGGTTAAGTGAGATCATGTTTTTTATGCACTGGATTCTTTTCCTTCAGAATTTTTATTTTGAAGCCCTTACCCCCAGTACTGCAGTATCTGACGGTATTTGGAAATAAAGTCCTAAAAGAGGTGATTGAGTTAAAATGAGTCCATTAGAGTGGGCCGTAACCCAGTTCTACCGGTGTCTTTGTAAGAAAAGGAAATTTAGGGACACAGAGACCAGTGGTGCCATGCACAAAGGGACAGCCATGTGAAGAGACAGCAAGAAGGTAGCCAACTGCACGGCAAGGAGAGAAGCCACAGAGGAAACCTGCTCTGCCTATCCCTTGATCTTAGACCTGCAGCCTCCAGAACTATGAAAAAATAAATTTCTGTTGTTTGTCACCAAGCTCTAGATATTTTGTTATGGCAGCCATAGAAGACTAATACAGTGATATGCCTGATGCCACATGACTTTAATAGTATTCTTTTTATCTTCTCTGTATATCCTCTGTCACTTAGTATGGCAGTTGGCATATATGATGCACATAAATGGGTCATCTCAAATGACTGAAAGGCCCTTTCTTGAAATACTTTTATCAATAAAACTTCTGTTAAATTGGAAGCAAATTTTTGTTTTTATGAAACACTTTTGATAACACTTTTCAAAGCTTGGTTAGTGTCTCCCTTCACTGAATATGAAACATAATCTCATAATCATAGCCAAGAGGAAAATGGAAATGATTAATAATATCTTAACTTTCATATGGGTTTTTATAATTCCATCATTCTATTTACCTCTTACTAATTTTTTTAAAGATTTTATTTATTTGTTTATTATTTATTTGACAGAGACAGCGAGAGAGGGAACACAAGCAGGGGGAATGGGAGAGGGAGGAGCAGGTTCCCGCCGAGCAGGGAGCCTAACGTGGGCTTGATCCCAGGACCCTGGGATCATAACCCGAGCCGAAGGCAGCTGCTTAACAATTGAGTCATCCAGGCAACCCGTTTACCTCTTACTAGTTTTATTTCATAACTTACTTACTTTAAAATTTCAGATCCAGGAAAGTTACTATTCCATTTCGTTTTTTTGTTTTTGTTTTTGTTTTTGTTTTTTTTTAAGATTTATTTATTTATTTTAGGGGTTGCAGCAGTAGAGGGAGAGAGAGAGAGAGTCTGAAGGAGACTCCATGCTGAGCACAGAGCCTAACACAGGGCCCAATGCCACGACCTGAGCCCAAACTCAAGAGTTGGGTGCTCAGTGGACTAGGCCACCCATTTAGTTATTTCTATCTTTTTCTCACTATAGTAACTTTGAGAGTGAAGAGAATACTACTTATCTGTCAAATTTAATTTCCAGCAGGGTCAGGGAAGAGGGGAAAAGACGGTCCATAAACATTTTTGAGGGCCTACTATGAGCCAGGCACCTTACAAATATTACATGCCTTTATTTTAAATCTTGCCAACCTGTTATGTTTAGTGGTGTTATACCTGTGTTTCAGATGTGGAAACTGAAACTCAGAAAGATGAAAGTTGTAGAGCTATCAAAGGATAAGAGTGAGAATTCAAACTCAGTCTTTCAGAACTATCATTTGTTCTTTATCTGATTATTATTAGTTTTAGTCTAATACGAGATTTTTTTGCCTGACTCATTTGGAACTGTAAAGAAAAAGGAAATGCTCTGAATTTTAGGAACATAAAAAGACCAAATTTCTTGAATATCTGTGGTCTACTTGCTTTAGCACCATCTTTTCCTAGTTCTTTTGCCCCTCAAATTGAGTCTTACGACTGAAAAGAAATGCACTGTTCTTTTGTGTTTATATTACCTAAGCTAGTTGTTTAATATCTTTTTATTATAATCATTAACTTGTTAGGTTTTTATAAATGTTTAAATGCTTTTAATTTTGGTCATTTTATTATATCCTTATTTCTGTATCTGGAAACTCAAAAAAACATGGGTTTGAAGGAATAACTTGAAGGTACACAGTTGGTTTTTTAAAAAAATACCTTGAAGTTATTAAAAATTCCATCTAAGGCTACAGAGAACTATTGAGTTGAGTTCCTTAGAGACAGGTGCCAAGTCTAATTCCAATTAATATATTCATTGATTTCTTGAAGACTACAGTTAAGTAGGATGTCAGTCAAAAATGAAAGGTAATAGAAAACTCTTTGAAAGAGTATAATTAATTTTAATTTGGGGGGAGGGGAAAAAGGAGCTGTCATGTCATCAAAGAAAAGTAAAAGCTAATTTATACAAGAAGGAAGAAGCCAACTCCAGAATATACAAGAAAACTGGAATAGCATCATCTAATAAAATTCTAGGCTGTAGCATGATCTTTTTTTTATAGGTTTTGGGGCTCACGTGCTTATTGCATAACCAATCAGATTATTACATTTTAGGAAGGCATGAGTATCAATTATTTGAAGGCAAACTGGATATAGTTCAAAGGATAACAGTGAGGGGTGCCTAGGTGGCTCAGTTGGTTAAGTGTTGGACTCTTGGTTTCAGCTCAGGTCGTGATCTCATGGGTCCTGAGATGGAGTCTTGCATCCAGCTTCCACTCCAAGCTCAGCCAGGAGTCCACTTGAGTCTCTCTGCGTCTGCCCCTCCCCCACTCACATGGGCGCGTACAGGTGCTCTTGGTGCATGTGCTATCTCTCTCTAAAATATATATATATTTTTTAAAGATTTTATCACAGAGAGAAAGAGCACAAGCAGGGGAGTGGCAGAGGGAGAGAAAGAAGCGGGCTCCCCACTGAGCTGGGAGCCTGATGGGGGACTTGACAGGACACTGGGATCATGACCTGAGCCGAAGGTGGCTGCTTAACCCATTGAGCCACTCTGGCGTCCCAAAAAAATAAATATTTTTTTCAAAAAGTTAAAAAGAATAACAGTGTCTGTCTTATATGCCCAGTCTTCAAGAAAAAAAAATTGAAGTTAACAGATCTGTTCAGTCAGGAAGATAAAAGGGAGGCATAAAAAACAGTGCTAATTATTTTCATTTGTCAATAAAAGTAGAGCAAAAAAAGAAAAGAGAAGGTTAAGTTAAATATTAAATTTTTAAAAAATTATATGACTATAGTATATAGTTATATAACAGTATAATTTATAGTTCTATAAGTATATATACCTTATATAATTCATATTTATATAGCTATAACTGCATGATTGAAAATGCCTAAGGAAATTCCAGATCACCTACTTTATATCATCAAGCTGACATCTTTGCACTCAACTCTCTAAAGTGTTAAAGCAGAATTAAATCTGTCTTGCTCCAATGCGGAGGACCATATTAAGAGACAAACCTCAGCTCTTTTCCTGGCCAAAAGATTTGAAGTAGGAGACCAGAAGGCAAGAAGGCTTTCAATCAAACACTTTCTGGAACTAGAACACCCTTGACAGAGCAGATTTCTTTTTATCCTAATACCAGTTTTGCTTCTTGTTCTTTCTTCTGAGAAACTCTTATGTAAACTCAAAGATTGATTTAATTAAGTCTAAGAAACTAAATGAGATATGTTCAGTGGTGTTTCTTTTAATTTTATTCTTCAGCTTTTGCCAATACAAAGAAGAATGTGAATAATAATAAATCTATAGTTTCTTATTTCATCCTTAGATGTTTTCAGCTTGAATTTCCAAAAATCATTAAATGGGTTATTAAACAGTACTTGTCTCTTTTAGGTATTTATAACTTAAGGAGCCAATAATACGTTTAAAGGTGAAAAATAAAAACTATTAAGGTAACAATCCCCACTATAGAAAAACTGTAACTTTGCTATTTGGTTGTAAAGATGAAATTATTTTACTAGTTCATGTTTTCTAAAAAAATTTAAAGTACTTAGCCAACATGAACTACTTCACCTTCTAAAATTCTGAGGAGAAAAAGCCATAGCAAGCATTATTTTCCCAGATACTTAAAAAAAGAGAGATCTATTACTTTAGCCATATAAAATGTTTTTATTTCTTCTTTCAAGTTATTTTTTTTATCCCTTTTCTTATTTCTTAAATCCAGGCATCTGTTTCTTTAATAAAAATACTAAGTTGGGGTGCCTGGGTGACTCAGTTAAGTGTCTGACTTGATTTCCTCTAAGTTCATGATCTCAGGGTCCTGGGATGGAGCCCTGCATCAGCCACGCTCAGCAGTAAGTCTGCTTGTCCCTCCCCTTCTGCCCCTCTCCTTATGCAAGAACGTGCATGTTCTCTCTCTCTCTCTCTCTCTCAAATAAATAAATAAAATCTTCAAAAAATTAAATTAGTACCATGATCCATCCAACCTACTAGTCTTTCTTTGCCTGGGACACCAAGGCATGTTTTAGGAAATGATCATTACTTTAAAAAAATAGAAATATATAAAAAATAACAGAATAAAAATTTAATTGCCTTCAACAATTATTTATAAGTCACCCATGACTGATGTCAGCACTTTTTAAAACTAATTATATTTTCTCTCTGTACCATACACATCATAAAGTAGGTCCAGTATTTTGCTCCGATGAGAACAAGGTAGCTCTCAGGATGAATTAATTTAACAAGAAGATATGCAAAACCCAAAACCAAGCTCTGATTTAATTTCCTGCAATTCCCTTAACATCCTGTAACTCAAGTTTGCTATCATTTGTGGCTTATAGGTTCTTCAGCTTTGAAATTAGACTAAAAATACTAGGTATGGTAAAATGTTCATGGTGATATAAAGCTCCCTTGATGTTGTAAATTTAACCTTGATAATTATTCTGTAAAAAGCATTCAAAATAGTGCTTTTTTTGTTTCATATCTTTTGGAGAAGGGAGGAAAATGTTTTAAGAGTGATACTTTGTTGCTTCCAATATATAATTCTAGACATGATGTTTAGATACTCTTTTTTTTTTTTTTAAGATTTTTTAATTTATTCATGAGAGACAGAGAAAGAGTCAGAGGCAGAAGGAGAAGCAGGGTCTGCACTGAGCAGAGCCCGATGCAGGACTTGATTCCGGAATCCCGGGATCATGACCTGAGTGGAAGGCATACACCTAACCAACTGAACCACCCAGGCACCCCTAGACATGACTTTTAAAAGGCATTGATTGGCACTTCTGAATCTGAACTTTTGGATTGGTAATCGAAGTGCAGAAAACTGTTAGAGATTGATATTTTTCTTTGATTTGCAGCTAGCTTTAGGATTCCAAAGTCAGTATGTTAGTGATACCTTTGCAGTGCTGGGAAATCTCCAGGATTTTTCTGTCATCAATATATATATGTATTTAAGATTTTATTTATTTATTTGACAGAGAGAGAGAGAGGTCACAAGTAGGCAGAGAGGCAAGTGGCAGGTGTGGGGGAACAGGCTCCCTGTTGAGCAGAGATCCGATGCGGGCTCAATCCCAGGACCCTGAGACCATGACCTGCCCACTGAGCCACTCAGGCGCCCCTATCATCAACATCTTTAACTTTATATTCTAAGTTAATTTTAAACTGGTTGCAAGACAAAGAGAGTTCAAATAAATCATGAAGATTTGTTCTTTCTCTGGAAATTGTTCCTCAATATGTCATTCATACAGTCTTATCAGCCATCTTTTAGTAGAACACAAATGCTTCTCAGTTTATGAATGAGCTGTGTACCAAGGTATCAAAAGTTCATAGGTCGGGCGCCTGGGTGGCTCAGTGGGTTAGGCCGCTGCCTTCGGCTCAGGTCATGATCTCAGGGTCCTGGGATCGAGTCCCGCATCGGGCTCTCTGCTCAGCAGGGAGCCTGCTTCCCTCTCTCTCTCTCTGCCTGCCTCTCTGACTACTTGTGATTTCTCTCTGTCAAATAAATAAATAAAATTAAAAAAAAAAAAAAGTTCATAGGTCAGTTATTTGGAATTGAGAATGCAGTGATACTCCCCCACCCCGTTTTGTACACAACAGAATTCTTAAAATAGTGTTGAATGCAATAATAGTGAAATGAGAAGTAGTGTGAAAGAAGATAATAGTGTGAATTGATAGTCACTGTTTAATCTGTATGTATCCTTCTAGCCACAGCACTCTTGGATATAGACCTCTAGCAATATGACGTACTTTAACCAAGGTTTGAGTACATACTACGTAAAGTGAAAATACTAGCGTACATTTCTTGAGAGGTTACCATTGAGCCAGACACTATTCTAAGTGCTTTATGTACACTATTTCATTTAATTTTCACAAGGTATGAGGTTGGTATTATAATTATCAATACTAAACAAACAAGGAACCTGAGGCACAAAGAGATTAAGTAACTTGCCCAAAGAGGAGCTGAGATTTTATTCCAGGCAGTCTGCTTTCAGAGTCTGCTCTTAAAACTTACATGAGCTTTCTAGGAGTTTTACTAAATGAGATGAACAAAACATTGTTCTCCCGAGAAGCTTACAAAGGTGAGACGAATGAACCACAGATTCTTGCAGTGTTATAAGTACAGGACCAGACGTATTTTTATGGTGCAGTGGGAGTATAAAAGGGGACATGTAGATCAGTCTGTGAAGAGCACAATATTTGAGTTCGCTCTAGTCAAAATTCATTCTCTAGGAAGAATAGGTTGGTTAATTTTTATTCATCCTTTGTTCTGGTTGTAGGGTAGATGAGAAGAGGCAGAGGAGCCCTGAGTCACACTGGGACTGGAGCCAGGAGAGGGTGAGAGAGAAAATGACCTTTCTTCTCAGGTCCGTCCCAAACCAGGCTGAAATTAATGTGTCTCCAGGGTGTTCTCATTTTGGGAAAGGGGCCTTGTGCCCTCAAGTCCAGGTCTCTAGAGATCATCCAGAAACAGAAAGCAGGATAAGAAAAGATGCTTTCTCCAGATTTCTCCAACAGTTAGCTGGACCCTAGGGCAGATTAAATTTGGCCTCTGACCCAGACTTAGAATGAAGAAATCTGGACTAAATGATGGGCAGGGTGTCTGAGTAGGCCTTTTCATTTTTCTTCCTCTTCGAGCCATCTTCAGCCACAAAGGCCTTTCAGAATTGCAGTCTTTGGGATTCATGAGCATTTAAATATAAAGAATTAGGGCTTTAAAGAATGACAGTTGTAGTCATGAGTAGAAAAAAAAAAAAAAGCTTTCTTTGTCCTTTTTCTCCACACTTCTTTAAAATAATTTCTCAGATGACTCTAATAGATCTTTTTCTCTTTCTTTTAGAGGAAAAGGAGATTTTTTAAAAATAACTTTAGCCTCTAGCCTGCCATTCAGCCTTAGAGGAGTCTAGACAATGTCTTAGGAACCAGAGCCAGCTTTGCAGTAATTTGTGAATAAATAATGCATTACAGCCTGTTGAATTCAGACTCCAAGCAAATGCCACTTTAGAGGGTCATATATATTACATCAGGTTATTATCCTCCGAATTCAGTTAACAGCATAGAAAAGTTTTTTCCTCAAGTCTCCTTTATTTCTCCTTTTTCCTATTATAATAGAATGCCTTTTTTCCCTCCCCACCCACATTCCCCTCATTTGTTTTATATCAAATCTACCACATTAGCATGAATGGTTTTCCTTATTAAAGCTTCTCGGACTAATGAAGTACAAGCTACGTCAATCATTTTTTTAGCATTAAAAAAAGCCTCCAAATAAAGTAATACCGAAACATCTTTTTTAGGATGCCCCTTTTCTTCACCAGTCTTTCCTTGAAATCTCATATCCTGTCTACTTAGCAGAAAAATAAAGCCAAAAAATGTAACACTTGGGGTTTGGGGGCTTGGGTTTTTTGTTTTTACTAATCACAAAATTAGCGAGTCCTTAAGTATGTGCCAGACATTAGGTTAGGTACAAAAGCAGATAGTTCCTGAATAGAAGGAGTTACAATCAGACTAGAAGTTAGACAGTTATTACAGCCCTGGAAGAAAAGTACAACAGTAGAGGTATGCACACAGTAGGTGCACAGTAAATATTTGTCCAAAGAATAATCAGTATACAGTGATGTCATTTGGATTTTAAATTTTACACTTTGACCTTGGGAGCCTTAATTTCTTCAAATGTACAGTCATAGTAATATCTACCTCACAAAGTTGTCAGGAAGTCTTCCTGAGATAAGGAAGCAGCCAGGGCAATGCCTGACACCCACCATGTGCTCTAGGGTGGTTGGTTCATGTCCTCATTCCTTCATGGCCGCCTGCTTCTGGCTGAGCTGTTTTGTGTCCAGCTACTTGACAGAGCACCTTCCCACAGACTGTCGGTGTCTCCTGCACTTCTTCCATTATCAGCACAGGAAGTAAGGGAAGACTGGTGACCTGTGCTTCCTGACATCTCTGGCCAGTGGCCCATCTTGATATTTTCTGCAGCTTCATTGCCGTCAAAGTTTGAAAAGATTCCAGGAAATTGCCAACTTCATAGTCATTGGGTTGATTAGATTTGTAATCCCAAATCAGTGATTTACATTGTATCCAACTAGAAAAATAAGTGAGGTGTGTTGAATTCATTGTGCTGGAAATATTGCTTAGTGAGATGTTTAATTATTTTTTTTATATTTATATGTAGATACATTTATGGAGCATGATGCCAGAAATTAAGGCAGAAACTGAAGTAGTTCCCTTGAATACAGGATTGGTCATTTTCTCTTTATTGAACATCCTATACAGAATTATATATCTCTGTCATCATTGTTAAGAGTACTAATATGCTATATTTTCCTTTTAGTGTAGAAATAGTTCTCACGGGGACACCTGGATGGCTCAGTCAGTTAAGCGTCTGCCTTTGGCTCAGGTCTTGATCTCAGGGTCCTGGGATCAAGTCCCATGTTGGGCTCCCTTCTCAGCGGGGAGTCTGCTTCTCTCTCTCCCCCTGACCCTCCCCTCTTATGTGCATGCATGCTCTCTCTCAAATAAAATCTTTAAAAACAGAGCAGTACTTTTCATGGATTTTCTGTACTGTTAAAGTTGGCAAAGTGAAAACTGAGACGTTCTGGAAGCATTTGCTGTAGTGGAATTACCTTCCCCATCTGGTAGCTTTTTTTGTTGTGGTAGTTGTTTCTCTTTCTCCCTCTCTGTCTCTCCCTCTCTCCCTCCCTTCCCCAACTCTCTCCCTCTTCCCTCTCTCTGTATAACAAAATGACATTTGGGATGAATTAATGGTCATAGGGCTAACTTAACGGTTGTTCTTGTCTGAGGTAACCTGTCTGATTCTGCAACTTCAGCTCTGGTGTCACTGCCACCGCTAGTGTAAACACCTGCTCAAGCTCTAGTGGTTTTGCAAAGTAAGAAGATAGTTTCTAACCCCTTCTCTCCAAAATTGGAACTTTACAGCTCTATTAGTTAGCTATTATTACCTAAAAAATTATCTCCAAATGTAGCAGCTTAAAACAAATATTCTATCACACAGTTTCTAAGGGACAGGAATCCGAGAGCAGCTTAGCTGGGTGGTTCTGGCCGTCTCTCCTGAGGGGCAGCCATGCCGTCAGCCCAAGCTCCAGTGCTCTAAAAGCCTGACTAGGCTAGAGGATCCTCTGCCAAGCTCACTCATACGGCTGTGGGCAAGAGGCTTCAGTTCCTCACTCTGTGGATGTTGTCAGAAAGGCTCCCATGACATGGCAGCTGGTGCCTTGCACAGCAGGTGATCCAAGAAAGAGAAAATGGAACCAAGATGTCTTTTCTTACCTACTCTCAGGAGTGACATCCCTTCTGCTGCATTGTTTTGGCCACAAAGGCCCATCCTGGATCTTTATGGGTGGAGACTACACAAGAGCATGATTCTGAAGACCTGGGGAGCTCAGGGGGACATCTTTATACAGACTACCACACGTATAAACTCACCACCTTCCCCAGAAGATAAGACTGGCCTTTGGAGGGCCAGACAAAAATAGTTCCAGTGACATGCTGTCAGCAGTCATGCTGTCTCATGGACACAGTGCCGTTGCACCCTTTTCCAGCAGTTGGCTCATTGTAGAGGCTGACCCCAGTTTATCTTTCAGCTCTGTGGTGATTTTATTTTCAGATGCCTTCCTGCCTGTCTGTACCACTTGGCACTGCTCAGGGTCACCCCAGTCTTCCCCGTATTTCATTAGCTTTGAATCTAGTGAACAGAGTGGCAGCCTCATTCCTTTCCCTTGCTTCATAGGAGTATTCAAGCACTGTATGTTAATAGTTTGTCTCTGCTTCACCACACACCCAGCCACATGTTCTTGCAATCCAGGCCATGCAAATGCTTGCAGTATTCCTATCCCAGGCTCCTCCATCCCCAGAGAAATGCTTCTTCTATGTAGCTTTTGAATTGATGAGGAGGGCTCCCTTAAAACTACAGGATTCAATTTTTTTTCCCCACAGAGTGGGGTTTAGTCCCTTTTATGCTATAAACCATGGTTTATTGCTCCCATTAGTGGCAGAAGTATTGAATATTTTAAATAAATTTCACTTTATGGCCAAAGCATTAGGATGTGTTTAGTTTCCATGCTTATAAATTTATTCCCTCAATTTAAGGAACATGTCTTTAAAGATCACTCTCTAATTCAGTATCTATTATGAGAATAAATTTTTTCCATGATATTTTATAATCAACTTGGGAAATTCCCACTGACATAATGGTGGTGTGTTAAAAGCCTAACAGATTACTTTTCCACTCAAGATGTAAGGAATTTCACTCTCTGGTACATAGAATATGATACACATAGAAACACTTTGATAATGTATCACTTAGTGTTAGCCTTCTGGGTGCCTGAAAATGTTCATTTCTTAAGTGTGATGAACTTTGAACTTTTTTTAAAATTCATTCATTTGTTCATTTATTTATTTAGAGAGTGAGTGACGGAGGACAGAGAGAGAGGGAGAGAGAGAATCTTAGGCAGGCTCCACACTGGGTGTGGAGCCTAATCCAGGGCTTGATCTCACGACCCTGAGATCATGACCTGAGCTGAAATCAAGAGTCAGACACTTAACTGACTGAGCCAGCCAGGCATCCCTGAACTTTTAAAGCAGGAAGTAGCTACTCTCTAGCTATGCTTTTACATAATTTCCAATTATTCACATAGGTATAATCTCTCATCTTACCCATCTGTGATACTAACTAAAGAAATGGGAACAAAGTCTGCTGTCCATCAGGAATTCCCCTATCACCTCAAATTGAGCTAGAGTTTTCACGGAACTTCTGGCATTTCGTGTTAAGTAAATGTGTATCAGGTTGAATCTGACTGAGACTCATTTTAAAATTTGGATCTAAAATAACGACTGGGATTCTTGTAATGCTCAGGAAATTATACTGGTTGGTTTACTGATTTTATCTCAGTCTGACTTCAGAAAGCCTATGAGGGATTTTTTTTTTTTTTCCTGTGGATTTGAATTAAGTTTTATAGTTCACTTTTAAATATATATCTTTATGCTCTGACAGGGTTATGGTAGCTGGGGGAGCAATCTCTTTGGTTTTCCTCACTTGTGTTAATGTACAACCTCAGGTGTGATGTTATTGTGGTTTTACATTCGATTTCTGCCCAAGAATAATAATAAATTGTGGGGTTGGTTGATCCAATGAGTATACTAAGTCCATTTGTTTGGATGTGCAATCATTAACTCACCAAAGCTAATCAGATTTTACATCTACTTTGTCAACTGTGCCTGGGAGCCTATTCTCTTAGTGAAACATAATTAATTTCAAACCAGCAAAATGGGGAATAGGTTTCCAGTCCCTTCTAAACCTGCTTTATAGAGGTCATCCAAAATGACTCCCCTTCCCACATAGATGTTTCAGTAGTCACCACATCCATCTGCCAGAGGGCTCAACAGGGCAGATCCTAGAGCAGAGTAAAAGCTACATCATCTTGATAAGTGAATACTGCTAAGCTATAATTAGTATATGTCCAGCCCTAGTTCCTAGATAGCTTCAAATATTTGAAATGCCTGCCTCTCTCTGCCAGTATTTGCTGGTAAATACACGATAGAACAATGTGCAGTTTTCCCCGTGATGTTACCATGGTGGCATAATTTTAGTGTATTCCGTGAGTTGGCTGTGATCGAAAATACCGGTTAACTTCCTCTCTGCCTCTATACTAAAAGCAGTGGAGTAACCTTGGCCTCTGGTTTATGATTGTAGTCTTTACTGGTACTGCAAAGCCAAGGACAACATGTATCCTCCATAGGTGATTTGGGGCTTGTTGTTGCCGCCCAGCTACGTGACAGCCAGAGGCAAGGAAGTAACTATTTGAATTATAGTAAAGGGATAGAATTGAGAATGACCAACTAATATTAGTATCTTTGTCTCCTGTGTTATGTCTAGCTCCTCAAGTTAAATACCCTTGAAAGTGGGGGATCTCTGCCATCTTGGGGAGCTGCAGGAGATGATAAGAGCAGCTTCTTTAATAGTTGCCTCGGCCCCTATTACTTTGCATTGGCCATTCACATTGATGTATTGGGTGTTTCAAATCTAATAGGACCCCAAGAAGGAAAGATATTAAAAGTAATTTAAATATTCAAGGGAGTATAATTTCAAATGTAAACATTCTGCCAGCACCAGCAAGAGCAAGACCTGCTGGACAGAAATGAGGAGTCATCTGACTTTCTTTCAGTGAAGGTTTAGGGTTAAGCAGCAAGAAAGTCAAGCCACCATAAGCTTTGCACATAGCTAGAATCACACACTTAGAAAAATGTGTGTGAAGCAAGAAAGAACCTAATTAGGCCCAGATCTCTTCATCAGGAAAGAACCTACTTAAGCCCATATCTCTTCATCACACCCACTCCTGAGTCACTGTCAATAACATCATCTCCTCCGACCACTTCTGTCCATCCCTGCCACCATTCAAGCCCAAACTGCACTCATCTTCTGCCTGGATTACTTCAGTTGCCTCCTTACGAGTCTTACGATAGCCACTCTCACTGTCCTTGTCCTTCTTAGAATAAAGACTTAAACCCATGCCTACAGTCTCGGTATTATTTGAGCTCTGCAGCTGCCTCCTCCAGATTTATCTCATTCCAATCAGTCTTCCACCTCAGGGCCTTTGTTACTACTGGTGATTTGCCTGGACAATCTCGTCCTCCTCTCCCTTCCGCTAGTTACCTCAGAGCTCAGTTACTCCTGACTCAATCGAGGAAGTCTTCCCTGCTTCACCATCTTCCAAACCCAAATTAGACCACATTTTTATATTAGCTGTTTCCAAAGCGCCCTGTACTTTTTCTTGACATCGCTTAAGAGTATAGTCATCTGATTTTTTTCATATCTTGTGTCTCTGGACGTTGTCCTTACAGAAAACATCAACTAATAACTATTTATGATGCTATCTCCTCTTGAGTATAATCTGGCAGTGTAACTTAAAATTACCTGTTTTGTTTTTTTCTATTTATTAAGAATATGTACACTTACGTGATCTTAATATCAGTCTCTAGTCATGGCTTTGTTAAATCATTTTTTTCTAGAAACAATATTACGCAATTTTGTCATGACTGTAATCATGCCAGTAATACACATCCTTGTAGAGTTATTTTATTTTATTATTTTTTTGTTTTCTTTTTTCTTTTATTTTATTTTGCAGGGGAGAGAGGGAGAATCCCAAGCAGACTCCACACCCACAGTACAACTCAATGTGGGACTTGATCTCATGACCCTGAGATCATGACCTTAGCTGAAATCAAGAGTTGAATGCTTAACCAACTGAGCCATCCAGGTGCCCCTCCATGCAGAGTAATTTTAAAATCTACTTGGCTGTGTTGTAGTCTTCACATCTCAGGTTCCTTTTACATAAATGGAGACTATAGCTAATATACCTATCTCAAGGGTAATTATGAGACTAAAGTAAGAGAATGAATAGGAAATATTTTGTACATTATTATCCCTAAGTCCATTTGTTTATATCCCATATGTAGTAACTATAGGACTTCTAATTTATTCTTACAGCTCCTATTTCCATAAATTTTTGTCTAAGTCCAGTTTCAATGGGAAAAGAGAGTTTATCATTTACCTTTCCATGCGCTAAACTTAGTTCCACTCCTGCTGCTTTTCCTCCTCATAAACATGCAAAATGTGAATATGAGAGTAGAAAGGAGAGTTAAGAGAATCACGAACTGTTTTTCTTTCCTTTTTCCATCTTTTCTATATGGTCTTTCTAGAGAATGAGGTTTGTTTCTCTTTAAGTAGAACTGAAGTTAACAGAAGCAAGTGTGACCCCCAATTATTATTTGTAGCTGACATTTATTGTTGCTAATAATACTATTACAAATAGCTGACGTTTATTCTGCTCTTAGTGTGTGCTAGGTGGGTGTGGTACTACCATATTTCATGGAATCTAAAACATAAACAGTGGAAAAAAGAAAAAACAAAAGTGGGAAGAGAGACCATGATTTTATGTGCCACTAAGAAAGGAAAAAAAAAAGCTGTCAAGTAAACCATGATAAAAATGCTCTCTTTACACCAAAAATATTGGTTAATATCCATTAAAGTGCTCCTGTAACTTAAGATATATTATGTGTCACTCTTGTACACACATTAAAAGGAATTATGAACAAAATAAAGTGGTCTGAAATTCATCATATTCAGGTCCAACACTTCTAAATTTCTCTTTGACTGAAAATCTGTGTTTTTCCACACAGTACTGTCCTTTGAGCTCTCAAGAGCATTAGTAATGCAGCATTTCTTAAAGGAACACTGCACTGCTACCTGGGATTTTCTTCTGAGCCGTGGGTCCCCATTCTACACACTGTAACGTACTCATACAGCCAGTGACAACATGACAGCTGCTGCCTAGCCAACATCAATTGTTAAAGTATACTGAGTTTAGAGATATTAAATGTAAAAAATATAAGTAAATGCATCTTCGGAAAGATAAGTTAGGGTGATTATTTCTCAAGCGTTATCTGACTTAACTCTCACAATAATCCCAAGAGAAAAGTACTTATTACACCAATCTTACAAATAAGGGAACCAAAGCTCGAAAGGTTACATAAATTGCCCAGGTGGTCACCAAGAAACACCAGACTCAAGTCAGTCTGCACAACCTAAGTTCCTTTTTTTTTTTTTTTTAAGATTTTTATTTATTTGAGAGAGAACACAAGCAGGTTAAGGGGCAGAGGGAGAAGCAGGCTCCTTGCTGAGCAGGGAACCAGACCTGGGGCTCGATCCCAGGACCCTGAGATCATGACCTGAGCCGAAGACAGAGGCTTAACCAACTGAGCCATCCAGGCACCCCACAACCTGAATTCTTGCCACTGAAACATACTGGCTTCATTTATATTCGCCATATAATTAAGATCTCTGATGTGGATACAGGAAAAATATCCTAATCCTTCCAGAACAGGGAGTAGGATGCCTGGATGGTACAAATGGTTGAGCGTCCAGCTCTTGGTTTCGGCTCTGGTTATGATCTCAGGGTCATGAGATTGAGCCCTACGTGGGGCTCCGTGCTTGGTGTGGAGACCACTTGGGATTCTCTCTCTGTGTCTTCCTCTGCCCTTCCCCTCTTCCATGTGCACATTCTCTCTGTCTCTTTCGCTTTCTGTAAAATAAGTCTTAAAAAACAACAACAACAGGGAGTATATAATGCTGCGTAAAGTATTTCTCAGAGGCTGTCAAACTAGAGTTTAGTGAATAAAGACTAAATGAAAAGATTCCTGCATGTCTTCAGCCGACTGTAGATACTATGATCTAATCTAATTCAGATTGGTGGATCTGTGTGTTTTAGTAAAAATATTCTTATTTTCTTAATAGACTGAACTGTGGCTATAATGATTTTTCAACATCTACCCTGGCTTGAATCTTATGCAAGCTGATGATATGGTAATTTTCTAATATAAGTGACAGAAGAAGGGAAAACTCACTGATGGGTTTTTGTGGTTTTCACTGGAACGAATAAATGTACCTGCCGCTCTCACCTCATTCATCATCCCAGCATAATTTCAAACTGAGTACAAGTTGTTTTGGCCTGTGGAGTCTGACATCCGCTGTCTTGTCTGCATCCTCCTGTGTGCTTAATTTACCTATTTTTATTGTTTCTTTTAGTTTGTTAGATGTGAACTAGTATTATAGAGAAATTTTATACAGTTGACCATCGAACATAGGGGTTAGGGATGGGGACCCCTCCCCGCACGCCATCAGAAATCGGCATATAACTTTTGATTCCCCAAAAACTTAACGACTGACAGCCTACTGTTGACTGGAAACCTTACCAGTAACATAAAGAGTCCATTAACACAAATTTTGTATGTTATACATATTATGACTGTACTTGGAGCAAAGTAAGCGAGAGAAAAGAAATGTTACTGAAAAAATCGTAAGGAAGAGCCTAGCTCAGTTGGTAGAGCATGTGATTCTAGATCTCAGGGTCATGAGTGCAAGCCACTGTTGGACGTGGAACCTACCTAGATAAAGAAAAAGAAAATCATAAGGAAGAGAAAATACATTTACAGTCTTGTACTGTATTTATCGAAAAATTCTGTGTATTAAATGGACATGTGCAGCTCAAACCCATATTGTCCAAGGGTCAGCTGTATATAACTGCGCTCAGGTAAAGAAGCAAATGAAGCTTCATGGTAGAGCCCGCATCTAATCATATCCTTCAAACTCTAAGGGCAACTTTAGGACTTTTTTTCCCCTAAATTACCCTAAATAGAATAATTACCAATTCTAAAGAAGTGGCACAGTCTCTCCTTAGGTATTCAAGAGCGTAGGCTGGAAAGCATGTCTTATGCTCCTACTAGATAATAAATACGAAACTGGTAAGTGACCTTATAAATGAGCACATGCTGTGTGCTCACAGATCTGGGTATGACACAGTAAATTTTCATTGAGCACATGCTGTGTGGCAATGACACAGTAAAATATACAAGGCATACGCTCCTTCAAAAAGTGTATAATGTTATGAGAGAGATAGAGGCTTGTTAAAAAATAAAGGATAGTATAATACAAAACATAATCTTCTATGAAATCTAGCCCTTACCTACTGTAGGAGCTCTGAAGACTCAGGAAAGTTGAGTATATTTTGGAATAATCAGCAGGGCGGTGAAGAGACTTTGAGTTCAGTGGAGGACAGCGTTTGTGTTGCTAGATAAGAAGCGGAACAACTTCCCAGGAAGGGAAAATAACATAAAGAAAAACCCAGTGCTGAACATAAAACAAGTCTTTTTCTGGAGCCAGGAGGGAGTCCAAGTCCTTTCACAGCTGATGAAAGTTTCCTTTGGAATATAGAAGGTCTGAAATTGATTGGATTCCCCTAGCTATAGAAAGGCTTTCATGTTTATATTTTATTGCTGTGAAAAAGCATTAGGCACATGATCGTCCCAGCTTGGGGGACATGTTACATATTTTAGTGAGTTGATGGCTAATTTACATCATGCTGGGGCCCACTAAAAATTAATATCCTCCTTGCCTCTGTTATACAAGTTTTGATATTCTGATCATTTGCCAGTGATTACTGCCTACCGACTTAGAGAGTTTTCTCCCATTATAATAATGGGAGAAATTACCCATATTCTCCTATGAAAATGTTAACATGAAGAAACTGATGCCTCTCTTCCCAAGATTGCTATTAGAAAGTATTTGATTTTGTTTTTTATTTTCCTTTCTTGCAGTTTCTTCATGAAATTTTTGTATCTTTATTCTTTTTTTTTTTTTAAGATCTTATTTATTTGTGAGAGAATGAGAGAGAGAGAGAGAGCATGGGGGGTGGGAGGGTCAGAGGGAGAAGCAGACTCCCTACCAAGCAGGGAGCCCAATGCAGAACTTGATCCCAGGACTCCACGATGACCTGAGCTTAAGGCACTCGCCCAACCAATTGAGCCACCCAGGCTCCCTGTGTCTTTATTCTATTGTATATTGATATATTACAGTAATTGATTTTCAGGTGTTAAACTACCTTCTCATTTATGGGATAAATTCCACTTGGTCATAGTATATAATCCTTTTTGTATCTTCCTAAGTTTGGTTTGCTGGTATTTTACGGAGATTCATTTTTCTTTATTCAGTCACTCACTGTGATGAGGAAATGATCAACTGTGAATACACCAAGGCCAAAGTAAATTGTTTATCTTAACTGTCATCATTATTTTTTAACAGCTTTTCACACTGGCTACTGTCTTCCACAGTTTGCCACACCTTTAGGTAAAGTCCCCACATCAAGGCTTGTAGAGCGGTCATTACATGTCAAGTTATGAACAAACCAAATCTCCAGCTGTCTTATGAATGTTGACATGCTGTCAGTAATGCTAGGACAAAAACAGTATGGAAAAATGTTGTATTTTTCACCTCGACAGTGGATCCCAGAGAGCTATCTAAGAAAGGATGAAGTCAGAGGAAAACAGTGACATGCAGGGAAAGGAAACAGCACTTTGCTTTCCTACTACAATTAGTCCTTGGTTCTTATCTTCTAAAATTGGAGCTTTTATATTTTTTTCCAACAGTCAGATTGTCTCCAAAGCTCTTGTGATCTCCTATGAAAAGAAGAATGTCCTTGAACTCTGAATAAATGCTGAGCGTCAACTCTCAAAGGAACACATTAACACAAGACAGACTTTTTTTTCTGCTGCTGTGACTTCGAGTAAAATGGTTATTTGAAAGCAGAAATTGGATATGATAAGATCTGCTTGCTGAAGGAGTTATCTTAAAGGAAAAATAACTTGAGACTAATCCTATATACCAATTCCATGTGGAACCGTTAACTTCATAGATTGATTGGAATATTAAATAGCAGTTAATTTTGCCAGAATCTCTTGTTCATATTGATCAAAGTCTTATCTTAGGGAAAAATAGCTACACAAATTTTGTGTAATTAAGAATTCCATGTGAGTTAATGTATAGAAAGCACTTAGAACAGGATCTGGCACACAGTAAGTACTATATAAATGTTTGTATTGTGGATGATAGAGTATGGATTATTTAACAACCTAAGAAATTTTTTCAAGTAAGGGTATTGGCCCTTTTATGCCTTCTTTTTCTCTGGTGCTGAACTATGATTTTTTTTCCCTGCTTTCTCCCTTGTTCAGTATTCGATTATAGGGGCGCGTGGGTGACTCAGTGGATTGGGGCCTCTGCCTTCGGCTCACGTCATGATCCCAGAGTCCTGGGATCGAACCCCACATCGGGCTCTCTGCTCTGTGGGGAGCCTGCTTCCTCTGGTCTCTCTCTCTCTGCCTGCCTCTCTGCCTACCTTTGATCTCTGTCTATTGAATAAATAAATAAAATCTTTAAAAAAAAATATATATATATATATATATGATTATATACCTTTAAACAAAACAAAGGAAGTTAACTGGACTGCATTTACTTGAGATTATTAGGCTTAAACCACCCCATGTTAGTCTAAATTCCCATTCAGACTAGTTTCAAAGTCAGCAGACTGGAGGATTTTTTTAAAACAAACTTAAGCTGATAATCTTTTTTTGTTCTGAGGATTTAATCCCTTTGGTTGGTATTGAGAGATATGTTTTAATATTTTGCTATTTTTTTTTAAGATTTATTTATTTTAGAGAGAGTACAAGGAGGAAGGGCGGAGGGAGAAAAATCTCAAGCAGACTCCACACTGAGCACAGAGGCCAACGTGGGGCTCAATCTCATCACGCTGATCTCATCACCTGAGATCACGACCTGAGCTGAAACCAAGAGTCAGACGCTCAACAGACTGTGCCATCCAGGCACCCCTGTTTTCTTTTTTTTTAAATGAAGAAATCATAAGTCAATACTTAGCTTCTTATCTCACAAGGAAAGAGTTGCTAGATATAAACCAGCAAAACAATTCATAAAGAAAAAGATCCAGGGGTGCCTGGGTGGCTCAGTGGGTTAAGCCTCTGCCTTCAGCTCAAGTCATGATCTCAGGGTTCTGGGATAGAGTCCCGCATCGGGCTCTCTGTTCAGCAGGGAGCCTGCTTCCTCCTCTCTCTCTCTCTCTCTGCTTGCCTCTCTGCCTACTTGTTATCTCTCTCTGTCAAATAAATAAAATCTTTAAAAAAAAAAAAAAGAAAGAAAAAGATCCATGCATTTCACTGCAATAAAGATTTAAAACATTTTAAAAAATAAATAAAACTTCTATGAATAAAACAAACTACATTAATAAAGCAAGTATTTTAATCTTATAAATTAATGAGACAAATATGAGCATTTCTACTAAAAAAAAAAAATAGGCAAGAACATACACAAAAAATTCAAAGGAAGAACTAGAAATGGCCAGTTCATGTGTTAGAAAAATTCTCATCAGCCTCACTAGTAATCAAAGAAATATTCATTAAGATAAGTTACCATTTGGGATGCCTGGGGGGTTCAGTAAGTTAAGTAACTGCCTTTGGCTCAGGTCATGATCTCAAGATCCTGGGATAGAGTCCTCCATTGGGCTCCTGGCTCAGCAGGGAGTCTGCTTCTTCCTCTCTCCCTTCCCCCTGACTCATGCTGTCTGTCTCTCTTTTTCTCTCTCTCAAATAAATGAAATCTTTACTATTTTTCCCCTAGTAATAATATTTTTTATTTTTATGCTTGATATTGTCAAGTATACCAAGAAATAGATATTCATGTATACTACTGGGACTGTAAATTGAAATATCTTCCGGGAAATTAATTTGGTAATATGAATTAAGAGCACTAAAGACTTTTTACCTACCACTTTTCAACACACTAGGTTGGGCAAAAAATTAAAATTCTGACAGTACTGGGACGCCTGGGTGGCTCAGTTGGTTAAGCAGCTGCCTTCGGCTCAGGTCATGATCCCAGCGTCCTGGGATCGAGTCCCACATCGGGCTCCTTGCTCCACAGGGAGCCTGCTTCTCCCTCTGACTCTGCCTGCCACTTTGCCTGTGCTCGCTCTTGCTCTCTCTCTCTCTCTGACAAATAAATAAATAAAATCTAAAAAAAAAAAAAAATTCTGACAGTACAAAGTGCTGAAGATGAGAAGCAATGGGAACTCTTATACATAGCTGATAAAAGTATTGGAGATTCCTTTGATATTTTATGTCAAAATTTATCATAATATATGATAAATAACAACATATATATTTTGTAATATCATATATAATGCATAGAGACCAAAAATATGACCAAAATAGTATAAAATTTAAAATTAATAAAATAAATATTTTAAAAGGAACATAATAATAATTGGATATTCATAACCTAGCAGTTCCATTTCCAGATCTATACCTTAGCCTAGGAAGTCTTCCTTTTTTTTTAAGGTTTTATTTATTTTGGAGAGAGAATGAGAGAGAAAGAGAGCATGAGAAGGGGGAAAGTCAGAGGGAGAAGCAGACTCCTCTGCTGAGCCGGAAGCCGGACATGGGACTCGATCTCAGGACCCCGAGATCGTGACCTGAGCTGGAGCAGCCGCTTAACCAACTAAGTCACCCAGCTGCCCCTTTACTAGGAACTCTTGTTCATGTTTCACAGACATTGATAGAAGAATATTCATAATAGCGTTGTTCATAATAGCAAAAAAGCTGATAATAACTCAGATATTCATATGTAGGAAAACATAGTAGTACTTTCAAACAAAAGAAATCTATAACAATAAAACTGAAAGAAGTACATGTAAATGTACTGACATTGATGAGTCTTAGAAATATAACACTGAAAAAATATATAGCACTGAAAAAAATTATGGAAGAATACACTCACTAAGATACCATTTTATGAAGTACAAAAGCAAGCATTGTTTGGGGAAACAAACGTATTTTGAACTAAGAAAAAGAACAAAAGAAAAAGAAATCCAGATGGTAGTTATTACTTACAGGAGGGAGAGAGATGAGCTTCCACTGTTGTGCTAATTCTTCCTCTCTCTGGTTAACTAGGAGATTCATGGTGTTTATTTTTATTATTATTATTTTTATAACTTGTCTATTATGTATATTATTTCATATATATAAAATATTTAATAATTTAAAAGAACTTGTAGAGTCTTACTTCATAATTCCATTTTTGGAGATCAATCCCAAAACAGTAACAAAAAATAAGTGCTAAAAAAGTTTATCCCAGTGGTGGTATTTACTGTGACCCCAAACTGAAAAACAAACTAGATATCCAGCACTATTATTTTTTTAAGTAATCTCTGCACTCAACATGGGGCTCAAACTCACAACTCTTAACATCAAAAGTCACGTGCTCTACTGCCTGAGCCAGCCAGGTGCCCCAAGAAAGGACTTTAAAAAGCCTTAAAAAACACATTAAGTGTGCAGTGCCTGGGTGGCTCAGTCGTTAAGCGTCTGCCTTTGGCTCTGGTCATGATCCCAGGGTCCTTGGATCAAGCTCTGCATCAGGTTCCTTGCTTGGCAGGAAGCCTGCTTCTCCCTCTCCCGCTCCCCCTGCTTGTGTTCCCCTGTCTCTCTCTCTCTCTTTCTCTATGTCAAATAAATAAATAAAACCTTTTAAAAGAAATTTTTTTAATAAAAAAATTTTAAAAATGCATTAAGTGAGATAAAAGTTAATTAGAATTTGCTGAGAAGTGAAAGTTAAAGGAGGAAGGTAAAAGAAAGCCAGGAGTAAGGTTATTCTGAACAAGACAAATTAAAACATCTCCTGTTCTTACTAGAGATAGGCCACAAATTTGACTCCAGGCTTCCAGTAACCAGGATAAAAAAAGAAAGATGATTCATGGTGCACTTAAGATAAGAGCAAATCAACTGTTCTGTTGGAGACCAAAGGGAAATTTCTCCTCAGATTAACTGTGCACACAAGTTACTTACATTCTTTTCTGCCTGTGTTTCCTCCTCAGTAAAACAGAGTAACAATACCTGTTAATACAGTGTTGTGCAGATTACGTAAGGTTACGTTCCTGGGATAGCACCTACCAGGTAATAATCACTCAAGTAGGTTACTGATTAGCCATAATGAATGGCATTCTCAAGGGTGGCTCAGTTGTTTAAGCGTCAGCCTTTGGCTTAGAGTGGGGGGGGGGGGGGTTCCTGCTCAGTGGGGAGTCTGTCAGCTCCTTCCCCCTGTGCATGCACTGGCTCACTCTCCGTCTCTCTCTCTCTCAAACAAACAAATAAATAAATAAATACCTTTTTTTAAAAAATAAAGTGTTCTTACAGAAAACACTGTCATGAAAGTGGATACCATTATGGGAGAAACGGAAAGGTCACCCTCATCTCAGGTAGGAAATCCTCCCAATTGTAGGACAGTGTTGTGAATTAATGTTCTGGTGTTCTTTCTGTGTTCACTTAATACATATTTATCAGGCACATCCTTTATGCACATTTTTCTGTCTGGTAATAGATGACCAGGATATATATTCAGCCAACTGTAAGTAGTCTAATCTTCAAATCGTTCTAATGGTTGAATAATAAATAAAATTTGTTGTGTTTGCTTTTTCTGCTTTCCAAATGTGAAAGTAATACTCTGCAGTCAAAGACTGGTCAAAAGCAATTATGAAAAGAACAGTGAGAAATAATAATTGAACTTAGTTAACACCTCCTAAGAACAGATTCATTGAGGCTTTTAGCTTCCTGGAAAGCAATATCATGGTGACAAAAATATTGCTATATTTATTGAACGATAACTATGCACCAAACTCTTTGCTTAATTCTTTACATATAATACCTCATTTAATCCTTACAGCACTTGGAGCTTGTGAATATTATCTCCATTTTTTTGGTAGGAAGATTTTGAAGCCTTATAGGAAGTAAGCCACTTAGCTCAAGTCTCAGCAGCAAATATGGGTTCAACCCAGGCCTTGCTGGTTCTAAAGCCCTTGTTCTAAGTCACTTCAATATATTACCTTTCGTAGAATGAAACCAAAACCCACCATATCTTGAAACCCCTTGTTCCAGATCTAAAGCATTTTTTCCCAGACACCCTCAGTCAGGTATACCTTGGTTTTTACTATCCTGTAATAAGTTCATGTATCAGTCTTGTTATCTTCTGGTTTTGATTGTCAGACTAAAAAGTTAACCTTCTGGTTTAACTATATGTGGTTGACACTCATGCCATTTAGTCACTTCATTTGATCACCACCCTGGACTTAAAAATAATTTTAAAATGGAAGATATCCTTGATTTTTAAATAGAAAAGTTCCTTAGTTTAGTTTGGTGTGATATTAGTATTGACAATGAAGATGCATCTTGTATTTGATCGTCAAGAAAATTCAGAATCCAGGCAGTTTGACCTGGGGCTCTCTGATGTCCCCTCCCAACTATAAAAACAGATTTCCCATTCAGACAGTGAAGTGTGTATGTCATGCTCTCCGAGTAGGTTTGCAGTAGACAACATGGCCTGTCATTGTTTTGCCTTTTTATGGACATAACAGTTGTCCTGAGACTCCTGGTAGGAGCAGCAATGGCATGATGAAAACCTCAAAAGACAAATACTTGGGGCACCTGGCTAGCTCAGTCGGTAGAGCAAGTGACTGTTGATCTCAGGGTCATAAGTTTGAGCCCCAGGTTGGGCGTAGAGATTACTTAAAAAAAAAAAAAATCAAAAGACAAATACAGTGAAGTTGAAAAACAGATGTATTCATCTCAGTGGCTTAAGATTACTCTACATTAATTGCATTGTGTGGTTCAGAAACTAGAATTAGAATAAGCCTATTAAGAAAATTATTCTGAAATACTTGTGTAAGGGCAGGTTTTACCATAGGAGATAGATAAAATCTCCTGAAAAATAACTGCACAAAAGAGAATACGGTTGAAGTTTACATTTGTTGAAATACATTAATGTCAAATGTCTTTAATAAATTAAGATCCACTTGCAGATACTGATTTCCTTTTATGATTTTTTTAAAATCTTTTTTTGGTTCATAATACATTTTCTTCTTTTTCTGGCTTCCCATATTCCTTAAATCATTTCATCTAGATATATAGACCATCTGTCCTTCCAAAGGCTATTCCTTTTCTCAACAAGGGGCAGAAGTGGAAATAAAAGGCACAATATGGAAAGAAAGCCAGGAAAAATCTTGTGGACAGTTTTTTGGCTCCTCTTCTCTGGCCCTTCTTTGCAACCCCCTAGGGAATGACAGGGAGCCAACAGCTTGTATCCATTTGAGAAAGTGATAGTGGCCACAGAAGAGAAAATGCTAAGCTGTTCAGCTCTCTTCCTAGACAGAAAAGCAATACAAATGGTGGATGGTGTGCTGGAATGCACACGTTCTGTGCCACAAGACCAAATAGATTGGGATTTCTTATTGAAGTGGAACATAAGAGGCTCTGTCAATGTTTGACTAAGTAAAATGAGGCTAGTCATTTGAATTGCTTCCAAATATACAGCTGGAAGCTCTCTAGCATTGTGATAATTTTGTAATAACCTCTCTCCCCAAAGACAGTCTCATGACCTGGGGAATTACATGCACACTGTGCTCCAGGAGTTGCTCCCCCAGGATTTTATAGGCTTAAGATACACAGTTCATCCTGAGAACCACACGGTATCTAGCGATAGCCTGTGAAAATGTAGCCCCAACAAAGGTCCTTGAGAAATTGCCCTTGAAGCTCCCGAGTCTCAGCGTAGGAGGTCTTCAGCTAATAAATGTTGAATGAATAGCACATTAGTTCAAGCCAGTTTCCATTAGCAGTTTTGTATGTGAAGAAAAAACCACTCTCTCCCACCTCCTCTAGCTGCATTAAGATCTCAGAAATAAGGTGCCTGGGTGGCTTAGTCATTAAGTGTCTGCCTTCGGCTCAGGTCATGATCTCAGGGTTCTGGGATCGAGCCCCGTGTCAGGCTTCCTGTTGAGCAGGAGTGGAAATAAAAGGCACTCCCTCTCCTACTCCCCCTGCTTGTGTTCCCTCTCTCATTCTCTCTCTCTGTCAAATAATTAATTAAAAAAAAAAAAAGACCTCAGAAATAAGGCAATCTTGCCTCAAACGAGCCTAAAAACCTAAAAGGAGAAGTGCTGACCGAAATCAAATTCCAGAGCAGGTAGTGACTCTGAAGTGGGCTTCATGGAGCTGAATTTTCTAGTTTTTAGGCCCTTTCAGGTTCCAGCCACACAAAAATAATGACAATAGTAGAACCCGTTGCCCAAAGTCAAGTCTTAAGTTCTCAGAAGAACATTAATAAAAATATTAATTTGAGTATTAGGATTGTCACTCAGAAATTTCTCCTGGAAATTGTCTTTGTTGTCTGAAAATCACAGAGGTGAGGCCTTATGCCTCTGTGGAGAGCAGATGAATACAGGCCTTTCATAAGCCTGGAGCAAGCCGCTTGCTGCTGCTGCTGCTGCTGCTGCTGCCGATATTAAAAACAAGAAGCATTTCACCCTTGAGTCTATCATGTAGGAGAAAGCCTCAGACTCATCTAATGCAGATAGATGGAATTCCTCCATAGTTGTCCAATCTCCCAGATGAAGGTAAAATGAACACCCTAAATTGTTAAAGCCTGCCTGGGGGACTGGGGACCACAGCTCCGTTTCTCTCGCCTCTCGAAGCCCCTCGATGACCTGTGCATCTCCAGCTTCTGCCTGGGTACCACCTTTCACTGATACCTGATGGAAACATGGCCTTGTAGAACTCTTACCAGCCCTCCCTTTTGTTTCACGGTGGTAAATTGAACCATAAATCAAACTTAAATTGAGCATTGAAAACTTTTGATACTGTCAAAACTTAATCAGAAAAATTAATCAGCTCTGTAGAAGTGAGGGGGGTAACAAAAATGAAGCATTGAGTAATTGAGTTAATAAAAAAAGAGGCCTTCCCTTAATATTGACAACGTTGATTTCTTTGGAAATAGTTTTGAAGTTTTGCTTCAAGAACAATGTCTCAATAGTTTTTTGGTTTTTTTTAATCATGAAAAAACTGTATTTAGATTTAGCCAGCTGGACTCAGTTTAGATGATCCCAATTTTGTTGGCAACATCCAAAGCATCATAGTCAGGGGCCAGCCGAACGTATGCCTTCTTCTCTCCATCAGGCCTGATTAAGGTGTTGACCTTGGCTACATCAATGTCATAGAGCTTCTTCACAGCCTGTTTGATCTGGTGCTTGTTGGCCTTGACATCCACAATGAACACAAGTGTGTTGTTGTCTTCTGTTTTCTTCATGGCTGACTCAGTAGTCGGGGAACTTGATGATGGCATAGTGGTCAAGCTTGTTTCTCCTGAGGGCGCTCTTTCGAGGGTATTTGGGTTGCCTTCGGAGACGCAGAGTCTTGGGTGGTCGGAACGTAGGTGATGTGCGGATCTTCTTTTTTTTGTGACTGTGGACGCCTTTCAGCACCGCTTTCTTGGCTTTCAAAGCCTTTGCTTTGGCTTCGGCTTTGGGAGGGGCAGGGGCTTCCTTCTTATCTTTCAGCGCCATCTTCGTAAAAGCCAATTTCTCAATAGTTTTAAATGTGACCAAGCCCCATGACTGTAGTTTATCTAAAACAGTGCACGGCTACCCCATAGAATGAATATGTACCATTGCTTGGAAGGGTGAGACTGTGATATTGAGAAAGAATCTTTGGATCAGTAATAGAGCTGGGTTATGAACAGTCCCAGCTCTGTCACAGGGAACTTCCTGTTGCCTCAATTTTCTCATCTGTAAAATGGAACTGATAATATCTACTCCATAGTGTTGTTAAATGATTAAATAAAGGCATATATGGCGAAGTTCCAGCCCATAGTACAGAAAATTGTTGTTGTTGTTGTTGTTGTTGTTAAAATGTAGTTCTTGGGTCCTGCTCACTGATACAGTCTCACTAGAGAGGGTATGAGTGTATATCAACTTACTGTGCTAAGGAAATAAGAATTGAAAGAGCATTTCACTCTTGACTGTGTATTTCCTTATTTTGTGTCTCATATATAAGTCTTATCTCCCTACTAGATGAAGTTCCTGAGGACAGAAGGTGAATCTTTTCTGTACTCCACAATGACTAACACAGTGCTAGATAACTAGTAGACATTCCAGAAATGTTTGTTGACATGACCTTACTTGGTAAATGTCTTATGTCTTTCTAATATCCCTTTTATGAGAATAGGATTATCCCCTGCCACATAAGAATCTTAAATTTCCTGGTAACGTATTTTCCAATAAAACTGTAGGGATAGTTTACCATCTTCAAATTGTTTTTCTTTCTAATTGGTTTCTGGGCTCATCCTTGGCCATTTTGTTATTTTTGCATTTATAAGTTTCATTAACCCTGCAGCTAGCACTGAAATAACTTTGCTGTCTCCTTTTTCTTTAAGAGGGCAGGAAGGGGCAGAGGGAAAGGGAGAGAAAATTGCAAGCAGACTTCACACCTGGCATAGAGCCTGACTTGGGGCCCAATCTCACAACCCTGAAATCATGACCTGAGTCGAAACCAAGAGTCAGATGCTTAACTGACTGTGCCACCCAGGCACCCTTTCCTGTCTCTATTTTTTAATGAAAATTTTAGTTTTCTGATATTACTGAAATTAGTTAGACGTCCTTTATACTTAACCTTTCCATCTGCATATCTAAATGTATTTAAAGATTTTTCAGTAGTTTTGTGGTAAATAAGCATGTCTAATTAAGGCATCCTACACTATGTATTTTTTTAAGCTCTGTTGATGTCTTAGTCTTTGATTGCCATTTTAGGGAAAACCTGGAAATGCATTACTTTCCTTTTAAATGTGTGAGTGTATAACAATATTAAGTACAGATTGAGGAACTGATAGGACTTTACATATATACAGTTGATCAAATTTATAATTAAATTTTTTTCAGAGTATTTTTTAATGGTAATTGGCATGTTCAGATTTTCTACTTCTTGACTCAATTGGAAGGGTGGGTAATTAATATTTTTCTTAAGAATCTTCCACTCTTGGGGCGCCTGGGCAGCTCGTTGGTTAACTGTCTGACTCTTGATTTTGGTTCAGGTCATGATCTCAGGGTTGTGGGATGAAGATCAAGCCCCATTGGTCTCTACGCTAGGCATGAAACCTGCTTAAGATTCTCACTCTCTCTCTCCCTCTGTCCCTCCCCACCCCAAATATCTTCCATTTCTTGAGATTTAAAATTATAAAATTATAGGGGTGCCTGAGTGGCTCAGTGGGTTAAGCCGCTACCTTCGGCTCAGGTCATGATCTCAGGGTCCTGGGATCGAGACCTGCATCGGGCTCTCTGCTCAACAGGGAGCCTGCTTCCCTTCCTCTCTCTCTGCCTGCCTCTCTGTCTGCTTGTGATCTCTCTCTGTCAAATAAATAAATAAAAATTTTTAAAAATCTAAAAAAAAAAATTATAAAATTATAAAGTGAATTCATCTTCAGTGTCTTTTTTTTTTTAATAATTTATCATTTCTGATTTTGTATGTTAGGATTTTCTTTTTTGATTAGGCAAACTGAAGTTTTATGGGGACATTTTGGGCAGTTGGAAGATCACCTTTGGCCATACCATCTAAGATTTGATTTATTGTGTTCCCATTACCATTCATTCATTCATTCCTAACCATATATAATTGCAGGTTTTGTGAAAGTTGTTTAAGAGTTTTGTGTCTGTGACTTCCATAGATATCCATCATTAACATCTTGTTTCTGGCATATTCCCCACTGTCTGACAGCACCTCCTTCCCACTGTGAGGAGCTTCTGCATGGCCCTCCTCACCTCTAGCACTCAGTGCTAGTGTTCCTGTCCAAGGGCTCAGTGAGCTTCTGTCAGTGTCCTCCACCATTTCCTGGGAGACTGCACTGATTTCCCAGAAGGCAGGGGGATTTGAGAATTGGTGTTTCCTACATTCCTTCAATCTGGTCCCATCTGCTCCATAATTAGCTGCCAGTATTCTAAGTCTGTGACAAGAAGATGGTCTTCCCTAGTTTGATTCCTGGGGGAGGATCCCCCTCCTTTGTCATTCCTTATTGATTATAATAAGTACTGGCAGGGGGCCATAATTAGCTTTGAAGTTATTTCTGAGTAGCAGGGACATGGGTGATCCAGAGAGCACTTATTACCAATAATATTACTCATGAACTGGAATGGAGTTTTAACATTGTTTTTATTCCCATAAGGATGCTCCTGCTCTGTAAGGTGTAAGGGGTTAGAGCAGCTCTGTTTTATCCGTGAGGATATTGAGGCCCAGAGAAGTTGAGTGACTTTCCTAAAGTCATAAATATTGACAAAGCTGGAATAAGAACCCAGATCTTCTGTTTCTGATTGTTTATTTTTCAAATCTTAGTGATAATTACAGTTCAAAAATAACAGTCTCTATGGCCACCAACTACTTTCTGGCATCCAGCTTGATCATTCCACATTCCATGTCAAAATACTTTGCATTTGACCCCAAGAACACTCTGTTTCTCTCCCAGTTTGAACGCCATGACCCTGTGGATGGGAAAATTACTGAGAGGCAGTTTGGTGGCATGCTGCTGGCCTACAGTGGGGTGCAGTCCAAGAAGTTGACCGCCATGCAGAAGCAGCTCAAGAAGCATTTCAAAGAAGGAAAGGTAGGTATCTTTGTTTATAGGAAGAAAAGGAACCATGGGAAGGTATGGTTATATTGCAAAGGTACTACCATAATGAGAGTGTCATGAAACAAAGGTTATAACTAATTCATCTCTGGTGCTTCAAAAAACACGAGCAGTGGAAGAGGAAGAAGGGAGATTGCACAATAAGCCCTTAAGGGTTCTTGTTCAAAGGGTGGCACTGTGAACTAGATTGAGAAATTTAAGAGGTACCTGTCTGGCTTTCGATTGAGCACGCAGCTCTTAGTCTCAGGGTTGTGAGTTCAAGCCCCACACTGGACTTAGAACTTAGAAAAAAAAAATTTCAGAAAGTCTGTCTAGAGAGAAATTAAAAAGAGAGACTGGTTCCCAGAGGAATATAAAGAGTTTAGTTACAGATACCTTGATTTAGGATGCCTATGTATGGGGCACCTGGGTGGCTCAGTCAGTTGGGCGTCTACCTTCAGCTCAGGTCATGATCCCAGGGTCCTGGGATTGAGCCCTGGGTCAGGCTCTCTGCTTGCCGGGGAGCCTGGTTCTCCCTTTCCCTCTGCTGCTCTTTCCCTGCTTGTGCTTTCTCTCTTTCCCTCAAAAAAATATATAAAATATTTTTTAAAAATGCCTGTGGACTCTCCAGTTAGAGATGATTAACAGGCCCTTGGATATTCACATCTACTTCAGATGACTGAGACAGGGTTGGGAATCATCAATACATTATTCAGGTTAAAGCCATAAGACATTTATTGTTCTTTTTCCCCCACCCTCAACCCCCTCCATGAGACGTTTAAACAGCATAGGAAGGAAGCAGTTAGAGAAAGCAGTGCAGCTGAAGCCAAGGAAGTAAAGAGTACAGGGACAGAGGGGATCTAGTAAAATAAGATGATAAACATCCATTGGCTTTGGTAAAATGGTAATAACTGATGACCTTTGGGAGCTGTTTATTAGAGTGGAGGACACATTAGAATGGGAAGTAAAGAAGTCGAGAAAGAGGATAGGAAGAAATTGAGGAAGAGGGAAGAGGGGCTCCAGAAAGAAGGAAAGAGAACTTTTTCAAAACTCTGAGGCAGTGTATTAGTCTGCTTGGGCTGCTACCACAAAACACCACAGGCTGGGTGGCTTCAACAACAGAAATTTATTTTCTCACAGTTCTGAACGCCAGGCATTGATGATCAAGGTGCAGGCAAGTTAAATTTCTAATAAAATTCTTCCTGGCCTTTGGACAGCTGCCTTCTTCCTATAGCCTCATAAGGCCTTTGCTTGGGTGTTTGCATGGCAAGAGACAGAAGGAGAGGGAGAGAGCAAGAGCAGGAAAGCACACATGCATACTAGCTCTCTTGTGTGTCTTCTTACAAGGACACTAATCCTGTCAGTTCAGGGCCCCGCCCTTCTGACCTCATTTAACCTTGGTTATTTGCTTAGAGGCCCTGCCTCCCAGTATGGCCACACTGGGGGTTAGGGCTTCAGTGTACGTATAAGTTCTGTGGATGGGGGGACACACGGATTCCACAACAGAGAAAACACAAAGGTCTAGCATGTGTGAGGAACTGAGAGGGGACTGTTGTGGTTGGAGCATATTAGCAAGGAGGAGAATGGCCCGAGATAAGGTCTGAGAGGGAGATGGGGCCAGCCCGTGCTGGCACGAGTTTAGATTATAGTCACAGTGCAATGGGGAGCTATTCAAGGGCTGTGAACAGGGAAATGCTTGTACATTTGTATGTATATTTAAATGAATGACTCTGGCTGTTTTATGAAAAATAGTTTGGAAAGGAGCAAACACAGAAGCCAAAAGACTGATACTCGGATGATGAGAGAATTCAGGAAGAGATGATGGAGAATTTTTTGAGCAGCACTGCGATTGGAAACCATGAGTTTGTGGCGGCACCAGCCAGCACTGCTCTCTGATAGCTTTGCACACCAGCTGCACCTGGTGCAGGAAGGGGCAGATGGTAGAACTGAGTCAGCACTGGGGTTTTGCCAGGGTGTGGGATGGACATACTGAAGCAGAGATCACTGAAGAGGCATACCTCTTAACCGTCACGCACACGCACACCCATATGCACATGCACACATGCCCCAGCTTGCCAGACCTTCTCATTCGCAGCCCAGTACCCTTTCCTCTGGACAGTGATTACCAGTTGGCCATGACCAAAGAAACTGACCTGGCACTAAAATTGTTCTGTCCCTACAGCAGGTGTTCTCTCGGTTATGGGGGGAGGACTCATCATTAACAGAAAGTGACAGAGAACAATCCTGTCTCTTAGAGACAGCTTTTACGGTGCTTAGTACCCAGCTCATATCTGTTAGAAATTATGATTTCCAAAAATTAGTGTTTAGGTGGAATTTTAGCCCTTAGGCCGAAAACATGGTGTTTGCATTAGGAAACACTCTTTTCTTTTTACCAGACTAATTTTTAAATAAGTTTGGTTCACACATTTATTTGACCTTAAAATAATTAACTGCCATAATAGGCTAATTTGTATTTTACTATTAATTCATATTTTAAAACAATAAATTGGTTGTTGGAGATATCTCCCTTGAAGGAATAAGGTGTCTTTGGCAGGAGTTAATTTAGGACCTGGAGACCTTACAGAAGAGCTGTGAAGTAAAAGGACAGTTTTTGTCAGATGATAAAAATCTGGGGTGCTAAATTACTTCTGGCCCAGAATTTCTAGGCTGTGTTAGCCAGGAAATTGAGATTGATTGCCCTCTCATGTTGATTAACTTTGTGAACATAGCAATTAACTAAAATGAGAGTTAATGAAGGGCCTTTGCTCCTGAGGTTACAAGTCCATCTCTCTAGGACCATGTCTCATTAAAGGGGAATCACCATCTGCTTCCTAATTGTTTCTTTTATTCCACTCTGGATTTGTTATCATGAAAATGTAACTTTTCATTTGGCTCATATTAATCATTTTCTGCGTGGGATTCTGCACAGATTATCAACCCAGACCTAAAGGACTGGCGGTCCTAGTGGTGATATTAAGTAAATATTTGCACATCACTTAATGACTCTGTGATGTTTCACTGCCTTTCACATTGTTCTTTCTCTGTCCTTCCAACAGCCTTGTTAGATCTCCTTTTGCCTTTAAAATCTAGAGACAGAAAGAGAAATGAATGACCCACCCAGAGTCTGGACTGTAATCCAAGGCTTTCTAGTCCAGATCTTGTCCTTTCTAGAGCAGAGTTCTCCATAGCCATACCCTTCGTCCAAAGCAGTGCTTCTCAAGCCCAGTTTCCTAGTATCTCTTGGGGAATTTTTCAGAAATGCGATTGTTGGGGCCCTCTTCAAACCAGTAAATCAGCAGCTCAGTGGGTGGGTCCAGCCATCAGTGTTTCTTAAAGGCTCCCGAGGTGATTCTTGGATGCAGTTTAGCTTGTGAGCCACTGGTCTGGAGGACTGTACTCTGTCCGTGTCTCTAGATCTTTTGCCCCTGAGTAATAATAGCTGGACAGACTGGGGGAACCTGGCATGCTGGACAGATTACTCTATTCATGCCCTGAGGAACTGCCGTGTTTCTTATTTAACAAAGACAGTTTGCATTTCTTCCTTTTTTTTTTTTTTTTTTTAATGGGGAGCATGTTTTTATGGCCTTTATTTTAAAAATCATTCCCTGTCCTCTACCAGATTTTTCCCATTCCGTTCACTATCCTTTTTCTTGTGAATAATTCTTCTAGGCCCAATCTGACTGAGCTCTAAAATTTGCCTATTTTCCTTCCTCCATATTGTCTTCTCATTAAAAGAATTTTCTGAGACTTTATAAATGTAATTCACAGGGATGGTTCTCTATGCACATAAGAGCACAGAAGCTGGGCGCCTGGGTGGCTCAGTGGGTTAAGCCGCTGCCTTCGGCTCAGGTCATGATCTCAGGGTCCTGGGATCGAGTCCCGCATCGGGCTCTCTGCTCGGCGGGGAGCCTGCTTCCTCCTCTTTCTCTCTGCCTGCCTCTCTGCCTACTTGTGATCTTTCTCTGTCAAATAAATAAATAAAATCTTAAAAAAAAAAAAAAAAGCACAGAAGCTGTAAGCTTTAATAATTTAGTGAATTCACTTAAGGCTGAATTGAAAATGATATTGAGTTCAATGTCAGACATGGCTATGTGCAAGAAACTAAGCTAGGTGCTGTGGGAAAGATAAAAGATAAACAGAAACCATCATCTATCCCCAAGAAATACATAGTCTGTAATAATTGAGTAAGAAAACATATATACACACACACGCACAAATAACTGTGTAATTTCATATCCAGTATTTACTGAGCATCCACTCCGTGCTAGGCACTCCTGTAAATATTAGGAATACAATAATGAGCAAAAACAAGTCTCTGCTTCAAAGAACTTGAACTTGACATTCCTAGTGCTGGGACACAGGTGATAAATAATATAATACAAGGCAACTCACTTGACTTTGAGCCTCTTGAGAGCATAGTCATACTCCTGTTTGCATGTCCCCAGTACAGTGAGTGTCCATAGGCAGATCTTTGTCAAACGCATTGGTGAATGTATCAAGTATACATATAAATCTCTGAAGCCTTTTGGGAACACCAACAAGAAAGATTAGAATCAACTGAACAGACTAAGATTTCTTGGCAGAGATACAATTTGAACTTGGTCTTGAGAGCAGAGTAGGATTTTGCAGGGTGTCAGCTTGTTCTTTGTCCTCAACTTGCCTTCTGCTCCCTCATCATTTCACCCCAAACAATGTTGACCCATCATCTTTAAGGTTGGTAAAGGCAGAAAGTCTCATCTTCTGTAATCCCTTCCTGCTGAAGAGGGGTGTAGAAATGTCCCTACCTGTGGGTCAGTATTGGTCAGCTGGGGAACATATAGGGGAGTTAGGAAAGGTGGAGGCATCTAGAGGGAAAACCCACCTTAGCTTGACAATAGGCAGGCCTCCAGTATCCTGAGAGTTTCTCTAGCATATGAAGGTCCTTTTGGACATCTCCCTTTTTCCTTACCTCCCCCAACTCTCAGGTATATAATCAGTCATTCCTCACAATTCCAAGGCAGCTCTTTCTGCCCAAGGGTCCAGTCCCCATGCTTTAATAGAATCACCTTTCTGCACAAAAAAAAAAAAAGAAAGAAAGAAAGGAAAAGAAAAAAAAAGTACAATTTTGACAAGCAAAAGTTATAAAGCAGTTTGCTTTTGTATCAGCATCACCATGTAGTAGAACATCTGAGGTGTGGCCATTAAAAGACTAGAACTCTCCTTTATTGACTAGCTTTGTTTTACTGATTAGCTTTGAAACTTGTACTTCCCCCAAAGTATTAAGCTGTGAATTACTAGTAAAAGAATTTGTGGATATTTCCCCTATTATATTTCTGTTTTGACTTCAAAGGTATGTGAGTGGTATACTTTCCCCTGTTATCTGTCCCTCAAGGTCCTACACATACCAGAAAAGAGTTTATTTCAGAGCTTAATTGAATAAAGTCATTGCCATTTGCTCTGTAGCAGTGGGCCCGCCGGCTTCCTGAAGACTCAGCCTACTTCTTACTGAGTACTTGCCAAGTACTAGGCATTTTACCTATCTTCTCCCTAATTACCACATCTGCATGATGGATAGAATCCCTGTTTTTCCGATGAAAAATACTTCTCTGAGCCTTAATTATTTGCCCAAGATCACACAGGGTGTTAAGAGGTGGCACCGGGAGTCAAAGCCAGGACTGTCATTGCACAGTCCACAATCTTCCCACTAATGAGCCCATTCACTGCCACTCCTCCTTCTCCATGATCTGAAGAAGCAGAAGGGTTTGGGGGAAACAAAACCACGTTGCTAGACCCTAGCCTATAGGGAGATGGCTAGAAAGTTAATTTATGGAAGCATTTGTGGAGGACCTTGAGTACTAGGCAAAAAGTTGAGTTTATCCAGTTGACAGTGAGAAATCACTGATATTTTTGTGAGTAGGAGGAAGAACCTAGGAAGAAAGTGATGTTGTGGGGTGATTAGGTACTTGTAGACATGTAAGTAATAGAAGTGGTGTACTTTCCCCCCAACTGCCAGGCAACAGTTGAAGACAAATGTGGGGTTTGCAATGGGAAGATGCTTTATTGGAGCAAGATCAGCATAGGTACACCCCTGAAAACGTACCCACAGAATTGGTGACAGTGGCCGCATGAAGGGTGGGAGACTGGAAGACAAGGGGAGAGGAAGAATTTGCTTTGTGCTGTTCATATATTACTCTTCCTATATTCATGTATTAAATGTTTTTTTAAAACTTGAAAAATAATTAAATGTTTTTAAAAACTAAGCAGAAGATGGAGCAGATGATAAGTGATAAGACTGGTACAAGACGTAGCATATATAGGAGAAGAAAGGAGGCTATTTTATCTTTTCAGTGAGCCACAGAGGGAATTCAGGCAGTGGGATTGATTCCTGGCAGGTGGATTTCCTGTGACTGATTAAAAGACAAGGGAAGGAGATCATGTGTGACAGTGTGTTGCCCTGTAATTAAGTGTCACCTTCACCCGTGCCAGTCAGCACTGGGTCCCTGGCATTATCGGACGACTCCAGAGGAAGCTGAATTTTCCTTATCCCTCTTTCTACTTCAGCTGCTTTTTATTTTGTTAACAGCTTTATTGAGGTATAATTTAGGCCATAAAAGTCACCGATTTTAAGTGAACAGTTCAATGATTTTTTGGTAAATTTACAGAGTTACGTAGTCATCGCTGCCATCCTGTTTCCGAATGTTGGCGTCACCCCAGAAAATCCCCATGCTAGCTTGCAGTCAGTCCCCATTTCCACCCCTGCCCCCAAACAGCCAGGCATCTTTCTTCTGTCTCTGCAGATCTGTCTCTTCTGGACATTTCATGGGAATGCATTCATAAAATAATGTAGCCTTTTGTGTCTAGCTTCTTTTACTTAGCATCCTGTTTTGAGGTTTATCCGTGTTGTTGCTTGTATTCATAGCTTACTGTTTTTATTGCTGAACACAGTGAACAGAATTCCACTGTATGGTTATATTGCTATGAACATTTGCCTACAGATCTTTATATGGACCTAACCGTTCCTTCTTCTTAAGAAAACTGCTAGGAGTAGGGGCGCCTGGGTGGCTCAGTGGGTTAAAGCTTCTGCCTTCAGCTCCGGTCATGACCCCAGGGTCCTGGGATCGAGCCCCACATCGGGCTCTCTCCTCTGAGGAAGGCCTGCTTCCTCCTCTCTCTCTGCCTGCCTCCCTGCCTACTTGTGATCTCTGTCTGTCAAATAAATAAATAATTAAAAATCTTAAGAAAAAAGAAAACTGCTAATAGTAGAATGGCTGGGTTATATGGAATAATTGAGTTTAATTTTTTTTTAAGATTTTATTTATTTATTTGACAGAGAGAGCACAAATAGGGGGAGTAGCAGAGGGAGAGGGAGAAGCACAGATTCCCCACTGACCAGGGAGCTCCATGTGGGGCTCTGTCCCAGGACCCCTGAGATCATGACCTGAGCTGAAGGCAGATGCTTAATCAACTGAGCCACCCAGGCACCCTAACTTTTTTTTTTTTTTTTTTTTTTTTTTTTAATGAAAGCACCAAACTGATTTCCACTGTGGGTACTACATTTCCACAACAATGTGAGAGTTCCAGTTTCTCTACATCTTTATTAAAACTTGTTATTGTCTGTCTTTTTTTATTATAGTCATTCTGATAGGTATGTAGTGGTTTCTTATTGTGGTTGAATTTGCCTTTCCCTAATGACTGATGATCCTGAGCATTGTTTCACGAACTTATTAACCATTAATATCTTATTTGGTGAGACATCTACTCAGATACTTCTTATAATTGTATTATTTTTTTCTCATGATTGAGTTGTAAGAGTTCTTTACGTAGTTCTGGACTCAAATCCTTTATCAGATAAATGATTTTTTTTTTAAAGATTTTATTTGTTTATTTGACAGAGAGAGATCACAAGTAGGCAGAGAGGCAGGCAGAGAGAGAGAGAGAGAGGAGGAGGAAACAGGCTCCCCGCTGAGCAGAGAGCCTGATGCGGGACTCAATCCCAGGACCCTGAGATCATGACCTGAGCCGAAGGCAGCGGCTTAACCCACTGAGCCACCCAGGCGCCCCAGATAAATGATTTTTAAATATTTTAAAATATTTCTCCCAGTCTGTGTTTTGTCTGTTCTCGCAGTAATTTTTTTTAAGATTTCTTTATTTATTTTAGAGCAAGCAAGGGGAGGGGCAGAGGGAGAGAGAGAGAATCCTGAAACAGACTCCACGCACGAAGCCCAATTTGGGACTTGATGCTAGGACCCCAAGATCATGACCTGAGCCAAAAAGAGTCAGCAGCTTAACTGACTGAGCCACCCAGGTGCCCCTGTTCTCTCAGTATTTTGAAGCACAAAAGGTTTTAATGTTGATGAAGTCTAATTTATCATTTTTTTTCTTTTATGGATTGTTCTTTTGGTGTCATATCTAAGAACTCTTTGTCTTACTCAAGGTTATGAAGTTTTTTTTTTTTATGTTTTCTTCAAACACTTTATCAGTTGCTTTTAGTTTTGAAAGACAACTCTAGGAGCACCTGCCTGGCTAAGTCAATAAGCACCTGCCTTGGCCCAGGTCATGATCCCGGGGTCCTCGAATTGAGCCCTACATCCGACGGGCTCCCTGCTCAACGGGGAGTCTGCTTCTAGCTCTCCCTCTGCCCCTCTGCCTGTTCATGCGCTCTCTCTCTCAAATAAATAAAGAAAGCCTTTAAATAAAAAAAGACAATTTTATTTGTTTGTTTAACAAACTCTTAGTGTTAATTGAATTCATGTTTTAATAAACATAGAGAAGTGTTTCCAGTGTTTCTACTGTCCACACTATGTATATATATATATTTTTTAATCACCTAGAGTCCAGTTTTATATAAGTCCATCTTTCCTAAGGTAGCTAGATAACCAGTTTGTTGAACATTTGGTCACAGGATAAAATAACTCCTCTTTCTTCCACTTCCCCCTAGGGTGTCAAGACATTCCCCTTGATGCCATGCTTAAGGGAAGGTTATTTCCTTTTGACCTCTATTCTGCAGGTCAGGTCACCTGCCAATGGCTGCGTGGAGCTAATGCCTTCCAGTCTGAGCACCTCAACTTGCAGAAAGCATGTTCTCTCACTTTCCATCCACAAACCTCATCTTATAGTCTTATGATAGCTTTCTTGCTGAAAACTCCTCTGGATTTTTTGCTAAGTTGTTACAAAGAAATAAGAATTTTGTGACTGGCATCATCTTTTCTTTAAGGACACCTTTCTAAATTGTAAGCTCTATAAAATGTCCAAGGCCCATGTCCAAAGCAATTTTATTTCCCTCACTGTTCCTAGCAGAGTGCTGAGTTGTTAGGAAGTGCTCAATAAATATTTTTTATTATATCTATATAATAAAAGGTAAAATGTTTTGTATTTCAATTTAATAATGGCATTAATGTGATTTGTATCCCACTGTTTTTCTAAGTCATCAAATGAATAGCCATTCAATTCAGATTTTTTGCTCTGTCCTTAAATAATTCTCAGCATGAGTACCGTGGCCTCTTGTATTTGATGTTTCACAATAAATTTACTAGCAAACGTTAGAGCTTATATGTCGGAGTAGGTAGCATTCCCTGTACCATGTGCTTTGTTTTAGGAATTTTATTTTAACCATTTTTAAGTGTATAGTTCGGTGGCATTAAGTACATTCATACTGTGTACAAGCATCACCACCATCCATCTTCCCAAATTGAAACTCTGTACCCATTAAACAACAATTCCTGGGACACCTAGCTAGCTCAGTCCATAGAGCATGGATCTTGGGGTCATGAGTTCAAGCCCCATGTTGGGCACAGAGCTTACTTTTAAAAAAAAAAAAAATGGGCGCCTGGGTGGCTCAGTTGGTTGGACGACTGCCTTCAGCTCAGGTCATGATCCTGGAGTCCCGGGATCGAGAAAAAAAAAGTCCCCATTCCTCCTCCCTCCCCCACCCAGCCCTGGCAACCACCATTCTACTTTCTGTCTCTGTACAGGTACCTCATATAAGTGGAATCATATAGTATGTCACCTTTTGTAAATGGCTTGTTTCACCTGGCATAATGTCTTTGAGGTTCATCCGTATTGTACCTTATGTCAAAATTTCCTTCCTTTTACAGGGTGAATCATATTCCATTTTGTTTATACATTCATCCATCAGTGGACACTGGGTTGAAATGTGAAATCCCTCACATTTCAACCACTGCATGTCTTTTGATGGAGGTGAGAGAAGATGGTATTAGTGTATCTATCCACAAGCAGGTGATATTATAGAGCCTGTACTTCTGGTCCAGGGGAATTCTCCTCTCTAAGGTTGATGCTAGCCTAGTGTTTCCATTAGATAGCATACTAAGGCATTCATATAAGGAATAAGTCCTATCTCCGGATGCTCTAAGTCAAGGCAAAGGAGAATGGCCTCAAGTTAGGGAAAAACTATTTACTATAAGCCTTCCAGTTCACTGCCAAAAATTATGGAACCTGGCACATAGCAGGTAGTCCATAAATGTTTGAATGCATAAATACAGATGTACCACTGTGCATAATTGCCAGAAACTGGTAACAGTCCAAACAGAATGGATAAAAAAAAATGTGGTATATTCACACAACAATAAAAATGAGTTAACTACAGAATACAAAACATAGACAAATATTAAATAGAGAAGCCATATATAATAGGATGCATACCGTGTGATTCCATTTACGACATTCAAAACAAGCGTAATTGAACTGTTTCTGTTTGAGGATGCATAAATAGATAACGCTATTTTTTTTTAAAGATTTTATTTATTTATTTATTTGACAGAGAGAGAGAACACAAGCAGGGGAAGCAGCAGGCAGAGGGAGAGGGAGAAGCAGGCTTCCTGCTAAGCAAGGAGCCCACCACAGGGCTCCATCCCAGGACCCCGGGACTGCAACCTGAGCCGAAGGCAGATGTTTAACCAACTGAGCCACCCAGGTGCCCCGATAGTAGCACAATTTTTAAAAAAGGCAAGGAAGGCAATGAATCCACTAAAAGTCAGAATAGTGATTAACACTGAGTAAAGGGGCTTAATGACTGAGACGGGTTATCTTGAGGGGAGACCCGAAGGCTTCAGGGATGCTGGTGATAGTCTGTTCCTTGACCTCAGTGGAGGTTCTATGGGTGTTCATTGTACAGCAGTTTCTTGTACATTTATATTTTATGCAGCTTCCTATATGGTCATCCTCGTTCACAATAAAAAGTTTTTTAGCTCCTATTATTCTTGGGAAAATTATAAAAGATAGTGTAACATAATCATACATACAGTGTTTTAGCTCTTCATTTGATTGATTAAATGAGAAAGAGACCATTGACCCAGTTTGGAGAGTACCAGAAAAGAAATGTATACTGTCATTAATGAAGTTTCCTTATTTGTAAGTTCCCCATGTGGATTGCAGGGCTCTCTAGTCTGGGGAAATGGAGATTGGAAGAGGGGCCGCTCTCAGTAGAGGCCAGTCAGCATGGGTAATGTTAAGGACCTGATGCTTCATTAAAAGCCATTCACCTCAGCTTCTTTCCAGTGTTACTCACCTCTTAGAAATTGTATTCATTTCCATCTCAGCGTGATGTGTGAGAAGTGGGAAATAGTCAAATAGGAGCAATCCTCACCCTGTAGGGAAACTCCCTTGCCCCTCGTTATACAGCTACTCTCTCCTGAGCCATCAGAGAAAGTCAAATTGGAGATCAGCAAATCCTAGGAGCAGCTTTTGAAAAGAGCTTCTTCATTCAGAAAATTTCATCCAATTAAAGTTAAGTGGCAAATTGCTTCATTAGTAGCTTTTAGATTGACATAATGAACAGCTTCCCAAGTCAAACCATTCGCCTGTGTATCACTGACTCTGGTGTTTTTTAATTAAGCCTCAGAAAGCTTAGCTGGCCTAAGGGTAGATTATTAAAATGGAAGTCCTGACTCCATTCCAACTTGTTAAGGTGTATAACGTGTAATAGATCAAGAGGCTGAAGCTCATCTAGGAAATGTCATAATAGATACTGTGACTAATTGGAGGGCACATTTAGAAATATTTTTATTAAAGATACCCAGCCATCACTGTAAACAGCTTCATGTCAGATTTTACATGGGAGGGGAAAGCATTTAGCCAGCTTGCCTTTCTCAGGGTAAAATTCTAGAGTTGTGTTCCCTTGTTGTATACAAATTGGGCATTTCTTGATGAATTTATGCAGTTTCTGTTCCAAACATAACATAAATTTCTGACTTATAGACATGAATAACTGCCTACTTCTTTGCATTTTGAGCTGCTTTTTGTTACAGGTTCCTGCCTGATCTTGCTGTCTCTTTTCTTTCAGGGTCTGACATTTCAGGAAGTGGAGAACTTCTTTACTTTCCTAAAGAATATTAATGATGTGGACACTGCATTAAGCTTTTACCATATGGCTGGGGCATCTCTTGATAAAGGTAATGAAACCCAAAAATGTTTTCTTGAGGGTATCAACATTGAATCTGTAATCTGTTACGTGACTACCCTTCCTTAACAGTAGTAGGAGTTTCTCTTGACATTATTTTTTATTTGTTTCCTTTCATTGCCATTGCATTTCACCCTGAGTGTCCAAGCTTAGCAGATGTATTTTCTTGTGTCAAAGGCTGTGGTCAAGGCAGACACCCATCTTTAGAAACTAGAACTTCTCTCATTGGAGCCAGAATCATGACATATTTAAGATGAAGCTAAAGTCAGTAGCATTTCAATTCATTCTTTGGTGGGAAGCAGTAGTTTGGTTTATTTCCTGTGTTCACGTGGTTTAACATGATTTTTTGCTTTGTTTTTTTAGATAAAATCATGGCTCAGAACAGCTATCCCCCTCCCCCAAACTGGCTTATTTCCTAGAAACTCAGCGTGACTTAGTACAGGCAATGTGAGAGAGCAGGGGAAGTGAAAACATTTTCCCCCCAACATTTTATTATGAAAAAGTTAAAACATTGAGAACAGTTGAAGTAATTATTCAGGGAACATCCATATAGCCACTTCAGTTAACATTTTTCTGTATTTCCTATAGTATCTCTGTGTATGTATTCATCCCTCTATCAGTCTTATTCTTTGATGTACTCTAAGTTGTAGACATCAGCATGTCTAAATACTTCAGCATGAATACTAACTGAAGTCCAGTATTTTGTTTAAAGTTCCTTTGTGCCCCCTTCATAGTCTTTTTCTGCCCCCATGCATGGAGACAACCTTAATCTGTGTATTTTTCCACCATAGATTAATTTTGTTTGTTCTAGAGCTTCTTACAAATGGAATTATCCGGGCACCTGGGTGGCTCAGTGGGTTAAGCCGCTGCCTTCGGCTCAGGTCATGATCTCAGGGTCCTGGGATCGAGTCCCACATCGGGCTCTCTGCTCATTAGGGAGCCTGCTTCCTCCTCTCTCTCTCTGCTTGCCTCTCTGCCTACTTGTGATCTCTCTCTGTCAAATAAATAAATAAATAAATCTTTTAAAAAAAAAAAAAAACAAATGGAATTATCCGATGTATAATCTTGTAAAGTTTCTCTCAGCGTGTTTTTGAGATCATCTATATTGTCATGGGCAGAATAGTTCGTCCCTTTTTTGAGTGGTAATTTGTTGGGAGGACTGCTCCACAGTCTGTCCATTCTTCCACTGGTTATCTTATCTGTTCCCAGTTACTGGCTCTCTTGAATCAAGCTGAGTATCCTTGTGTTAGTCTTTTTCAGGACATGTCTTGCCATTTCTCTCAGATAAATCCCTAGGAACGAATTGCTGGGTCCAGGGGAAGGTACTTAGTTGTTTTTTTTTTTTTTAACTGTCATTCCCTTTTTCACGGTGTTTCTATATTCCCACCAGCAGTGACAACAGTTCGTGCTGTTCCACATTCTTGTCCACAGGTTGGCAGTATTCTGGAGTGTAGAGAAAGACATCTCATTTTGTTTTTCTTTTGTATTTCCTTGATGACTTCTACTATTGAGCAGCTCTTCTGTGTTCTTATCATTCAGACATCTTCTTTGGTGATGTGTCTGTTGAAATCTTTTGCCCATTTTTATTAGTTGCTTGTCTTATGATTCACTTATTGAAATTTTTTTTTTTTTTTTAAGATTTATTTATTTATTTGACAGAGAGAGAAGGATCACTAGCAGGCAGAGAGGCAGGCCGGGTGGGCAGGGAGCAGGCTCCCTGCTGAGCTCGATGCGGGGCTCAATCCCAGGACATTGAGATCATGACCTGAAGGCAGAGGCTTAACCCACTGAGCCACCCAGGCGCCCCTATTGAAGTTTTTGATACATAATAGGATACTAGTGCTTTATCAGTTATATGTATTGTGAGTATTTTTCTAGACTGTGACTTGCCTATTCACTTTCTTTTTTTAAGATTTTATTTATTTGACAGAGATCACAGGTGGGGGGGGGAGCAGGCCCCCTGCTGAGCAGAGAGTCTGATGTGGGGCTCGATCCCAGGACCCTGAGATCATGACCTGAGCTAAAAGCAGAGGCTTAACCCACTGAGCCACCCAGGCGCCCCGCCTAGTCACTTTCTTAAAGGTCTCTTTTTCATTTGCAGAAGTTTTTGGTTTTGGTTTTTTTTTTTAATTTAATTATTTATTTGACAGACAGAGATCACAAATAGGCAAAGAGGCAGACAGAGAGAGAGGGCTAAGCAGGCTCCCTGCTGAGCAGAGAGCCGGATGCGGGGCTGGATCCCAGGGCCTTGGAATCATGACCTGAGCCGAAGGCAGAGGTTTAACCCACTGAACCACCCAGGTGCCTCGTTTGTAGAAGTTTTTGTCTGAAGTCTAATTTATTGAATTTTTATTTTTTAATCATTACTTTCTGCTCCTAATAAAACCTTTGTCTACCCCCAAACTGCGCAGATAGTCTCCTGTATTTTTTTCTACAAGCTTTAGTGCTTCAGTGCTTACGTGTCTTATATGATCCACTCAAATTAATCTCTATAGATGGTGTGAAGGAGAGTGTTCCACATAGATACCCAGTTGAACCAGCACCATTTGCTGAAAAAGACTTCCCTTGTTTTGCTTTGGCACCTTTATCAGAAATTAAATTACCTTTTAAGTGTAGATCTGTTTATGAGCTCTCTGTTCTGTTACACTTATCTATAATGCTCAGTCTGATTACTGTAGCTTTATAGGAAGTCTTAAAGTGTCAGGTATTATTAATCTCTCAACTTCCTTCTTTTTCAAGATTGCTGTAGATATTTTAGGTCCTTTGTATTACTACTTAAATTTTAGAGTCAGCTTGTCGCTTCCTTTGTAAAAAAGAGGTGGGATTGGGGCACCTGGGTGGCTCAGTCAGTTAAGCATCTGCCTTCAAGTCAGGCCATGATCTTGAGGTCCTGGGATCAAGCCCTATGTCGAACTTCTTGCTCAGTTGGGAGTCTACTTTCTCTCTCTCTCTCTCTCTTTCTGTCCCTCCCCGCAACTCGTGTACGGGCGCTTTCTCTCTCTCTCTCTCTCACACTCTCTCACACTTTCTAATAAAATCTTAAAAAAAACAAAAACAAAAAAGAGGTGGGCTTGTGATTACAATAACATTGAGTATATATTAATTTGGAGAGAATTCACGTATTAGTGATATTGAGTCTTCCGATTCATGAGCATATTATAATATCATCTCTCCGTTTTTTAGATCTTCGTAGATTTTTCTCAGCAATGGTTTTGTAGTATTAAGTAGACAGGTCTGGCACATATTTTTAGAAATTGATGCTTAAGCATGTTATGGTTTTGATACTATTATAAATGGAGTTTTGTTTCATTTTCCAATTATTTGTTACCGTTACAAAAATACAATTGGTTTTTGTATATTGATCTTGTACTCTGCGATCTTGCTAAATTCACTCACTGTTCTAGTTGTTTCATAGATCTATTACGTTTCTCTATATAGGCAGTTGTCACCTGCAAACAGATAGTTTCACTTCTTTTTTGAGATTTATGCCTTTTTTTCTTGCCTTGTTGCACTTCCTTCAACCACCAGTATGATGTTAAATACAAGTAGTAAGAGAAGGCATCCTTGATCCTTGACCCCTTCTAGATTTTAGGGGAAAAGCATTCAGTATTTTATCGTTGAGTTAGATATTAGACTGTGGATGCCCATTATCAAATTAAGGAAATTCCTTTCCCTTCCGAATTTTAAAAAAGGTTTTTATCTTCAGTGGCTATTGAGTTTTGTCAAATACTTTCCCTGTGTATATATATAAATGATTATTTGACTTTTCTCCTTTATTTTGTTAATATGATAGATTACCATAAGGGATATGATTATCCCTATTGTCCTGAAATAAACCCAGCTTTGTAATAATGTGTTATTAGGGTTTTTTTATTGTGAGATTTGATTTGCTAACATTTTATTAAATATTAAGGGATATTGGTCTGTAACTTTATTTTTTGTAATATCCTTTCAGGTTTTGTACTATTCTCATAAAATGAATGAGGGAGGGGCGCCTGGGTGGCTCAGTGGGTTAAAGTCTCTGCCTTTGGCTCAGGTCATGATACCAGGGATCGAGTCCCGCATCGGGCTCTCTGCTCCCCGGGAGCCTGCTTCCTCCTCTCTCTCTGCCTGCCTCTCTGCCTACTTGTGATCTCTGTCTGTCAAATAAATAAATAAAATCTTTTTAAAAAAAAAAATGAATCAAGGAAATTTTTCTTCTTTATTTTCAGAAAGTTTGTGAAAGATTACTGTTTCTTTCTGAATATTTTGATAGAATTTACCAATGAAACTATCTGGGCCTGCAGTTTTCTTTGTGAGAAGGTTTTGGTAACTTAATTTCTTTGATAAATACATAGGTATTCAGAGTTTGTGTTTTATCTTGTGTGAATTTTGATACGTTGTGGGGTTTTTTAGGAATTTTCACATTTCACCTAAATTATTGAATCTATTGACAAAAAGTTGCTCATAATATTCCATTATTATCCTTTTACCATCTAGAATCTGTAGAATCTGAAATCACCTTTTTCCCCTAACCTTCGTGAATTACAGCTTCTATCTTTTTTATTTTCTTTCTTTCTTAGTCTATCTAGGGGTTTGGCAATTTTGTTAAATTTTTCAAAGAACCAATTTTTGACTTTGCAGTATACATTATTTTGCTTTTCTTTTTCTAGCTTTTGATGGAACTTTATCTACTTTTTCTTTTTTTAAAGATTTTATTTATTTATTTGAGAGAGAAAGAACACAAGTGGGGGTGGGAGGGAAGGAGAGGGTGAAGCAGATCCCTGCTAAGCAGGAAGCCTGATGCGGGGCTTAATTCCAGGCAGACAGACTGAGCCACCCAGGCACCCTTTACCTACCTTTTCCAGCCTTTTCCAAGTTAAGCTTTTGAAGCTATAAATTTATTTATTTGCTTCATGAATTTTGAGCTCTGGTGTTAAGAGAATATATAGTTATTGGTTAGGATTATTTTGCTTTTCTTATGAATTGACCCTTTTATCATTATGAAATGTTCCCCCTTTATCTTTAGTAATATACCTTCCTAAAAAATCTATTTTATCTGATAGTGGTGTAATTACTTCAGCTTTGTTTATGGTTATTATTTGCATAGTATGTCTTTTTCTATTCTTTTATGTTCCGCCTATCTGTGTCTTTAGATAAGTGTATCTCTTCCAGACATATAGTTGGATCCGGTGGCCTGTTAGGTATATCTCTTTGCATTTCATATCTTAATGGTTTCTCTAGAAGTTATAACATTTTACAGTTCACTTAAAGTTAATAGTGTGCCACTTCCAGTGAAGTGTAAGAACCTTGCAGTCAAATAGTTCCATTTACCATCACCCTGTTTTTTATGCTATAGTTGTCATTTGTGTTTCTTCTGTGTATGTTAAAATCCCTACAATACAACATTAGGATTCTTGCTTCCAATAGTTTTTTAAGAAATAAAGAGGAAAAAAAAATAATATTTTATACTTACCCACATTTTCCATTTACTTGTATTTACCATTTTGAGTGCGTTTCATTTATTCCTGAATCTCCAAACTTTTTTTTTTTTTAAGATCTATTTACTTATTTATTTGACAGACATCACAAGTAGGCAGAGAGGCAGGCAGAGAGAGAAGAGGAAGCAGGCTCCCCGCTGAGCCGAAAGCCCGATGTGGGGCTCCATCCCAGGACCCTGGGATCATGACCCAAGCTAAAGGCAGAGGCTTTAACCCACTGAGCCACCCAGGCGCCCCTAAACTTTTATCTGGTATCATTTCTCATTGGTCTGAAGAACTTTTGTTATTCCTTATGGTACAGACCTGCTACCAATGAAATCTCTTAGATTTTGGTTGATCTGACAGTGTCTTTATTTCACTCTTGGGTACTGCAATGTGTAAGTTTTAAATCTCTCCTAAGCTCTGATAGCTTTTATAAACACAGTCTTGCTTATTCAGCACTTTTTGATAGATTCCTTAAGATTTCCTAATACAAGATGATGCCACCTGCAAATAGAAAATATTTTACTTCTTCCATTCCAAATTGGATGCCTTTTACTTCATTTTCTTAATTGACATAGGTTTTTTTAAAGAACAGTTGCTTGTTTGCTTGTTTCTTTATGTAAAAGAATACCTCCTCTGACCTTTGTAGAATCCCTCGAAAAAAACAAATGGTATCATAGAGGTTATGTATGTATGTGTAATACCACTGGGTTATTTCTCCAGAATAGCTTTGGTTCTATTGCTCCATTTCACAAAACGGATTTGACAGCATCTGAAAATCCAAAAATATAAGATAAAAATCCAAAGATAGGAGGTCGTCATTTATTGTAAAAATAAAATTAATAAGTTCCTCTTTATATTTGCATTTTTATTTTTAAAAAACTCAACTAAAGACATTGCTATAAAGCACAATTATCCTGGATGAATCACTGTCTGTGTTAAAATTACAGGGTGTATAAAATAGAATGATTCGGGGTAGTGGTGGCAAAGGAAAGTGCAACCTAGTGGTTAAAAAAAAAAAAAGACAATGATTCTTTCAAATGACTTCAGGCCATTTCCTGGGATGTTTCGTCTCCATATAATCCGTGCCTCATTATCTTTGCTAATAGAGGCAATGTTAAAAATTATACAGTCATATCTGATATCCAAATACATATTTGGCTTTAAGATGTATGATATTTAGCATTTGTTTTGACTTCTTGGTTTGTTTTATCTGTGTAACTTTGGATTCCCTGGGTGTAAAACGATAGACATCTAGGGGAAGCTGGCCTAGATTCATACTAAGTAGCAGGGAGAAGCCAAGTGTATTCCTTTCCTGGGGCTGCCGTTACAAATTACCACCAACATCGTGATTTTAAAAAAAAAAAAAACAAAAAAAAAAACCAGGAATTTATTCTCTCACAGTTCCGAAGGCCACAAATCTGAAATCAAGATGTTGGCAGGCCCATGCTCCCTCTGAAGGCTCTGGGGGAAAAATCCTTCCTTGCCTCTTCCAGCTTCTTGTGGCTCTAGTCACTCGTTGGCTCATGGCTGCAGAACTCCTGTCACTGCTTCTGTCTTTACATGGCCTTCGCCTTCTTCTCCCCATGTCTTTCTTCTGTGTATCTCTTAAAAGGACACTTATCGGGGTGCCTGGGTGGCTCAGTGGGTTAAAGCCTCTGCCTTCAGCTCAGGTCATGATCCCAGGGTCCTGGGATCGAGCCCCGCATTGGGCTCTCTGCTCTGCAGGGAGCCTGCTTCCTCCTCTCTCTCTCTCTCTCTCTGCCTCTCTGCCTACTTGTGATCTGTCAAATAAATAAATAAAATCTTTAAAAAAAAAAAAAAAAAGGACACTTATCATTGGATTTAGGGTCTGGCTGGGTAATCCTTAGCCCAGATCTCATCTCAATTTAATTACATCTGCAAAGACCCTTCTTCCAAACATAGTCACATTCACAAGTTCTAGGGGTTAAGATGTAGACATAGCTCTTAGGGGGCCACCATTAAACCCACCATAGCAACCAAGAACTAAATATCACCCATAAGTAGTCCACCAAGTAAGACTAAAATGTGGGGGGGAGAGCGAATTTAAATTACTTTGAGAATACTTGTATTGTCTGTTTAAAAGCTTAAATTTTTCTAGAAACCTAATTATGCTACTTACCTGGGTAACTTCTATTTATCTTTCAAGACTCAACTTCAAGAGCTGCTTCCTCAGAGAGGCCTTCCCTAACTACTCAATATGAATTATAAAAAACTAACTATATTGTCTATATTCTTAGAATTTTTTAAAAAGATACATTAACCTAAAATCCTCTGTCTTCATCATTGTCATCAACTCCTAGCATAAATTATGGACAAGGGCTTTAATGTCCACAAATGTGGCTAATCAGGCAGAGCAGAGACCACTAACAACAGTATTTTGTATGTAGTAGGCCCTCAGTAACTTACTGAGTTATCTACTACCTATCCAGGAGCTCAAAAAAAGTAGGCATTAGCCTTGATTTCTTGCTCCCTCACTCCCATATTCATTTCTTCAGTAAATCCTTCTCTCTACTTCCAAAATACACCCTGCATCTGACTCCCTTTCTGCATCTCCCCTGCTAAAGCCATAGTCTCTCTACACTGCCTTATGGAGTTCCATATGTCATGGCCCTGTATACTCTGAGTTCATCAAATACCACTTCCTTCCCAGTTCACTCCACCCCACACTTTCTGTGTTTCTATTCTAAATGTACCAAGTTCATTCCCACTTGAAAGCCTTTGTTCTAGCTGTGCCTTTACCTCAAGTGCTCTTTCCCATGAGGTCGGTGTATTTGGGCCCCTGGAATCTGGGTCACATATAAATCACTTCCTCAGAAAGACCTTCCCGTCCTAAAGTAACCCCATCACCCTGTGTGTCATAACATTTGTCACTACCCAATATTTTCTCATGTGTTTATTCTGACTCTGCATACTAGCATGCTTATTTGTCTTATTCATGGGTATATTCGCCGCGTTTGGACAATCCTCGGGATACAGTAGACACCAACAAATGAATAAGTGAATAAACATTTTGATGGATTAAATAAGACATTGGATCTCAAGCCAATAAACCCTCACCTTTCCCAGTAGACCCAGAGAACAGACTCATGCCATTAATTCACCACATTCTTCTGTGATCCCTATCTTTTAGACTTGACATTATGTCACCTTTTTGCATGCTTAAAAGGGTGATATCAATACTGTGAACTGTTCACACACTAGCACGTGCCTGGAAAGGCTGGCGTGTGTTCAGCTGTCCTCGCCGCTTTCCCTTACTCTGCCGGTTGTGCCTGTCCTCCGCAGCCTCTCCTTGCACTTTCCCCTTTGCTTTCAAACCTTCCTAATCCCGGCAGCCCTACTGGTGATTTTTCCACTGGGATGAGATCTACCCGAATTCTCCCTCTGCAGAATCCTGGGATTTTACTGCTAAGATGGAACTTGGAAGGGAGGGGGGAAAGTGTAGTAGTTAAGAACACAGGTTCCAAAGTCCTGATGTCTGGGTTGTTTTTTGGTTTTGTTTTTGTTTTTTTTTAAGATTTTATTTATTTATTTGATCACAAGTAGGCAGAGAGGCAGGCAGAAGGCGGGGGAAGCAGGCTCCCTGCTGACAGAGAGCCTGATGCGGGGCTCGATCCCAGACCCTAGGATCATGAACTGAGCCGAAGGCAGAGGCTTAACCCACTGAGCCAGGCACCCCTGTTGTCTGGGTTTTAAGCTTGGCTCTTATCATTTACTGGCTGATTTGCTTTGGGCCATTTCTGAATTTAGTCTCCATGTTTTTAAAATCAAGATCATGATCCCTATCTCATAGGGTATTAACCTTGTGCCTATCATTCTGCCGCTTTCAGTTCAGTAAATGTCAGCCACTTTCATTATGAAGTTGATGATGTAAACCGGATTTAGGGTGGTTCGTCCATTTGTTCAGCCAGCAGCATGGGTACTGTGCTGGGTTCTACCCTCAGAAGCTCGCAGTCTAACGGGAGAAAGAGGAGTATACACGCTGTTCCAGTTTGGTGTGGCAGAGATTAAAAGTGGAGCCTCTGCGCCATACTAGGGGTGGGGAAAGAGTGGGATGGGGATAGAATCAGAGTACTTCTGTCTGCCTTCTGCTCTCAGTCTTGGCTGTCTTCCTTTTTCCCCAAAAGGTTAGGACCTTCAGAAATTGGCACCTTTTAGAGGCCCTGGCACTGTCTCTTCCTTGGCTATTTTAGAACTCGCAAACCTGTCTTTAGACATAATTTAGCACAGAATTTCCCCAACAGCATTGTGAAGAACACTATTTACTGCAATATGTTAATGGTTCTGTGGGTTTTAAAAAAAAATGTTCCATGGTCCAAGTCAGTTTGGAAAATGCCAGGTTATACAGAATTTCTTCCTGTAGCTCTACTCCTGCCAACTTTTTAATATGCTAATGTGCGTTATTAATCTCCAAGAGAGCCTTTATAGTTCTCAAACTTGATTTGCCCCAAAATGTCTTTTAACAACTTATGGAGCTAATGAACAGTTTGAGAACCCAGGCAGGTGGCAGCTACAAATTTACCACACGACAGCATGATCCAATCCCTCCAGAGTAAAAATAACGAAGTTCATTAAGGCGCTTTCTTTAGTTCCTCCATGGCCCATGTGAGAATAACAAACTCCCAGGCAAATGAGAAATGTCCTTGGTGAATTCTGACCATTTGAAGAAAGAACCTTCCTCGGTGAAATAGTGTGCATTTCCCTTATAGGTCATCTCTTGTTTAGCACTTAAGAGGAATTGGTTCTCTTGCTTATTTGTACACATACGGGGCATAAACTTAGATATATAACCTTTCAAGTGCTGTCTAAATGATTTACCTGGTCTGAAGAAGGTAATGGAAAACAACATGACTTCCTCCCTGATGGCATCCTATGATGGAAAAGTTAAAAGTTCAATTGGAACTCTAGAATGGGCTATGGTTTGTATAACTTAGAATATTCTTTTTTTTTTTAAGATTGTATTTATTTATTTGACAGAGGGAGACACAGCAAGCAGAGGGAGTGGAAGAGGGAAAAGTGGGCTTCCCGCTGTGCAGGGAGCCAGATGCAGGGCTCAATCCCAGGACCCTGGGATCATGACCTGAGCTGAAGGCAGACACTTAACAACTGAGCCACCCAGGCTCCCCAGCTTAGAATAGTCTTGCTTTCATAAAGAGAATAAAAGATTTCCAGATATGGTGAGGCCCTGTTTTAAAGCGTCTCAGGATAGTACAGATTTGGTAAACTTGTAGGTCCAGTAATGTTCCCTGTGTCATTTGAATGGTAAGACAAGAAAATAATCACACAAATATAGCCTATGGCCTTTAATACTCATGCCCCCCATAATCCTGCTTAGATTGAAAAGCATCATTTATGAGATGGTTGTCCTTAATTTTTTATAGTCATTCTATATGTGCAGTTTACCTTCTTGTCTGACAAGTCAAGAGAATAACTAGTAAGGCCTGTGGCATAAGTCCTAAAGGATGCTCTTGTTACAACCCCAGGTATTTTTTCTAAAGTATCAGTCATATCAAATGGTCTGTGTTGCCTTTATTTCTGAAGTGACCTGGATAGCATAGATGATCTTTAAGAATCTTTGTGGCTTTGAAATTCTTTGAGTCTCTTATTTTGAATGAGTAAAGGGGTCTTATTCTTTCGGTATTTAGGTCCCTACTGGGTTGTTGGGGAAGTTAGAAATTAGTAATGGAGTAAATTCTAACACACAAAAAACTGCTGTATCCGCCACCTTCTCCTGAGCCATAAGAATCCCATAGCATTGTCATTTGGAGGACTGTGAGGCCATCACACATCTGGAACACTAACAGCGACTATCATTTCATAGCAACTTGCGTATGCAAAGCATAACTCTGAGTGCTTTATGGACATTATCTCTCTTAATCCTTGAAACCTGAAAAGTAGTTGGTATTATCCCCCACTTTGTGGACAAGGAAATATAAAATAAAGCAGCTTGCTCACAGTTACCCAGCTAAGCAGGTAGAGCCAGGATTCAGCCGCAAGCCTCTCTAATCCCAAAGTATGTGTATTCTTCCCACACCATTATGTTGCCTCTCAGTAGTTACCAAAATGCCGCTGGAACTTGGAAATATTTGCTGAAACACAATCCTGAAGGCAATGAAGGTTCACCATTTTGAACCATCCTTTTCAGTAGCTTAAGAATGACAGGTTCTAGGCTATTTCTTTCCAGTTCCCTTTGGCTAAGAGTAGACCTTCCTCAGGGTGAGAATAAAGGCCTTTTAGTAAACTGTGGTGTTTGGGATTTAGTGTCCTTCTCTTGAATATGAACTCTGGCATGACATTTTCCCCATGCAGTTGTCTCTTCTGTTCAGGACCAAGTTCTGCAGACATATTCTGACATCTGTAGTGAACATCTTACAGTGACATAGACTTGGAGTTACCTAATCTAGCTTCTTATCCCATATAGGAATGTCTTAGTAGGCACGTCTGTGTTCTTCACCTTTCTCTTCGTATTACTCTCTGTAAAGAAACCAATACACAGAAGCCTGAAGTCACTTAAAAAGGTCACATAACAAGAAAAGTTGGTATCCCTTTAAAAGATACCACAGAACAGAAAAATACTAAATGGTCCGTTTCTCAGTTGCAACATAGGATATACAGATGTGGACCTCTCAGATTCTAATAATCAAGATGTTCTTCACCACCTCTACTCACTGGTGTGGCAATGTTTTGTTACGCTTTGAGATATTGTCCTAACATCTAGCATTTATTCAGAGTTAACTATATGTATGAAATCTATATAAATTTTGGTTTCAAACTCAAATCTGAGTTTGAGTCCCTGCTACTCACTAGCTTTGTGGCCTTGAGCAGATCACGTAAGTTCTCAAAGCTTCAGTTTCCTGATCTGTAGAATGGTGATAAGAGAATATTGCTTCAGGGTTATTATGATAATTAATGAGAGAATACTATACTAATATACCAGATGGAAAGTATAACTATACCCAGATGCCTATTCTGGTTTTCAGTCCCTAGATACTGTCTTTCCTTTGCCCCCTTATCTTCTTAAGGAGCTTATAGACTGGAAGCAAGCTATACCAATGTGAGAACTTAGCAAAAAGATATTAAACAAAAGTAGAAAGATTACCCTAGGAACTAGTGGGCTTACTTTTGTTTTCTTAGGAAGTAGTACCTACTGCTTTTTTTCAGTCATTTTTGAGATTCATATTAGTTTAGAAATTACAAGTTGTTTGCACTTATTAATAAGGAGGATTGGAGCTTCAGGTCTCTCCTAAGTTTCATGATTCATCCAAAAATTCTTGAGATCATTGCTTTCAGAAGGCATTATCCTTATTTAAGTTCACTCTTCCTGGGAATATCTAACCCCTGTTAATATCTCTATAGTATCCTCAGCATTCAAGGGGGGGATTTCACTACACCATGAACTCTTGTGGAAAACATGGTTCATGTCCTCATCTTTTGTGTCCGACTCTGATCACAGAACAATTCTTTATATACAGTAGATGTTCATCTGATGTTGACTAAACGAGTGAATTAATTCTAGACATGCTCAGATCCTGGCAAGGATGGTGAAATGCCCTAATAAAAGCCTAGTGAGGGGGAAAATGATACAACTCTGTCACCTTCCCGTGTCATTAGTTTTCTTGACACCATGGGCAAGTCACAACTTCTCTGACCCTCAGGTTAGAGTGATACTAAATATCTCCAAAGATTCTTCCAGATTGGAAATTTTAGGACTATAATTATATCAGCTTTTTTACTCAATGTAGTAATGTTTTAAGGGACATGTTATAGCCTAAAGTTATATCCAAATTTGCATGAAAATGAACCAACTTATAATTATCAGATACATTTGAAATCAGAGCAGCACTGCTGAATTCCCAAAAGTAGGGTGGCAGTTTTAATTTATTTTCTTGTTAAGAAATGTAAAACTTAATTAGACTCTGGCCAGTGTATCTAAAGATCTCATTTGTGGAGTTTGGTATAGTAATTGCAGAAGGTCGACAGTTCTGTAAAATGTACCTAAAATGAGCGCAGCTGTATATGAAGTATGATTTCAGGAACCTCAGAAGGACATTCCCAACCATAAATACCTTCTCCACTTAGCTTTCTTGCTGCATAACAAATGACCACAAATTTAGCAGTTGAAAACACCTATGTGTTACCTCACGTTCTGTGAATCTGGGTTCAGCATAACTGGCTTCTCTGCTTGGGTCTTTTTTTTTTAAATTTGAGAATGAGAGAGAGACATTGAGAGCATGAGCAGGGGGGAAGAGCAGAAGCCGAAGCTTCTCTGCTCAGCTCATAACAATGTTTAAAGTATAACAGGTGTCAGAGGGCTGCATTCTCGTCTGCAGTTCAGGGTCCTCTTCCAAGCTCATTTAGGTTCCTGGCAGAATTCAGTTCCTTTCAGTTGTAGGACTTTTCCTTTCTGGCTGCCAGCCAGGGATCACTGTCAGCGGGCTGCCGCAGATCCTTGCCATGTGGCCCCCTCACAACGTGGCAGCTCACTTCCTCACAGCCAGCAGGAGACTCTCTTTCCCCGGTGTGCTGTGTTGCATTCTCTTATTACATAATTGTAATCACGGGAGTGACTATCCCATTACGTTTTTCTTATAAAGTAATCTTAACCACAAAAGTCTTATCCCATTATATTCACAGGTCCTGCCTGTGCTCAGGGAGAGGACGTTATAGAGGATACACACACACACACACACACACACACACACACACACATGAATGTTGGGGAACGTCTCAGAATTCTGCCCACCACACCAACCATAATTCCAGAAATTCACACCTTTATGTTTATTCTTTGAAGATTTCTGAAGATATGGACATTGTAACTGATTTTAAGCCTTGTTATCTAAATAATAACATGGCAGCCATAAAATTTTAGTGTGAGAAGGGAGCTTAGAAATAACTTTATTTAAACCCCTGCTTTATTGTTTTTAACCCCTTCATTTACACCTGAAGGAAATGACTTGCTCAAATCACCGGTAGTGTGACACAAAACTGAGACCAAAGACTGAGTTCACTGACTTCCACACCATTGTTTTCTTTGGTTCATGGCAGCCGCTGCTACTAGAAGAACCTGGAGAATTATATAAGGGATTCAGTGCGTGCATGTGAAAGCAGAAATGGGAAAAGTTCACAGCAAAAATGTATGAGAGGCCATCCCCCAGACAGCCATAGCATGAAGGCAGGAGTCAGACTATCATAAAGATGTGTGAGGAATAGGTTATATGGGGGGGAAGCTCCTATTTTATAAATTCTGTTAAAGTTTGTGGGAGGCAAGCCCCATGCTTCAGTTCATCATTGCATTTTGTAAAAACATTTATATGTCAAGAGGAGCGTTGGCCAGAATTCCTTTCATTTAAGACAAAGTCATCAGTGTTTAAAATGATTCATGATGAAGTCAAGGAAGCTCAAATTCTGAAAGAAATGTTTGTTTTATGAGGCAGTTTCTCTGCCGAGACCTCATTTGTTTTCCCAGATTTAAAGTCACTTAGCCATTCCAAAGATTGATTCTGAGTTAACTACATTACCTTGGCCATATTGTGATTTAGTAAAATTATATAAGTGCCCCAAGGTGGGAGAGAGCTGCTTTGGGGATTCATGATTACCAGTGGGAGAGAGAGGAGGGTCGGGGGGGGATAAACTGGCCAAAATCCACATAAATAGATACATAAGGACAAAGTAAGCCAATATTCCGTCTCACTGAGAAAAGGATCCTAAAGGAATTCCACCAGCTGGGGAAGTAGAGAGATTAGTGTTTATTGCAAGCCCTGTTTCTTTAGGGACTTCAAGGTTTACTGCCCTTGGAAGCCTCTGGGACTTTGATGAGACACTTGTAAAGCTGGAGAGTATTTAGTCTTTTACGTTATTTCAGTAAGCCAATTTTTAAATATATCCATGCCTCTCCCCTTAGCTATCAGAGATTCAAATTCTGTTGAGCCTGACAACTATAGGCCACCGAGGAAGTCGTGTTGTAAGGGAAGGGGGAATCAAAGGTACTTCCTCCTCAACACTGAGGTTGGATAAATTAGGAACTGGTTAAATAAATGATATATCCTGTCAGTGGAATACTATGGAGTTCTTTTTAAAAAAAGAAACTTTGGAGTGCCTGGGTGGCTCAGTTGTTAAGCATCTGCCTCTGGCTCAGGTCATGATCCCAGGGTCCTGGGATCGGGCTTCACCAGGCTCCCTGCTCAGTGGGGAGCCTGCTTCTCTTTCTTCTATTCCCCCTGCTTGTGTTCCCTCTCTTGCTTTCTCTCTCACTGTCAAATAAATAAATAAAATCTTTAAAAAAAAAAAAAAAAGCTTGTTTATGTACAGGTATGGAATGCTTTCTGAGATATGTTGTTAAATGAGTAAAGCAAAACCCATATATTTAGTATACTACCATTTTTCTGGGAAGAAATGAAGAACGAATATTTGATTTTATTTCCATATTTCTGGAGAAACTGGAGATATTGGTTGCCTCTGGACAAGTAGGGGACTGGGGAATAAGGTTGGGAACAGTACTTCAGCCCTTTGGTACCATTTGAATTTTCAAACAGATGCATGTATTACCTAATGAAAAACAGCTTTGTCAAGTAAAAGGAATGAGAATTTAAAGAGACAAGGAGACAAAAACAAGTGAATACAGGAAATTGGTCTCCAGATAAGAGTTGGCTTTGTTATCAGGGTTTCCTTGCAAAGGGCCTTGACTGGCCCTCTCTCAATACCCTCTACGCCTTCTATTGTAGTTCCCTAACCAGACGTTAGTATCCCTTCTGCTTTCAGGACTTTATTCAGACTGACTCCTCCACCCCCACCCCACATCACCCACTACTATCCTTGCCCAGATCTGGGGCGGTCCTCTCTTTAATCCTTTAGAATTCAGATCCAGAATGTGCCTCCTCCCCAGTACACACTATTCCACTATAGCCCATATGTGTCTGCTAGTATGTCTGACATTTCTCCTCCGTATTTCTCCATCTTCATGATACATATGGTCTCCCCCACTAAACTGATCATTCTCTGGGTGTGTCAGCTGAAATCAGTGCCTAATGGTGCTGGTAGAAACGATTGCCTTTTGTGGACAGAATGTGATGAGGATTTTTGATGAAGCCAGATGTAACATGGGTAATGGTAGTAAAACTTACTGTAAATGGGTTTGTACTAGATTAAGCGCATAACCCCATTGAAGCAGTCATCTGGGATGATGCTCTGAGTCCAGGAAACCTGACTGCAGGTTGTCTCTGTGGCTGGTACTGGTGTTCAGAAGCCAGAACCACCGGCATCACCTCTGACAAGTGGGCAGCCTGAGGGCACAGAGGGGGCCACTGGCCCGCATCTTAAAAGCCCCAGTCAGAACAAGAATTGTTACCATTTTCATTATTAGCATACTGCATTGCTCTTGGCTCCTTAAATTGCTAGTTGCCTTGAATGCTGTCCTGCCCACCTCCTCCGAACCCCAGGATCAGGTTGAAATGTGTGTGTTGTCTTACCCAGAGTGCCTTGGAAGAAGATACAAAAGAAAGGACAGGGGCTCTCCAAAGGAAAATCCTTCCCCCTCTCCCCACCCCACCCCACCCCCAAAGCCATCTCTGGATGGACTTAAGAAACGAAGACATCTGTATCATAAGCCTTTCCAGGGCCGAAGCAGAACTGTCTCCCCTCACTTAACCTTGGCAGTCACAAGCCAGCTTTTCATTTTCCCTGCTGCAGTCCAGGAAGGCAGGAATAATCACACGGCCACACAGCTAGAGGCTGTCAGCCCAACTTGGCGAATCATCTTTCCAAACACCTTTGCAATTAGGAGGAGACAGGCAGCTGCTAACTGGGTCAGGCCTGCTCTTCGGACCCTGCCTCTGGGCATCAGAGGCAACTGTGGGGAAGAGCTCCCAGGGCTGCCTCTGTTTCACATGTTTTTCATTCAGTTGCAGTTTAATAAGCCTTTTACGTTGTCCCCAAAATTGTTGGTGTAAGTTCCAAGGGAATGCTGATGGCTTCCAGCATATAGGGCGATCGGATCTGTGATCAAGCTGAAATGCTGACTCCTCACAGCCTCCAGCTGTCCAATCATTCACCCCTGCCCACCAGCTCAGAGTACTTGCCGATTCAGCCTTTCTTTCACCTGAGCTTTCTCTGTTGTTTAGGGGGATGGATTCATGGGGGAGCTAGTATTGTCTGTGTAAGGGTTCAGGGTGCCCCAGCATGCACAGGGAAAAGATCCTTGGAAGTCAGGAGACCTAGATTCTAGACCCAGCTCTGCTGCCAGCTAGCTGTGTGACCTGGGCAAGCTATTAACTTCTCTGGCTTTCACACTTTCTCTGAGGTCTCTTCTGGTTTTAATTAAGAGTATATCACTCCAAGTGGGTCTGTAGGCTTTTATCCCTCCAAAACTCTCCCTTCTTCTGTTTGACTACTGTGGTAAATAATTTTATGTCACGTAGCTTCTGACATTACAGACCCACAAACTCAGCGTATGTTCTTTCTCCTGTTATATTCTCCAGTTATGGACCGTATGCCAGAGAGTAAACGGGAGACCAGGCATGACTCAGATTCTGCCTGGACTTTTCAAAAGGCCTGGTGATATCACATTTTTAAAAGCCAGTTGCACCCATGTCTACAAATTCTTCCTTATCCAAATCTAGTAGAAATCTCCCAACCTCATGTGCCTCTGTTGTTCAGGCAGCCGGACCACATTTGTACCAAAGAAATACGCAGGCCTTGGGGTACCTAGACCTTCTTCGGGGTGACTTCATGCTTCAGGTGGATATCTTTCAGATTAGAAACTAGAATCCCAGCCATCAATCAATTAGCATCATCAAATGAGAGAGACCCAGACTCCAGTACCGATAACCTGGTCTATGTGGGGAGGTCAAGACCTGGGGGGGTTTTGGGGAATGAGCAGTGTTCTGCTTGCTATGATTTAATTATGATTTTCTGATTCAGGAACGTGGAAGCAACTATGAATAAGCCAGCTCTTAGGACCAACTGTCAAGCATGTGGCTTGTAATCTTCTGTCATCCTCCTTGTCCAAAAAGAGTTCACAGTTTGACAGCTCACCAGCTAGTGAAATATTTGTTTCCTCCACTGCTCTAATTCATACCCTGGGGACCTGAGGATCTTGGACAGGGAAAGGGCTCCCCCCAGCTAGGCTCTTTGCTGCTGGTAACTTCCCAGTGGTTTGAGTTACAATGACTCAGCTGCCCTCGTTTTTCTTCCCCTATAGAACAAATGGTGTAGAACCCTCTCCGACTGAAACAGAATATACTCTGTAATTACTCGGTCAAGAACTAGCATCTGTAATGAGGCATTCCTGCTGGTGGCCTCCAGAGGTCCCTATTCTATAACCACTAAGTACCACTTTAATGAACTTTTCCCTAAAAATTGTCAAGAGCTCTCACTGACATCCTTGGATATTATTTTAGTTAACATTTTATTTAGAGAAAAGGGCCCATCTTCACAGGGCGAAGGATGGGCACTTGGAATATCAAGAGGGATCAACAGTAGGCGCTCTGCCCCAAGAGAATGGAGGGAACTTGGAAGAGGAAAAAAAAAGGCTAGTTACCAGTTATGATGGAAATGTGAGACTGATGTGAAATGCAGAAAAAGGAATGGTTAATAACGGAGTGTTCCTATTTATCTAATACAAAACAGGTTTTAATTCATTTCTCAGAACATATCTCTGTGACTGCAGAGGGTAGCTCTGTCACAGTTTGAGAGCATCCAGTTTCTTCTGATCTGATTCTGTTTGCACTGAGCAATCTTCTGAGGTGAATTGAATTTCCTTAGTAGATTTTCCAGCTGAGAAGTATAATAACCAGCTGTTATCATTTTAGTTCTTGTAACAGTTACTATTCTTGCTGTAAATTGGTCTGCTGATTTCTGTTCCTTCCCTGGGCAGTTTAGTTAGCAAGAATCCGTTCTTCCTGGGCCAGCAAAAAAAAAAAAAAAAAAAAAAAAAAAAAAATCAAATGTCTAGACCAACAAGGCAAAGTTTTTTAAAACCCTAGAACTTCTACAGTCATGCAGATTCTCCAGCTGCCCATCAGCAGTTAACCACGTCTCCTGAACATCCGCTAAAATAATGTCTTCTGCTTAAGTCTTAAATGTCCAGGCGACATGGATTCCTCCTTCACCCCAACTCCCGTCCTGGGTGCGGGATGAGAAACCTGGCAGCCCTCCTGGGCAGCCGTCCCCCTCAAACTGTAGGCTGTGGACACCAAGGCATGGCCTAGCTTGTGGCCTGTACAACTTCCCTCTGCCCTTCTTCACACAGATCGTCAGCTGTTTCTGTACACCTCCACCCTCACATTCTAGAAAACACCAATCAACTCTTCTTCGTACTACTAAGCCACCGTAGTGGTTATCTTGTAGATCCATTCATATGAATAGGAAAAAAGTAAATTTTTAAAGAGATCAGGAGACTTGATCAGGGTCATACAGCAAGTGGGTGGTGGAACCAGGACCAGAGTGCGGGTCTGGTGACTCCAAGGGTTCTCTCTCCTGCACCCCTTTGCCCCCTGCCTGGCTCTAGTATTTGTATGTGCTGACCTCAGGGGCCCTGTGGTGAATACAGGGAGGTGACAGAGGCCAAGTGAAAGGCCAAATGCAGAACGGAGATTACAGGACTGAAATCAGCAGAGAAGGCACAATGACTCTAATTCAAGTTCCCACTGCTTCTGGATGAATCTAATCTGATACTTAGAACACTTCATTGCTAGGTGATTGATAAGTAAAAATCAATCCTTTTCTTTCCTCCAAGGTTCATCTCACTTAAGAGCATGTCTGTAAGCAATAACATAGTTTATACGTGCCCCTAGATCAGGTTGGAGGACAGAAGGGAGAAAAGGCAAAGGAAACAGCCCAGCCCTTCCTGGCTTGTTTTTCATGAGAACCCAATTCGCACATGATTGCCGGTGTTTAACAGTAAATGGCAGATAAAAAGAAAATGGTAAGAGAGGAGAGATTTTCTGTGGAGGTCTGGAAGAAGAAAAACAAAAAAGGCTGCAGACACTGAGCTAGTGAGATGGGGCCCACTGTTACCCCAGGGGGCATGGTTGGAAGAGACAAAGTGGTGGACGGGCAGCCTGTAGGGAGGAGGGGCAAGGAGCTCATCAGTGCAGGTAATTTTCTGGCACCCAGCAGTGGAAGGGTGATGTCCGAGGGTACTGCCACAGGCCTCCTCATTCCCCACCTCCCGTTGTTTCGCTGCCTACTTATTTCCTTGACTTTTTATTATCATATTCTTTTTTTTTTAAGATTTTATTTATTTACTTGACAGAGAGAGATCACGAGTAGGGACTCCATCAGAGGACCCTGAGATGGTGACCTCAGCTGCAGGCAAAGGCTTAACCCACTGAGCCACCCAGGCCCACCCCTTATTATCATATTCTTTCCTGTAGGTGGGAAATGCCAAGATGGAGACTATTGTAATATCAGGCATTCTTAGTTTTTTGGGTTTTTTTTCTAGGCACTCTTCTGGTGCTAATTTACCAGGAAAGCCACCAATGAATACTCTAGACCATTAGATTCCCATCCTTAAATTATGTGGACTTTCACCTTTTAAATTTTAACTGTGATGGAGGAGCCTGGTTGGGTCAGTGGGTTGAGCCTCAGACTCTTGGTTTTGGCTCAGGTCATAATTTATACAGGGTAGTGGGGGCGAGCCCCAGTCAGGCTCCCAGGCTCCGTGCTTGGCAGGGAGTCAACTGGAAATTCTCTCTCCCTTTCCATCTCCCTCTGCCCCTTTCCCTACACAGACTCACACACTCTCTCTCTCTAAAATAAATGGATGAATCTTTTAAAAAAATTTTTTTTAATTTTTACTATGGTAAAAATGTATATTAACATAAAGATGCCAATTAAACCATTTTTAGGTGGACAAGTTATCAGCATTCATTACACTCACTGTTGTACAACCATCACCACTACTTCCAAAGTGTTTCCATCACCCCAAACAGAAAATCTGTATCCGCTGACCACTAACTTCCCATTCCCAATACCGCCAGCCCCTAGTAACCGCTAATCCACCTTCTGTCTCTATGAACTTAATACCAGCCATTCTTACTTTTTTTTAAAAAAAGATTTTGTTTACTTATTTGACAGAGAGAGACACAGCAGCAGGGTGAGTGGGAGAAGGAGGAGCAGGCTTCCTCACTGAGCAGAGAGCCTGATGTGGGGCTCGATCCCAGGACCCTTGGGATCATGACCTGAGCCACCCAGGCGCCCTCCCCCCAGGCATTCTTACTTAACTGTATATACCTCCTAAAATGTAGCAGCAGTAGAAAAGAATGGAACCTGAGGTGAAAAGGAAAGGCTGTTGCGGGTTAAAAATCAAATTCTCATTCTCTTAAATATAGTTGAAAACTTTTTATTACAACTAAGTAGTTATATCCCACGTATTCAGAGAAAGCAGACTGAAAGTCCCTCTGCCATGTGCAAGTTCAGCATCTTTTTTCTTGCAGTGACCATGCAGCAGGTGGCCAGGACCGTGGCCAAAGTGGAACTCTCAGACCACGTGTGTGATGTGGTGTTTGCGCTCTTCGACTGCGACGGTGAGTGGGGCCCTCTGGAGTCTGGCGGGAAAATGGAGCCCGACCGTCCTTGAAGTGGACACTGTTGATACCAGAGGCTAGCAGAGTGCTCCAGTGCACTTGCCTGCGCCTCTTGAGCCTATGCCTTTCCCACAGCAGTAGCTCAGCCCTCAGCGCCGTGACACTGAGAGCTAGAACCCCCGGTCTGAGCTTGTGTTTTCCATTTCTTCTCGTAATTCCAATTTGCCTGTAGGCCTAAGTGAATGTATGACCATAAGGATCTTTAAAAAGGAAACAATTCAACTCTAGGGGTGATCTTAAAAGGGAAATAAACTCAAATATAAAAGCTCAGAAAAGGAGACAAAAATATTAGATCCAACTTGCTGCTCATAGACTAGGAGCATGTGATCATCTGTCTAGAAAGAAGGTGGTCCTGATCTTCCCTGCACGCCCCAGAGCACATCGCAGTCATTCACATCCCATTTCTGCCTCCAGCTCGCAGCGGCATGTCTGCGACCGCTCTGTAGCTTAGCCCACGTGAGAGGTCCTGGTTCCCCTGTGGCGTCGGTTCTCAGCTACCTTGCCTGATGCAATAGTGCTATTCACCGTGGAGGCTCACACCTTTTCTCAGTGCTTACTAAGATCCAGGCATTGTGCTAAGCTGCTCAGGTAACCCTCTGAGTAGGAGCCATTTTTCATGACATTTTCCAGATGAGGACGCTGAGACTCGGGTGAGGTCATTTCCCCAGGAGCACACAGATCGTGGTCAGGTATTTCCCAGGAAGTGAAGCTAATGGAATCCCGGAACCAGGTCAGAAGTTCCTGCCTTGGTGAAACCTTCGTTCTGGCCCCGGCATAATAATGAAACACTCTGGCTTTTTCATTCCTCAGCTTGTTTCAGTTTGTCTTCATTACTACAGGTTACACTCTCTCCGTGCACGTGACCTAACTTCCCTACTATACTGTGAGCTTTTTTAAGTTTTTACTTCAATTCCAATGAGGCGGGTGTTACATTAGTTTCAAGCGTACCAAGCGTACCAAGATTCAGTGACTCCATACATCCCCCCATCGGCCCCGCCCCATGCGCATCACAGCTCCCTCCTTACTCCCCTCACCCGCCTCCCCTCTGGTAACCAGCCACTTGTTCTCTACAGTTGAGAGTCTGTTTCTTGCTTTATCTTATTTTTTTTTCCCTTTGGCTTGTTTTGTTTCTTAAATTCCACGTGAGTAAAATCATACAGTATCTGTCTCTCTCTGATTTTGCTCAGCATTAGACTCTCTAGCTCCATCCATGTCATTACCAATGGCAAGATTTCATTCTTTTTATGGCCGAATAATATTCCGTTCTGTGTGTGTGTGTGTGTGTATGTGGACACACATACATACACACCCTACCTTTTTTATCCATTCAGCAGTCGATGGACACTTGGGCTGCTTCCGTATCTTGGCTATTGTAAATAATGCTGCTGTAAATAAATTGTGGGCTTTTTAAGGGTTATTGCAAATCCTTTATTCCGTTGGACCCCTCCATAGGACCTCGGGTAGTACTTTGCACATAACAGATGTCATTAACTTGAGTTATTGAAGTTACCTAGTTGAACTTGAGTTATTTAAACCTCCCACCTGCACCCACAACCAGGTCTGAGTGGAAGAAGACTGCAGGGTTAGGGCAAGAAGATGGCCTCACCCTCACATAGGGGTGGGTCATTTTCTAGTGCTGCTCTGTCTACATGATATTCTACTAGTTTCATGTGGGTATTACATTTAAATTAGCTAAAACTAAAAACAATTTAAAAGTCAGTTCCTTGGTCTCTGAAGCCACATTTTAAGTACTCAGTTGCTGCATGTGACCAGTGGCTACTGTCTTAAATAGCACAAATAAAAAAAATTCCCTCATCAAAGAAAGTTCTAAGGAACAACACTGCTCTAGAGAGGTTACCGTTTCTCAGATTTTGGTTTTTATCCTAATCACTTCTGGGTGGCTTGAGTTTTTTCCCAAAAACCACAATTTTATAATTTTTGAAGCCAGAGAGCTGGTCTGCAAAGTAAACACAGGAATAAAGGCAAGAAGCCTCACAGCTCCCCTCTTCTCCTAGGAAGGCCTGCGAAATGAAATTTTATTTTCCCACCTTTTTTTTTTTTTAATTTTTTTTTTTAAGATTTTATTTATTTGACAGACAGAGGTCACAAGTAGGCAGAGAGGCAGGCAGAGAGAAGAGGAAGCAGGCTCCCCGCTGAGCAGAGAGCCCGCTTCGGGGCTCAATCCCAGGACCCTGGGATCATGACCTGAGCCGAAGGTAGAGGCTTTAACCCACTAAGCCACCCAGGTGCCCCTATTTTCCCACCTTTTAGAAGGAGGTTCTGTCAGTATCTACTTGAATCCACCTTTTAAAAAATAATTTAACATCTCTGGGGCTTATTTTCTTAATCTATAGAAAAATGAAGTATATATTAAATTAAAAATCCATTGTTATTTTTACACATTAAATCTTAGGTCAGAATGCCAAAGGACATTGACTTTTCAGACTGGTTGACCTGAGAATTTAGAGTTGCACTCACAGATCACACGTGCACACAGATGACAATTGAGTCATGTACCTGCTTCATAAGTAAGCCATTCACCTTGATCAGCTCTGGCCCTAGGGAAGAAGGAAGCAAATCCCTTGGCAGTCTAAATGACCTCAGATTTTTTAAGCCTCTCTTTATAAAAATATTAAGAATCTCATTGGACCTTTTTAATACTTTTAATTATATTCCTTTTTTTTTAAGATTTTTTAAATTATTTATTTATTTATTTGAGAGAGAGTGTGTGCACAAGTTGGGGGAAGGGCAGAGAAGCAGACTCCCTGCTGAGCAGGGAGCCCTACCAGGACTCTACCACAGGACCCTGGGATCATGACCTGAGGCTGAAGGCAGTCACTTAACTGACTGAGTCACCCAGGTGCCCTTCTAATTATATTCTTTTATTTTTTTTAAGATTTTATTTATTTATTTGACAAACAGAGATCACAAGTAGGCAGAGAGGCAGGCAGAGAAAGAGAGAGAGAAGGAACCAGACTCCCCGTTGAGCAGAGAGACGGATGCGGGGCTTGATCCCAGGACCCTGAAATCATGACCTGAGCCGAAGGCAGAGGCTTTAACCAGCCCACTGAGCCACCCAGGCGCCCCCTTTTAATTACATTCTTAACAAGCCATATCACTGATCACTTTTCAGCCAGCCAGGCTACTTTTTAACTCTTCATGTTGAAGTACACACATACAGAAAAGTGCAAATACCATTAAGTATGCAGCTTACTAAATTTTTAAAAACTGAACACACCTGTGTAAGCAGTATTATCCAGAAACATCACTTTGGCAGGACCACAGAGGTCCAGAAGCAGGACTGGTGCCGCCTTCCCGCCACTTCCTCTCCCGCGGGCAGTCCCTCTCCTGACTTCCGGTACCACAGGTTAGGTCTCCCTGGGTTTGCTTGTTTGTTTGATCTTGCTGTGAGGTATCTTTGAGGCTGTCCATGTCCCCTTCAGCCAGAAAACATGAGCCAGTGTAGGTTTTCAGGTACTCTGTACAGAAGTACAGAAGTTCTTCTTTCCACTCTCTTCCCAGATCGATCAGTCGTTAGTAAAAGTCTGTTTTATGGTTTCCTATTGTCTTATCACCACCAGTCATGGCTGCCATTCTTTCAAGCAGACATTTACTCCTGGGCATGTAGTCAATGGGCACCTATCCTCGACTGCTGAAATGGTTACTCTTCCGTGTGGCTTGAGAGGTTGACCTTTGGTTAAATGAGATGTTCTCCAAGTTCCTCTCCAGACCTGAGAGTCTGTCACTGAAGAGGGTGGAATGCGAGGCCATGAGAAGATGGGCTTAACCCAAAACCAGATTTTAATTTGGGTTTTTACCATGAACCGCCCCCTCCCTCTCTCACCTGGACTATTCCTGACTGACTCCCTACTGCTGTTCTCCAGTCCCATCCCCATGTATCCAGCCAGAGGAATCCACCCAAAATGGAAATCCTTAATTCCATCTCACTTACTTGCAGTCCTTTCCTGGTGCTCCACTGCCTAGAAGATAAAGCACAAACCCTTTAGTGAAAATACAAGACCTCTGGGGACCTGTCTCCTGTCTGCCTCTTCTGTTTACTTCCCCACCTCTGTGTGCACTTCCTGACTACTCAGCAGTCGCCTTGCTCCCTGCCTGTGCCTTTGTTTATGCTACTGCCACTACCTGGAATGCCTCCCCATCCCACTGCCCTTTACTTGGCCAATTTCTGCTCATCCTTTGGGATTCAACTTCGGAGTCACCTCCAGGAAGCCTTTACGCCTCCGTACTGCGCCACCCGCGGCCCAGGTTCGATCCCTTCCTCTGGTCCCACAGAGCATCTTCTCTTTACCCCACGATGGCATTTACCGCACTGTTGAAATAATGTATTTGTCTCTCCCACAACCTGGGAGTATCTCAAGGGACAAAGTCCTATTTATCTCTTTATTCTCAATTCCTAGTACAGGATCTGACTTACGGTATATTCTTGTTCAACTTTTATCACACACACTAAACTGTCACTGAGTTGTAATCGGAAACATCAAGGAAGGAGCAAACCATTTGTTTGAATTTGGCTGTGAGAGTACACTGGGCTTCGGAACCCACGTTGCGTGAACGATGAAATTTTCTCAGTGTCTTTGTTCCAAGGCCTTCACTTATCCCTCTTGTGTTTGCCTCTTCCTCTAGGCAATGGGGAGCTGAGCAATAAGGAATTTGTTTCCATCATGAAGCAGCGGCTGATGAGAGGCCTTGAGAAGCCCAAAGACATGGGCTTCACCCGCCTCATGCAGGCCATGTGGAAATGTGCACAGGAAACTGCCTGGGACTTCGCTTTGCCTAAACAGTAACGCAAAACTGCAGGAGGGACCTCCTCCTCCACCCAGAGCACCCTGACCCCTGGGACAGAGCCTTGGCACAACCCTTCCGGCTGCTGCTTCTGGAAGTAGTGCTCTCTTCCTCTTGGGAATGATCTCAGGATTCAGCCAGTCTTCCCTCTCCCCCCCTTCCCCTGGCTTGGCGTTTCTTCTAGGCTCTGCTTCTGCCCAGTGATCATCCCCATAGGTTCTCAGAAACATGAACAAGTCGTAAAAAGTCGGACTTCTGGCACCTTCCTCAGCACTATGCCCTCAAGCACCCTATGGATAAAGAATGCAGGGAACCATCCACATACCTGCCAACCCTGGCGACTGCCCAGTTCTTTCGTCCTTTTTGCTGTGGATTTACATCGGGAGCATTCCTTGCTTTTCCTCCCGCTGGTGATTTTAAGCCACAGTTGGGCAGATGTCTGAAGGGCAGAAGGAAGACTGTGATAAAGGGTCATGGGGAGGGGCCAGGCGGCCTGAGCTGGCGGGAAGCCTGGAAACGATCCATGTCGGTCCCCAGGGTGGCTGTGAGGCCTGCTCTGGGCAAGTGATATGCGCAGTGGGAATGGAGCAGGGTTTGGAATTTCGAGCAGCTGCTTCACAGCTCTGAGGCTCCCTGAGAGAACTCCGCCAGTACTCGGTGCCTGACGAGCAGCAGTGATTGAGGCCGTGTTCCCTGCAAGTGCCATTTCCCTCTAGGAGTGCATCTCTGAAGCCGAGGCCTGGCTCACCGCTGGTCTGCCCGCTGTCTTAAACACTTGTAAAATATCACTTTAATTATAATAGTTTGCAGTAAACTCCCCCCCAACCCACCCAAGGCTCTTACGTCTTTTATTTTAGGATCCTCTGGGGTACTTCTCTTTTCATTTCTCCACTGGGTTTGAGATCCTGCTAGCAGCAGATGTGTTTTTCTACCAGTGTCTGGTTCTTTCTGTTGAAGGGCAACTGTGGACACAAAAGGTGAGGGCGTTAGGAGGTTAGCGGTCGTGCTGTCGCCACACAGTCTGGATGGCGTTTTATCTTGGGCCAGGTGCACGTTCCTTGATAACTCGGACCCCACGATTAGGAGCAAAGATGGGGCGGGAGAGTATATGAGCATCCCCCGGTGTGGTGGACCTCCATGTAAGAGGCCCAGCACCCAGTGTGTTATATGGACTCCACTCTTACGAACGCCGGTGGCCTTGAACAAGCAAGCAATTTCCCATCTGTTTCCTAACTCTAAAATGCCAGGGTTGAGTTTTAATGGGCTCTCAGATTTCCTCCAGGTCCAAAAGCCCCTTGTTCACTTCTCTTCCAGAATGCCTGCAGCTTCCAGAGCCTCCCAGTGATGCTCCCTGGCTTCAGAGCATCTCCAGTCCAGTGTAATAACCTCTACACTGAAACTCCAGTGCTTCCTGCGAGGCCTGCAAGTTGGCAGGGAGGGTTTATCTGCCAAATAAGAGCAGAGGCCTGGGTCTGTGCCCCTGTGACAGTATCAACCCCAGCATTTTCTCCAGAGCAAGCTAATAGCCTCATTTCCAACATCTTTCTGGGAGCAGATTCAATTCTCTCTCAAAGGAGTTTGCCACTCACCCACCTCGTCTACCCTCTGGTCTTTCTCTCCGTTCTTGGGATTGGAATTCCTGGCACCCAAGTGTAGCCTTTGCCTTGCTCATTGCTCCGGAGCTGAGGCATCAGCAAAATGTGAGCTTGTCTTAAATTGGTCCCAGGATCTCCAAATCACTGTTCTCCACAATCCTGGTTTCTCCAGCCGGAAAGAAAAATCCCATTCACAGCCTTCATGGGGCAGTCGTTTCCCTGCAAGAAGAGATCTGCTGATGGGCCTGGTTTCACTGAAGCTGAAAGGCAGAGCACGGTAGGGGAGGGTAAAGATCTTCCCTACATCTTGAAACCCAGCGTCAAGGGCCCTCACCCATCACAGATACACAGAATTCCAACCGAGCTCCTTTAGCTACCAGGAGTGGCCAAGGCAGCACCGGGGGGTCCAGGTGCTCAAGAAGACAGGATGGCCATACTTTGGCACAATTGGGTTAAAGGTGCAGGTGAGAGGTACCAGCTAAGTCACCCAGAGGAGGCCAGGGTCCCCCCAAAGGAGTCCTTGAGCAAGGCGGCATGGGAGCGGGCTTGAGAGGGTTCTATGAGGCAGCATTTGGGATAAGCTGGGAGCACCGGGGAACACAAAAGGCTGATAACGTGCTTCTCTGTTCATTCAGATTGTTGCTCTGCCTGCATAGAATAATCTACCCCCTCTTCCTTCAAGCCTCCACTCCAGCTGTCCCCTGCTTGAGAGACCCACCTGGGCCATCTTCCTGACAAGACGAGTTGCCCCTCCTCTGCCTCCCAAGGCTCAGGGCGCCCCCCAAAAACACTGCTGTCTGTAATCGATGTAATGTTTGTGAGATCGTCACCCCCCCAAAGTTCAGACTCAGAGCAGTGACATGGTCAAAGAAACGGTCCACCACCAAAAGCTGATGTTATAATAACTCCTGAACAATGTAAAAGCAGTATCAGCAATGCCTCCGTAAATTGCTCCCACCTACCCACAGCCATTCTCTGTTTGCTGCTGTTTTTCATTTCTTTAAAAAACAAAGAACAAAACATGAAGAATTGTCCAGCTCTAGCCCTTAGACTTCAGGGAGGGAAAGAAACTGAGTGGGGGACCCAGGCTGCTGCGCTTCCTTGCGGGCTGGGCCTGGGCTCAGCATCATCCGCAAGCACAAGCAGAGAGAATATGGAGAGAGAATTACTAAGGAGAATGGGCTTAAGGACATGTGTACTCTTCCAAAATTATCATATTAATAGCTTTTAGTGCCCCACCTAATTTCAGCTCTGGCTGAAGCATATGCACTTGAAATGAATTGGAGGCTAAGGAAGGAGAAGTCCAGACCGTGGCTGCTACCAGATAGGAAGGAAGGGACAGCAGCCAGGTCCCCCAGCTGGAGCATCCTCTCCAAGCGTTAGCGAGGCCCAAGCCAGATTATGTGCCCCCAAGAGGCTTATAGAAGGAAGGACGGACCAGAGGCGCGAGTTCAGCTTTCAGGCTTCAAATGCCACCTGCTGGCAAGAAGGCTTAGCACAGGGAGGCTGGTCTGGAGCCGGTGAGGGGAGGCTCCCTGAATCCAGCCTCGCCCCAGCCCTACTCCTGAGAGTAGGCCCCGCAGGGACCAGGGTGGCACGGTGGGGGGCGGGATGAACAGCCAGAGGTGGACCTAACCATGAAGAGAGACGGTATGGATAGGATTGTAATTGAGAAGCGGAAAGGAGCAATGCTTGGGGATTGTTCCTGAGGCTCTGGAAAAGGAATTTTTACCAGCAAATGAGAGGGTGTGAGTTACTCTGTTCACTCCACAACTCTTTCCTGCTCACCTACTATGTGCCAGGCACTGAGCAAGGTCTTCAAGGAGTTTTTGTTCTAGAGAAAGGAAACAACAAGGTTAAGTACATGCTGGTATGAGAGCACTTAGAACAGCAGAAGGGCCACCCAGTCCAGATTTGGGAGCTCAAGTCAGGCTTGCAGAGGAAATGATTTATTTTTAAGGTTAAAAAAAAAAAAAAAGTCACTAAGGTCTGTGAGTTGAGAAGGAGCTAACAACCGGGGACAGGGGTGGGGCGGGGGGACAGGCAGAGGCCACTGTGCTTGCAAAGATCCAAAGGCCAAAAAAGCATGTTACTGGGAACTGAGTTCTAAGGAGTATCCAGGACAGATTGGGGAGTGATTTTGTGACCTAAAAATGAATTAATATGGCAATCTTCACACACACACACACACACACACACACACACACACACACACACACACACAGATTAAAAATGCATTTGAGGATTATAGAACACACATAGGTTAGAGAAAAAAAATTATGATGGAAATGTTATTTTATTTTATTTGAAAGAAAGCAAAAAAGATCGGGGAGAGGGGTAGGACAGGGAGAAAAAGGCTCCCTGCTCAGCATGGGAGCTCAATCCCAGGACCCTGGGATCACGACCTGAGCCAAAGGCAAAACTGACTGAGCCATCCAGGCACCCCATGATGGAAATTCTAAAATGCTTAGAACTGAATATGATAATGAAAATACTAAATATTAAGACTTGTGGGACACAGCTAAAGGGAAACTTAAAACTTAACTTCCATACTTACAGATGATAGGCTGACAGTAACCTAAACATCTGCCTCAAGAATTTGGAAAAAGGGTGCCTGGGTGGCTCAGTTGGTTAAGCCTCTGCTTTCAGTTCAGGTCATGATCCCAGGGTCCTGGGATCGAGCCATGTGTCGAGCTCCCTGCTCAGTGGAGAGCCTGCTTCTCCCTCTCCTGCTCCCCCTACTCTCTCTCTCTCAAATAAATACATAAAATCTTTTGACAAATAAAGGAAAATTTTAGAAGTTCAAAAGTTTTAAAAGAAGTTGGAAAAAAAATCACCCAAAGAAATAAAAAGAGCAAAAATAAAAAAATATTAGACAATTTTAAATGTATATAACTAATACTACAGAAATTTAAAAACAATATTAGGAACAATTTTATGCCAATAAATTTGAAACGAATAGTTTCCTAGAAAATATAACACAAGAAAAAATTTAAAATCCAAATAGGCTATAATGAAGTGAATCAGTAGTTTAAAAATCCACTTACGACAAAAAATACCAAACCCAGATGGCTTTATGAGAGGAAAAAAATAGAACCAGCTCCTATAGGACCCTTAAAGCCCCATTAAGGAGTTGGGACTTTATCTTAATTATAATTATGAGCCACTGAAAGATTTTAAGCCGGAAGATGACGTAATGATGCTTTGCATTTTTGAATGATGACTTTGCATGCAAAGCTACAGATGGATTGGAGTGGGATCCAGGTTGGAGACTGCTATAATAATCCAGTTAGCAGATGCTGGGAGCCTGGATTAGGGCAATGGCTGCAGAGCTGGAGTCGCTAACAGAATTGGGAGATTTCTACGTCAGGCCGGGGTGGGGCGGGGGGGTCATGTAAGTTGGAGGAGGATGAGGGAGAGGGAATAATTAAGGATGACACCCAGATATCTGTTTAGGTAACGGAGTATATGGTAGTGCTCCTCTGTGGAAATGGGAAATAGAACCAGGTGTGGCTGGAGGAAGAAGAGGCTTCTTTGACATGCTCAGGTGCCTAAGACATCCTGGTAGAAATGTCTGATGGGTGCTCAGGTATATGAATCTGGGTGCCTGGGTGGTGCAGTCAGTTAAGCATCTGACTCTTGGTTTCGGCTCAGCTCATGATCTCAGAGTCGTGAGATTGAGCTCCGCATCGGTCAGTGCTCAGCCGGGAATCTACTTGAAGATTCTCTCCATCTGCCCCTCCCCCCCACTCACGTGCTTGCTCTCTCTCAAATAAATAAATCTTAAAAAAAAAAAAAAGAATATATGAAACATTAACTTAAAAAAAAGGAATCTGGACCCAGGAAGGGGATCTAGGGTGGAGATATGGTGTAGGAATCTATCCTAAAAACCGGGGTTCTCCCAGGTTCAAGGCCAACTAATCACAAACACCTAAAGTCTGACTTGTCTTCCCAACTATAAAATACTAACACCAGCTCCATGTCTTCCCCAGGAGAAATTAGGAGTGAAGATCATTCAAGTGAAAGGACTTTGAATCAAAGAACCTGTGCTTGTGGGTTACCTATGAGGAGACAGGTTTGGTAGAAAAGGCTGCCCGGAGTGCTTGGGTGGCTCAGTAGGTTAGGCCTCTGCCTTTGACTCAGGTCATGATCTCGGGGTCTGGGGATTGAGTCCCGAATCGGGCTATCTGCTCAACGGGGAGCCTGCTTCCCTCACTTGCCTGCCTCTCTGCCTACTTTTGATCTTTCTCTGTCAAGTAAAAAAAGTAAAATTTTTATTTTTATTTTTTATTTTTTTTAAAGATTTTATTTATTTATTTGACAGAGAGAAAGAGATCACAAGTAGGCAGAGAAAGGGGGAAGAAGGCTCCCTGCTGAGCAGAGAGCCCCATGCGGGGCTCGATCCCAGGACCCTGAGATCATGACCCAAGCTGAAGGCAGGGGCTTTAACCCACTGAGCCACCCAAGCACCCCAAAAAAGTAAAATTTTTAAAAGGAAAGGAAAGAAAGAAAGGAAGGAAGGAAGAAAGGGCTGCGTGTGCTCTGTGCTGTCCTCCAGTCTCCAGCCCCGCCTAGGTGTCAAGACCTCCTTTTTCTCTAGGGGAAGTGAGAAGCAAAAGACGACAGCAGAGATCCAAAGATGTGATGGGGAAATATTTATGCATTCATTCAACAATTTGTTGAAAATCAAACTGAATATTCAATCACCTGTCAGTCATTCACACACAGGTGAATTTCCACTATCTTCAGTGTGAGGTTTAGGTTTTCTTCTTTCTTTCCCCTTATGTGAACATTCATATGGTTCCAAGATCAACCCTAACATTAAAAGGTGTACAGGGGTGCCTGGGTGGCTCGGTCAGTTGAGCATTCCACTCTTGGTTTCCACCTGGGTCATGGTCTCAGGGTCGTGGGACCGGGCCATGCATCGGGTGTTAAGCTCAGCGCAGAGTCTGCTTGTCCCTCTCCCTCTTTTCTTCCCCTCCTCTCTCTCTCACACAGATAGATAGGTAGATAAAATCTTTAAAAACAAAAAAGGCATATGTTGGAAAGCCTCCCAGCCATTCCCACAGCTGCACAGTATTCCATTGTAAACCATGGTTTAATCAGTAAGAGTAGTTTCTCAGGGAAAGATTTTGGAGCCTGGATGGAGCTCTCTGAAGGGCTTGGTGGGTCACGTTTGGAGGCAGCAAGGGACACTGGGGAACCAGAGAGCAAAAGAGCAAAGGACAGGGAGTGGGGGATACTCCACTGACTCGGCAATTCCTTCTGAAGTTTTAGGCAGGAATTTAGCCCCTTGGCTAGTTCAGGGAAACTCTGAATAAAATGTTTAGAGAGAGAAAAACCTGTCTCTAGGATTCACTTACTATTCCTTTGTTTGAGCCCATAGTAGGTATCAGGCCCTGTGCTCAGGCCATGGGGAACATAAGGGCAAAATCCCCATCTTGATTTTCCTGGAGACAGGTGTGCCAGCGGTGGGGGGCAGTGAAGGTGAGGGTCCACGGAGAGGCCGGACTGACGGAGGAGGAGGTCCCTCCCCAGCCTCAGATCTTGCCTCAGATGTCATCGAGGATCCTACACACACAACTAGCAACTTCCCCTCCCGAGCCTTGTCTGTTTTACTTGCCACACTGTGCTCTCGTTAATATGGAGCTCCCCATTAGACTGTGAGCTCCCCGAGGTCGGGCGCTGTCCTTCAGTCATGGTGCATTCTGAATCCCTTAAGTTCTGGACAGTACCGGGTTTCCCATATACACATCTGGCTGTTAATTCTACTTTGGGGCGCCTGGGTGGCTTAGTCATTAAACATCGGCCTTCGGCTCAGGTCATGATCCCAAGGTCCTAGGATCGAGCCCCACACTGAGCTCCCTGCTCAAGGGAAAGCCTGCTTCTCCCTCTCCCTCTCCTCCCTGCTTGTGTTCCCTCTCTGTCAAATAAATAAATAAAATCTTTAAAAAAATTAATTCTACCTTTTCACAGAGATGGAGGTGAAGCTGAACCTGAAAGAGCAGGTTAGCTCGGCCAGATGGGAAAGATAACTTAGGAGGACGGGCAGATAGATAGGACTGGGGAGAACTGTCTTAGTAGAGATGGGGAGGGGATGATAGGAGATTAAAGCATGGTTAAGGTCGGACTGAATTCTTGGTGTCTGCAGAGGAGAGAAATATGGAGGCTGGTGGTCATCCAACACAAAGACGGTGTCCGCTCTAGAAGCAAAATGGGGAGACGCTGAGAGTCATTTGCAGATTGATTTCCCCGGTGTCTTCTCCTGGGTATCTGTGGAGGCAATTAAGGACTCCCCCCTGCCAATACTCTTTTTGAGCCTTATCCTCCCACAAATACCGGGATCCCAGCTAGTCAGGAGAGACATTTCCAATTTTTCCCTCAGATCAAAATCATGACATCTTGGCTTCAAGAACTATCAAGGAGAAACTGTAATTCCAATCTGGCAAACCAGTTCCATTTTTAAACAAAATCGATAGACCAAGGACCATAATGCTTAACTTGAACTGAGCAGGAGTGTGGCTCCCTTCCTGGCCTTTGGACTGAGAAGGACCCATAGAAAGTCAAATTGCCTCAAGACAAAAAACAATACACCCAGTTTGAGATCTAGAAGAAAGGTAAGGCTTAATAACATGGAGGCTAGTCAGATCAGCATTGAGGTGCAGCTTATAATCCTTCTGAAACAACAAAGGCTTCCTGAATTGAAACAATTCCGAACCCCCCTCAGCTGCAGAGAGGAAGGAAGGAGAGGAATGCAGAAAAGTCCGACCACATACACAGGCTCAGCCTGTCTCACCAGAGCCTTACTGCTCCAGACCCTGCCAACCAGGCCAAATTACCGACTACAGACTCAAAATTTAAGTAAGGTTTTGTCATTTATATGTGTTGCCGGAAAGGAGAAGACGGCTCACCAGCCAGTAGCTGGGCGATCATTCCTTAACACAATGAAATTGCAGGCCTCTTTCTCCACAAGTGCCCTCTTCACAGAGTGAAGGACCTGTGGTCAGCCAGAGAAGAGGGGCCTCGGGATACTCAGGAAAGGGAAGAGGAGACTTCAGGATACTTAGCGGAAGAGGGGAAGATGGGAAGATGGGCGTGGCGGTCCTAGATCAACACACCTCACAAAGGCCATCTGCGAGGGGTCCTAGTATTTATCCACTAACATATGTTAGGGACCTGTCAATCTGTGGAGGCCTTCTCTCCAAGGGTAGGGCTGTCTTCCGAAGGAGGGGCTGATTTCTTGCCACCAGGCTATTCTCTGGCAGGCCAGCTGGCAGTCCTAAGGGTTTGCCCTTAGAAAGGGAACTGAGGGGATGGAAAGGAAAGCTGGACGTGAAGAGATTTCCAAGGAATGAGCATGTGGAGCCAAGGATGCCCTGCTTCTTATGACACAGAGAGAATAAAACCTATTTGTAAAAAATGTCCTTATGTTCGGGGCGCCTGGATGGCTCAGTGGGTTAAAGCCTCTGCCTTTGGCTCAGGTCATGATCCCAGAGTCCTGGGATCGAGCCCCACATCGGGATCTCTGCTCTGTGGGGAGCCTGCTTCCTCCTCTCTCTCTGTATGCCTCTCTGCCTACCTGTGATCTCTGTCAAATAAATAAATAAAATCTTAAAAAAAAAAAAGAATGTCCTTATGTTCTCACTTCCAAATTTATCCGCTGCCCTGCGTGTACCCAGCATACTGCCTTCCCTGCCAAAAGCCAAAGAGGAGTCCACACAGCTGTCTAAGGCCATCCCCTCACGGGGGCCCCAGATCCCCCACCGACTGCTGTAATTGTCTCCCCTCTCCTCTGCATCACCAACATTTCTTGACCACTTACATGATTCCTATCCCAGATTTAAAAAAACAAAACCAAAAACTTCTCCGCGTTCCTCTCCACCACCAGTCCGCTTCTTCCTCACCCTCAGTCTCCCGAATTCATTCCTAGCAGGTTTTCACCTTTACCATCTGCTGACAGCAACCTTGTCAAGGTCACCACTGACCTCCACATGGTCACATCCAGGGGTTGTTTCTCAGTCATCCTGCTGCTTGGCCTCCGCACAGGGTTTGCCAAAGTTGGACCTCGCCCTCCCTCTTGAAACATTTGCTTCACTGGACTTCTGAGAACTCATTTTCTTACTTACAAGCTGCTTCTTCATTCTCCTTTCCTGGTTCCTCCTCCTCTCCCAGACCAATAAATAAGCGAGCCATAGGACTCAGTAATCAGACTAATATTCTTTCCTATCTACCCTCTCTTCCTCGATGCATCCATGGCCAGAACTGTAAATACCATTTACCTGCCCTGGTCCATTTGTCCCATAGCTTTAATACCATCTGTTATCTTCTAAAATTGTATTTTCATCCCCATCTTCTTCCCTAAACCCTACAAATATGCAGCTTCCTACTTGACATCTCCACTTGACTCTAAAAGGCATCAAAAACTTAACACACTCTAAATCAAACATCTAATATCCCCTCTACCAAACTGCTCCTCTCCAACTTACCCCAGTTTCTCCAGTTTCAGTAAAGGCAGCCTTTGTTCTCACACTGACCAGTCCAAAACCCTGAAATCTATTCTCAACTCCCCTCTTCCTCACATCCCACATCCAATCCACTGGCAAACTCGTTTGATTTGTGTCTTCAAAATACATCTAGAATTTGACTACTTCCCACCACCTCCACCATTGCCCTGCTCCGAGTTACCAGTAATTCTCACTTGGATTCTAGTAGTAGCCTCTTAACAAATCCCGCAGGAAAGTCCAGTAGAAGGACGAGAAGTGACCAGTGGAGTTGGCAATGTGGGTAACCTTGACAAGATTGCTTTCACTGGAGTAGCAGGCTTGAAAGAAAGCCTGATAGAATGGATTCCACTCTGCAGTGTAAATCTACATGCTCCTCGTTGATGCTGTAATAACTCACCAAGAAAATTTCCCTGTCAGAGCCTTTGCAAACTCTTCCTTCTGCCTGGACCATCGTCCCTCCAGAGAGTCGTATCTGGAGTACCTGCTCTTTCTCCTGAATTCAGATTTGTTAAAATGCCAGCTTCTCAGAGAGTTTTCTGATCAGCCTATTTAAAATATCACCCACTGGGGCGCCTGGATGGCTCAGTGGGTTAAGCCTCTGCCTTCCACTCAGGTCATGATCTCAGGGTGCTGGGATCGATCCCCCTATGGAGCCCCGCATCCAGCCTGAATGGGGCTCTCTGCTCAGCGGGGAGCCTGTTTCTCCCTCTCCGCCTACTTGTGATCTTTCAAATAATAAAATCTTTAAAAATAAAATAAAATATCACCTACCACTCTCTATTTCCTTTTTTCTTTATTTTCTTTATAGGATTTGTCACTATCTGAGTATTTCGGTCTCCCTCCTACCCCTCCCCCCAACACACACACTAGAATGTAAGTTCTATGAGGGCAGGGGCTTTGTTTTGTTCACCACTGTACACCCAACCTCGCAAGCATCTCTGGAACGGATAAATAAATGACCTTCGTCTCAAACTCACACAGTTACTACCAAGAACGTGCAAGCATATGCAACTTTAAGACCTCGTAACAGGACCCTCTGGAATCCAGGAATGTTGGGCGTGCACCTTCGTTAATACCTCTCCTAGCCGTCCCCCTCTTAGAAGACATACGGTAACACTTCCGCCCTCGCTCAACTCTTGCTCAAATCTCGGAAAAGGAGGGGCGAGGGGTTTGTGTCATCATCCTGCGCCCGCCTGCCCCGCGACGTGCCGGCTGCTGGCGCAGCCCTCCGCTCGCCCGGCCTCCCCCTCCCTGGTTCCGCGCTCTGGTTCCGCCATGGAATCCAACAAGGATGAAGCCGAGCGCTGTATTAGCATCGCCCTCAAGGCCATCCAGAGCAACCAGCCCGACCGGGCACTCCGCTTCCTGGAGAAGGCTCAGCGGCTGTACCCGACGCCGCGAGTTCGCGGTGAGTGTGAAGTGCCGGAGAGGCAGAGGGGACATTGGAACTGATGGGGGGAATACGGGAACGGACCGAAGGGAGCAGTTGGAGGAGGGGGAGGGGTAGCGAGGCGCGGCTACGCCTGCGCACTGAGACGCGCGGTGGCCGCTGGGAGGTGTAGTCTTTCGCTCCCACGCCTCTCCGGGACGCTGGACACCTGATGACAGGGACGGCCCCGACTTCAACTTTTTGGGCGCTTGTGGAACCCTCTAAAATTTGGAGTTACCGAGAATGAGAGGCGCTGGCGGGCGAGAGGAAGGGAACTTATCTGGAAGCGAAAGCGAACTACTTTTCCCAAGGGGCCATTCGGTGGCCCAGGGCCGGTTGCCGGCCTGGGAAGTATTATAGTTTAGGAAAATAAACATAACTCCTCTGAAGGAGAGAATGGGTTCTGGGGAGGGAAAGGGGACTTCTGACCTTCCCACGGCCTGGAAAGGCGTCTTCATATCTTCACTCTCTGGCATGTCTCCGGGCGAGGAGCAGGGAACACCCTCTCGAAACTAGAACCTGCCTTTTTCGCTCGCTCCACACCACCGCCCTGCACCCGCCGCCCTGAAGCCTGGCCCCTCACTCCTTCTTGGAACCTCTTCACCCGCCTGTGAGATTCTGGGCTTGTTGAAGACGCTGGCTCCGGGCACCCCACCCACCCCCGCCCACAAGAACCCAGCAGTGGCCCCCGTGTGGACAGCACAAGGCTGCTAAGTGTCCCCGAGCTGAGACTTCGAAACCCGGGAGGGATTCGTGAGGTTGTCTCAACTACTCAGCATTTCACTCTAGCCAGGAACCATCTTTTTCTTTAATCTAAGACTTAAGAAGTTTTTCTTAACACAAGCTGGAAGGGAGAAAGATAATCCAGGGGCACCAGGATGGCTCAGTGGGTTAAGCGTCGGTCTTTGGCTCGGTCGTGATCTCAGCGTCTTGCAATTGATCAGGCATGAAGCTCCCTACTCCCTCTGCTCCCCCTCCCCTGCTCCTGCGCGCTCTCTCTCAAGTAAATAAATAAAATCTTTAAAAAAAAAAAAAAAAAAGCCCATTAAAGATACTGGGGTGCCTGGGTGGCTCAGTGGGTTAAAGCCGCTGCCTTCGGCTCAGGTCATGGTCTCAGGGTCCTGGGATCGAGTCCCGCATCGGGCTCTCTGCTCAGGAGGGAGCCTGCTTCTCTCTCTCTCTCTCTGCCTGCCTCTCCATCTACTTGTGATCTCTCTCTGTCAAATAAATAAATAAAATCTTTAAAAAAAAAAAAAAAAGATACAGAGATCATACCAGCAGTTATGACACTGGTGTGTAACAGGTACTCCGAATCAGAAGATCTAAGTTCTTGTCCTGAGTGCTACCATGCGATCTTTCTGAGCTTGGGTTTTCTTAGCCAGGAAATTAGAGGGTTGGTGCAGATAATGTGAGTAACAATAATACCATAGGCCTTCTCTGATTAGAAAGCTCTTTTGAGGGATGCCTGGCTGGACCAGTCCGCAGAGCACGCAGCTCTTGATCTCGGGATTGTTAACTGCAAGCCCCATGTTGGATGTAGAGATGACTTAAAAAAATAAGTAAATAAATCTTAAAAAAAAAAAAAAAGAAAGAAAGAAAGAAAGCTTTTTCAAATACATTTTTTCACTTGAGCCTGCCCTATCAGGGAGGCAGAGCAAAGATCATTATCTTTGTTCTATAGATGAGGAAGTATCTCAGAGGCAAGGGACTTGCCCAAGAATACACAGCTAGAAATTGGAAAGTTCTGTGACTCTATAAATGTTTAATAGAGGAACAAAATGAGAGAGCAGTCAGCCTCCTAACCTTCTTTGCCCACATTTGGAATTGAAAAAGGTGAACACCGTCAGAAGAGGCCACCTGGAACACTTGGATTTTCCTCCTTCCTGACTACAGGTTGATCTTTGGCCTCTTTGCCTTCTTTTGGAGAGGGTTTCAGTCTGTATTTGCTAGGACTCCTGAGGTAACCTGCCCAAGGAGCTTCCCTGTGAAATAAATCACACTCTGTAAGAGGGGAGCCTGGGGGGTGGGCAGCTGGAGGCCCACCAGTCTCAGAATCCGTTTGATCCTGATGCTTCTGGGGACTCAGGAGCAGGTAGCCAAGGAGGGATGGTAACAACATAGCCTTTAGGGCTCTTCTTGTCAGCAGCCTCCTGGGCCAGTTTGGGGGCTTAGACTGGTGTTCTTCCCCGGGCTCAAGAAACGGAATTTGCTGAGGCAGAATAGTCACCTGCATGATTGTCATATTCCTGCTATTGTGGAGAGACTATGCCTCATGCCTCTCTGTAAACTTGACCTTTCACCCCCTGTAGCCCTGTACTGAACTGACAAGGACCTGGGGTTAATGTAGGCCTGGGATGGAGAAATCTTGGTTGAAAAAAATATTAGGTAGTTGTTTACACTTGCTCTTTGAGGTTTGAGCTCATTCCAGGTGCTTATTCAATGCTGCAGACTTTGTTTTATTTGCAAGGTGCTCTGCTTGGGGCTAAGTGCATATATGGCAGGATTGGTAAGACATGATCCTTCACCTCAAGGAGCCTGTCATTTAGCGAAGGAGACAAAGTTACAGAAAAAATAATACTGTGGTTAAAGAAAATTTTGGCACAGTGTTAGATACCGAGGCCTGAAGGATAGACATGAAAGATCCAGTCCCTGCCCTCCGTGGGTCTGTGAGCTGGCATGGAGGGCTGGGGATGGAGTGCTGAGCTCTGAACTACCAGCAGTCTCGTGAGAGACTTAAAAATAACGGCAGCACACAGGTGACGGAAAATAATGGTAGATCACAGTGAGGGAAAGCTTCAGGGAGGAAGACAGAGGCAGCATTTGAACTGCACTTTGGAGGAAGGGAGCAGACTTGGAGAAGGACATACTGGGGAAAAGACACGGAGGCTGGGAGCTGTGAGGTTTGTGGGAGAGGGTTGGGTGGAGCAAGATTTGGCAGCTGTGGAGGTGGTAATTTGAGTATAAAGAGGATTACGGCTGGAAAGTAGGATGGGGCCAGATTGTGGAATTCCTTTCCTGCCAGACCAGGATATTCACTTTATTCTGTAGCTGGTGAAGAGACCGTTGAAGATTTTGAAAGCAGGACTAAGACAAGGGTACCGTTCTTAAAAGAGAACAGCATGAAGGGTTCATGAAAGGGAAGAGAAACTGGAGTCGGAAACCATTTGGGAGCCCATTGATTGCAGTGAGTAGGTCAGGAGTTCCGAGCGCCTGAGAGAAGGCAGTCCAGGTGAGGATAAGGTCCTTGGGGAGGAGGCACCATGCCTTGTGTGAGAGAGGTATGCTGAGGAGAGGTGGGGGCACAGAATCCAAGCCCGTGTTCCCGGGGAGAACACAGGGCTGAGGATGGTGGGTGGGAAGAGACCGGCAGAGGGCAAGGCGCCAGTGGCTGTTGCAAAGGAGCTGTCAGCTTGGAGCTCGGGATAGAGATCTAGGTTCCAGCTGAAAGTCTGGTCGTGCCCATTTGGCGGTGCTCACTGGAGTCCCACCTGGCCGGGGTCACCGTGGGAAGGGGTAGAATGCGCACAGCAGTTTGCTGCAGACACCGCTCTGGGCCACATTTGTCCTTCACCAACGGACAGAGACTGGGGAAGCCACAGTGAGATGGAACAACAGGAAGAGGCGATCTCGGGAGAGGGAGTAGCCAGGTGGCCACGGAGTGGTGTTGGGCAGGTGGGGAGCAGCACCGTCAGGCCTCGTGGGAAAAGGGCAAGTTGGGAATTAGAGGGGAAGGATCAAGAGCATGGGTAGACGATGGGTCTAGGAGAGGTGGAAGGACAGACAGCAGGGGGAGAGGTTAGGGTGAAAGGAGACTCCACAGCCTTGAAGGGCCAAGGGACCTCACAGTGAAAAGGCCGTGAGGGGATTTCAAACTCGTGCTGTCGGAGGTGGGACCAATGGTGGGACGCTTGTATTGTGGAGTAGTAGCCGGCCCTAAGCGGGGAAGTCACAGGGAAGGGCTAGTGGGGCCGGTCAGTCCCTTTCTGGGAGTTTCTGTCCAGCAGCTGGCAGCACACTGGGCATGGCCTTTGCCTGAGGCTTAGCAGCAATGGTGGAAAGTACCGGGTTTTTCAGGGCGCCAATGGGAACCTTCTCAGTTTCCCCAGCATCCACAGAGAGGGGTATGCCAGGCGATGCTGCAGCTCGGGCTGCTTGAGGGTCCTGGGGGAGTCAGGACGGCCATGCTGAAAAGGCCAGCCTCTGGGGGACGGCTTTTGCTTTCTGGGTGTCAGCATGAGAGACGGTTTGGGGCTGGTGAGGTCCAGGGTGGGGCTGTCCGTGCAGGGTCCTCAGCCCTTCCGTTCATCGAACCATATTCACGCCTCAGAGCAGCCCCGGGAGGGCAGAGAGGGCACCCTCCCTGACAGATTCCATAACGTGGCTGCTTAGCAGAGGAGCCGCACTGTCCGGCTCTGCCCCCAGGCTGTTGCCCTATACCGGCCTCTCTCTCCCGGCTCGCTGTGAGCCCTGCAGGCACCTGGACAGAGCCTAGAAATGAAACGAACAGTAACAGAGAACACTGAACACTGGCTGAGTGTTGTGCTAAGTCCTTTATATGCACTTGCTCAGCTCCTTTTCTAGCTCCCTTGAGGGAGATACAGTTTGACATGAAGAAGCTAAATTGACTTGTCTGAGATGACCTTGCTAGCGAGCGACCAAGCCAGCTCTGAACCCAGGCAGCTTCACCCTACAGTCTGGCTTTGAGGAGGGGCCACCGCTGGTGGCTTTGGCCATAGAAATGCTCTCAGCCCTGCCTCAACTGCCACCTCTCCTGCTGCGGTTCTTATTTCTTCCACCAAGTTCCTGTCTTTTTAATAATATATGTATATTTTTAAAGATTTTATTTATTTGTCGGGGGGGTGCACAAGCAGGGGCAGCGGCAGGCAGAGGGAGAAGCAGGCTTCCCGCTGAGCAGGGGGCCAGATGTAGGACTTGATCTCAGGACCGTCGGATCATTACCCAAATCAGAGGCAGACGCTTAACCAACTGAGCCACCCAGGCGTCCTTACCAAGTTCCTGTCTTTTTAGATGTCTGGCTGCTTTACTGCAAGGGCAGGGGCAGGATCTAAACACAGCCTTGTCTGTCTAACTCCAGAGTCATGGTAGGCTGTTCTGTGTCATACTGTTTCGTGACATTTGCGAGGCAGTCACATCCCACAGCTCTGGCAGAGGCAGTGTCCAGGCCAGAAGAGAGACCTATTTGCCAGCAACCAGAAATCTTGATTTGCCAACCCACGCAGGAGACTTCTGTGTGTCCCCGAGCACATCCATTCCCCTTTGGGCTCCCTTTCCACAATGTAAGGATATTAGAGTGGCTGACTCCATGTAACTACCCTGAAAAGTTTCTAGAATCTTCCCTGAAAAATACTAGAGCGAGTCCATCCCATCTCCTGACTGATGTTCCAATGTATCTGTGGCAGTTGAACGGTTGGTTATGTTGTCCTTGGAGTACATTAGCTCAGCCTGGACCCCCGAGGCTTCCAGAGAAATGGAAATAAACAAGTTCTTTAAATGCCCTCCACACCCCGCAAGCCAGCTCCCCCCAACTGTCCCATCTTCATCAACATCTCTTCATCTTTTGTTCTCTTCTTTTGCTGTTCCTCACTGCCTGGATGGAACTGGCATCTGGGACAGCCTGAAATCTCACGGTTCCAGCTGGGTCCCAAGCCTGCTGAGTGCTGACACTGCTTTCCTAAGCCCTGGAGCTCCCCAGCCAGCCAGTTCATCAGCTGGTGTCATAATATCAGCAGCCACTTATTTTGAACTTTCACTCTGTCAGTTTCTGTGCCAGGTGCTTACACATTGTCTCATTTCCTCATCACACATCCCATTACCTGTGTATCCCTTGGGAAACTGAGGTTCAGACAGATTTTAGATTTTTTATCGGCCAGGGCCATACTGCTAGGATGTGAGATTCGAGATTTGAATCCTAGTCTTTCTGAATTTAACTTCTCTTCTCTATTTGGAATGACTGTGCTGGAAGGGGTTCCCCATGCCGAAAGCCAGACTCAGGCAGTCTGGGACAGCACAGTTAAGAACAGGGTTCTGGGAGCTGGGTATCCAGGGTTTAAGTGCTGCCTGCCCAGCTTGTGCAGCCAGGGGCCAATGCATCAGACACACAGCTCTTTTTTATAATGAGGATGGTGGTAGTGAGACAAACCTCTAAGGCCATTGTCAAGATTAAATGAACTAGTATACGCAGAGCACTGTGTCCAGGCCAGCCTCACACACAGCAAGCAGTCGGTATGAGTACTCCTCCCAGTGCGCACTCCTGGGCTTTACTGCAGGAGTCCTCCACCTCCCTCATGCAAGGCAGGCTGGACTGTCAGCTCCTTTCCCAGTGAGATCACCTAAGACAGCAGAGGCTCAGAACACAGTGGCCCCCTTGAGCCCTGCCGCTGACCCCTCATGTGAGGCCCGGGGATGTTGCTTTAGAGGGTGTCTGACACCCAGCCCAGCTCATTGAGTCCAGCCAGGGGCACTGCTGTCCCTCCTCAGCATGGTGTCCTGGGTCCCTACAGTGGCCCAGGTCCGCTTCCCAGGGGACTGCACTCTGGGCATGACTGAGGTTTCCAGAACTGGTTCTGTGCCTGGAATAAATGGGCACAGGGAGCTCCTACCAGAGATTTGGGCTCTTCCTGCTTGAGAAGCAGGAACCACGGAGCTGGGTTTTAGTAACTGGGACCCTGAGGGTGACGGCTGATGTCCTACTTAGACTCTGAACATAGAAGTAGGGTGTTTGACATGGCCAGCCACTTGAAAAATGTAAAGAATAGCAAGTAGCAGAGGTGATCTTTATCCCAAGTCTCCTACCATCTCTGGCCATCTGAGGCAAACTCATTGCCTCCATCCCCTTCACAGCTAAGTAATAGCCTCCAGGAGCCTTTCCCACCAATCCCAGCTGAAACAGATGGTCCTGCTGACTGGGGTCCCCACTAAGGTGGGCATCACACTTTGTCCATCTCAACAGAGTCTGTTAAACACACTACTTTGGGAGGTGCCTGCATGGCTCAGTCATTAAGCATCTGCCTTCGGCTCCGGTCGTGATCCCGGGGTCCTGGGGATCGAGCCCCACATCAGGCTCCCTGCTCAGTGGGGAGTCTGTTTCTCCCTCCCTCTCCCTCTACCCCTCCCCCAGCCTCATGTGCTCTCTCTCAAATAAATAAATCTTTTTTTTTTAAAGATTTTATTTATTAATTTGACAGAAAATCACAAGTAGACGGAGAGGCAGGCAGAGAGAGAGAGAGGGGGGAAGCAGGCTCTCTGCTCAGCAGAGAGCCCGATGCGGGACTTGATCCCAGGACTCTGAGATCATGACCTGAGCCGAAGGCAGCGGCTTAACCCACTGAGCCACCCAGGCGCCCCTAAATAAATCTTTTAATAAATAAATAAATAAATACACAAACACACACACTAATTTGGGATTTTTAAAACCTGAAGCATTTATGGTATGTTGTTGGTTTTTTTTTGCAGAGTTTTAAATTAACCCATACCCAGGAGCGCCTGCAGTCTCAGTCATTTTACAACCCTTGATCTCGGGGTTATGAGTTCGAGCTCCATACTGGGTGTAGAGATTACTTAAAAATAAAATCTTAAAAAAGATTTTAAATAACCCATACCCTGACAACTCTTGAGCTCTGTGGATCCTGCGAAAGCAGGCAGCTAGCCTACTAGTGCCCACTGCCTCCCCACCCCCCATGCCCAAGTCAGGGATGGAGCTAGTGGCTCTCCCGGAAGAAGCAGCAGGTGGGATGCGGGATGGGGGTGGGGTCCTGGTCGTCTCAAGACCAGGCCACACCTCAGTTGTGGCACATGGCCTTGCTGGAACGGGAGCCCTGAATGCTTTGCTTGCCTCACACAGCCCTGATCGAGTCCCTCAACCAGAAACCGCAGTCTGCCGGTGACCATCCCCAGCCCACAGACACAACCCACAGGAAACCAGGTGGGGCCGATGCCCCCTCGGCCAACGGAGAAGCTGGAGGAGGAGAGAGCACCAAAGGCTACACAGCAGAGCAAGTAGCAGCAGTGAAAAGGTAGAGGGGCCGGAGCCTGGTGCTGCTGGGAAGTTTCTAGCTCTAGAAAGCTTCCTGCAGTGTGTCCCCCACCTCACATCTGCCTGTGGTCCGGGTGGGCCCTGGGGGGTCCTGAGGATGGATGAGGTCCAGCTGGGCGGGCTCACTGGGCCCCGGGAATGTGGACTGTCCTGTCCCCTCCTGCCAAGACAGCCCACAGCAGGGGCTAGAAATGCTGCGTCTGCCGCCGGCTTCCTCTGCTGCAGGCCAGGCAAACCTCAGCCTTTTCACACAGCTCTGGTTATCAGAGATGGGGCTTGGGCTCCCCTTCCAGCTTCTGCCCCACCCCCAACAAAGACCCTTTCAGGCCAGAGCCTATGTGACCCAAAATGGAGACAGGAGACAGCCTTGAGCAGGCCCCGCACAGATACTGACAGGCCTTTTTGAGGTGGCCTCCAGTGAGAGTGCCTCTTAGCAAAAGGAAATGGTTCCTGGTCTGAAACACAGCAGCTGCCCCCTCTGAAATCCGAAATGTATTCTGCTGTTTCCCCTGGGCCCTACCTGGCTCCCCATCCAAGGTGGAGCTCACTGAGGCTCCCTTGTCCCCAAGGTTTGACAGCTGACCTAGAGGAGCTATCAGCCGAGCCCTGCTGGTCCCCCTGAGCTGAACACTGCCCGTGCCTCGCCCCCCTCACCTCATGGCCCTGGGCCCGCTCTACCCCTTCCCCCAGGGTCAAGCAGTGTAAAGATTACTATGAGATCCTGGGGGTGAGCAGAGGGGCCTCCGATGAGGACCTGAAGAAGGCCTACCGCAAGCTGGCCCTCAAGTTCCACCCAGACAAGAACCACGCACCGGGTGCCACTGAAGCTTTCAAAGGTAGGCCAGCCTTGGTTTCCGGCTATTTGGTGGTTCTTATCTCCTGCCCTTGCCCTTGGGAAGGAATAAGAGGTCAGGACAACTTTTCCAGGAAGTGGCCTTGGACCTGAGTCTCCTGGGCTCAGGAGCTGCTTCCTGGAAAGAAAGTCCTAGCAGCCACCTCTAGCCTACTGAGTCTGTCGGAGCTGAGAGAGCACCAGTCCTGACTCTCCTTCCTCCACGTTCCCCGGGAGTGACAGGAGGGTAGCTGAGGCAAGAGGGGACCAGCGGCTTCACGGTAACACAGCAATGGAGGGTCAGAAGCAGGCCTCCTGACTCACCCGTGTGCATGTTCCCGTCTTGGGATCTTGGTAACAGTTTCCCTGTGCTGAGGGGCAGAGTAGCCTCAGGTCAGTGTCCCGGTGGCCTCATCAGCAGCAGCCGCCACCAGCCCCGCACTACACACACACTCACATGTAACACACTCTTCCACGAGGTGGTGACCCAGCCAAGAAAAGGGCCTGTGGTGGAGCGGGTGACAGAAGGTTCCCCTGAGACCTGGTGTGCTGCTTCTCGGGCCCACCCTGGTTACTCCATTCAGGCTGCTTCGGGTTGGGCCTGCTTGGTTGGGGTAGTCTGCAGGCAGCATCCCCGTCAGCCAGCCCCAGGGGGAGAAGGTGAGTAGAATTAGGTAGGCAAGGTAGCCATGGTTAAGGTTGGGCCAGCCCAGACTTCTGCCTGCTGCCTGCATGACAGACACAGAGGCCGGAGCCAGCCCTGGGGCCTTGTGGGAACGAGAGGAGGGGGTTCTCCTTATTTCCCAGGGCTGCAAGTTGCAGACGCAGCTCTGACCCAATCCTTTGAGAGAGTGAGTCACTTGAGAAGGAGCAAGAGACTCAGGACGACCTGGAGCTGGGTCGCTTGAGGCACAGGTTTCCCACCTGGGGGAGATCTCATGGGGAGGCCTTGGGGCCCGGCCAAGGAACAGCAGCTGGGACCTAGACCCCAGATAGGAGAGGGCTCTGCAGGCCACACTACCAACAGTAGAAAAGTTTTGACTAGAACCTCGTGATCTGGCCCTTGCCAGCAGTTGCTGTAGGAGTAAGATAAGGCCCATAAAGGGCCCCGGAGCATAGAAGAGGCTGGGCCATCATCTTGAGGTGCAGAGTGGGGGCCTGAGTGTTAGTGTTAATTCTCCACCCGACGCAGACGGCCTCGATCCATTTCGAGGTACTCCTGCCTGCCCCCCTCCTCTCACGTGCCCAGCAGCCCAACTTCTGCCGACCTGGAGGACTCCCACTTCCTAAAATACCAGTTGAGTACCTAAAGGAAGGGAGCTCTTGGCTGCGGTGGGAGCCTTCCCTGCATGCCCCGGGTCTTCAGGCCTGACTTACACCTCCTTTCTAGCCATTGGCACAGCATATGCGGTACTTAGTAACCCAGAGAAAAGGAAGCAGTATGACCAGTTCGGTGACGACAAGAGCCAGGCAGCCCGACACGGCCATGGGCACGGGGACTTCCACCGTGGCTTTGAGGCTGACATCTCCCCTGAGGACCTCTTCAACATGTTCTTTGGCGGTGGCTTCCCATCTAGTAAGTACCTCGGCCTTCCCACAGCCAGGCCTCCCTGGGGGTGATGGTGGGAGACTGGATGCCGGCTGCTCCCTTCCCCAGCAGCCCCGCCCCCTGACTCGGTCCCTCTGACCTCCAGGTAATGTCCACGTCTACAGCAACGGCCGCATGCGCTATACCTACCAGCAAAGGCAGGACCGCAGGGAGAACCAGGGTGACGTGAGTGAGAAAGGCACCGGGGAGAGCAGGGGAGGGCACCAGGCCCCACCGCGGGTGCAGGGCCTGAAGGGGAAGTGACATTCCCAGATGTCGTTCTGGGAGGGCAGTGCCCCCACCATTCTCAGCCAAGGAGCCATCTTGGGCCCCCCCCTTGCCATTCTGCCAAGCGACACCAGAGGGAGCCACACTCCACAGTGCTGCCCAGAAGGAGTGGGGGTTTGGTGGCCGGTTGGGGAATGTCATGTAAAAACTTCTCCACCTACAGAAGGTTTGAGTGTGAAAGGCCTTTGTGCAGTCCATTTGTTCATAAGGCCACAGTGACATCTTCCAAGCAACGGGAAGTGAAACATGACGAGAGAAGTGTGAGGGATGACAAAGGTTGTTGACTCTTCTTCCTTCCTTCTAGCACTCATAAAAGATGGACACAAAAACTATAACCAGACAGTGCTTCAAAAGCATTTTGAATGCCACAGGTTAAAGAACAGCTAGCTGACCAACATTAAGATACTGTGGATAATTCTAGAGCATTTAAAATTATGGCAGACGGTGAGGGTCCCTCTGTTAGGTCAGTGTGGCCTTGTGTTTTTAGTTATTCGTGTTTTAAAACTGTGTGTGTGTGTGTTTTGAACATACAGAAGAATTTTTAAAATCACAAATTATCACACAGTAAACAAATCTGTTTTTATCTACAATTTTTTAATTGGCAGTTTTTGAACTGGTGTACAGTGAAGGCCTCCCTCCGGCCCTGCCTGCCAGTCTGCTGGAGGCGACCACTCTTGCTTATGTTTTTGGTAATCTCTGACGAGCAAGCACATGTAGGTGCCCTCTTCCTCTCCGTAACTCCAGTTGCCATTTTGTTTTCATCTGGGGGAGCTGGCAGGTGGAGGAGCTTCGTCTTTCGGGGGCCTGTGGAGGGGGAGGGGGAGAAAGTAATGTCATGGCCTGTTTGCGTGGCAGCTGCCTCCTGCCGCCGGGGCTCCTTTGCGCCTAGAAAGCCAGTGGTGGTTGTGGCTGATGCCACGTTCCCATGGACGACGTCCAGCTTGAGTGACCGCTGACTCTTCCCTCCAGGGCGGGCTGGGGGTGTTTGTTCAACTGATGCCTATCCTCATCCTGATCCTCGTGTCAGCTCTCAGCCAGCTCATGGTCTCCAGCCCCCCATACAGCCTGAGCCCAAGGCCGTGAGTACTTGCAGCCAGGGACGGGGCTGGGATGGTGGGCGGACAGGGACCTGGCATTCTCAGCCGCCATCAGGGGCCTGCCTTCCCGTCCTGCGGGTCCTTGATCACAATGCAGAAATCTGGCTTATGGTCAAGAAAACACACTTTATCTGTGGAGCTTAGGTTCTTGATCTTTTAGGATCATGGTCCGCTAAGAAAATGTCATGAAAATTGCAGATCTTCTCCCGCAGACAGTGTACGTGCACACAGCATTGTGCATGATTTCACAGGCTTCATGCTCCCCCCATCTGCTGACATAAGAACCTCTGCTCTTAAGTTCTGGTTGGGAGCCTTGGGGCCATGGAAGGAATAGGGGCCCTAGAATCAAACAGAGCAAAAGAGGCTTTGAATCCCAGCTACTCTACTAACTAAGCAGCTGTGTGACACTGGACGACGGTCTGAGCTTTGTTTCCCTCATCTGTGCAATGGGGATAGCATCTATCTGCTTGTGAAAATTAAATGAGTAATCTACGTAAGATGCTGGGCTCGGGCCGCCTGCTGCAGGCTCATTCGGTGGAGTGTGCAGCTCTTGATCTCGGGCTCTCGAGTTCGAGCCTCATGTTGAGTAGAGAGATTACTTTAAAATAAATGGGCAGAATGTTTGTTAAAAAATGCCACGCTTGCCAGAAATGTTCAACAGTGTTTGTTAAATGAATATATGGTGAACTAGGGCAAGTTATTTGGCCTTTTAAGGTATCAGCTCCCCTCATTTATTTCCAGCAGCTGGCCCCGTGTCAGATACATCCATTGTTACAGAGTGGGTGCTCAGCTTCTACTGGTGGAATCCCTCTGCTCCCAGAGGGGCCTTGCCCTATCTGGGAGCCTGGAGGCCTTCCTCTTGGCCAGCAGGGGGCAGAGTAGGGCCACTGGACCAACACAGGCGGCCCAGGCTCTGTGTGGCCTGTTGCCAGCCAGCCCTTTGCTGCTGGAGAGGCAAGAGAGGGCAGGTGTAGGGGCTGTGCTGCCCCCAGCGCTGACTTCTGTCTGTGGCGTGTCAAGGCTCTTCCCACAGCCTGCAGAGCCTGTGGGTAGAGCTGGAAGGTGAGATGAGAACTGCAAGGCCACAGCTCCTTGGAGTCCTTCTGTCATGTTGTTCCTAAGCCTCTTAACTCCAGACTGGGATCCCCAGGTAGGCAGGCAGGCCGGCCCTGGGCAACAGTCGCCTTAGGGGAGGAATGCGGAGATGGAGGCACGGGGAGCCCGACTCATACCCCTAATCAGAGGCCGAGGCCTGCCTCCCCTCCTGCGCCAACCAGGGCCTCTCATAAAGGGGCTTCTCCCCACAGGCCCCGGTCAGCAGTGTGGTAAGCAGACAGCCTGAGGAAGGGCTGGCCAGAGCCTGGATCACTTGCATGGTGGGGGACACCCTGCCATTCCTTCAGACCCTCATTTTGGGTGTTATGCGAGTCCCGCTCTGGTCAGGAAGGAAGCAGGTCCTCCCATGGCCTGTGCTGTATGTCCATTTGGGGAGCCATGTCATCCTTTAGAACTGTCCTGGGCCGGGGGCCTATGCCCACTCTGTGCCTGATGTATTTCTGGCCAGGTCGGTGGGCCACGTCCACAGGCGAGTCACTGACCACCTGAATGTCGTCTACTACGTGGCAGACACCTTCTCTAAGGAGTACACAGGCTCCAGCCTCAAAACAGTTGAACGGAACGTGGAAGACGATTATATCGCCAACCTCCGAAACAACTGCTGGAAGGAGAAGCAGCAGAGTGAGTGTGTGGGGGTCGTGGGGACAGAGCTTGAGAGCAGGGAAGAGAGGCCTGCCCGCCAGGGATTTGTGGACCCAGCACCTGGAACGGCCTTGTACCAGCCCCTCCCAGTCAGGAGCAGGACCACAGCCCTGTTTCGTGGGACCAGGAGCTGGGGGCCACCTGGAGATTTCCTCCAGGTTCCTGTAAATCACAGCCATCAGCCTCCATTTGGCTGCCAGAGGTAAGGATGTCAAGACAGACCGGAGCACATGTCCTAGCTGCTGAGTGATGGGGCCTCCGGCTCTGTCTGTGGGACCCAAGGGTGGTCAGACCAGGGTAACAGCTTCTTTCCCTCTCACAAGTTGGGACCAAAGTCCAGGGTCATTCCTAAAGGGAGGCCAGCTCTGCCCCAGCTCCAGGGCCTGTAACAGCCTTTCTCCTGCCCCCCAAAGGCTAGGCAGGTGCTCCGGTAGCCTTTGGGAGGACCCAGGTACATCCTAACTCTGTCCTCTTGCTTTGCAGAGGAAGGCTTGCTATACCGGGCCCGCTACTTCGGTGACACAGATATGTACCACAAAGCACAGAGGATGAGCACGCCGAGCTGTAACCGACTGTCAGAGGTGCAGGCCTCCCTGCATGGATAGTCCTGGGCCAGCCACGCCACCGAGGTCCAAGTATGAGCCAGGGCTTCCTCTGCCCTGCAATTCCTGGCAGCTCTGGCCCTGGTCTTGAGGCGGAGGCAGGTGGGAGGGAGGGGGGTAGGGGGATGGCCTGTTGATGACAACTCCTCGTCCCCAGCCTGACCTCCCGCCTGCAGTGTTGGGGTAGCTCTAGTGCGTGCTCAAAAAGCAAGGTCTGTTTCAGGCCTCTAGTACTACTGGGAATGTGGGGAGCCCAAGAGCCAGGCAGAAGGGGGAGCTCAGGACCATTGCTAAGGGCCATGAGTGCTTCCCTGTCTCATCCAGCCCCCCAAGTCACTGTGGCCCTTTCCCAAGTACAGCAGACTATTGTCTGTGCTCTGTTATTTAGACCTCCAAGTATCACTGGTCCCAAGATAGGCCCCCCCAACGCCCCCGCCTCCCAACACACACACACATACACTCACCACCTGACATCACGAAGAAACACGTGAGCATGGTGAGCCAAGATCCCATCCTCTTCCTCTGCCCTTCCTGACAGGAAGAGATGGAACAGGGTAGATGGGCAGCCTCACAGTGGGTCTGGGAGGGAGCCAGCAGGCTGGGAGCAGGAGAGACCACTCGCCCTCTGGTGGAATCACAGGCAGTCTTTCAGGTGCTAGTACAGCCTGGAAGCCCCAGGCATTCGGGCTGCGCAGGCATCTCACTTACGGTCTGAGGAAGAGAACAGAGGTCATGAGTTGAGGGTGGAACGCAGAGCCTTTAGTACTGAAGGGGGGTGGGGAGGGTATGCCATGTCACTGGTAGCAGGCTCCCGCCTCCTGCACCCCTGCATGTGGGTAAGTGAGCTCTGTTCCCAGCAGTTGCCGGCGGGGACAGATGGGACCAAGCCCAAAGGAGTGTAGGCAGAGCCAAGAAAGGTTCTTCTCTGTGTTGGTACCTGCCTATCCGTCCTCTGCCTGTGTCCCCCTCGGCAGCGGTCCAGCTCCAGACGCTGTGCTTAGAGGCCATCTGCTAGCGCCTCCGGGAGTGACAGTGCAGGAGGGAGACAGGTTGGGGCTGAGGTGGGCAGGCCAGCAGCCAGGAGGTTGGCTTGTTTGCGGAGGCTCCAGGCCACGTGATCACCAAGCTAACTGCTACCACTCTCCTCCGCAGACCATGAAATCCCTGGAGAATTTTTGGTGACATGCACTGAGCCAAGGTGATGGACTGTATATTTAAGGAAAGACATAAAAAGAAAAAAAAATTAAAATGGAATTGGAGGCCGAACACCACACAGCTGCCCTCTCTCTCACCCAGTAAATGCTGAAAGCTCTTAGGACAGGAAAACCTGCCACGGGGCTGCTTCCCTTCCTCCCAGAGCTGGCAGAGGCTCAGGCTCTACTTCGGCTCTCTCCTAGGATACGGAAACCATGGCAACGAAAGTAGAATGTAAAACTTGGAGCAAAGGGCTGGGGGAGGGGGTGCCCAACTGCCTTCCTCCCCCTCTGGGAGCCACCACCAGTCACCTCTCCGTGGAAGCCAGTCAGAGGCATTGGCCAAGGATAGGAGGAGGAGGAGCGAGAACTCTCCATAGAATGTAATTTTCAGAGCATGTATATGTACATATATATATATATCTATTTATATGTAAATAGCATATATAAAGATATATATATATACATATATATATACGGTCTACTTTTTAAACTATGCAGGGATTTGGTTATTTAGCTGATTTCCTCCCTGTTTTAGAAAATGAGGCCTGTGTGGGGAAGGTCACTTGGTCCTTCAAAGGCTAGACATTGGCCAGAGCTGACAGCCTGAAGGAAAATCCCCTCAACCCCAGCCTGCTGTTGATGGCAGCGGTAATCATGATAGTGTAAGTCTAGAGAACTCAGAGGGTGCCAGGGTCATGATGAAGCTGGAGGGGAACAGGCTTTGAGGGGAGGAAGTGCCCCTAGGGCCAGGTACCCTGTCAGGATCCAGTCGTCGTAGAGGCCCCCCGGCTGCCTGCGGGTGTGGTACCACCCACCACAAGCTTTGGTCAGCTCAGGTGGGCTCTTGGGCCTGGAGCCCAGGAGCCTTCTGCCACAGAGAGCAGGGTTAGAGAGGGGGACCAAGTTCTGCCTGGCCACCACCCCCACCTCGGTCCCAAAGTGGGTTTTGCCTTATAGATGCCATAGGGCACAGCTCCGTGTTGTTGCCACTGGTTTCCCAAGTCAGGCACCAAGGACTCCAGATGGTTCTTCCTCCAAGAATCAGCCAGGCGGTGCCCAAGACCCTGGGGCAGCAGCCACCTCCTGAAGAAAGTCCAGGCCTGTGGGCACCTCTGTCTCCGCCATCCATGGACGTGCTGCCACCCAGCCTTCTGTTGCACTTTGGACAAAGGCTACATCCGAACCTGAAGGGTTTCCTTCTACTCACCTTGAAGTGAGGATTTTTCTCACAACAGCAGTTGCTACCAAGGGAAGGGAGGGAAGTTTTATTTATTCCCACAGTTTATACTGAGCCTTTTGGAATTACCGTTTTTCCCAAATTTTCCTCTGGCAGTGGGTGTGTCCTGGAGTCTGCCATCGTCCAAAGCCTTACTTCCCTAAGCTGCCAGCCAGGAGGCCATAACCACCCTCCCAGAATTCCTCTTGGCTCTTTTTTTTTTCTTTTTCTTTCTTTTTTTTTTTTTTCTTAAGTAACCCCCAACGAATAAGATTCTTGCTGGGAAAGGAAGCTTGGTAAAGAAGTGTCAGATTGGATTTTTGAACGAGATCCCACCCTGTGATGCAACAGCCACCCCAGCCCGAGAGACACTAAGAACTGGACATGGGCAGGAGCGCCCCACCCTTGGTGGCCCCGGTGCTCTGCTGCCACCTCCCCTACCATCTGGTCTCGGTAGCCGTCCCCAGGTGGGCTGACCCATGTGCAATAAGAACATAGATCCTAAAGGATCCCCTGAGAAGCTGTATTTCTTGAATTAGAATTCTAAAATTGTACATCTATAAATATATGTTTATTATGTGATTGGCCTTGGTGGGTCTGCATTGAGTAGGGGAGCTGAGGTGGGACACAGCCCACAGCCCAGGCCGGACCACCAGCAGTCCTGGGTGACCAGCCCAAATGTCCTCACCCCTTGCCCCAGCTGACAGCCACTTCAGTCACAAGTGTTCTTCCAAGGCAGACTCCAGGCAAAGGGGAAAGGGCTCAGGCCAGGATTCTGGGGTCCCTGGCAACCTCTGCTTCCCCCAGTTCCTGCACCCTCTCCATCCCTCCTGTGAGTGAAACATTGAGAATCTTCCCTCCTCCCCAGTTGGGAGCTAGAGCCCACTCTGGATCCAGAGCAGGGGGAAAGTTCAAGTTTCTTTCCATCTCTGCCTGCAGAGTCTTTTAGACATACTTCCCAAGGCCCGCCCTCCTCCTCCAGAAGGTCAGAGAAGTTAAAAATGTGGCTGCCCGAGGAGAGCTTTCTGTGAATGGAGCCACCGATCTGCCTGGGCCTCCCAGAGACAGAACCCCGCGGCCCTGACTGGCGGCCTGAGGCCCCTCCCGCTGCCTCTCCAGCCAAAGACGGCCAGGCTGCCTGGTGGTGCCACTGCAGCCAGGGAGCTCATTGGCTGTCCCTGCCCAGGGTCACTGCCGCTGGCTCTGCCTGGTCTGCGAGCTGCCACTTGTTAGCGGCAGTTGGCAGAGGCATCGCCAGCCACCCCCTTTCACTCCTCCCATCCCCCTACCCTCGGCAGGCCAGAGGGGGCGGGCCAGACTCTAGCCGACTGTTGGCAACAAAAAAAGCCTCTGACAAGTGTCCCCACTCGCTGTCAGGTGGCAAAAAAACAAGCCACTGGTTTATCCAAGCTCCCGGGACTTGCCCACTTATCTCCTTGTCCCAGGCTGCCCTCAGCTTTCCAGAAGGGACCTGTTCCCTGGGGCAAGGAGCACGTGCCCTGGCCCACTGAGATCTCCTTGCCCCGAGTTCCCTGGGCAAAGTCACCCGGCTGCCCGGGGCAGGCACCCAGACGGCGGTGCCAGGACTCAGGTAAATAGACTGTTGACCCAGTGTCACTACTGGAGCAACTCAGAATCCTTACCAGATGTCACACCCAGAACAGGAAACTGAAGCCTGGGGAAAGGCAAGGTGATGCCTAAGGGTCCCCATGAAATTTGCATGTTTTCGGGGTCTATGTAGCAAAGCAATCATTCTGCAAACATTTGCTGAACTTGGATTCACTGTGCTCAAGAAGATTAACCCCACTTGTGTCAAGGTAAATGGTGGGAGGCCTGTCCAGAAGGGTGGAAAAGGGAAGGCGGTACTTAATCTGAGGGGCTCGGGCTGGGGTCAGGTTTCCCAGAGGGGCAGGGGCACCTTCCACAATTACAGATGTGTCTGCCGCATTGTGACGGCAGCTTCCCTCAGTTGACGACATCCCCAGGAGACCACATAATAGACCAGTTAGTTGTTGGTTTTCAGTGTGGACCCCACAGCTGCATCCATGTCCTAGCTGGGTGGCCCTGGGCAGGTCATTTAACCTCCCTCTGTCTCCGTTTCCTCATCTTCAAAACGAAGAGTCATAAAACCACCTACCTCACTGGGTTACAGTATGGAGTGAAAGCATTCTCACATGTACAGCCCTTAAATGCCGTCTGGGACACGAGAAGCTCTCAGTGCTGTTACATGTCCTCAGTTGCCAAAGATTAATATGGCAGCTCAAGCCCCATTCCAGGCCCTGAACCCACATGGCAACCAGGCAGGGGTTTGACAGAACCCAGAGGGCGGAGGACAGTGATGGAAACAAAGCTGGGAGTGCGGCAGGTGTGAGCAGCTCGACCAGGGGAGTCTGGGTAAAGGAACTGGCGCCTGTGACAGGGCGGGGAGTCCCACTGGGCTGGGGGCGGAGTGGGTGCTCCAAGCACCCTTCCCTGACATGCAATCGTGAGCCAAGTCCTGGAGCTGGGGAGGCATGGAGGTGACCACATTCGAGGGTGCTGGGTCCTACCCTCGGGGAGGTTGGCAGGCACACCTGAACCCTCTAAGGCTAGCCATGAGGGAGGCAGGTGGCGGGAACAAAGCTGGAGGCCTAGGTCGTGTGTGCTCGGTCACCCCGTCACCCAGCCTCTCGTGGAGGCCTGTTTCCCCAGCAACAAGGCCAGGGCCTCCTGTCGCTTGTATCACTCCACAGCTGTTTGGCTGGAAATAAAGGTCCAGGGCCCAGACACAACAAAGGGTATGAGAAAGGCAGCATACTCTCTAGGACCCCCATGACCAAGCAGCGCCCCCTCCAGAGCCCAAGAGTTGGGGCTTTGCTTGGGATGAGAGTGGGGTCCTGACTGCCACATGGTGTCCTTCTTTACCCCAGCTTCCCCTGCCATGGTTTGTTTCTGGGAAGGCAGGGATGCCCTCTGGCTGGGCTTGCCCTTGGGGACAGGCAGGGGGTACAGTTCTCCCCTGGGGAACTTGCCCCTGGGAGGGGCAAGGGGTCAGGCTCAGGACCTTCAGGGAGTCTGGTCAGCAACCCCACTCCTTTAACTGGACTCCTGCCATTTTTCTGACAGACACAGTGAGGGAGCCCAGGAGACAGATGTCTGAGCAGCACAGGAGGGTGCCAGTGGGCTCTTCTTACAGATGGAAACATGGAGGCCCGTTGGAGGGAGGCTGTTTTCAGGTTCCTGGTTCATGCCCATGGCCCTCCCGCTCTGACCCGGCTGCCTGCTGGAGCCTCCTCCAAGCACCTTTCCCTGACATGCTGCCCCAGTTCCTTCTGCCAGCGGCCTTCCCATTGCTCCGCCACCCCACTCCTCTGGGAGGCCTGCCATGTTCCCACAGCCTTGGCCCAGCCCCGCCCTCTCACCCCGTCAGTCCAGAGGTGTTTGTGCAGTTCTTGGATGAAGGCTCTGCGCCCTGGAGAGGCAAGGGGCTGTCTGGGGCCTGTCCGGCTGCTTCAGTGCTGCCGGCCTGGGCACCATGGGGTCTCCACGAACACAGCTGAAGGAAGAAAGGGGCCCTCCCCTCAACGTCCACACACCTTTCTGATGGCCACTCGTGGCTCTCCTTCCACTGCTTTCTCCACGCCAGCACTGCCCACAGTCACCCTGTAGGGCGCTTGGCAGCCATAAACCCACATACAGAACAAGGGACACTTCTCCAAGACCCGAGAAGGCTCGTGCAAGGTGTGCCACCTGCGTGCCGCTGGCCGGCGCTGGAAGATGAACAGTCTTGTGAGATAAGCACTGGGTAGGGCCTTTCTTTTTTTTCCTTAAGATTCATTTATCCATTTTAGAGAGAGAGAGAACACAAGCAGGAGGGGCAGATAGAGAGGGAGAGAGAATCTCAAGCAGACTCCGCACTAACTATGGAGCCCAAGGCGGGGCTTGATCCCATGACCCTGAGATCATGACCTGAGCCCAAACCAAGATTTAGGCGCTTAACCAACTGGGCCACCCCCGTGTTCCTGGAGGAGCGCCTTCTATCCACTTCCTGGGGAAAGCAGAGGCCTGCTGACAGTGCCCCATGTGCGCTCTCCCTTAGTGAGGACAGGCACACCAGAGGCTGGTGGGAGAGTCACCAACAGGGCTCGTCGCTGTGGGATGGGCACTGCGGGCTGTAGAGACACCCTCTCCAGCATTCAGGCCTGCACCTGTGGCACCAGCCATTCCTGGGCTCACAGCCACTTCCGGCCCTCAGCTGCCCCAGTACTGCCCCCATACTGCCCTGCCCACCCCTGGTAGGCCAACTGCTTGGCCCCGTGGGCAGAAACTGTGTCGGTGGCGTTCAGGCTGTGAGCGCCAGGCTGGAAGTGGCACATGGGCAAGAGTTCGGGCTGCTTCTGTCCGCACAGCTACAGGCCTCAGTCTCCCTCCCTCAGCAATGAAGCCGCTGGGCACCAAGTCTAGAGATCAGGTTTCAAGCCTCAGCTGTAAAGGACGGTTGTATCCTGTTTCACTTGTATCACTTAAAATTATTTGTTATAATTTTGAAAGCATACATAAGGAAGTGCTTTTCGCTTGTATCGTTTTAAAATATGTGGTCTAATTATTCCCCTGCTCCCACAGAACTCACCAGTTTTGTCCTTAATGTCAGCCTCCGTTTACTATGGAGTCGGGGCTGCTGGCCACACCAGGGTGAGCCTCGGACAAACAGGCCAACCCAGGGGCTGGGGTACCCCCCCAACCCAGCTTCGCCCCAGGACCCTAGGACTTGAGCCCAGCTCACGGGCAGCCTAGGGTGCTCATGGCAGGACTGGCTCTGAGCCACGGGATGGAGTGGCCTGACCCACATCTGTTCATATTATTAGCTCCGGAGCCGACTGGCCGAAGCTGTCACACGATTCGAGGAAATGTTGCCTGAGCTCGTGTTTCCAGCCCAGCTGGTTGGAGGGACACATGGGATGGGGGGCAGAGGGGCCTCTGGCTGCCCTTCCTCACCCCCCGCCTGTTGTCAAGAGAGCCAGAGAAGACCGCATGTCCTTCCAGGGTGCTGCTGATGTCAAGGCAGGGACCACCCCCTCCCCCAGAGGGCCCCTGGGTGACCCCGCGTCGGCTGCCTGGCGCCTGGCATTGTCCTGTACCTGTTTACGCAGTCTCTGCTTGTGAGACCTGGCCTCTCCCTCCCGCTGCCCTCCCTGCCCCTCTCTGAAGCAGGGAAGACAGTGGGTGGGAGGTTGGTTCTCTGGAAAGAATGCCTGCCCTAGACCCCCAGGGTGAGGAAGAGTGCCCTCTTTCCTGGCTCTCCTCCTTTTTCTGTTGTTGGTACCTTCGGGTGCCGGCATCCCAGGGGTAAGCTAGGGAAAGCCTGGGGAAAGGACCAGGGCTCCTGGCTGGGCGCCCAGCTCTGTGCCTCCAAGCAAAGGGATCTTGTGCCCCTCTCATTAAGATCCCTAAGGCCATTCCCTCTACTGTCAAATGGGAATCTCAGGTTTGTCCTGCAGGCTGGAGGGCAGGGGCACAGGACAGGGGGTATGTGGAGCCCAGAACTGCACCCCAGAAGCTTATCTGTGGCATATGTTTTGTTCCTGTAAGTTCCTTAAGAAGGGACAAATGGCCTCTGGCCCCACTGAACTCGGTAACAAGGGCCGAGACAGACCTCAGGGTCTGTCAGAAAATATGAGGATTTCTACATTGTATAGAAGGTGCCAGAAAGGACTAGGCTTGTGGTCTAATTACTGGGCTGCCTGGGGAGGGAAACAAGACATCCTTGCCTTGAGTCACAAATAAAAGAGTGTTACAGAGATGGCAGCCACCCTGAAGAGGGGTTCTCAAACAGTGTCCCCTCAAGTCCTTGCCACTAGGGGTGCGGGGGGAGCAGAGCACAGTGTTCCAGCCCCGCCTATGCTTCACATCGCCCACAGTTCTCTCTTTCTCTGAGTGCAGTTAGAGCTTTGATTGGACAAGAGGTTTCAATACTAAAGCAAATATTTAAAAACCAGAGAACTAATCTAACCCCACCATTTCACCAACGAAGAAACTGAGGCCCAGAAAAGAAAAGTGGCTTGCTCAAGTTCACTCAGCTCGGTTGTGACAGACCTGCTCCCTGGGCCACTCACCCCTGGTTCGGGTACAAGAAGCCTTCATCCTGAGGATGAAGAGGACAACCACCAAGTGTGTGTGCTGTGATACTTCCACCAAGGTCTGGGCCTCAGCCTCAGTTCCCCTGATGTGAGCCCAGACTGAAGTGAGGCCTCCAGGGCCAGGAGCCATGTTCTCCCAAGGCAGGCAGTCCAGAGGCTGACCTGGGATGACAGGAGGGCAGAGTCATCCTCTGCCTACCTCCCTGAGCAACAGAGAGCTTTTTTTTTTTTTTTTTTTTTTTTAAAGATTTTATTTATTTGAGAGAGAGAGATCACAAGTAGGCACAGAGGGCAGGCAGAGAGAGAGGAAGGGAAGCAGGCTCCCTGCTGAGCAGAGAGCCCGATGCGGGGCTCGATCCCAGGACCCTGAGATCACGACCTGAGCCGAAGGCAGCGGCTTAACCCACTGAGCCACCCAGGCGCCCCAACAGAGAGCTTTTTGAGTTGTCAGGCCTGACTAGGCCTCTCCAGCCAACAACCAGCGCAGCCCCTGCTCTCCAGTCTGCAGCCCAGCCCCAGAATCACCTCAGACTCCTCACTGCAGGTATTGGAGGCAGGCAGGTAGGCACCCCTCTCCCTTTTACAGGTGCGGACACTGAGGCACCGGCGGTAAGTGGGCCTGGCACAGCGTCTCCCTGACGCAAACCGTGTGCTTTCATCATCATCGCCTGCTCCTCTGTCCATGCTGGGGAGCTGCCCTCCTCCCCACAGAGCAGCTCTGATTACCCCCGCGCCTGGCCCTGTGCTGACGGGCCCACACTTCCCCTCACTGGCTTTAGCAAAGACAACCAAAGTGCCTCTCTGGTCCCTCCGGCGGCCCAGAGCTCTGGGCCTGGCCCCTCTCCCTTGAGGGTAAACAGAACCATACCCCAGCTGCAGAGAGGGCACAGACCCAGGAACTTGGTTCTCCCACCCCGACTAGGTGGGACTAGAACAGTAAATCCCAGGAGGCTCCTCACACCTGCCCCTTCCCTAAGATACAGCCTAGGACTCAGCACCAGGGTGACAAGGCAGATCAGAATTCTCCTAGTTAGTCCTGAAAGTCCCAGGTTCCAAGAAATTCCTCCTGCGCAAGCCAGGACAACTGGTCCCCCTACTCAGCGTACACAGAGGCAAGATCATCACCCCTTTCCCTTCCCCTCACTCAACAGGGTCTTTCTTTTTTCTGGAACTCTAGTCTCTGCTAAGGCTAAGGGAGAGGACCATAGTCAGTCCCTTCAACCTGTCTGGCCCCCTCAGACTGAGCTGGGGACTACCATAGGCCCACAGTAGGGTCAGAGGCCTAGAGTCTGCCCTAGGCCCTGTCAACGACCTGCTGGAGGCCCAGTCCTGCCTGAGGCCCTGTGAGATACATAGCAGAGAGAGCCCAAGAAAGGCCTAGTGGGGTCCTGTGCCTCGATCCCAAGTCAACTCTATCCTCAAGCTGGGGGGCACACCACTCCGGGTTACCCCAGGTAGGGAAACCCTAGGGCTGAAGCCAGGCAGAGTCTGCCAGGGACTCACTGAGGCTGCCTCTACCTGTCTGACTCCGAGGTGAGTCATTTCCTCCCTCAGCTGGTTAAGAGGCTGGGAAGGACAGGGAGGGGATGGCATCTAAAAATAGCAGGGCCTCCGCCAGGAGATACCCAAAGAGCTTCTCCTGGGGCAAGGGAGGAGCCAGCTTCTGCTCCGAGCTGACAGCTACTGCGGCCCCCCTCCCACTTCCGTGCCTGCCTTGGGGCCAGCAGCAGGATGGGCCGAGACCCCTGGCCTCCCCCTTCCCAGGCTCAGCAGAGAGCGCTGAGGTGCGGAGGAGGCATCCTGAAGGCTGAGACCCAGAAGCAGTGCTGGTGGGGTGGGAGCTTGAAAGAAGACGGAGCCTGGGGACGGGTGGGAGGATGCGTGGTGTGTGATTCGGAAGGCTTGGCCCTCACTGGGACTGGCAGAGGGAGCGGGGATGGATCAGCAGCGGGGATTCACCTCCCACATCATCTCCACAGAACCACCTCGGCTCCCCGCCCTACCCACACACCGAGACACACACAGGGACACGCAGACATGGCCCCACACTCAGGCGGCCTGTGAATCATTTCCTTCTAGAAAGCGCTCATCTATCTCCCTCGTCACCAGCACAGACTGAGGACCTACTGTGTGCGGGAGTCACGCCCTGGAAGGTCAGGAAATGGGGCTCATGACTTCCCTTGGGGACGTCTTAAGAGGCCCCTGAGGAGAAATACAAATCAAAACCGCAATGAGATACCACCTCACACCAGCCAGAATGGCTAAAATTAACCAGTCAGGAAACGACAGATGCTGGCAAGGATGCAGAGAAAGGGGAACCCTCCTACACTGTTGGTGGGAACGCAAGCTGGTGCAGCCACTCTGGAAAACAGCATGGAGGTTCCTCAAAAAGTTGAAAACAGAGCTACCTTATGACCCAGCAATTGCACTACTGGGTGTTTACCCTAAAGATACAAATGTAGTGATCTGAAGGGACCCATGCACCCCAATGTTTATAGCAGCAATGTCCACAATAGCCAAACTATGGAAAGAACCTAGATGTCCATCAACAGGTAATTGGATAAAGAAGATGTGATTGATACACACACACACACACTGGAATACTATGCAGCCATCCAAAGAAACAAAATCTTGCCATTTGCAACAATGTGAATGGAACTAGAGGGTATTATGATGAGTAAAATAAGTCAATCAGAGAAAGACAATTCTTATATGATCTCTCTGATATGAGGAATTTGAGAAGCAGTGGGGGGGGGGGCTTGCAGGGAAGGGAAGGAAAAAATAAAACAAGATGGGATCAGGAGGGAGACAAACCGTAGGAGACTCTAAATCTCACGAAACAAACAGCATTGCTGGGGGGAGGAGGGTAAGGAGAGGGTGTTGGGGTTATAGACATCGGGGAGGGTATGTGCTATGGTGAGTGCTGTGAAGTGTGTAAGCCTGATGATTCACAGACCTGTACCCCTGGGGCAAATAATACATTATATGTTAATAAAAATAATTAAAAAAAAAAAAAAAGAGAGAGAGGCCCCCAAGGAAAGGGCAGGCCAACAGCGAGGGCGGAAACACAAGACGCAGGGAGGACCCTGTGTGCTGGGACAGTCTGCCGTTGAGGAGGCTTTGGGTTAAGTCCTGGCACTGCCCCTTTCTGGCCATGGGAGCAAATACTCTCCTTGCCCAGCCTATGAGAGCTAGAGCTGGGGGTGGGGGGAGCTGCATGGTGTAACAGTGATGGCCACGATTGTGAACGTATTTACCTTGTTCCCTCCTATCCTCACAGCAGCCTAATAAAGCAGGCATTACTGTCTCCATTTTCCATGTGGAAAAATGGAGGCCCAAAGACACTAAGTAACTTGCTTAACATCATACAGCTAGCCGATGGGATTTGAACCCAAATCTGAGGCAAACTCATGTGCTTTATGGGGTGCAGCTGGGGGCCTGTTAAGTCTGGAGTTAGTTCAGGGGATGATGATCTCTGACGCTTCTGGGAGGGTCCTTGGACACCAGCCTGGGTGACTAGCAGGTGCCACACCTCTAACTGGGGGCCGGCCACCTTCCTTCTGTCTCACCTCCCTCACACTGAGTCCCCACCAGCCCTCAGGGTCCCCTCCCAGGAACACGGAATGTGCTACGCCCTCTCCTGGGGCTACCAGTGAGGGAAACAGCAACTCCCACTTGACAGAAAAGGCAGGCAGATCGAAGGGATCATGAACAGGCCAGTGGCCATAGAGTTGGAGAAAGCAGATCCTGGACCAAACCAAGCCTCACACACACACACCCTCCACGTTCCCCACAGCCCAGCTATGGGGGGGGGGGGGGCGGCAGCGGGAATGGGAACTCTGTGCTCTCCCTGCTTGATCACACTTTCCCTGAAGCATCTTACTGGATTACCAGCAAAACCCAAACCTTGCATCAGCCAGATGGGCCCTGGCTCTGGGAAGAGCCTCTTTTGTCTTCTCAGGGCTTCCCCCACCGTTATCTGACTCATCATCTGCTGGTCCCAAGAGACGGGAGAGAGGCAGCCTCTTATCCCTACAGTACAGATGGAGACACCCAGGCAGGAAGTGACCTCTGCCAATGAGTCAGGGGCCAGAGCCAGCAGCAGCTGAGGCTGGGAGGTCGCAGGTGGGGCTTCACAGCCTGGGTAATGCTCCTGGGGAGCCACACACTCAGTGGAAAGGGGACACCATATACTAGGCAAAAATAGCAAGAGATGCGTGTTGAATGAATGGATGAAGTTTGCGGGCCCTCCTTGGAGGGTAGAGGGATAAGCAGGGATATTGCAGAAAGGATGAATATGATGTAGAGGGAGGGGGGAAAAAACATCCTGGAAGCCGAGTCCTTGCCCCAGTCAAGGACTCCACCAGCCCAGCTGGGGCTTGTTCCTGCGGTTCTCCCATCTGTGAGCACCATCATGGCTATCCTTTACTGGGTGAGTCCTAACAACCGCGGGGATTTAACACGTTATAGCCATCATCTTATCTAATTCCTCCTTCAACGGGTGAGGCTGGTATGTACTATCATCATTCCCATTTGGCAGACGACTTATCTTGGGCTCAGAGAGGTTAAGCAAGTTCCCCAAGGACACACAGCTCAGCTCTTGTCCCAACAGGTATGGGACAACAAAGGCAAGAGCTGACTTAGAATAGCTCTCCACATCCAAAGGGGAGAGGGGCCCCTGTGTCTGCGGCTCCCACGTGGGACTACCCAGGTGTGCCTGCTGCTTGGCGCCAGGAACTCATGCGTCTGTCAGGTCAATGCAAGCGTGGAGGGACAAGCTCAAAACAGAACGGCCCATGTGTCCGGGACAATGAGCCAGGGCGCCTGGGCGGCAGGGAGACTTAAGGCAAGCCTGCCTGGGCACAGCGAGCCTCCGGCGTGGTGCCCTCAACGGAAACCTAGCCCGGCGAAGGGGGTGAACTGCTGCGTGCGGCCCCGCCGGCGCCCTTCTCCCCCAGCTGGCCCAGCGCCTGCGGATGGGCAGCGCAGCACGTTGCCGGCGATTGCCCCACCTGGCCGCGGCGCGGGCTGTCCCGCACGTTGCGCACAGAGCGCACCCGGCCGCCCCAGCCCTCACTCCCCGCCCCTACCCCTCCTCGCCCCGCCCCGGCCCCGGCCCCGGCCCCGGCCCCCGCCCCTGCGGCGGAGGTGCTGGAGACCCCGCCAGATGGAGCCCCCAGCGGCGCATTCCGCAGGCTGCCGTCGCCCCAGTGTCTCAGACACCTTTGATGGCTGCCCTTTGCTCCGTCTGCTCTGAGGGGACAAACGAGGGAAATTGAGTAACCCAGCTCGGCAAGGCAGGAAACTTCCTGGCCGCTTTGTTACTCACTATTTCACATCAACGTTTTTGTGGGGGAGGCGAAAGAAGGGGGAGGACTCCAGGGAGGATTTCTGGGGTTAAAGAGACTGGGCACAAATGCCGCCCTCTGGGGATGTGAGCACGTTCCAGCCTGTGGTCTCTGCCTCCCAGGCCAGACACAGTGCCAGACTGCTCCTCAGATTAAAATTCATCTCCTCACCGCCCTCCTTGCTTTGAGTGGCTGTCAGGTGAAAGGGGAGGGAGCTTTTAGGGCTGGAACTGAGGCCTGACCTTTGGGTCAAGGTTCTGCCTTTAGCGTGGGTTTGCTGTTTCACTTGGGCAAATCCCTTGACCTCTCTGGGCTGCATCTCTTCCTGGGGCATTAGTAATAATGTAATTTGCCGGTCCCTAAGGCTCAGGACAGGCTTTGAATTTATAGCAAGCAGGAGAAAGAAACTTCCAGTTGAAGCAGAGACTTCCTCTTGAACAGTCCTCCTCCTGGAGGCACAATATTCTGAGTCTACTCTGAGTGGCGGCAGTGAGTGGCTGCTCCTTGCTGGCACATCAAGTCTTGGCACTTGAGGCTTTCTGCCATTGAGTCTAAGGTTCCAAATACACCCCCACACTGTACCCTTTGGGGGAATCTCAGACTCCCCCCACACACACCACACACCACTAATGTTCATACTTCTATGCCCTTGCTCATGCTGTTCCCTCCCCCCAGAATGCTCTTCCCTGCACTCGTCAATGATTGGCTCCTTCTGAAACAGATCTCCACTATAAATGTTACCACCCTAGAGAGTTCATTCCGGAGTCCAGGTCTAGAGCAGGGGCCACGTTATTCCCTCTCCGAGTTTCCTCTTCCTTCCCTCCTCAGCTCTTAACTGTCCCTAGAAGCTTGTCCCTCCCCTGAACTGAAAGGTCCATGAGGGAGAGATCATCTCCATTTCTTCATCTCCATATACCAAGCACTTACCCAGGAGCCTGGCACACAGTAAGAGCTTAAAAAATGTTTGTAGAAAGGAAGAAAGAATGGATGGTTGACTGGCAAAGACCCCGAGAATAGGCAAAATGTCCACCAGGAGGAGGCCCGTGTTGTAAGATGATGTACAGGTGGGCGGGATGCTAGGTAGCCCATTAAGCAGGTACAGACCTCTACAGAAGAGTGTTCCTGCTACTGTGAGAAATAAACTCCCTTTCTTCTTTGGGGCGGGTGGTGGGGCAGGTGTTGGGGAGGGGCAGAGGCAGAGAATCTGAAGCAGGCTCCACGCCCAGCGCGAAGCCTGACGCCAGGCTCAATCTCACGACCTTAGTAGAAATCAAGAGTCGGATACATGGGGTGCCTGGGGGACCAGTTAGTTGAGCATCTGACCCTTGGTATCAGCTCAGGGTTGTGAGATCAGGATCGAGCCCCAAGTCAGGCTCTGCACTCAGTGGGGAGTTTGCTAGAGATTCTCTCCCTTCTCCCTTCACCCCTCCCATTCATGCTCTCTCTCTCTCTTTAACATAAATAAATAAATCTTAGAAAAATAACAACAGCTGGGCGCCTGGGTGGCTCAGTGGGTTAAAGCCTCTGCCTTCGGCTCAGGTCATGATCCCAGCGTCCTGGGATCGAGCCCCACATCGGGCTCTCTGCTCAGCAGGGAGCCTGCTTCCTCCTCACTCTCTGCCTGCCTCTCTGCTTACTTGTAATCTCTGTCTGTCAAATAAATAAATAAAATCTTTAAAAAAAAAAAAAAAGAGTTGAACACTTAACCAGCTAAGCCACCTAGGCGCCTCAATGAATGTCTCTTTCTTTCTTTTTTTTTGGACGAATGTCCCTTTCTAATGAGCAGGAAAAGGTAGTGGTGTGCAGGGTGAGTATGTATATGAAGGCATAGAAGTGCCTATAAACAGAAGAAAAGTCAAGATGGGATACACCAGACTAAATACCCCTGAGCAGTAGGATACAGACATCGTCATGGTTTAATATACACCTAAAACCTTGCTTGACCTCATCATCTCCTCTGGAAGGCTTCTCCACTCCTGCCCTCATGTTAGAAGAGCCCCCCCAGAGGCCATGAGTATGGGGGCAGCCGGACAGACCACAGCAGCTCCTCTGGGTGCGTGGGTTTGTCCACTCTGTGCAGAGGAAAGCAGTGCTTGTGAGGACAGTGGCAACGGGACGGCAGCAGGACCGACACTGAGAAGCCTACCTCCACCTGCCAGGCAACATCACGGCAGGTGGCCCCTGGCAATCTGGCAGAGCCAAAATGTGACAGGAAGTCTGGCCTTAGTGTGAGCTCACTTCCCGATTCAGGACACTCGGTCCCAGCTGTGGGAGGCACACAGGACAGCGTCTCACTGCCCTCAGGATGCCCGGAGCTGAGAAGGGTCAGACACGACTTGGCATGAACCGGAGGCCTCCTGCCTGCCAGCCCACTTGCCTGCCGTCTGTGCCCCAGTGGCTCCCGGGAGACCCGAGGCAACACAATTCAGACCAACTGGGCCAGGGGAGAGGAAGGAAGAGCGGCAAAGGGCTCAGGGTCAGATGTCTGAGCCTCTGTTCCCACGGGTGCCTCTCATTATGCTTGTCAGGAAGTACAAAAGAGTACGGCCCTTCGCCTTCATTTTCAGTTCCCATCTCAACCGGCCTCTCTTCCCCTGCCTGCCTCAAAACTGGTTCACCATCTGGAAAGTCATGGACTCCATCTGGAGTCACTCAGTTCCCCGTTGTTTCCGGTCCAACACCTTCTAGCCATGCGTGGGTCCCTGGACAACTGGCTTTGTCCCTCTATGTCTCAGTTTCCCTAGTAAACTCGTTAATGCATGGCAAGTGTCTATTTATTTATTTGTTTGTTGGTTTATTCAGAGATTTTATTTATTTATTTGAGAGAAAGAGGGAGAGCACAGAGGGGGAGGGAGAAGCAGGCTTCCCACTGAGCAGGGGGCCTGATGTGGGGACTCGATCCCAGGACCCCGAGATCATGACCTGAGCCAAAGGCAGACACTTAACTAACTGAGCCACCCAGGTGCCCCATAAAGAAACCTCAGTCGCACATTATGTGTTTAGAAGGAGCCCAATATGCGTAAGTGTATCTGTGATCTGTATGAATTAGCTGTTATCCATGTGGCTAGGATGGTAGCAGTACCTACTTCCTTGAGCTATTGTGAGGATTAAATTAGATAACGCATGCCAAGTGCTTACTGGGTTAAGTGTTTACTTGTCTCAGTAAAGACAATAAGATGAGAGTCTAGATCTTGTTCCCGAGATGCCAGGGGATTAGCATGGCGGCTGCTGGGGGCTTCCTGGGCGCTGGTTGCTTGGTGGCCCACGCTGCCATGCTGGTTCAACCCTGTTACCGAGCTGGCTGTTGCTGAGCTGTCTGGTTAGTCAACGGCCTGCTCCTTTAAACCCATTTAAACCAGCTCCTTCTGGCCTGGCTTTCCCAACATACCATCCTGGCGGCTGTCACAGGCCCAGAGTACTGGGCAAAGTGTCAGGCCTGCTGCAAAATACATTGGAACTTTATCTGACCCCTGGCTCCTGTCCCAACCAGAAATTCATTGGCTGGAACTTCCAGCCAAGCTTGAGCAAGCCTGGAGGCTGGAGGCTGGAGGAGGAAGGCAGCCGGGAATCACAGAGCAGATATTCCAAACCCCACCCCACCCCCATCGTCTTTGTTGGCACCCTTTTTATTCGCATCGTTCTATTAGCGCTATTCCTGACGATGAAACAGTTTTTGTGAAAGCGAAGGTTGAAACCTGAGCTCTGGATTTACAGAGAAAGGAGACCCCTCTCTTCCCTCAGTGTTGATTTGCAGCAGTCCTTTGGGGGGCCAGGACAATCCTCTGGGACCATAAGGAATTCCCCAGAAAGGGCCCTGCAGAAAGGCAGCAGGGACAACCATACCGGACTGGAATGTGGCCAGCTTCGGAGGCAGCGCAGCTTACCCCAGGGTCTCCACCCCAGGCAAGGGTGAGCTTCGCTCCTGGCTCGCTGCCTAAGGCCGCGCCCACAGGGAGGTCCCAGGCCACACAGGTTCTGGAGCAGTTACTCCTCGAAAGGCCATTGTCTTCGAATAAAAGGAATTCTCAAAGCGCCTCACCCCAATCGGGTTTGAGCATTCAAGGGGCACCTCGGTGGCTCAGGGGGTTAAGCCACTGCCTTTGGCTCAGGTCATGATCTCAGGTCCTGGGATCGAGCCCCACATTGGGCTCTCTGCTCAGCGGGGAGCCTGCTTCCTCCTCTCTCTCCCCCCTCTGCCTCTCTGCCTGCTTGTGATCTCTCTCTGCCTGCTTGTGATCTCTCTCTGTCAAATAAATAAAATCTTAAAAAAAGAGAGAGAGAGAGAGAGAGCTAGTTTGCCAGTGAAAGGGGAAAAAATTGTTCAATGTGTTGCCCAGATAAAGGTTTAGACGTTCAGTTAAAATTCAAGAGCTCCAAAATCTCTCATTACACAGGTAATATTGTCCAGATCCTAACTAAGCCTCACAGATGTGGAATTTATTAGATTCACGGTTTTTGGAAAATCAGCCTGATTAATCTGAGTGTGGACTGAATATGTGATCGCATTATGGAACTGTTGCTAGTTTTGTCAGATGAGAGAATCAAAAGGTCATCATTTAGTCGAAACCACAATGAGGTACCACCTCACCCCTGTCAGAATGGCTAAAATCAAAAACACGAGAAACAAGTGTTGGCGAGGATGTGGAGGAAAAGGAAACTTCACGCACCGTGGGTGGGAATGCCAACTGGTACAGCCACTATGGAAAACAATATGGAGATTCCTGAAAAAATTAAAAAAAGAACAACCATATATATGATCCAGTAATTCCATTATTGCGTATTTACCCATGGAATGGGAACAGACTAATCCAAAAAGTTATACGCACCCCTATGTTTATTTATTGAACAATTATTTACAATAGCCAAGATATGGAAGCAGCCTCAGTGTCCATCCATAGATAAATGGATAAAGAAGATGTGGTATAGGGGCGCCTGGGGGACTTAGTAGGTTAAGGGTCTGACTCTTGATTTTGGCTCGGGTCGTGATTTTGGGTCCTGGGATCAAGTCTTGCATCCTGCTCTGTGCTCAGTGGAGAGTATGCTTAAGAATCTTCTTTCTCCCTTGGGGCGCCTGGGTGGCTCAGTGGGTTGAGGCCTCTGCCTTCGGCTCAGGTCATGATCCCAGGGTCCTGGGATCGAGCCCCACATTGGGCTCTCTGCTTAGTGGGGAAGCCTGCTTCCTCTTCTCTCTCTCTCTCTCTCTGCCTGCTGGTGATCTCTGTCTGTCAAATAAATAAACAAAATCTTAAAAAAAAAAAAAAAAAGAAAAGAAAAAGAATCTTCTCTCTCCCTCTCCCTCTGGCCTCCCTACTCGCATTCTCTCTCTCTTTCTCTCAAATAAATAAATCTTATTTTTAAAAAGATTTTATTTTATTTTAAAGAGTGAGAAAGCAGGAGGAGAGAAAATGGCAGAGGGAGAGGGAGAGGGAGAAGCAGACTCCCCGCTGAGCAGGGAGCCCAAGGCGGGACTCGATCCCAGGACCCTGAGATCATGACCTGAGCTGAAGGCAGATGCTTAACCGACTGAGCCACCCAGGTGCCTTCAAATAAATAAATCTTAACAACAACAACAAAAAGAGTGGTATCTCTATACAATGGAATATTACTCAACCATGAAAAAGAATGAAATCTTGCCATTTTCAACAACATGGCTAGATCTAGAGGGTATGATGCTAGGTGAAACAAGTAAGTCAAAGAAAGACAACTGCCATATGATTTCACTCACGTGTGGAATTTTTGTTTTCACATGTGGAATTTAAGAAACAAAACAATCAAAAAAGAGACAAAAAAACAAAAACAAAAACAGACTCTCAAGCATAGAGAACAAACTGGTGGTTCCCAGAGGGGTGGTAGGTGGTGAAACAGGTGAGGGGGATTTAGAATACATTTATCATGATGAGCACTGAAAAATGGATGGAATTATTGAATCACTCTACTGTACAGCTGAAATAATATAGCATGTTATATGTTAATATGTTAATTATAGTGGCATTTCTTACATGAAATAAAATTACTTTTAAAAAATGTGATCATTTAGAAGAGCCTATCCCTAAGAAATTCCTATTGAAGTCTCTGAATGTGAACCATCATGATGCCAGCAACTCTTTTCAAATGGTTCGCCAAAAAAACGGTACAGATAAAGCAAATATGTCAAAAAGTTAGCAATATTGAATCTAGCCAGAGGGTATTTCTCTGTTTATTGTATCATTCTTGCAATTTTTAGTAAAACCTTATGGGGAAACACAAATAAAATAAGCTTATTAACATCCAAAACAAGACAATACAGAATTCATCTTGCACTAGAGGAATTTCACCTCTTCTGATAAGAGAAACAAGATGGCGTCCAAGACACCAACCAAAGAGAACAAACTATATTTATTTATTTGTCAAAGAGAGGGGACACAAGCAGGGGGAACAGCAGGCAGGGGGAGAAGCAGGACTTGATCCCAGGACCTCAGATCATGATCTGAGCTGAAGGCACATGCTCCACCATTTAAGCCATCCAGATGTCCTGAGAAACAATTATTTTTAAAGAGTTTAGTGAGTACTTGTTTGAAAACAGTACTGATCATTAAAGATCCTTTTAGGGGTACCTGGGTAGCTCAGCGGGTTAAGCCTCTGCCTTCGGCTCAGGTCGTGGTCTCAGGGTCCTGGGGATTAAGCCCTGCATCAGGCTCTCTGCTCGGCGGGGAGCCTGCTTCCCCTTCTCTCTCTGCCTGCCTCTCTGCCTACTTGTGATCTCTCTCTCTCTGTGTCAAATAAATAAATAAATAAATAAATAAATAAATAAATCTTTATAAAGATCCTTTTAGTTCAGGGCGAGGAGAGGACTTGTCTTGAAAACTGGGAGATTCCAGCCCTTTTAGCTGCTTGACATCAAATTTAACACCAGTTAAGAAATACATTTTGAAGACCTGCTATGAGCAAAGGCCTGAAACAAGTACTTAGCAATTATTATGTTACAGGACCCTGCTAAGGGCTTTACAAGGATTACCTCTTTTATTAATCACAATAACTTTATCACGGAGGTATCATTAGTTCCATTTTATAGATAGGGAAATTGAGCCTCAAAGGGATTATGTGCGCAATTTTGGCAGCCCTGGGATTTGGATGCAGGTCTTAACCACTGTGCATACTTTTTATATTCTCCGGTGTCCTGGGAGAAAATAAAAGGCAAAAAAAGGTGATTGATGAGGGGCACCTGGGTGGCTCAGTGGGTTAAAGCCTCTGCCTTCGGCTCAGGTCATGATCTCAGGATCCTGGGATCCAGCCCTGCATCGGGCTCTCTGCTCAGTGGGGAGCCTGCTTCCCTCCACCTCTCTGCCTGCCTCTCTGCCTACTTGTGATCTCTCTCTGTCAAATAAATAAATAAAATCTTAAAAAAAGAAAAAAAGGTGATTGATGAGTTTAAAGCATAGCATGTGTTTGTGCCACATCAGCCAGCTGACCTAGAGCCCCCAGTGCACATGGGGTTACCCTCCAGCCCGGATCTCCCATATGTCCCCACGTTCAGGGGAGGAACTCTGAAGAGTCCAAGAATTCTAAATTCAAACTTGACTCTCCAGGTCATTCTGACAGTGCACTCACGGAGGTAGAAAATACATTTGACTTGACAGCTTATTAGCTTGACTTATAAATGTTGAATATTTAGACACGTGGTATATAGGCTTCCATTTGCTCTCTTGCCCTGTGCCCCACTTGCCGTGATTTTCCCACCACCCTCCCAGTGGTGGTCAGGGTGGGGAAGTCCCTCTGAGTGACCAAGAGAAGCCACAAGCTCTGAGCAGGGACCAGGCCAGACACTGCCCTCTTGCAATTTCACCTAATTTCATCAAGGGTCAGGAAGTGAGTTGCTACAGTGTGGGGAGAAGCCCAGATCACCTACGTGGCCCCATGCGATGCTTGCCCCACCGCAGAACCCTCATCTCTGTAATGTGCTTACACCGGCTCAACACAGATCGCCCTCGGTCCACAAATCCCATCCGTTTTCCTCCCTTCTGCGTACACCTCCGTTTTCCGGGATAGAAAAGGCTGGAGGGGCTGTACTGACCAAGGAGAAGGAGAAACAGGATTGAGGGGACAAGACTGAAAGGGTCCCAGTGAAAGTGACGGGGTGGAGGGGAGCACAGGGCAGGGAGCATGGAGGTCCCTTAGGCTCCAAGGGGAAGTAGGGAGCGGGAGATGGGCAAGCAGGAGGGCTCAGCCCACAGAGCGGTGGGTGCTAGGAAGAGCAGCTGTGCCCGAGGGAGGCCCTGGTGGGGAGGGTCAGTGGAGGCTCAGGTGAGGCCCCCAGCTGAGGCAGAGATGGGCCAGCACAGCCTCTGGGGCAGAGGGCACCCGCACAGAGCCCAACTGGGACTCTTTTTTTTTTTTTTTTTAAAGATTTTATTTATTTGACAGAGAGAGATCACAAGTAGGCAGAGAGGCAGGCAGAGAGAGAGGAGGAAGCAGGCTCCCCGCCTGCCTAGCAGAGAGCTCGATGAGGAACTCGATCCCAGGACCCCGAGACCATGACCCGAGCCGAAGGCAGAGGCTCAACCCACTGAGCCACCCAGGCAGCCCCCAACTGGGACTCTTGACTCTGGCTTGAGGATTGACCGAGATGCAGAATGGTGAAAAACAACTTAAAATATCCAAGTTTGGTTGCTGCCTCGTTCAGATCCCTTTCTTCCACGATGCCCTGCGGCTGAGATCAGGACTAATGGCAGCTTCTCCCTCCCACCGCTCCCCTGCCATCCCATCCCAAAAGGCCTGTGGGCATGGCCAGGTCATCCTGACATGCATGTCACCAGCAAGGGCATGAGAAGTGGACAGGTGGCGTGCCTTACTCAAGGTCACAGCCAGGAAGGCGTGAACATGAGGTGAAGCCGACAGCCGGGCGTGGGAAAGGAAAGCCAATGGCCGGATTCCAGAAAGGATCCAACGTTGTCATCACCACCGCCAGAGCTCCCACTGATGTTGTCCTTTCTGGACACTTGCTCCCTTGCCTGACCCCACGCCTCTGGAAAGAGCCCTATATGGTAATTATGCCCATTCTGCAGCTGAGGCTTCCAATACACAGAGAGGCTAATTCAATGGCCCAAAGCCGCACAATAGCAAGTGAAGAGATGGATGACCCAGGTCAGGGCACAGAGTGTGTGAGGACCTGTGCACGCGTGTGAGCCTCCACTGTGAGCCCACACGAGAACCTTCCCATCCCCAGGGAACACGTGTATCGTGGGAGATGGGTTCTCCATCTTTCCAGCAGCAGGGAACAGCTGTGTTGGCAGGAGGGGTGAGAATGGGTGAGTGAGCACAGCTTTGACAGCGGCAAACAGTACGTGGGTGTGTGTTGACAGCAGGGCGTGGGATGGCAGTGCCATCACCATGTGTGTTTCTGCTGGCAGCGGAATGTTCTGGTCCGTGTTGATAAACAATTGTTTGGGCATCGCGAGGCTGGAGCCGGGACAGGAGTGGAGCGCTGGGGGCAGGTGGAGGCCGGAGGGAGGGGCGAGCCTAGGGGGCTGGTGGCCCAAGCCTGCAGCTCCCAGAACGAGGGGCAGCTGGCTGGCAGCTGCTGTTTTCCCAGCTGACCTCACTGGGTGCGAATGTCTGGGTGTGGATGGCTCTGCAAACCACCTGATGCCCATAAACACAAAAACAGGAGCAGGGACACGCTGTGAGGAAGACGGTGTTCTTCCTGAGCTGCTCTGCGCACGGAGGGAGGTTTAATCAACAGCTGAAGCCAGTGCAAGCACGTTGTGACTCCCGTGATGGAGCGGATTCCTCAAAAGTCGGCTTCTTGGAAGAGGTGGCAGCTCTGAGACCATCCCGACTCATGACTGTAATCGGAGCCCTTGAATCTTGCCCTCGCCTCCTGGCAGACACAGGTGCAAGCCTGCAAGGGCATCTCAACCTAGAAGTCCACCCATGAGTGACTTCCTGGGGCGCGGGCCCCACCCTGTCTCTTCCCCACAGGCCCTCCCCTCAGAATGTCCCTTCACCCGCTCCCTCTCCACTAGCTGCGCTCTATGCTACCCCCAAGACCCAGTGTGTTATTCCTCACCTCCTCCTGGAAGCCTTCCAAGCCGGTTCCAAGCTTAGAACTGTTTCCTCCCAAACCCCAACTGTTCTTGTTGCCAGGGCCCCTCCCACTGGCCTCCCCACGTGGATGTTGCCTGAACAGGTTCTCTATTCAGGGCACTGAACTGGAATTGGGAAGACTCAGTAGCAACTACCCTCGTGATCTTACGGCTTAGTTGGGGTGCACAGAGGGCCAATACACAAATGGGGCTGCAACAGAGGCTGAGTGAGGGCACATAAGAAATGTGGTGGGAGGGGTGCCTGGGTGGCTCAGTGGGTTAAAGCCTCTACCCAGAATCCTGGGATGGAGCCCCGAATCAGGTTCCTTCCTCAGTAGGGAACCTGTTTCTCCCCCTCTCCTGCTCATGCCCTCTCTCTCTCTCTCTCTCACGTGCTCTTTCTCTCAAATAAATTAAATCTTAAAAAAAAAAAAAAGAAATGTGGTGGGAGATAGACATGGAGAGGCATCCCTCCTGTTTGCAGACGAGGGGACAGTTAGCCCACGGGAGCAAGGGTGTGAGCCTACCCAGTTAGTTTCCGCTCCACAAGTTCAGGGATCTTTTGAAGCCAGCACACGGTATCTGCTAAATCAAAGTTTGTGGTTTCTAGGTTGAAAGTCTCCCAGGCACCTTCTGAAATCCTTGTCTGGGAACCGGAGGCTCCCCTGCCCTCCTGCCGTGTGCCCTCTGCTTTCCATGGGGTTGGCGGCAGGAAGCCTTGGTGCGGGTGGAGGAGCTTAGCGCTGCTGCTCCCGCCTTCCTGCCCACCGCTTGCCATTGGCGGGGGGGGGGGGGGGGGGGGGGGGGGGGGGGGGCCCGCAACCGACTGTCCAGGGTTCACAGCTTCTGCTCACCCCAAAGGCCAGGGCCAGGGGAAAACACCTTGGACCTATGCATAAGCACAGACACATCCCCCGGGGAGTGCTGGCCTCTCCCCTTCCTTGGCTCAGACTGATCTCTTGCAGAAGTTCAGCAAAACCATGGTCCTTGCTTCTCCTCATGAGGCCCTGCCAGGAGACAGATCACTCTCTTCCAGACGCTCAAATAGAGTCCTTCCCAGCTACCACATTTTAACAGGACTAACCTGAACATCCCACACAGTGGCTGGCTGCCTCTGTGTTTCCATATGAGCGATGTCCCAAGGACCCTCACCCCAAAACACCTTTCCCCGACGTGTGGAGTTGCACTATTAGCCCTTATAAAAATCTGATTCATGGGGCACCTGGGTGACTCAGTGGGTTAAGCCTCTGCCTTCAGCTCAAGTAATGATCTCAGGGTCCTGGGATCGAGTCCTGCATTGGGCTCTCTGCTCAACGGGAAGCCTGTATCCCCCCACCCCCGCCTGCCTCTCTGCTTACTTGTGATCTCTCTCTGTCAAATAAATAAAATCTTTTTTAAAAATCTGATTCATGGTTAAATCACACTATATGGTACACCTGAAACTAACATAACGCTGTATGTTAACTACACTGGAATGAAAATGGGAGATTCATGCACACTTAAAAATGGTGAAAATGATCAATTTGATGTTACGTGTATTTTACCATGAAAGCAAAAATTTTGAAAGGATGTGCATTGTTTTATGTCAAGATGTCAACAGCATTATCTTTCTAGATGACAGAAATTTGGGTAACTTCATTTTCATTTGTATACTTTTCTATATTTGATTTTTCTTGAGCAATTGGGCATATATCACCATTGGACAATTCTATTAAGCAGTTGGGCATGTATTGGCAAGATAACGTCCTTTCTGCTTTGAAAAATAAACACTTTGACTTTCAAAAGAATATATAATTTGCTCCTAGAGAAGCAGTATATGGCTCACTTCCTAAATCAGGGAATTTTGAGAAGAATCCCCTAGGGAGGTTCCCTGGCCCAGGTTGGGGAGCGGCCCCAGTGATTCTGAGGGCAGCCTGGTCTTCTAATCCCAGCCTTGGAGACCCCCTGGGTGGAGCGCACACATACACACACACACACACACACACCACACACACCCCACCCCAGTCTGGGAAGGAAAAGAGGGCTCCACCCACCCTGGCCTTCTGTTGCTGACCCCTCCCTCCCAGGAGCAGGACCAAGATGTGGGTTTTCCTGGTTCTCTTCCATGGGGGCCTCTGTGACCCTTTCCTTGTTTAACAGATCTTTTGGGGAAATGGCAGGAGGGCCACTTTGATGGCAGGGTGTGCCCAAGATGAGGCTGGTCGAGGCCTGGAGAGGTCATTCAGTCCAGTCCTCCGTCTCCAGGCAGCACTGGAATTTTCCCAGCTGGGCAAGCCTTTATCTTGTTTTGAGGACTTCGGAAGCTGGGCACTCCACACCCTTCCTTGGTCAGCCATTCTCATGTCTAAACATTTCTAGCCAGGAAGTCCTTCCTCATGTCTAATCCAAACTTTCTATGCTAAGAGTTTCCATCCTGTGGCCCTTGTGGTTGGAGACAGGGAAATGGCCCTTGCTTCCCTGCCATCATCCTAGGTCAGAAGCCGCTAGAGCCTTGAATCAGGACCAAAGTCCTAAGTCACGGTGAACCCAGACCGGTCGCTACTAGTCTTTGAACTTCAGTTTCCTCATCTGTCAAATGAGGCCGATGACATCCATGGTGCAGGAATTGAGAGGGTCAAATGAGATATGAGTGTGTGGACAAGGCATAAAACTCGCCAGCAACATGAGGCTGTAATTATCATTAATAAATAACAACCACCCATCCTTGCTGAACCACCTAAACCCAGGCGTCCTGAGAGCAAGTATTTTAAATTAAAATTTCATGTGTGGGGCACCTGGGTGGCTTACTCGTTAGGCATCTGCCTTTGGCTCAGGTCATGATCCCAGGGTCCTGGGATCACACCCCACATTGGACTCCCTGCTCAGCGGGAAGCCTGCTTCTCCCTCTCCCACTCCCCCTGCTTGTGTTCCCTCTCTCACTGTGTCTCTCTCTGTCAAATAAATAAACAAAATCTTTTTAAAAAATTAAAAGAAAATAAAATTTCACGTGTGTTAGAAAATAAAACTACCACATCAAATCCAGGATTTTATAAGCACTATTGCTTAGAACAAGGGCATGTTAAGACAACAACAGCAACAAAACTTACCATTGTTTTACAGAAAAAATGTTGAATAAATGAAACTCCAGGTAGCATGAGGCTAGGGCTGAAATTGTGAAGGTTCCTTCTAGGCATGGCAGCGGAGCAGAGCTGGCCAAGGGGAACCAAGCAGGTTGCTTCTACAGAGTGGGCAAGAGAGGCTCAGCCAGGGGAAGGATGAGAAGTGAAGTCCCAGAGGATAGGGGTGGGTGGGGAGACAACTGTTGAGTGTCCTGCCCCCAGATGCAGCTTCTCTGGGTTCTGGAACAGTCTCCCCCCAAAGTTGGGCTGTTACCAGCTTCAGCAAGCCTGGTGGGAAGGCAGGACTGGCATTTCATGTCCATCTTGTGGTCCCCAGGACTCAGAGAACCCCTTTCATCCAGGTCTCCCCTGCCAAGGGGAATCAGACAACCTGACCCTGAACCTTGAATCCCTCCAGCAAAATCGCCCCCGCTTTGGTTTGTAAGCTTGTGCTGCGGGACTCACAACTTTGCAGACAGGCCCCCCTCCTCCATTTTCAATGCGGTTCGGGCTACAAGGCCTGGCAGGAAAGGTCATCTGAGACCCTCTGTGTGCCAGGCCCCTTGCTGGGCACCAGGACATAGAAAGCTATTCAGGAGCTCACAGCAGCACCAGGGAAACCCCCCTCTCATGCCCATCCCAGCTATGACAGAGCTGTATCTGCCACTCGGGCGGTGGGAGAATTGGTCCCCTCTGTCTGAGGGTCCTTGGCCTCCTGGGACCAAGCATCTTATTGGAAAAGGAGCACCCCTTTGTGCTCCAAGTCCCTCATTTACCAGCAACATGAGGTTTTATAGCCACACCCAGCAATGAGCGTTGTTTTTTGGTTGGTTTTTTTTTTTTAAAGATTTTATTTATTTACTTGTCAGAGTGAGAGAGAGTACACAAGTAGGGGGAGCAGCAGGCAGGGTGAGAAGCAGGCTCCCTGCTGAGCAAGGAGCCAATGTCAAGATCAGATCTGAAGGCATCTGATCAGGCTTACCTGACTGAGCCATCCAGGCATCCCCGGCAGTGAGCATTGCTTGAGCTGAAGTTTCTCAAACCCTGGTGTCTATACAAGAGTTCTCTGGTGTTTGAGATGTCTCTACAAGACTTTAAGATGCCTATGTTCTCATTTTGGAATAATCTCAAAAAAGAAAAAAAGTCAGTATAAACAGATTCTACATCATCTGGATGCTTGGCTTACAGCCAATTATGTGATCACAAAATTTTAGCGTCTCCATTTGCACTAATGTTTATGGAAAGCAGTCAACTTGAGTTTTGTTTTTTATTTTTAATTTAAGGAGACGCTACATATGGAAAAATACGCAAACCTTAAGTAAAGAGCTGGATGAATTTTCACAAAGAGAACACATCTGTAAAACCAACAGGAAACTAAGATTATTACCATCTCCCCCAAGACCCTCTTCAAGAACTCCTACACCTCTCAGTGATAACCATTATCCTTCAAGCATAGATCGGTTTTGCCCATTTTTGAACTTGATACAACTGAGCCATATAGAGTGACTCTTTGGTCCCGGGCTTCTTTCTCCCAACATAACGCCCCTGAGGGTCATCCATGTTAGCTTCTGCCCAGTGCTTCTCAAAGTAGGATCCTCACAAGTCGTTCTTAGGGCTCCATTAATGTATCAGCTACAGAAAAGCAAATGTGGTGCCTCATGGTTCAGAAAGGGGTCGAAAGCACCCCACTGCAGGGAACACAGTCTTGCCCTGGGCCTTCACTCCACAGCCTAGACCCGGCCATAGTCCCACTCTGGACTCCCAGACTGTAGCTTCCCCAGCACACCCTGCTCAGCCTCCAGGTCTTTGCAAATGCTCCTCCCTCTGCCTGGGATGCCCTCCCCTTGTTTGTCTTCCTAGCAAAGGCTTCTGTGTTTTGTGTCACCTGAAAGACTGTCTGCCCTGTGAGGTCTCCACTGGTTCCCCTAGGCAGACTCAGGCACCCCTGTCCTTGAGCTTTATCCACATTTATCCAGCATTTATCATATCACTGCAGGTCTCTCTCCCCACTGGACTGTGGGCTTTGAGACCAGTCATGTGGGGTGACACTGGACTCCCTCCCAGAGTGACTGATCTGGGAGTCCTGCTGCACTGCACCCCCACCACCCAGGGCTATCAGAGGCAGGAGCAAAGTTCTCTGTCCTGGCTCACCTCATTTAACATGGGGTTCGGTTGGCTCCCACATCCCTGGGTCATTAGCAAGGATGGACAACATCAGATCTATGGCATGGGAGTCCTTGGCCAACCCACCACACCAGGGAATTAAAGGCCTGGAGAGCCCTGCTTGGGCCAATGCCAAGCCCTAGGGCCCAAGGGTGAGATACTTTACCAGACAGGCATCAGTTTCCTCATCTGTGAAATGGGAACAATGAACCTGGTCACCTTCCTCTTTCCTGGGAAGAGTGTGGAGTTAATGAATGCCCAAGACCGGATGTGACTATACCCAAGACACAGTGCAAGCTGCCTAGAGGCAAGAGAATGGCCTAGCTGACCCTAGGTTCTCTCCTCCCGCCAGGGACTGAAGGACAGTGCAGGACCAACAATTCTGCTGTAGCTGCTCATCTTGGTCCCCCACCCTTCCTTGGGTGGGTCTTGGCTTGGAAGCCCTAATCTGCTTGCTAAGCACCTGCTCCACTTATTCCAACCTAAATTTGTCCAGCCCTGTGGCTTGCCCCTGCAGGACTGTGTCCAGTCCACTGCAATACATTGGGTTTCTTTGTCCCTTCTCACAGAACCCTATTCATACCGTCCCTCCTCTAAGCAGCTTTCTTTTATTATCTTTCTTATTATTTCTCTTGTTATCCTTGGGCACGGCGGGCTCATCTACACTCTGGGCATTTGTGAAGGGTTCGTGTCCTAGCTTTCCCCCAACTTCCGACCCCCACTCTACCCTGAAGTAGAACTGGGACCAGAGAAAGCGGTTCTTGGAAAAGCGGGCTCCACCCAGTGGGAAGATGGAAGCAGCGCCCCGTTGCCATGGCAACCAAAAAGAATTTCCCACCCCCCACCGCGAGCTTCTTCATTGGCCACTGAGCTCGAGGTTCCGCCTCCGCCACCAGAAGAGACCAACTAGAGGCCGGCTGAGTGGACCCTGTTGGGGGATTAGCGGGGGGTGACACGTCTCTCTTTCTGTTCTGCCCGCGGGGAAAGCCAGCGGCACTTGATTCCACTTCTCGCAGCCATCGTGGCGTCGATGGAGCTGTGTCCGAGAGTCGGGGGCGGAGGATAGAGGGAGGTGGGGAGCCGAGGATATTTCCTCGGGCGGTTCTGGGTGGACGCAGAGCTGGGTTGTTGGACTGGGGAGGAAGCAGTTTTTCTTCCCAGCAATTCAGGTCGCCAGAGAGGGCGGGGGGCGACTCATTGGGACTGCAGCCGCGAGGTCCCTGAAGGCCGCCTGGCGAAGGCACAGGCGCAGGCGCTGCGCGGTGGGGAGGGGGGAGGCTGCGGTGAAAAGTATTATGGAAGGGGGTGGGGAGTATAGCATTATCAAAAGTAGGCTGGGGCTCCTGCAAGTGGCCGGAGTCTGGGCTTGCACTGGGAATCCTGGTTCGAATCCCCCCTCTACCCTCTTCCGCAGTGTGACCTTGCACTCACGTGACTTCCTCTCTCTGGTTCGGGGAGCGGTCGGATTGCCTTTTACTTGCTCCCGATCCCAGTGCTGAACACCGTAGGAGTTTTCTCTCCCAAATGCCTTCAAAAAGACCCTGAAATAGGTGGGGCTGTCTTTATCTGCATTTTACAGATAAGGAAACTGGCTACCTGGGGAAAGCCTCGGGTGAGCTCAGTTGGTGGGTGGTTGCCAGGGGGCAAGTAGGAGGTGCGTTCCCACCCCCACCCCCAGGCATCCTGGCCTGTCCGGAAGGAAGGGTCGTGCCAAGCTAGGAGACTTGCGTGGTTTCCTTTAGCAAAACTGCGTCAGACTCTGTCTGGGGTAAACCGCCACTAACTGGTGACAGCGCCTTGATTACAACAGATCAGAAAGGGGAAACCGAGTCGTCTCCGCCCTCTCCGGAAAGTTCTCTTTCCAGGAGACAACAGATTAAAGAGGATAGAGACTGCCTTCAGGAGAAGGAGGGAGAGAGTGGAACTACTTTTGCTCTCTCAAAACCGCCTAAAATTACCTCTGGAAGCCTCCACTTAGCAGTAACAGACCTATTCAACTTAGTCTGACTGGGGTTGAGACCCCCGCAAAGAGCGACCTTACTGGACAACACTGATGTGCTCCAACTGGAGGAGTGAGCCAGCAGAATGGGCACTGGATGTAGCGTGAGGCTGGACGCAGTCTCCGAGCCAGACATTCCTCATCTGTAAAATGGGTTTGATTGGAGTGTGAGGATTAGGAAAAATAATCATGACACCCACGAGAACCTTTCCTGGTGTTACCTGTGCTCTGGATGGGTGAGGTAGCCCTCCCTCCAGAGTGTCTCCCCAACCACACGCACCACCACCACCACCCCCGCCCCTGCCGCGGCTACGCACACCCCTACACAAAAACACCGGAGTTTCCAAAGACCTCACACTCAGAGAGAGGCTTCTGTGAAGATGCCCTTGCCTCTCACTTCCAGGGGTGAGAGTCAGAATCAGTAACACTTACGGGGCACCTAAAAATTGATGGTTTTTGAGTGCCTAACAATAGCCAGGTTCTATAAGAAGCTCTGAACCCTGGTGAGCCCTTTTAATCATCCCAGAACCACCCTTCTCTCCTAAAAAGATACTGTGGAGAGTTACCCATAAGTTAAGAAAGTTCACCATGGGGGCGGCGGCGGGGGGGGGGGGGGGGTGTCTGGGTGGCTCAGTCAGTAAAGTGTCTGACTTTGGCTTAGGTAGTGATCCTGGGGTCCTGGGATCAAGCCCCATGTTCAGCATCCTGCTCAGCAGGGAATCTGTTTCTTCCTCTGCCCCCTCACCCTGCTCCTCTCTCTCTCTCTCTCTCAAATAAATAAATAAATAAATAAATAAATTTTTAAAAAGATTTTATTTATTTATTTGACAGAGAGAGACACAGCAAGAGAGGGAACACAAGCAAGGAGAGTGGAAGAGGGAGAAGCAGGCCTCCTGCTGAGCAGGGACCTCTATGTGGGGATCCCATTAACTTGAGTCTAAGGCAGACACTTAACGACTGAGCCACCCAGGTGCCCCAATAAATAAAATCTTAAAAAAAAAAAAAAAAAAAGCTCACCATGTGAATTTCAGACTCTTTCTGATGCAAATGACAGAAAACCTGACTCAATCTGGTTTATGCTAAAAAGGGAATTTGCTGGCTCAGGCAACTGAAAAAATCCAGGCATGACTGGATCTGGAGACTCGAAAATGTCTGTTGTAAAGACTGAATCTCTCCCCTCTGCCTCTGCCATCTTGGCGCCATGTTTGGGCCTTATGAGTGGAGGTTCTTATCATCCCGAGTCCTAGCTCTGTATGAAAGACGGTCTTGGTAATTGTAGCACAATTCTCAGGATTTACTCTAATTACACGTGCAGGTGCTGGTTGGGGGGTTCATGCGACCACACTTAGAGAAGGCACAGGTGGGGAAGAGTCAGCATGGATTGGAGGCCTGGTCTGGCCTGTAGCAAGGGGCTGAAAGGGAAGGAGGAAGGAATATTTCTCCCAAGGAGGAACAGAAAAGATGGGCAATGGATGCTAGCAGCTAACTCGACCTGTGTCTTCCACACTGAGGTCTTCAGGTGAGAAGGTTGAGAAGAGTTGGGGCGGGGCTTGAACCCTGGGAGTCGGACTCCAGAACCCACGACCCTAAGTCATCTACACCTTCCACTACAGGTACCAGCCTGATACTAAGCACCTAGTAGAGAAAACGGTCATAAGGAAGGTAAGACCCTTGCCTTGGGAGAGAGCCCAGCCCTTCTGCATTGGTCCCAAGTCACTCCTCCCCACCTCCCACCCTGGCTGCTCTTCCTGCAGGGTCCCGGGAGCCTCTCTGGTAGCTGGGCCTGGGCTGCTGCCTGCCATGCTGCGGAAGGCCTTGCATTAGCTGGAGTTATGCACTGTTCTGGGGTCTAGCTGCTTGCCGTTTCTCCAAGCAGAGGGGAGATTCTTTGGGGACTAGAACGGTGTTCTCCCTTCTGGATGTGGTCCCTCTCTGGGACCAGCAGAATGTGTGCAGTAGACAGCAGAGGTGATTTTGAGAGGCCCTAAGAAGGTTCTTTTCTACTCCCTGTGTGCCTCCTTTGCTGTACAAAAATTCCAAGATTAGATGGGATTTCACTTCTTTAATTCCCCTTTAGATTCAGATTCCCCTGAGAAAGGCAGCGTAGTAGGTCCAACCCGCTCATTCACACTGGTGAGAAGCGCTCACAGAATCTTCCCTGAGGGCAAACTTTGTCATCCTGGCCACCATGGATTGAGGGCCTCCTACATGCTTTCCACAGATTGAAGCGCATCTCATGGATTATCTCATTTAATCCTCACAACTCTGTGAAGTAGATACTGTTAGTGACCCCGTTTTACAGATGAGGAAACTGAGGCCCAGAGAGGTTACCAATCATGCCCAAGGTCTGCAGACAGTGGAACAGGGATTTGAACACAGGAAGTCTGATTCCAAAACCTAGCCTCTCCATTCCTCCACTGAAATAATCCCTAACACTTTTCCGTGTTCTGAGAGGAGTTCTTCTCCCTGGACCCCACATGGCACCCAGTGAGAGGAGCCTGGGGTCAGCTCCCTGGTGTCCTGGGAACAGAGGGAGAGTGTGGGCGGCATGGAAGCTGGGAGCTGCCAAAACAAACCTGCTCCTTCTTCCCTTCCTCCTCTTCTCCCTCCTCTGTCCTTCTTTCCCTTCTCTTTCTTCCCTCCTTCCTCTGGCTCATTCATGCAGTCACCCGCACACATACTAGGGGTGAGGAGTATGGGTAAGCAGGGACCCAAACAAGTGTCCCTAGTGCTCTCACAGGGTCGACAGTCTAAAAAACCAACAGGGGTGCCCGGCTGGCTCAGTGGGTGGAGCACATGACTCTCCATCTTGGGGTCATGAGTTCAAGCCCCACATTGGGTGTAGAAATGACAATCAATAAAATAAAATAAAATTAAAATAAAATAAAATAAAATTAAAAAAGGTCTTGCTATTTGTTGAGGGTTTATGGTGAACAGGGCCCTGAGCTAGTTGCTGAAAACCTGCATCATTCCCAGAGCCCACTTTCTCAGGTAGGAGACTGATACTTAGAAAGACCTACAGGCATTATCTCTTTTTATGATTCCAGACCGACTCCAGAGTCCCAGCATCTCACCACTGGACTGGACTGCCCCCCTCTTGGGGTGTAGTGAGGATCCAGTGGATACTTAGAGTGAGGAGTGCACACACACACAACACACACACAACACACACACATACACACACACACACACCTGGCTCTGTGACTCCAACAGCCAGGCCCGAGGCAGCCGTTCCTGCTGTCTCCAGCACCTTCCTTCCCACCAGGAGCCAGGCCCCACCCCAAACAGGAGCTGAGTGGGTAAAGGCCATCTCCCAAGGAAAGGATAGGCTGGTACACTAAGACCTCTGAATGGAAAACCCCAGGGAAATTGAATGAGAGTGATCTAACCAGGGGTTCTGGAAGGAGACCTCACCTGCTATCCCGGGGCAGCTTTTGAGCGTGACTTCCTTGTGCCTTGCAAGGTTTCCTCTCCCTTAAGTTGATCTGCTCACAGGCTGTGTCTGAAGTGTTACCCACCAGCAACTTCCTAGCTCCAGCTGGATGGGGAAGCTCCGTGCATTCTGACTGGGTCCTTCCAGGTTCTTCATAGGGATTGGTGTTCCCATTTTACAAATACGGAAACGAGGCTCCGAGAGGCTGACCCACAGCCACCTAATGAGAGTTAGAAATGCAGTGAAAACCCATGCTCCCAAGTTTTGAATCTGTTGCCCCAAGAAGTGTCTGCTAAGCACCTAACTGAATGCCAGGGTCTGAGCTATGTCCAGGAGATACAGTAGTGGGCGAGGGAGGCTTGTCCTACCTCTAGGAGAGTCAATTTCAGTAGGGCTAACAGACCAGAGGAAATACTGGAAATGTTGGCAGGATGGTGACAAGAGCTAAAAGACTTTTGGCAGGGCAAAGGACAGAGGTCCCCTTGGGGCTCTCTCAGCTCCCACATTTGGGAGGACCCAGTAGAGAAAAGGGGGACTGGGGAGCTGAAGTGGGAAAGGCTGGGGTCTGGGATCAGTAGTCTTGGCTCAACTGAGGTGTTAACTGGGATGTTAACTGGGAGAAGGAGTTGGAGCTGCCCAGTCATCCTTCCCCACCCCCCCGCCCCAGCAAAATACCCAGACACCTCTCAGGCCATGCGCTGCCTGCCTGGAGTTTCCAGCCCAACAGTTTCCTAGTCTGGGGTGCTTTCCAGCCATACCTGCTTTCCTGGAGTCCAGTCCCGTCTCTCTCTCTCCTGCCAGGCATGTACTTGGTGCCTAGTGTCACTCTGAGTAATTCCAGAAACCCAGGTGCCCTCACCCACTCCTGATTCAGTTTGACTCACCCTCCCCAGTTCTGGAAGGTGACTCTTAGCTGTTCTTACCTCATGCTTGGGCACCTGGGGCTGGTGAGAGCAGCAGGTCCTCTTCCCCACTCTTTTATTTATTATTTTTTTAAGATTTTATTTATTTATTCATGAGAGGCAGAGAGAGAGGCAAGGGCAGAGGGAGAAGCAGCAGCTGAGCAGGGAGCCAGATGCAGGACGCCATCCCACGACCCTGGGATCATGACCCAAGCAAAAGGCAGATGCTTAACCATTTGAGCCACCCAGGGAACCACCTCTTCCCCACTCCCAAAGGTTAAACTGGTTGGTGTCTCGCAGGGGAAGTGGAGAAGCCCTGAGGAGGGAACCCTCATCCACCCAAGATTAACTTCCTCCCTCTACAGTCTTCAGACATCTCCTTTCCAGCAATCACCAAAGTTCTTCCTGTTCTTAACAGGAAAAGAACATTATCTAGGAAGAAGAGCTAACATTGATTGATTGTTTACTAGATACTAGACACTCTGTAGACATCATTAGAGCCAATATTAGAGCCAACATTCCATTCTTGGTGCTTATTTTCCAGATGAGAAAACTGAAGCTCTGAGACAGGACTCGTCTTGTCTCAGGTCACACAGCAAGGACTTGGTTGAAATGGCACTGGAACCCAGGTATACTAGACTTTTGAGTTGTTTCACCAGGGGCACACACACCTGACCCTCACTCCAGCTGCCCACAGCTGGGGGAGGGAAGATAGGACTCATTCCACCTGTCAGACTTGAGCCTGCTCATGTCTGACCTCATGCACCCCCAGGATCCTTTTGTGACGGTGCTAGGGGGATGGAAACTCTGAGAGGAGCCACCATTTGCTTAACCCAGGGACCTGAGGTCCATTAGTTCCTAGATGGGGAGAAGCCCAGCCCTATAAGAGGTGCCACCCCTTATGAGTGGGTCAGGTCTGTGCTGCCCGGTGAGAACCATGGAGGGCCCGCTAGGTGCCAGGCTCTGGGGCTCCCACGGAGAGCAAGCCCTCAGCTCTTCTGGACTCCCGGGGGTCTAGGAAGGAGACTGCTCCTGGAAGAAACAGAATAAGTGCAGTTGCCAGTACGTGCAGGAGCAAATGCAACGCCTAGCTTGCGGTAGGGGGACTCCAGCTGCTTCTGCGGGAGTGGCCGGGGAAGGCTTCCCTGAGGAGTGGGGGGCCTCGGAGCTAAACCTGACGACCGAGGAGCCCCTCAGGTGCCACTGAGGAGAGGGCGTCCCCGGCGGAGGGAGCAGCTACAGCGCCAGCGACCACAGCGGCTGTCCGCTCCCGGACTGCGCAATCTGCTTCACCAAATTTTCCATTTCTTGCATCCAGCTCCCTTCTAGCTCCGGCACCGTCCCCGTGTTCACTGCCACCCTCTTAAGGCTGTCCCACATCACTGTCCCTCTCGTCTCGTGGGTGCTCTCGCGTCTGCCTGTGGGAACCTCCTCCCTCCTTTGCCGCTCCAGCTCGGGTTCCCGAGTTTCCCCGGGGGGTAGTTCCTGTGTCCACACCCCGCCCCACCCCCTACCGCGATTCTTCTAAACTGACTACCTCATTCTACGCCATCCTGGTTCCCACCCACTCTCTGGGGCAGTCCTGACCACCCGCCCCCCCCCCCCAACAAACTTGCCCCTTTCTTAGGGCAGGAACCGGAACCAGCTCCTACCCACCTCTTAGCACTGGGCTGAGCCTTTAAGTAAGACCTGTGGATTGCCAGAGTCCCTCACTGGGGAAAAAGAGAGGCGAGTCGCCCAGGCACAGTGGAAAATCCCTGGCAGGGGGAAAGGCTATGGAAATTTCTTCTTAACGTTCTCTTTCCAGACTTGGACTTGCCCCAGAAAGCAGTCAAGCATTTGCCCATTGACCTGCAAGGCGGCTCTGCTCTTCCTCTCGCCTCCACCCCCACCCTGGCCTTGAACCCTGGGAGCAGTGATGGGCCTGAGAGAAGCCACAGTGGGCAGCTGAGTTCAGCCTCAGAGAGTGGCAGGTGATGTCCTCCAGTCCTACCTCCTTAGTTCAAATTTGGAGAAGCAAGGGTCAGTGGCAAAATGATACAAGGCTATGGATGTCTTCACTCCCATTTCAAGCTCTGCTGGTGCACTATGTTCCTGTTTCCTTATCTATAAAATGGGCATAATAGTCATAATCCCTACTTGATGGGATTGGTGATATGTCAAGTGAGTTCAAGATGTAGAGCATGCTATGAATGTACACTGTGCACCCCCTCTAACGCCGAGCCTGCTCCTCCTTGGATGTAGCCCAGACGGTGGAGGGTGTCCTTCTCATTGTGCCAGTGCCCGACCTCCAGGCTTTGAATGAGGCCTTGAAGTTATCACCAGGGGTGAGCAGGTTCCAGGGAGGCCTGGCCCCGTATTATTGCTAGACTGTGTCCACAGCATGTCTTGCCTGTATTTGTCCTGCTGCTTTTTAAATGTAGGTAGATGCCGTTTTTGGTGAATAAGGTACACATTCACTTAACAGTGTTAGTGAAGTCACAGGTTTGTCATATATGTGATAGCAAAAGTCCACTAAAGTGGTTGGGGGCCATTGGGATAGGTGCCCCAACCTCCGCCCTTTTCCCCTGAGGGGCCTGTGTTCCTCTCCTGCCCCCTAAGAATGTGCCAACCCAAGTCAGCTCCCCTACTTTGACCCTGGTCCCCAGGCAATCCCCAGAGGGGCTCTGACAGGAATCTGAGTTTGTGGCATAAAAGCCCATGCTGAAGAATGAAGAAGGCCACCCTCACGTCCTCAGAAAGTGTTATCCATCTCTCCTCCCACTTGTTAGAATGTACAGAATACTGCAGATTCCTAGCCCTCCTCTGGCCCTTTGCCACTTACCACCTTGGAGGCCTGAGTGCAGTGGGACTTGACTGTTGTGGTCACTGGGGTTCGGACTGGGATGTGGAGAGGCTTACAAGTGCTGGTAGTTGGTGGGAATATAACACAGTACAACCAAGGCTGAAAACAATGTGGCCATTCCTCAACAATTAAAAATAGAGTTACTATCTGGTTTGGCAATCCACTTCTAGGTATATACCCCAAAGAAGTGAAAGTAGGGTCTCCAAGAGATAGATGCACACCCATGTTCCTTGCAGCATGATTCACAGTAGCAAAAAGATGGAAGCCACTCCAGGGTCCATCAGTGGATGAAAGGATAAGCAAGTGTAGTATGTACATATAATGTAATAGTATTCAGCCTTAAAAAGGAAGAAAATCTGGGCTATAGGTAGTTTGCTATGAGTGAACCTTGAAGACACTGTGTTAAGTGAAGGAAGCCAGGCTCAATTAGATAAATACTGTGATTCCACTTACATGACATACCAAGAGAAGTCAAATTCATCAAGACACGAGGTAGAATGGGGGGGGGGGACTCCCAGGGGCTAGGAAGGGGACACATGGTATTGTTATTTTATTTTTTTTAAGATTTTGTTTATTTATTTGGTAGTGAGAGAGATCACAATTAGGCAGAGAGGCAGAGAGAGAGGGGGAAGCAGGCTCCCTGCTGAGCAGAGAGCCCAATGCAGGGCTCAACCCCAGGACCCTGAGACCATGACCTGAGCTGAAGGCAGAGGCTTAACCCAGTGAGCCAACCAGGCACCCCGGTATTGTTATTTAGTGGGTATAAAATTTCCGTTATGCAAGTTAAAGACTTCTGGAGAGCAGTTGCCTGACAACGTGAATATATTTTTAACACTATCAAACTGTACATTTAAAAATGGTTCAAATGCAGGATGCCTGGCTGGCTCAGTCAGTAGAGTGTGCAACTCTTGATCTTGGGATCATGAGTTTGAGCCCCACGTTTGAGGGGGGTGGGTAGATTGTACTTAAAATTTTTAAAAATGGTTCAAATGCCAAGTTTTATGTTATATGTATTTTACCACAATTTAAAAGAGAAGTATTGGAGATTGGCCCTAGTGGGCCTCTCAGGAGATGGCAGATTTGAAAAGTCATGGTACTTTTCACCTTTCTTCTCTTCCACACATGTTCATAGAGCACTTTCATGAGTCAGGCACTGTTTTAGGCTCACAAAAAACTGTGGGTTAATATTCTACTGGCAGAGACAGACAATAAATAAAATTTGAGGGGCACCTGGGTGGCTCAGTGGGTTAAGCTGCTGCCTTTAGCTCGGGTCATGATCTCAGGGTCCTGGGATCGAGTCCCACATCAGGCTCTCTGCTCAGTAAGGAGCCTGCTTCCCTCTCTCTCTCTCTCTCTCTGCCTGCCTGTCTACTGTGATCTCTCTCTGTCAAATAAATAAATAAAATCTTTAAAAAAATAAAAATAAAAAAAATAAAAATAAAAATAAAATAAAATTTGAACCAAAATGCTCATGGCTCCTCTGCACTTTTCTTTTCTTAATGAAAAATGTACCATATTTACACTAAGTGGAATCAAATTATGGAGCCATAATTTGTGTTTTAAAACTTCTAGAGCTCATCTTATATACTTTTTTGTGTGTGTTAGAAAATTTTTAAAGTGGGGGTGTAATTGACAAGCAGTGAACTATTCACCCTTTTTTAGGTGTTCAGTTGTATGTATTTTGAAAAATGTATACTAAAAAGACAACTCAGCTGATATGATTTATATACACTAAATTTCACCTGTTAAAAGTATACAGTGCAATGGTTTTTCATACATTCACAGAGTAATGCAACCACAATCAATTTTATAATAATATTTTCATCACCCCCTAAAAGAAACTACCTGTGAGCACTCACCCCTACTAATCAACCACTAATCTACTTTTATCTCAATGATTTGCCTATTCCTGACATTTTGGATAAATGGAATTGTGTAATATGCGGTTGGTTGTGACTTCTCTCACTTGGCATCATGTTTCTGAGGCTCATCCAAGTTGTAGCAAATATCAGTCCTTCCATTTCTTTGTACTAATGAACAATATTCCATTACATGGAGAGGCCACATTTTGTTTATCCATTCATCTGTGGATGGACATCTGTATTGTTTCCACTTTGATTTATGAATAATGCTGTCATGAGCATTCACATGTAAGTTTTTGTGTGGACATGTCTTCATCTCTCTGGAGTGTATGCCCAGAAGTGGGATCACTGGGTCATACAGTAGCTGCATAGTTCACACTACGACGAGGAGCTGCCAAGCTGTTTTCCAAAGCGCCTGCACCATTTTACAAACCCTGCGGCAGTGGACCAGGGGTCCTTTTTCTCCACATCCTTGCCACTCCCTGTGATTTTCCGTCTCTTTGGTGATAACCATGCTGGCAGTATGAAATCGCAGCTCACTGGAGTGCTGATTTACATTTCCCGAATGACCAAGAATGTTCGACATCTTTCTGTAAATAGCTTATAGGTCATTTGGACACGTTCTTTGGAGAAACACCATTCAGGTTCTTTGCTTTTTTTTTTAACTGAGTCGCAGAGTGCTTTATAGGGGCGCCTGGGTGGCTCACCTGGGTGAGTGGTGACTCTTGATTTCGGGTCAGGTCATGATTTCAGAGTTGTGAGATTGAGGCCTGCATCGGTCTCCGTGTTGGGCGTGGAGCCTGCTTAAGATTCTCCCTCTCTCTCTTCCTCTGCCCTTCCCCCCTCTTAAAGAGTTCCTTACAGATTCTAGATGCAAATCATTTATCATATATATGATTTGCAAAGTATTTTCTCCCAGTGTTATCTTTTTTTGATAAGATTTTTTTATTTATTTGATAGGGAGAGAATAAGCAGGGGGAGCAGCAGAGGGAGAAGCAGACTCCCCACTGAGCAAGGAGCCCAACTCAGGACTCAATCCCAGGATTCCAGGGATCATGACCTGAGCCAAAGGCAAACACTTAACTGACTGAGCCTCCCAGGTGCCCCCTTACAGTGTTGTCTTTTTTTACTTTCTTGATTGTGTCCTTTGAAGAACAAATGTTTCGAATATTTAGAAAGTCCAACTTGCTGACCTTCTTTTCTATCACTTGTAGTTTGGTTCCCTAAGAAATCATTGCCTAATCCAAGATTATGAAGATTTTCTCCTACATTTTCTTCTCAAAGCCTTATAGTTTAGTTCTTCCATTTAGGTCTGTGATCCACTTTGAGTTAATTCTTGTGTTTATACACTTTTTAAAAAAATGCAGGCATTAAGGTATAATTTACATTCAATAAAATTCACCAATTTTAAGTATACAGTTTAAATAGTTTCATCTTATATACTTTAATGATTCTATATTGCAGATATTTTTTCCTGGGAAGTCAGGGGGTAGGCAAAATTGAGTGTGGGCCTATTTTCTCTTCTCTTTATGCCCCACAGAAGTTTTCCCTGTAAATGTGTGTGTGATTATGTGAGAGAGAGAGAGTGTGTGTGTGTGTGTGTGTGCACGCGCATGTGTGTGTGAGAGAGAGAGAGAGAGATGTCTGCTTCTTGGGGGTTCCTGCTTACTGTGGCTTTCTCTTGCAGCCCCACAGAGTCACCTAATTATATACAGGCGGAATGAATGAATGCAGCCATCAAACGATGACCCCTCAGTGTCTGCCTTCAGAGCCATCAGGACCACCTGGCGACAGGTGTTTCTGTGCACTGCCCATGTGTGAGATCAAGATGGAGACTCCTTGCATGGACGTGTCTGAGTTTAATAGATGGCTTTCTAATTTGTGATTCGTTCATAAAGAGCCCCCCTTTCAGGATAATTACAGAGTCCTGTAACCATCTACTAATTGGGCCTGCTTTCTGGGCCTTCTGTTTCATCAGCCTTCTGCTGGGCTGTCTCAGTGGTGCTTGGCCCCCTCCAGCAGCCAAAGCAGATGTGGCTGAACCAGACCCCCTCCAGCAGGGAGCCAGGGACAGCTCAGAGGATGAGTGGAAAGCCCTGCAGGTAGGAGGCCACACTTCCCCTCTTAGCCCTAATACAGGGTGTGGGGTATGTGCCTGGATTGGAAGAAGACAGCTAGAAATGCAGCTGTCTAAGCACATTACCCCCAAATGATGGTTTTGTTTGTTCGAAGATTAAATTTTTTTTCTTTTTGCGGGGGGGGTTGCCTGGGTGGCTCAGTGGGTTAAGCAACTGCCTTGGGCTCAGGTCATGATCCCAGGGTCCTGGGATTGAGCCCCAAGTCGGGCTCCCTGCTCAAAAGGGAGGCTGCTTCTTCCTCTCCCTCTGCTGCTCCCTCTGCTTGTGCCCCCTACTATCTCTCTGCCAAATAAATAAATAAATAAATCTTAAAAAAAAGAGAGAGGGCTCGAGTACCCATGAGGAGGGGGGAGGGGCAGAGGGAGGTAGAGAGAGAATCTTAAGCAGGCTCCATGGCCAGTGTGAAGCCTGGTGTGGGGCTCAATCTCGTGACCCTGAGATCATCACCTGAACGGAAATCAGGAGTCAGACACTTAACTGACTGAGCCACCCAGGTGCTCCAAGATTTTATTTTTAGGTAATCTCTACACCCAATGTGGGGCTTGAACTCAGAACCTGGAGATGAAGAGTCACGTGCTCTACTGAGCCAGCCAGATACCCCCCGCAATGATGTTTTTTATAGTACGTTGTATGTTGACATGACTCTTAAGATGGCGACTTTTGAAAAGATGTTAGAAGAAAGCAGGACCAGTGAGGAAGGAGGTCAGAGCTTCTCCCTCCTGCAGGGTGTCTGCTCTGCGACCGGCTCTGCCACAGGTCAGGCCCCTATCTCTTGCCCAACCCCTGGCTTCCTCTACCAATGGTGGCCTCAGTTATGACTTTATATTCATGTTTCTTCACTGTTATCCCCATTTTACAGATGAGGTAACTCAGAGTGACTTGCTCAAGGTCATTGGCTAACCAAGGTCTGAGTCAGGATTCAAACCCAGATTTCACCACATCATGGTGGCCTTAACCACTGCTAAGAACACAACTTCCCTCCCGGACCTTAGCCTTTGATATTGCTCTCAACTGGGTGGCAGGGATAATAAAACAATGAAATGTTTCTGCCCTGCCCTCCTCTCTCCTCAGCCTGAGAGTCTGAGGCTGGTGGGGACATCTTGTGTGGTTTGAGCTAAGGGAGAGGGGGATGATCAAGCAATCACACAGCCGGGGGAACGTGGGGGTATCCCACAGAACTGGGGGATATGGAACAAGTACAGACACTGAGATCAGAATACTGCTAAGTTTTCAACTGTGATTATGAAGGAGGAGGCGGGTGGCGGGGAGTCATAAAAGGGCTGGATCTCACTCTGGGTCTTAAAAGAAGGGGAGGGCTTGCTGATAGGACAGAGGGATGACATCCCCAGTGAAGGGCACTGAAAAGAGCAAAATCTGGGATAAGAGAAGGGGGCAGTCCATATTGACCTGTACCTAAAGAAGGGAAGTTGTAGGGGGTGTGGTGGGCCATGAGCCTGGTGGGCCATGAGCCTCTTCCCCGGAAAGGGCACAACTGAGATTTGGGTCACACCCCCCGCCATTCCCGCGCATCTTTTCCCAAAACTAGGAAGCGTCTGTCGCCCTTTGCACCTCCCACTGTCCATCCCACCACCCTAAGGCTTTCCAGGGGGCCTCTGCCGGGACCTGAACCCATGAGGGCAGGGACTGCATCGATCCCAAGACCCACCAGATACAGCTGCTTAATAAATATGTGTTGAAATATTAAAAAAAAAAAAAAAGTAGGGCCCACCACCCAAGGTCTTGAAAGGCAGACAGTGGAATCTGACAATAGGGACCTAGTATAGGTTCTAGAGTAGTATTCTGGTGAGTTGGGAAATAGAAATAAAAGAAGTAGTCAGTACAAATTTTGTAAGCCAAACAGAACAATTTTGGGAAGCATTTTCCAAAGTTGGATTTTATTTGTGAGTCTAAAAGCTTTATTAGCTTTCACTCTTAGCAACAAAGGAGCCTTTCCTATCTTCTCTTCAAGAGCCCAAAACCTGAGACGAAGCTCCTTGCTTCATCTTAAGAAGCCAGCCAGCTCCCACCTGGGGGCCCTTTGGTCCAGCTGAGGGGCATTTTCAAGCATTGTGATGAGGAAAGCCAGGCTGGTTTCAGGAGGTGGTGACTCAACGGTGCTTTCTTGGGAGCTCAGGCTTTCCTCTGGCCTCAGTCTGACCATCTAAGAAAAGGAGCTGAGTTGAGTGTGCTCAGTGCCTCCTGGTCTTGGAGAGGAGTTCCTGCTCACCATTGTATCCAGTTCTTGCCTCTAAATACCAACAAGACCGTCTTGGAGCTAGACACTGTTGTTTTCCCTGTTCTTCTTTTGGGGCAGGGACATACAGCTGTGAACATTGGAGCTGATCGTAATTCTCAGGGTAGTATACCCAGACACTGCCCAGAGGCTGAGTGCCCTTCATTCCCAGCTCCCACCCTGAGGGGCTGAAAGTGGACAAGGTCAGGCACGGCCAGAAGATGGTCATTGAAGGGCTGGGACCTGTGTTTACTAGTCCATGGAACATTAGTAACCCACGTCCCACCCAGACCTCACAGGGTGGCTATTAGAAGGATGTGCTAAGAAAAATGAGGGTGAGGGCTCCCCTAAAACTACACTGGGCACCTTCTCATTTGCTTTCGGCATTTTCAGATCTAGCTCTAACCCAACTGCATTCATTTTGGGGAACAAGTCATTCGGTTCTACCAAAGAGATGTGAGTCTTCTAAGCCATCCAAGTTTAGGACCCTGCGGTCGGAATCACTGATGAAAATGCCAGGAGGGCCCCACAAGGCACTCAGCCAGAATCTCCACCAGAGCCCAGGGATCTGTGTTTTTAACCTGGGCCCCACATGCTCAAGTGGGAGAACTACTGTTTTAACATTGGGCAAACAAGGCCGGCCTGGGACCAGGAAGAGAAACAAGGGAGATAACAACTCTCCAAAGGCCAGAGTGGGAGGTCTGTTCTCCCCACCCTCCGCTGGCACAGGGAGGGAGAAGTGGAAGGGCCTTGGCCTTCATCTGGCTCAATCCCAACTTCACTGATAAGGAAACTGGGGCCCAGAGAGCACAATGAGTTCAAGTTACCCAAAGAATTTATGCAGACAGGCCTGTTATCCCCATGCTTGGAATCCCTCAGCTCTACTCCTTCCCTGCTTCCCGGGAGGGAGTGTGTGTGTGTGTGTTATTCTGCACCTGCCAAGGCCACACCTCCCGGTAGCACTTCAGGCCTCTCAGAGGCCTATGGTCCTGGTCTATAAGAGGCTGGGATCAACTCTGTTTCTTGATACCGCAGCTCCCTAGCCTTTTACAGAGATCAGCTTTTTAATTTTCATGACCGTGTTAACAATGACCTATAACTTTTTCACATTAAGAAAAAATGTCTCTTAAGAGTCCTTGTAGTTCCTAAGTGCCTTGGGCTCAGGGAGCCCTGTATCAAACTCAGGGCAACCAGGTGAGCTCTCCCTCCCCAGACTCTGGCTCAGTGGGAGGTCTGACTCACTCCTGGCCTTCCAGGGCTTTCCAGCGCCTTCCCCTGGTAGCATCAGCCCGCCCAGAGCCAAGGCAGCCAGGGTTCTTGGCACAGACCGCACACAATACACATACCTTCATTACCAGGCTGGCAGGCAGCCCCGGAAAAGGACAGAGAAACACACAGGTGGACCTGGGCCTGAGTGTGCTTAAACATGCCTCTTCCCAGCTCCCCTCCTCCTCCTCTTATTTCACAGCAACAAGGAGACTCAACCATTTTAACAAACATTTTTTTTATTAGAAAAGTAAAAAATATTGCATAGGTCTTAATACTTGAACATCAAGTGTATTCATGAACAGCGAGTATCTTCATGTAAACAGTTCTAGATGGAAGACCCAGATGGCACTCCTTAGGGGGAGGGGTTCCAGCCCCCAACCCCAATCCCACCCCATCCCCTCACAGCTCCACTCCTCAGTACACAGCAGGGGATGGGCAAACGCAGCTCCCAGTTGTAGTTTTTCTTCAGGTGTCCAAGATCCCCAAGTGATCCCCACACCACCCCTTCCTCCTTACATTCATGCGTCTGTAAGATAGCTGCCTAGGACAGGTCAGTAGTGAAGCTCCGATCAAAAAAAAAAAAAAAAAAACAAAAAAAAAACCAAAACAAAACAAAACAAAAAACCACCGAACAACAACAAAACAACCAAAAGCTACAAAAACCAAAAACACATTTGGCCCCTTCAGACCGTGAGTACACAAACCACCTTGACCCACCCCCCCAACCAGGGCCGTTACCAGGAGCACACTCCCCTCCCCCCAACCCTGCAGAGGCCAGTGCAGCCCAGCCGCTCTCCTGGCTCTGTCACACCCCTGTTGTCTTAACTGTCAGTAACAATAAAAATGGTAAAGTACATGCTACATACACATCCAGCCAGGGGCCCGGTTGGCCCCTGAGCCTTTGTTTCATGCTACAGTACTGAGGGGCCGGGAGCCACCTGCTCGCCTCAGCCAGCCTCCATGGAAACGCAATGTTCCCCACCACACCTCAACCTTCCTCCCCTTCAGGTGGCTGCTCTCAGTTTTCCAAGGACAGGCTTCAGTCCCTCAGCTCCTGCCTGCCAGGGTCCACCTCAAAAAGTTCAGCTGTCTTTCTGTCATGGGGGCAGGGTCGCTCCCCCCCACCCCCCCCAAAGACCCGAGTTCAACACTCCTCAATGAGCAGCTGCTCCGAGCTGTACAGCTTTTTCTTGATGACTCGGAAGCCCGTGCTCAGCGTCAGGGACTGGCTGAAGCCCGGCACGAAGGGAGAGTTGGCAGAGCTGAACAGCCCCTGGATCTTAGGCCAGAGGCGTGAGTCCAGGCGCAGCACGAGGGTCAGCTGGAAGGTAGGCACCAGGCTGGGGTCGAGGGCCAGTTGCCCGACGCTGTGGCAGCTCTTGCCTTGCTCGACGCAGACGTCCAGCAGCGCCCCCCGCAGGCCGCACGGCTCGCTGTAGGCCAGGCGCAGCAGTTCCTTGCCCACCTGGCTCACCAGCTGGCCTGGCATCAGCAGGCGCGCGGGGCGCCGCGAGCCCAGCCGCGCCTGGGACAGGCTCTCCTGCAGCAACTGCATCAGGCTGGCACACAAGTGCTCATCCTCAGGGTCGCTGAGCAGCTCGAAGTCGGGCAAGGACACCCCATCTAGGTATGTCGAGTCTGGCAGAAAGAAAACACAGGAGACGGGTGTAAAAGCAGCTCCGAAAGGGGGAGGTGCTGTTTCGTTAAAGAAACCAATACACTCCTTCGCACTCCGTGCCTCAGTGTCTGCCCCACACGCGTATCCCATACTCCAATCCCCGTTTCTCCATCCCGCCGCCCCTTCCGCAATCGGGGTTCCGATGGCTTAGGAAGCCAAGGCGGCGCTGACTCCTTCCCGAGCGGCGCGCTCTCACCTCCCCGGCCCCTGGAGTCGAACCCGGTCTCCGCCCACGGCTTACCTTCCTCCGGCCCAAAGCCACTGTTGCTGCTGTCCAGGGACTCGCAGTCCGAGCTCTCCAGGCTCGCGCACCGGCCAAGACCCTCTTCTCGGGCCGCCGACCCCCAGGCTGAGCGCGGCGGCTGATCCGAGGTGGGAGTTCTGGACAAGGACGACGATGAAGAGGACGACGATGAGAAGCGATCCCAAAGGCTAGGCATGATGAAGACGGACGCCAGGACGTTTGCAGATGAGCTTTGGATGCGGAACCGCAGAAAACCCTATTAAGACACGAGGGACACGGGCCCGGCGTCAGTCTGGGGGCTGAACCAGACGCTGGGGATCCGCAGGACTGAGGCCTTCCCACGCAAGGATCAGCACACACAGAAGGGACACTTACCAGTTAGCTCCGCTGGCGAGAACTGCTAGGACAAGTGCGTACTGCCGCTTGAATGGATGAGCGAACTGGGACCAACCCCCGAGCGCTGCCCAGACCTGTCCCTTCTACCCACCCGCACCTCCCCCTTGGCCTGCCGCGGTCCCTAGCACCAGCACCGAGAGGCCTATAAGGACTAGTGCGGAGAGGCCACACCCCCTCTGCTCCGCGGCCCAATCCAGATCCGGGAGTGTGGCTGCCCTCAGCCAATGGGCTCGGGGCGCACGTTCGCAACGTTCTCTCCTGCCTGGTGACAGTGGTCTGGCCCCGCCCCCGTTGAATCCCGGAACGCTCCCAGCCGAACCCCGAGCCGCGACCACGCCCCCTTTCTGGAAGGGATCCGCGGCGGCTGCAGCTGCCAAGGTCCCCGAGGGCGCTCGCGGCAGGGGAGGATCAAGGAAAGACTTGTTTATTATAGGGTCCTGTTGCTGGGGGAGGGGGTAGCCGTGACCGCGCGGGGGAAAAGCCGGGGGAACTTGAGGGGGCGGTGGGTCGGGAAAACGGTTGCCCCCAGCGTCTGGGAGCCTGCGACTGACTATAGGCACAAGTAGGCGCTCGGGCGGATGCCTGTGGGACGGCGGCGCGGGCAGCAAACGTTACCCGGCAGGCCCTCGCGCACGTCCCCCACGCTGACCCAGCCTTGCAAAGGGTCGAAATATGGAGGTGGCGTCCAGACTGGGCAGCTCTGGGCCCGGAGCTCTGTCTTCCTTGCAACCCCGCCCGCCTGATAACTCTACTGCCCCAGGGGTGGGTTAATGGGGAGGTCGATGCCCCGCAGGATCCCCGTCCCCAAATCATGTCCGCTCCCACCCCCAACTGCTTCCAAGGAGAGGGTTTGGGGAGGGTGGCAAGAAAAGTGTTGTTGAGCTCGCGTTCCTAGCGCCTGGACTTGGGGCTGAGAACGGGGATCCGTATCAGGACACACGGACCCTTAGCGGGTCCCACAAAACCGACCGCGGTGCGGTTCTGCCTTCCCCACCCGCTGTGCCCGAGAGTCCCCCGGGTGTCTGCCGGGTCCTAGCGCCCCTCCCTCCAGTGCGCTTTGTGTAAAAGACCCGGAGAGTTGCATCAGGACCAAGGACCAAGATCTCGGGAAAAGTCCAGGAGTGCAATGGCCATCCCCTGTTTCGTCATTCAGGCGGCGCTACAGGAAATCTGGCCTGACGGCGGTGGTCGAACACAAATAACGATTGCTGAGGAGGAGGTTCAGATGGACTCGAGCTTTACGTCTTTAAAGGCTTACGAATATGGGACACCGGGATCCCGAAGGAAGAGGAAATCAAATTTACATCAGGCTCTCGCACTCCAAAAGCCTAACCAGATCTGACCGGCAAGCCTCGCCTCGGGGGCGGGCTTGCGCGTGACAGATGACACTTGCCGGAGGTCGGCCCCTGCCATCCTCACCCCGACCTAATTGGAAAAAAAAAAAAAGAAAGAAAGAAAGAAAAGAAAGGCTGACCAGTGGGACTTTCATGCAAACCAACACTTGAGCTGGAAAGGACCAAAATTCAAGCCCTGCACCGCATCCCCATTTTCCAGAGGGAAGAACCGCCTCTGAAGACAAATTTATGGATAAAAAATAAATTAGGGGAATCAGATTAGAAGATAGTGTTAAGACTGCTGCACAATAGAATAATAGTCTCTCAGCCTCTGGGGCGCTGAAGGCCTGAACACTGGTCCCTTCTTCCTGTCCTCCGAACTCTGATCACTCCGCGGGGAGCCTCAAAGACCCCCAGGGTCAAGGTGGTTAGGGGAAGTGCTTGGAGGGCTGGTGGTAGATGACATTCTTTTGAAACTACCCTTTACTGAGGTGGGGCAATCCCCCTATGGATGTTCTTTTTGTCTCCCAGACAGAAGATCAGAGAATAAATGGGTCAGAGGACCACTTGCGCTTCCCACCAGGCAGACTGGGCTGGGGACACTTGAGACAGAAGGAGATAGATTTTGTATGTTTTCTTTCTCTCTCTCTCTCTGGCAGAAATTTAAAAAGGAAATATTTCAGAAAAATATGTGGAACACTAAGAAAAATAGAATTTTTTTTTTAAAGTGGATATTCATAAGCAAAAGAATCCGGAGCCAGTTTGGAAAGGTTGGTTCATTAGGAATCATTCATATTCAATAAACACCATCATGAAGTAATGTTCTAAACACCTTTTTTTATTCACTGTCTCATTCTGTTAATAAAACAGTTTTTCCAAATGGGAAGGGCTGTGTTAATGGGCACTGTGTAATTTTGTTTCTTTTCAAAAGAAATCCATTCATGTTGTCTCATTGTGTTTTTTAAAAGGTGATGAAAAGGGGCGCCTGGGTGGCTCAGTGGGTTAAAGCCTCTGCCTTTGGCTCAGGTCATGATCTCAGGGTCTTGGGATCGAGCCCTGCATTGGCTGTCTGCTCAGCAGGGAGCCTGCTTCCCTTCCTCTCTCTCTGCCTGCCTCTCTACCTACCTGTGATGGATCTCTCTTCTCTCTCTCTCTGTCAAATAAATAAATAAAATCTTAAAAAAAAAAAAAAAGTGATGAAAAAAGGACCCGCAGTCTTAACCCTGGAGGTTTTTCCCTGAGTAGGAGGGAGTGGGCTACAGGTTAAGGATAGACAATCACCTGCTAGGAGGCCTGTCTGGCTGGGGAGGCTCCAAATGGCTTTCTGCACTTAAACTTTTCATGTCTGTGAAGGAGAGGGCAAAGCCCCATACCATTGTCTGCCAGGAGAACCTTTGGACCGAGACCAGGGATTTCTTAACTGTTAGCCCCTCTGTGGAATCAGGGTGAAGGGCAGTGGTTCATTGTGTGAGATTAAGGATGGGATCCCTTCCACCTGGCTGGGGCTGGAAAGACTTCATTACCACCTCCCACTCTCCTCCCACACTGAAGCAGATGGGGGAGGTAGGAAACTCCTGGGGAGCAGGCAGCTCTGTCTCCTCGCCTCTGCCTCCCAGCCAGGCCTCTTTAGAAACCTCAAAGATACTATAAACCCTGCTTTTGGTGTTCTTCTCTTTCCCTACTCTTCTCCTTGAGCCTAAGCTGTCTGCCCGTCAGACATGCCTGATCATGCCCCCGCCCACAGCCTAGGAGACCCAGCTCTGTCACCTCTGCCTCCAAGAAGCCTTCCCAGCACATCCACTCCAACCCTCCCAACCCTCAGGCCGCCCCCCCCCCCTCCCCGCCTCATGTCATCCTTATACCCTGTGCAGATCTCTGTGAATAACTGTTTCCCCTTCAATCTTCCTGTTGGACTGCAAGTTTCTTAACTTCCAGTGGACAGCACATAGTAAAGGCTCAGCGAATATTCCTTGGATGAAGAGGTGAATGAACAAATGGATGGCTGGACAGAGCACGAAGGTGAATTTTCCCACAATTACAGACCTACATCCGGATTCCCAGGAACCTAGGTGGGCCTCAGGCAGGGGTAGGGTAGAGGGGTGGGGAGTGGGGTGGGGGCGGTGGGCTTTGGAATATCTGGATGCTATCTTTCTCTCCACCTTCTGACAAGGGCTGCCCAGAGCCTTAGATGTATCTGAACCCTTCCCCTCCTCCTCAGCACAGGTCTGGGAGTGGGACTTCTAAGGCAATTTAGTTCTCCAGTTGGAATATAGTGTGTGAGCCCAGGAAGCTAGGGAAAGAGGTTGACATTGTATAAAGGGCTGATGTGGGGAAGCTTTTAAAGCACTTAATACCTGACCCTCAAGTGCTTCAAAACACTTGAAAAAAAAAAACCACTTTTTTGGGATAAAATTCACATATAAAGGTAACATTAAGGTGAACAATTCAGTAGCATTAAATAGAGTCCCAATGTTGTGCCACCCCAACACCTTGACTTCCAAAACACCTTTATCATCCCAAAGGAGACCCCAGACCCAAGCATGTGGTCACTATCCTCAAAATACTTTTGAGGAGAGGAGCAGGGCTGCTCCTTTGCACAATTCCAGAGGGCACCATTCGCATTCAAGTCTATGCGTTTCCATGGGTCTTCTGGGAATTCTGCTCTAGGGAGTTCTGGTCCCATAGACACAATGCGCCACATGGAATTGGCATCAAGAGTGGCTGAATTCTGAGCAGGAGTGGCCTAGGGTCACATCCTGGCTGACTCAGGCCTCTGGAGCTAGTAACCCGGCCCCATGTCCCAGTCTCTGTGGCCAGGGCCCTCACCGCGCAGACACTGCCTCTTCCTGGGCTCTGTTCTATTCCCGTGGGACCGGCCACAATCTGCCACTGAAAGTCAATGAGCACTCACTCCTGGCCTCCTGCCTCTCCCTGGCGGGTTTTGTCCACCACACTGGTTCCCAGGGCCTCAGTCTGGCAAACTGCCCCAGTCGAGTTTGGGAAGTTAAACCAGATCTTGGGGTGGGAACCCTAGAATTCACGATGGGAACCCCCAAAGGCCAGCCAGCTTGCCTGCAAGGCTCTGCTTGGGTGCCTTTGCAGGTCTTTTGGAAACATCTCACGGAGTATAGTGGAGGTGGCAGGCGGAGCCTGTTGGTCAGGGCAGTGGGGAGAGGGTGGAGTGGTGTGATAGGAGGTGGGGACAATGAAGCCAGCAAAAGTGTTCCCAGGACTTCTGTGGCTTTTTTATTTGAAAAACAACAAACAACTTTATCAAAATAGCAAGATGGTTAAGTGCACCTGGTTTACTAGGAGGGCTGTGCAAAGCTGTTGGCAGCCCCAGGCTGCAGACAGGATTTTGACTGTGCTCTAGGATGAAGACCCTATAAACTCTGTGGGGAGGGGCACCTGTGTGGCTCAGTGGGTTAAAGCCTCTGCCTTCAGCTCAGGTCATGATCCTAGGGTCCGGGATCGATCCCCACATCGGGCTCTCTGCTCAGCAGGGAGCCTGCTTCCCTTCCTCTCTCTCTGCCTGCTTCTCTACTTGTAATCTGTCTGTCAAATAAAAAAAAAATAAAAAATAAAAAACTCTGTGGGGAGTCTTTTTGCAAATGGAAATACTAACAATACATTGTGTTGTGTAGGCTATCAAAGAAAAAGTTTTTGCAAGGTATTATCTCTACTTATACCCTGAGGAACTGAGGAAGGAATATAGTACCATTCTACAGAGGAAGAAACTGAGGCCCGGAGTGAGAGTCCAGCCATTTCAACCAAAGGCTTTCAAGCCCAAATGACAATTAGAATCATCTGAGGGAGTTTGTAACCATAGATTCTCATCCACAACCCCTGTTTTGATTTGGTAGGTCTGCATTGGGGCCCTTTTGTACAACTGTCTAAGTGATCCTTTTTTTTTTTTTAAAGGTTTTATTTTTTAAGCAATTTCCACACACAACGTGGGGCTCAACCCCACAACTGTGAGATCAAGAGCCAGGTGCTCTACTGACTGAACTGAGCCAGCCAGGTGCCTGCTCCTGCTCTGTTTTAGAGAGGTCTGCTGACCTCTCAGAAACAAAGGTAGGTCCTTTAAGGAATGCTGGGTTAGCTCCCCAGCCTATCAAATGGCTTGCCTGTGAGGTGGGGGTGGGTTAAGGGCGGTCAGGTGGCGTGCAACTGCAGAGACTAGGCCCATACCTGATGGAGGTGAGCCCACAGCCAGCCACTTCTGGGAATCCTACATTTCACAAGTCATTTCCTCAGGGAACAGGGCAAAGGCAGGGGGCACCCCACACCCCTGAGATCCTGACCTGAGCCAACATCAAAAGTCAGATCCTTAATCAACTGAGCCACCTAGGGTAGGGGCCCCTATTTATTTATTTTTTAAGTAACCTCTACCTCCAATGTGGGACTCAAACTCGTGACCCCCAAGCTCGAGAGTCATATGTACTATCAACTGAGCCAGCCAGGCACTCCTAGTAGCAAACTTTTCAATCACTAGTTAAATGACTTAATTCCTCCCTTCCCCACTCAAAACAAACAAGCAAACAAGAAAACCCCCCAAAAAACCTTTTAATAAAAAAAAAAAGACACACTGTGATTATCCTGTGGCTTCATGTAGTGTTGGGATTTCTATACCCCAGCTTTGAAAACCCAGAACTAGAGAATCTCAAAGGCCTCTTCAACCTCCACAAGGATTATAATGAAGGAAAAATCCTGTAAGTTCCATGGAGCTGCTTTTCTGAAAATCCCAGGCCTGGCCTGTAGGGGGATGGACCCTACCCGGGAAGGTAGAAACAGCCGTTCCAGGTCCAGCCCTTTCCGTGTTCTTGCCTTTTGAGGGTTTTCAATTGCCATCTATCAAAAGGGAGAGAGGGGTCAGAGTGGATTTGTTCATCCAGCTGGGGCTGGGGTGGAGGTGACAAGAATAGACAGGAGCTGCCACACAGAGAAGACAGCCTGAATCGGGGCTCACAACCTGCCCAGGCAGCAAAATGAGCTCACTTATTTTGACTTTCCAGAGAGAAGAGACCGGGAGGGATGTCAGGCTTCTGGGTATTCCAAGGGGCAGGGGTGACTGGGCCTGGATTAGAGTGCTCAGTAGAGATGGGGAGTTGGCCCTCTCACTGTCAGAGTTCTTCTTTTGGTGGAATGTACCTTAAAATCCTTGAATGTTGGGGGACCTGGGTGGCTCAGTTGGTTAAGCGTCTGTCTTCTGTTCAGGTCATGATCTTGGGGTCCTGGGATTAAGCCCCACATCAGGCACCCGGCTCAGCGGGGAGTCTACTTCTCCCTCTCCCTCTGCCCCTACCTCCACTCCTGCATACTCTCTCTCTCAAATAAATAAATAAAATCTTTTAAAAAAGTCCTTCAATGTTAGGGCCAGCAGGCCCCAGAAGAGCACCTCTTCCAGCCTTCCCACCTGCCCACTTTCTGGACAAGGAACTGAGCTGGAGGGTGAGGAGACTTACGTGGTGCCCTCCATCTCCCACTTAGTCTTCGGGAACTTTCTTTTCTCAGGCTTGCTCCACTTTGTCATCCCTCTGCCAAGCCTATAATGTCACTCAGAAGTGTTATGACCTCCTATGGCCTTAGTAGCCAAAGGCTTGGGAAATTCAGGTCCGTGCAGAAGGCAGCTTCCCAGGGTCTACTAAGGCCTTTTTCTGGAATTCCTGGGCTGACAGAAATGTGACCTGGCAACTTTGCCACCTGCTTACAAAGATCTGTGACCTTCCTGGAGCTCTTTATGATATGAAAAACACTTCCATGTTCTTTAGTATTTCCATAACACTGTCAATAAAAATAACTAATATTTGCAGACTGTAGGGAAGACAGGGCTCACCAGTGTCATTTTACAGATGAGAAAACTGAGGTTCAGATAGGTGCCGTGACTTGACTAAGGTCCTACAGTCATTGGTAGGCTGGAGCCATGACTCTGGATCTAGGCTCAATTTCCCAATTCCATGCTACCGACAGGCTTAGTTGTGAGCCAGAGGGGACGGCTGGCAATGTGGGACAGTACGTGTTGGGGAGTGATGGCAGGAACACGCAGAACTGAACGCACGGAGTTGCTGTGGAGTTGTTAACCAAAAAACTTTCTCTCCTGGGTTGGTCCTTGTTTGATCTGATCAGGTTCTTCCTCCCGCCGCAGAATTCAGCAGGTTCCAGCAGTGCTGATTTAGTAGCAAAGCAGAGTGCCACCCAAGGGGTGTCCCTTTAGCTAGATACTCTCAGACCCAGACATGACAGTAATTGTCACCGCAGCCCCCACTTCAGGTATCCTTCCACAGAGCTCTGGTCTCCCCTAGAAAGGCCAGTCTGGGAAGTGGTGCGCCCAAAGTGGGGCCTCTCCCTTCCCAGTGTCCCTTTCGTCACTCATAAAGGACAGACTGTAGCACAGGAATCCAGCAGCTAGTGCTGCATCTTTTTGTACTTAAAAAACAAACGCAGGGAAACACACAAAAAAATTCTAGACTTTTAGGCTCTGCTCTGGGAAGAGGTGCACACAAAAGCTGAACCCACTTGCCAGAGATATACAGTGGCAGTCTGCAGTGAGGCCACCCGGGATGGGGGATGGGAAGCCCCGCCCCCCCACCCCGCTGTCCCCTCCTTCCGTCACCCCACCTCCCGCAGAGGTGCGCCCTCAGGGGAGCCCGGCCAAGGAGGTGACAGATGCAGAGCAGCTGAATGGGGGTGGGGGTAGGGGGACTTGTCACAGTGGACCCCCTACCGGTGTGGGGGGGGAAGCGGGGGACGTGACTTGGAGAACGTGCATCTGGGGTACCCGTGGCGGATCAGTGTTGGACTGGGGAGAAGGGCGGGGGTGGCCCCCTGGAGGAACGAGACTCCTCCCACCGCCCGGGAGAAAAGCTGCCCCGCCGCAAATGCTGAGCTCAGCGCTCCGCTCGGGTCGCCTGGCTGCTGGGTGGGGGCAGGGCGGAGGGGCCGTCGCCGTTCTGTTGAGGGCAAAAGAGGGGGAAGTAGAGGAGGAGGGGAGGGAGGGAAAGGCTGAGGAGGCCCTCACAACCCTGAGGCTCTGACTCTCCTCCGACCGGGTCGCTAACAAAGCTTTCTCTGTTGGGGAAGGGGAGGGAGGCCTCTCGGGTGCACGCACAACCTTAGGGGGGCGGGCGGGGGAGTGTCTGTGAGTCATCACCCCAAACCCTGACTTAGCCCCAAGAACCGCGTCAGAGAGGCCAAGTCCTTGTGCCCTCTGACCCCAGGATTTGTCTGGTGGAGGAAGTGCAGGGTTGCAGGCCAGAACCACCGGCCACCTGCAGCTTGCCGGGGAAGGGAGTTTCATTTAGGGCAACCTTGAAAAGAGCAGGGAATGAACAGCCTGGGGAGGAGAAGGAAGAAAACCCTTTGTACCCACCCGGCATAAATGGTTACCCAGACCAAATGGGTGGGTGGCTATTTTTGAGGTGACCTACATACCTATTTGCCTCTTTATCTTTTTATTATCACACATGGTTATTAGGGGAGCTTTTCTTTAGCACTTGGTGCAGCTGCCGCATTTGCTGAGGGCTGCTCAATGAGGCATGTGGCCTCCCTCTCCCAGGAAGTTTTAAGGACATCAGCAGGCCTGTAGAAGCTTCACCAAGCTCTTTCCCCAGAAAACAGGATCCTAATCCTGTAACACCAGCTTCAGAGCTGATCAGCCCTGGAGGCAAGAAATGACCTCCAGACTTGACAGTGATGTCACTGCGTTTGCTGAGGCTGCCCTAAAGCCCCCCCCCACACACACACACACCCCTGGCCCCCAGCTGGGCCTCTGCTCCTGCCAAAGCTGATCTTGTGGTCCCATAGGCCCACACTATGGCAGGTGAGGTTTTCCTTCACAGGTAGAGCAAATGAGGCACAGAGCTGAGTTGTGACAGAACTGGTCTGGGATTTACTGCTGCAATTCTGGAGAAAACTCTTAAGTAGAAACAAGGACAGCCTGCCACTTTCACTTGATTTTACCTTTGCTCAGCCTCACTAAGGCCTCCCTCTCAAATCTTTTAATACCTCCCCACTGCCTTGAGAGCAAGTCTGGTTCCTTACCTAGGCCTAGGAAGCCTCTAGGGCAGCCCCTTGCTATCTCTAGATTCATCTTCCTCCCACAGCCCAGGAGGGGAAAAAAATCACATCTGGTTCTAATTACCTCTGAAACGCTCTTAAATTTTCCATAAAGTACAGTATGCATGGCTTTGTGTATACAACTTTGCACAGTAATATGTATGTAGATGTGCAAAATATATACACCCATGTACAGTAGATTATAAAGGAGGACATCAAAGTATAAGCATATAATTTACAGTATTTTTAATCACACTAAAGAGAAGCAGACACATAGATCTGGAAGTGAGACTGGCTGAGGTAACAGCAGATTTCTGTCTTCTCCTATCTGGTGCCTCTTGAGTATGAAATCTTTGGCCTGGGAGGAGAATGGGGGACACTTGCACTCCTTAAACTCTTCTTTGCTGGGGTTTTTCCTTTAATGCTACTATCATTGACTTTGCCCACATGCCCTGTGCTCTGTAAGAAGTCTTTCTTCTGTGGTGTTAAGTGTCTTCACACTGATTACTCTTCCCAGATGCCTTTTTAGCACCTTCTAGCTCTAAGAGCTGGTCTCAAGTTCAGGGCCGTTGAGGAGCCTACCTTGAACACCTGTGGGAAGCTCCATGTTCCCCTGTTAGGGTGTAAGAGCGGGGTGGGGGTGGGGGTCCACGCCAAAGCTGCCTGGGGTGGGGGTAAGTTGCTTAATTCTCACTTGACATTGTATGTTGAAATCATCCTATCTTTGGTCTGATACCACGTCCCATTGAAACTCCTTCACGCATTTTTTTTTTAAGATTTTATTTATTTATTTGAGAGAGAGAGTGAGAGAGAGCATGAGAGGGGACAAGGTCAGTGGGAGAAGCAGACTCCCCATGGAACTTGGAACCCGATGTGGGATTTGATCCTGGGACTCCAGGATCATGACCTGAGCTGAAAGCAGTTGCCCAACCAACTGAGCCCCCCAGGCACCCCATCCTTCATTTATTTTAAATCTTTAAACACCCACCAACACAGATGCCGTCACACACACACACACACACACCCCTCTGTATGTTAGCTACATACAGTATATGCTCAGAAAGTATTTGGCCCAGAACTGAATGGAACTAGAGCCCACATGGACTCAGGGTCAATGTGGAATCAGTGAGAAGTCTCCCCTGCCCCCTCGCAGGCAGTGGGGAGCTTGCTTCCTGTGAACCCTGATAGCATTTATTATTGTCACAGAAAGTTCAAACTGAAAGGGGGATTTCCCTTCTTGTCAGATGAGAAGACTAAAGGGGAAGTATCCAAAGCAGCCCAGAGTGGGAGCCAGATCCCACAGTCTACTGGCTCGCGCTGGCCCTCTTTCCCTTCACCTTGTCTCCTCTAAGGAGAGGTCTTCCCTGGTGGCCCAGTCCTTCTTTTCCTCTGTGGTTTCCTTTCAAGGCACTTGTTCTGTATGGAATTATATGTGTATCTATGTGGGCATCCAGTGCCTGTCTTTCCAAAGAAACTCCAAGCTCCGGGAGGCCGAGGGCTATATCTGTTTCATCCTGGAGCCCTAGTCCCCTGCAAAAAGCCAGGCCCACCGAGTTTCTAACAACTATATATGAGTAGAAAAAAATAGGCATCCATGTGGCCTGAGAACCTCCTCATATCTCCTAGGGCAGCACTGAGATGGGATCAAAAACTGGAGAGTTGACAGGCCTAGGGTGCCCCTTGCCGGAGCTTTGGGGGCAAACACCCTGTCTTGGGGAGCTTAAGGTCTAGGAAGGGGAGCTGAGGCTCCTAATGAATGACGTCACTAGAGTTGGAAGTAACCATCAGACTGGGTGCTGGAGTCAAGCCAAGGTGCAGAGGGCAGACTGGAGGCCTGAGCCCCAGGGCAGGGAACCAGTCAGAGAGCCATTGCAAAACCTGAAAACCACCCAAGTGTCCACGGCAGGAGAATGGTTAAATCAACTGGAGTACGGCCACGCCACGGAATATTATGTGGGTGTGCAAAAGAGTGAGGTAGATTTTAGAAAGAGGTCCAAGATATATTGTTCAATAAAGAGAACACGAGGCAGAACAATTTGTGCACTAGCTTCTCATTCTGAAGCGAAAACAAGACACTCCCCTGCAGACACACGTTCAACTGTGTGGAGAAAACATCTAGAAGGATACTGGGAAAACTGTTCACAGATGTTATCTCTGAGGGATGATGGGGAGGGCGAGGTTTTACTTTTTCACTTTACACCTTATGCACTGTTGGATTTTGACCATGAGCTCATAGTACTTTCACAAGAGTGTTTTGTTTTTGCGTTTCGCTGTTGCAGGACTGGGGTGGGGGGTGGTTGGGGGTGAATGTTGGTGAGATGTCCTGCAGAGTGAGGGGCCGCTGACAGGACCTAGGGAGGTGGAGGCAGGGGCTGAGAAGGTCCAAATGGGGAAAAAGTGAGGATGACTGTGGAGATGGGGGCCCCAGGTGGAGATGGGATGTGAGAAGCACACTGCAGGGCACCAGGGTTTCATTTGAGGGGACTGACCCGCCCCACAGTGCTGGTGGCCCTGGGCTGGGGACAAGGAGCCCAAGGCCTGGAAACCTTGACTTTTGGGAACAAGGGCAAGAAAAGGGAGAAGGTCGACCTTTAGGACCCTACGGATTCCTTGGCCGTTTCACCATCCTTAGGGTACAAACCGTTCTGGCTGCCGCACGGAAACAAACAGAGCGAGGAGGGGCCCAGCCCTAGCCGGCTGGCGGAGGTCTGCCTTCCACCGACTGCTGTGTGGTGTGCCGCCTGGGTCCCCGCCCTCCCCCTGCTTGCTCTTGTGGGCTGACGTCCAGGCCCTGGGTGAAAGGCCAGGACTTCTGGCCCCTTCTGGAGACAAAGCCCCTTCCCAGGACCAGGAGCAAAGGAAGCCAGAACAATGCTGTTCATGGAGATTTGGGGAGAGGGAGCTAAGTAGGGGCAGGAGAAGTTTCTTGGCTCAGATAAGCCAGTAAAAGCCTGGAGAAGGTCAAAGATGAGGAATGTTCTGTGATTTCTAAGACAGCAGCTCATTTATCTCATAAACACTTGCTCTAAGCCTGAGTCCAGTAATACTGGCCCCATGCAAACTGGGTAAGAGCCCTCCTGGGAGGGCCTGCGTTAGAAGGCTTGTTTCTAGGTCTCCTCCACAAAAGTCCCCCTGAAAGGAAGGAGGGAGATGTCCACCATGTGCCGTGAGGACTGTCACACATTTACTTTGCCCCACAACCTTCTGAAGGAGGTATTCTTCGACAAACCAGGAACCAGGCTGAGAGCATGGTGCTGTGTCCCTGACCACATGGGTAGGAAGTGTTAAAACTGGGATTTGAACCTGGGTGTGCCTGTGTCCCACTTATAATTTGGTTGCTTGGAGCTTAGAACACATTTTCCCATCAAAATAATGCTGTAAGTGGTGGTTTGGTTGCCATAATGGCCTCGCTCACCCAGGGTATAGCCGGAATTAATTCTATGTTTCTGTGTGGTTGTGGATGAATCAGGCTTCTGCGGGCTAGCCTGGAAACCCACTGGAGAGGGAAAATGCATCTGAGGGTGTGCCCAGCTGGGAACCCTTGCCCTTACTATAGTGTCTGACTCAGGGCAGGCAGGGAATAGGGCAGCCCAGAGAGCACTTGCCCCTTTCCAGAGCCCTGCCAGTAATCCCTGGTGAGTTCTATAGCTGCTCACAGGAGTGGGGCAGAGCCTTTGTGGGGTTTGGGGTTTAGAAGACAAGGAGTGCTACAGAAGAATGCGCATTCTATTTTCAGTCTCTGCACACCTGAGTCCTTTCTCTTTCTTCCTCACACTGCCTCTCCCCTCCGTGTGGTCATCTTGCAGCTTCCTCTAGACTGATGGGGCCCTGGAAGAAAGATCTAGGGTTCATTTTCCCCATGCAGTCTGGTGCCTGCCTGTGCAGCGGGCAGGTGCGTGCACAGGGTCAGGAGTGAAGGAGATCAAAGCTGCTGGTGGTGAGAGAAGCGAGAGCCCACCAGAGCTCTCAGAGAGTGACTTTAAGGAGATCATCTGCTCATTCATTCATTCAATTGTTTGCTAGTTCATTCAGCAGACAATCGCTGTGAATGTGCTGGGTACTGGGCTCCTTCCCTTCACAGTACTTCTGTGGCCCAAAGCATCCTGGGCGGGGCTGCCTGTGGGTCTCAGACCCAGAATCTTAGCATTCAAAGGAATTCGTTTCTACAGATGGAGACTGCTGTCCTTCCTCACTTCAGGAAGATCGGAGTGTCAGGCTAAACACTGGGAAGACTCAAAACCTGAAAATGGAGGTCCAGGGAGAGAGATGGGAAGTGAATTGCCCAATATCCCAGTCTGGGGCTCCTGTGCCTGGACCAGGACCTGCCGCTTGAGGCCCCACCCATGGCCTTCCCCACTCAAGACAGCCCCAGCCATCTTGGAGGAATTACTCTGGTTTCCCCAGCAGTGGAGTCTGGAGCCTGGGGGAAGGCCATGGAGAAGTAGTGGGATTCCTTACTCTTGGACAAGAACAATGCCTGGGCTCTCTCCTGAGGAGTTCAGAAGTCTGGAGGACTTTCCTCAGTTCTTTACTGAACCACCTGCTCTTGAAACTCCAGATCTTTGCAGGCACTATCGCCTCTGTGTGAAAACCCTCTTTCCCAACCTCTTCATTGGATGAACTCCTACTTCCCTTTGGGTCTCAGCTGAAAGATCCCTTCCTTGAGGATTTTTCTGGGCTCCCACCCGAGGCAGGGGTAGGCTTACAATCTAGTAGAAGAATTTATAATCCAGAACCCCTTTTAAAAACTGCCAGAGGGCCCCCAACTCTCCCTCTCTGCTGGTCTGTTGGTACTTGGCTACTTGCCTGGGGCCCCAGCGTGTGCCTCTGAGTTGGAAAAGGCACAGTGACACAGACTAATCTGAGGTCTGGGGCCTCGTGCTCTGCTGCCCGGAGGCTCATGGCAGCAGGTCCCAGGAGCTCATGCACAGCGCAGAGAAGATCACTGGTGCTCCCCAGGATCCAGGCAGCGCAGAAGTCGGGCTGTGGCTTCTCTGGATAGCTGTGCACCTCATGCATGAGCTTTTAGTTGTTTTGGAGGTTTATCAAGGAAGTACCTTATTCCTAAATTCATCTGGAGAGAAACATTGAAGGCAGAGGCTCACATTCATTTAGACGTTTGAAGGATGTCTCCAAATCAGATATCCCTAAAGTGTCAGGAGACCTGGGTCCAAAAACCTGACCACAGCTGTTCCTACCAGTTTTCTGGAGCCTCAGGTCTGTCATCCGAATGTCCCTCACGCTTTGTCACGAGGGACAGGAGAGGCTAATTGGAAAGGCTTTGGAAATGCAGGCTGAATGGGAAATGCAGTGCTCACAGTGGAGGATACAGTGGAAATGCTCTCCCAGGGGCCCTCCGGCGGCCCCCACGCAGGTGCTCGGGAGCTCACAAACGCCAAGCGTGTCTGCGGGGCAGCACTAGGACCCAGGGGCTGAGTGTGGAGCCGGCTCAGCCGGGTGAACTGACAGCCAGAACACAATGTTCTCAGTGTACCCGCAGGAAACCCTGAAGAGGAGAGCTGCACATGGCCCTCTGCTGGGTGTGTTCTGGTCCCAGCCTTTGATTCTTTTTCCTAACCTCAGCCCCCACTTTCACATCCTGCAACCGGCTGAGCGGCCGCCCCACCCTGCTGGGCTGGTCCCAGGCCCCAGGAGAGCAAGCAATGCAGGAAGCCCAAGGCCTTGCTGGCCTTCACCATTTTCAAATAAGACCGTTTGCTTCTAACCTTGGTTTCCTGAATCGACCCTCTGTGATGGAAACTTTTCACAGTGCGGAAGACAGACACAGGGGACAAAGCTGAGTTTCTAGCCCAGGCCAGGCTCTTGGCCCAGATGCAGGGAAACAGCTGATGCCTCTGAACCACCTCCTCCCTTCCTCCCCAAAGGCCGGACCCCACCTGGGGCAGGGCGAGGGCCACCAGGGCTGCTGCTGCCTACATTAGGAGGAGCTGGGAGATGCCCAGGGGAGCACGGCCAAGTTTGGAGCAGAACAGTTTGTGATGTGGTTCCCCGTTTTTATTTCCACGAATGCTAGAATATGCTGTCCCACCGGGCTGTTCCTATTGAATGAAAATTGTTTAAAAAAGCAAACCTCTGCAAAACCAGCAGCCCTCTGTTACATGGAAGGACAAGGCGAACTTTTCACTTCCTTCCCCGCAGCCTATCGGTTCATCTGTGGTTTGGTGTCGCCCACACTGCTGTGCTATATTCAATCTCAATGTTTGCCTCCTTGTTTTGGAAGCCACAAGAGCAAGCCTCCTAAACCCATGCACCTCCTGTATGTTGCATGAGACTTTCACAAAAGTCTCCGTGAGTTCCCACAACAGATTGCAAAATGGAAGCCTACCAGCCTCCTGGCAGGTATGGAGGCCAGATGCCAGCCTCTAGGCAGAGGCGGACCTGGAGAGAGAGCGCGTGAGAAGCCAGTATCACCCAGCACATTCTGGCTAATGAGGCTGTGGGGGCTGCAAGAAGGGAGTTCTGGGTGACACGCTCCGTGTCCGCCTCCTTAACAAGGGGCCTGGCCATTAAAAATAAACCCCAAGTGCTTGTCCTGAGCTCCGTTCATAGGACTTCCTCCACCCTGGCTTTTCAGTCTTTTTCCAAGTATTGGTTCATAAGAGAGTTTTAGGGGGTCCCTCCTCCCAGGCCTATGAAGAGATTCCACTGGGTGCCTCCCAGACCTGTCTAGGCTCAGGGACTGTGTTCTTGGAGAAGGGGCTTCCAAAAGCAGGTAATTCTGCTTTTCCTGGGGAAGGCTGCTTAAGGCTCAGACCCCCCAAAACATCTGGGTTCCAGTCTTAGTTTATTCTTTTTCTTCTCTTCCCATTTAAGGTTTTTAAAGTTTTTAAGTGATCTCAGCACCCAACGTGGGGCTCAAACTCGCAAACCCAAGGTCAGGAGTCGCACGCTCCACCGTACTACTGAGCCAGCCAGGTGCCCCTAGTCTTACCTTTTTCAGTTTGTTGTGTGACCCTGTGCACATTGCTTTCCCATTCGAGGCTTCATTAGCCTCACTGGTACAGGTGGAATTACGTCCCTCCCCCAAATTCACGTTTTAAGTTCCAACCCCAGTACCTTAAAATGTGATCTTATCTGGAGGAGATCTTGATAGAGGTAATCGAGTTAAAATGTGGTCAGAAGGGTGGGCCCTAAACCAAAATGACTGGTATTCTTATAAAAAGGGGAAATTTGGACACAGACCAGCAGAGAGGGAAGATGAGTAAAGATGCAGGGAGAAGACAGTCATCTGCAAGCCAAGGAGAGAGGCCTAGAACAGATCCCTTCCCTCACGGCCTCCAGAAGGAACAAAGCAAGTTGACATCTCGATCTTGGACTTCTAGCTTCCAGAATGGGATATGACTCAGTCTCTGTTGTTTAAACCTTTCAGCCTATGCTATTCTGTTCTGTTCTGGCAGCTCCATTGGGCTGTGGTAGCCCGAATGAATACAGCTGCTAAGGCCCGTCCATCAGCTCTTGGGCGATGGTATTCTTTCCTGCCACCCCTTGGTGGATTCCTCTGCTCCACATGGCCTTTCTCTTAGCCTCTCCCCATGAGTACAAGATGTCATGTGTGAGAGTGCTTAGCACAATACCTACATCCAAGAAAGCTCACTGCATACCAGCCACGATGACCACTGTCAGGGTTCCCAGTGTGCGCACACCACCCTGCTTCTACGCGGAGGTCTTCCTCCTTCTAAGCCTGGGGCCTCACGGTCACGCATGCTTTCAGTATGGAAGCCTTTCCCACCCCTCTCAGCAGATTTATTTTATTTTATTTTTTTTAAGATTTTATCCATTTATTTGACAGAGAGAGAGAGAGATCACAAGTAGGCAGAGAGGCAGGCAGAGAGAGGGGGAAGCAGGCTCACTGCTGAGCAGAGAGCCCGATGCGGGGCTCGATCCCAGGACCCTGAGATCATGACCCGAGCCGAAGGCAGAGGCTTTAACCCACTGAGCCACCCAGGCGCCCCCCTCAGCAGCTTTTAAATCTAAGAGTGTTAAACTGGCAACTTCCAGACCCTCTTTTTTTTTTTTTTAAAGATTTTATTTATTTGAGAGAGAGCGAGAGAGGTCGCAAGAGAGAGCATGAGCGGGGTGGGGGAGGGAAGAGGGAGAAAAGCAGGGTCCCTGCTAAGGAGGGACCCTGACGTGGGGCTCCATCCCAGGACCCCGGGTATCATGACCTGAGCTGAAGGCAGACGCTTCACTGACTGAGCCACCCAGATGCCTTTCTTGCTTCTTTTCTAGCTCTAGGAATGAATACTGTCGGTACCGAGAGATGGCCTGGGAATGATGTCCTGCTTTCTTCCTGGCTTTTGAGTCCTTTGGTCTCTGGAGGCCTTAGCACTTGGCATTCTAGCTGCAAACGCAGGCTGGCTGGGAGAGTCTGATTTCCCTTCTCATTATCAGGAGTGCTTTCAAAAAGCTTTGTAAGCTTGAATGTTGACATAGGATCATGGAATGAGCCTTGAGTCTTCTGTGAGCAGACACTGGTCCAGGATAGCAAAGTCTTAGGCTGTCTTTCAGGGAGTATGTGCTGAGAGCCACGTTGTCCTGACTTCATAGAATATTCCAGATTCACTAGATTTTGGAGACTCTGCAGAAAGTTAAGTGGGTAGAATCGGACTTCAACAGCCCCCAAACATAACCTTTGGTTTGCTACGAATGAAATGCCTGTGCTTGTGTGCTTTATCTTCAAATATATGCCTGGAGATTTCTGAGAATAAGGAGTGGGGCGGGGGTGGGGATGGGAAGAGGCGTGTGAGCTTACTTCAGGCTTTCTGGGTCAAGGAAAGGAGGAGAAACCATTTGGAGTGGAACATCTCTACACAATGTCCATATACTTTAAATTTGATCACTTCAGGCTGCTGCTTATTCTGGCTTTTGGCTCAGAGCCCAGAAGGGAGGCTCCTTGAATAATTCTCACTGAGCTTAGGACATCTGCCTTTCCCTACAAGTTAAGTAAATACAAATCTGAAAATGCTCAGTTTCTAGTCAGAGCAAAAATACCGTTCCCCACCTAGTGGCCTGCAAAGATCACATCGGACGCATTATACCAGCTCATCGAACCCTTCCAGGCTCGAGGAGCCTGCTTTCTAAATTATTTATTGTGAAAGCCAGGATTCTTGATCTCTTTCTTCTTCTTCTTCTTCTTCTTCTTCTTTTAATTAACATATAATGTATTGTTTGGCCCAGGGGTACACGTCTGTGGATCATCAGGCTTACACACTTCACAGCACTCACCACAGCACATACCCTCCCCAGTGTCCATAACCCAACCACCCCATTCCTACCCCCGCCCCCAGCAACCCTCAGTTTGTTTTGTGAGATTAAGAGCCTCTTATGGGGGTGCCTGGGTGGCTCAGTGGGTTAAGCCGCTGCCTTCAGCTCAGGTCATGATCTCAGGGTCCTGGGATCGAGTCCCGCATCGGGCTCTCTGCTCGGCGGGGAGCCTGCTTCCTCCTCTTTCTCTCTCCGCCTACTTGTGATCTCTCTCTGTCAAATAAATAAATAAAATCTTTAAAAAAAAAAAAAAAGAGCCTCTTATGGTTTGTCTCCCTCCTGATCCCATCTTGTTTCATTTTTTTCCTTCCCTATCCCCAACAACCCTCCTCCCTGCCTCTCAAATTCCTCATATCAGAAAGATCATATGATAATTGTCTTTCTCTGATTGACTTATTTCGCTCAGCATAATACCCTCTTGTTCCATCCATCCATCCTAGTTCTTGCCATTGCAAATGGCAAGATTTCATTTCTTTTGATGGCTGCATAGTATTTGTTGGCCTCTTTCTTTCTTTTTTTTTTTTTAAAGATTTATTTATTTATTTATTTATTTGATAGAGAGCACAAGTAGGCAGAGAGGCAGGCAGAGAGAGAGGGGGAAGCAGGCCCCCCGCTGAGCAGAGAGCCCGACGCGGGGCTCGATCCCAGGACCCTGAGATCATGACCTGAGCTGAAGGCAGAAGCATAAACCGCTGAGCCACCCAGGCGCCCCTTTGTTGGCCTCTTTCTTAAGTGCATGCTGGCTATGTTAGAGAAATGCTCTTTTGATGGACAACGGAGCACACTGAACGAGGCTCCCAACAATCTGGTCCTTGCTTCCTTCTCTTGAGAGATCTCACCACTCCCCTGTTTACAACCTTTGCTCCAGCCACACCAAATGACTAGGAGCTCCACCAATGGGGTGGGTGACTTCACGCTGCCCTGCCTTTGCACAGGCTGTTCCCTGTCCTTGGAATGCTTTAATTTGGCGTCTTCCCTACTTTGCTCAGCTAACTCTAGCTCACCAGAAGGCTCACCTTCTCTAGGAAAATTTCCTTGTCATTCCCTCTCCAAGCCCTCTTGGCTTCCACAGTACCCCAAAAGACCAGAGTCACGGAGTTATGGCATTGTATGTATTTCATAAGTCTATTTACTTGTCTGCTTTTCCCATTGGTCCAAGTGGTTCCCAAACCTGACAGTGGAAGGGTCACATGAAACCCCTGACCTTAGACCTCTCAGACCCCAGGAATGAGGCCAGGGAGCCTGCATTTTTATTAGGCTCGATTCTGGGGCACAAGCCAAGTTTGGGACTGTTGCTCTATCCTTGTATTTCTTTTTTCCCATACATATTACCAAAGACACAGTAGGCCCTAAGTAAATGTTTGGCCCTTCTAGTTTTTCTCTGGTGACCTCTTTTTGTTTTTACTTCCTTTCCTTGCTAGCCCTAGACTGACAATTTGCTTACCCTCTTGTCCTTACCATGCAAAACTATAACCACTAATTCTTCATTTATTCCCTATCTACTGCTGGGCTGCTACAGGGCTGCTGGTACACTTCCCCAAAGATTAGTGCCATTGCAAATTCAGGGACTCTAACTGCCACTGACCCCTGAGTGTGCTTGGCAATCCTCTGACCCTAGTTAGCTCTCTCCTGTTCTTTACAGGGACTCTTCCCAACCCACCTGTTGCCACTTCTTCCTGCCCCTTACCACAGGCAGTAGATCGACTTGTCTCCTCCTTCACAGAGAACATAGAAGCCATCTGATGGGAACTCCCTCAGCTTCCTGCCACCTCACCTACACATTTACCCACATCAGCACTATCCTTTTCGCCTGCCCTCCCTCCGAGAGTCATCACTTACCCTGGGCTCTGGATCCCATCCCCTCCCACTTCCCCAGGGACCTTGTATCCTCAATTATCCCCTCTTTCTCTTCGACCTCTCCCATTGGAGAAGAAAAAAACAAATGTCTTGACTATGCATCTTCCTTTGACTGTCACCCTCTCTGTCCTTCATTTTTATCTCCCCTTCCCCTTGAACTTTTTCTTTTTCTCACTGTTGATTTATTTGAAGGGGGAAGCGAAAGAGGGAGAGAATCTCAAGCAGACTCCCCATTGTGCGGAGCCCCACATGGGGCTCAATATGGGGCTAGACATGAGGCTCAATCTCATGACCCTGAGATCACTACCTGAGCCGAAAGCAAGAGTCGGAGGCTTAACCAACTGAGCCACCCAGGTGCCCCCTGTTGAACTTCTTAAAAGTGTTGCCTAGATGTGCCCCCACGTTTTCCCCTTCTGTTCACTTTCCCACCCACAGTTGTCTGGTTCGGCCTCCATTGTACCACACTGTTCTTGAGAGAAAGTCAGCAAAGATCTCCTTGGTAAAATCCATCTATCACTTCATTACTTAACTACACCAATATTGCTATTTGCAGTCTGCTCAGAATGTCCTCTCTCCTCAGTTTCCATGATGCCGCACTCTTCACTTTCTCTTTTTCTGGCGACTTCCTGCCTGTTACTTTCCTCGGTTTCTAGTCCTCTGTCTGTCCCTTATGTGTAGATGTTCCTCGGGGATCTCTCTTTGGTCTGATTCGCTTCTCGCTCCATGGGCTCTCTCCCTGGGCAGTTCCATCCACCACCCCTGCCAACCTTTTGGTTTCATAAATATCTCTAGGCTGGTGAGTCTCAAATCTAACTTCAGCCCAGCGCACTCTCCCACACTGTCAATCCATCGTCAACTGCCTATTGGACATCTTGAATCTGTTCTTCTTTCTATACCCTTATCTCAGTAAATAGTATCCCTGGTCCCTCAGCCACTGATTAAAGAAACCTGTGTCCTCCCTGAGTTTTCCAAGTTTGACCAGTCACCAAGCCCTGTATAGGATACTTCTTGAGTAACTCTCAAACCAAATCTATCCTTCCATCTCCCATCCCCAACAGGCTGCAGTCATCTCATCTGGATTTCTACAACAGCTTCCTAAAGGATCTGATCTTACAGCCATTGATTCGCCACCATTCCCTCCAACTCCAACTAAACTTCCGAAGTGAAACCAGATCTTGTCATTCAAACCCTTTAAGGATTCCCCAGTGTTCTCTGCTTGAAGTTCAAACTCCTTAGCAAAATCCTTCCAGTCTGATACGCTACGAACCAACCATAACAGACCCTACAGCCTCTTAAAAGCATGATGCCTTTTCTGCTCCTTGGGCCTTTGCATATTTTATTCCCTCCACCCAGACGTACTTCCTTCCCACCCCACTGACTTGTTCTTCAGGTCTCAGTCTAAAAACATCATCCTGGGAAATCTCTGACCCCTTGCTCAGCTGGATTAGCTCTCTCTGATTTTACAACATTTCATGCTTTCCCCCATCAGACAAGTTTTACACTTAAAATCGGGTCTTTTATCTCTCTTAATGTATTTATAACTTCAAGGTTAGTAACTGTGTCTTGTTTGACAGCATATCCTCAGCATCTAGCAGATGCTAGACCTACAGTAAGTGCTCAATAAATGTGTGTTGAATAATAAGACATTTGGAAAGGAACAGCCCCTCTGCTACTCCTGGTAATAAATTGTGTTGTTTTATTATTTGTCCTAAAGAGCTTATATTATAAAAATGAAACAAGCTGATTCTGAAAAATAAGCCCTCTACTAAGTATCTGGAGAGGTGGAGGTTAGCTCATGATGCTACTACCACTGGGTCCATGTGCAGGACAGGAGCCCATGAGGACAGGGAGGTACTAGCCTTCTTTACCTTGGCTCCTCACAAGGATGGGATCATGGGAGACATGGCTGCTTTGGTATACAGTTTCCATTTTCCCATAGCTTCCACCTGTCTGTGTAGCATTACTGAGACCTGCGGGCTGTGATCTGGGCTCTGCCCACTACCTTATCTCAATAACCTTAGGCATTACTCCATGATGGATGTTGCACTCTCAACAGCTACCATAGCTTCTACATCGGGGCAAACACACAGCAAACTCATCATTCATTCATTCATTCATTCAATATCTATAACGCACCTACTACATGCCAAGTAGTATTCTAGGTACTGAATATATAGCAGTGAATGAGCCAGACAAGATCTCAACATCCTAGCTGTAAACCCGGGGGGTGAACTAGATGGTCTTCAAGGTCTCTTTCAGCTCTACAATTCCGAGACTCCCTCTCCGACCAGATGCAAACAAACAAGGAAGGCTAGCGGTAAACTATCATGTTCCAGTCTCTTTCCCCCATTCTTCACCCATGGTGCTATCTCCATCCCAAAGTCAGCTCTGGGAAACAGGAAAAGATCTGGTATTATTGGTACTCTGCCTGCAACCCAAGATTTGACTTTCCCAAGTATGTTATTTTTTTTTTTTTTTTTTTTTTTTGCCCAAGTATGTTATTTAAAACTCTCTGCTGTGGCAAGGATTGTTGTGGTTGGAACTTCTGGCAATTACAAGGAGACCTGGCCAGATATTTTAGGCAGAGTTAGGTGCTTTGGCAAAAGGACAGGGAGAGGCAGCATGGCCCCCTCCATCAGTGTGGTATCTCTTAGGTTTGTCTGAAAGGGTACCACATCCTTGGCAGTTTCCTCCTCTTCCTTCTGGATGACAGACCTCTCCTGGTCCTATCTCCTTTCTTCTATTTCCGACTTGGCCTTAAGGTCCAAACTTTCTACCACCTTAGTACCTGGTGTTGTGGCTGGAAGCAAGGGACTAAAGGACTTCCAACCGTGTGGGGGAAGGGAAGCCATAGTCTGCAAATAGTTGGACAGAGTAGAGAAGTCCTTCATCGAGGAACTCAATTTAGAGTTCTACACCACGGTCGTTCATATCAGGTATGGGATGGCACTAGTAGATAAGACATTTAAGCAGATCAGTATAAAGTCAGGACTTAAATGCCGATCCTGGGTAATTAAATGCGAAGTTAAAAAGTAAAATTTTTGTTCAACGATGTAAGAGTAAAACCAGGTTTATTTAAGTTTCCGATTTCTATCTCATGAGATAGGACACTTGTATGGAATTATGTATCAGACTGACTTGAATCACTTTAATAACAGCAAATTCTGTCTTCAGATCTGACTTGAATCACTTTATTAACAGCAAATTCTGTCTTCAGATTTGCTCGTATCTTATGAACTAGAACCCACAGAGACAGATATTCAAAAGACTAGCTCCCTTGTTTATTAACTATAATCTTAGTTAATAATCTTGGTACCTCACCTTCTCAGTGCCTCTTTCCTCAATGGTAAAATAATACTTGCCTCATTTATCTCACAGGGATGATGTGAGAATCAACATATGGAAAAATGCTTTGGGATCAGCAAAACATTTAATTGAGGAGACACCCTTACTGTCAGCTTTCTTAGGATGGCTGGCTGTGCCGTCCTGGTCATTAGCTGCCATCTGCCCTCCTTGCTCACGGAGGTGTCTCTTGAGCATCCAACTACCTTTGTGCCATACTAAAGCGTAAAAAGTTATGTAGACATGAACATATAGCTAATTGTCTCAGCTCCTAAAGGAAGAGGCTGTTTCTTCATTTTGCTTGAGACCCCTTACCACTAATCATTGGGAAGAAGGGAGACTAGTGACAAAGCTTATTTCCTCCTGGTAGTTAATTCATTTTATGATTAAAAAAAAAAAAAAGGTCTTAGGATTTTTCTTTGTTCAAAGCACTCGGTCAGGGTCAGCGGGATGCAGCTTGGTGCATCTAAAATAATCTCGGCTTTGGAAGCTAACAGACTTTGAGTTCAAATCCAGGCTTGGCCATTTATTTAGCTGTGCAGACTTGGCAAGTAATGCTCACTCTGAGCTTTAAGTTCCTCTTCTGTATTGGGGGCATTACGTATCTTGCAGTGATGTTGAAAACATTATAATGAATGCCTGTGAGGGGCACACAGTGAGTGCGGGGGAGAGGACAGATACACAGCAAGGAGGCTTCAAGCTCAAAGCATGCTAGCAAGAGTTGTGTGGATGCTAAGAAGGAGGAGCAGCAGAAAAGGTGCCGGGTAGGGGGCGGGGTGGGTGCAATCTTCAAAAGATGGTGAGGGTTGTGTTCTGGCAGCACTCAAGGAGCCGCTGAAGGATCACTGTTAAAGGGGCTTCACAAAGCATTTCTGTTGAACTGTAGGATCTCTTCATCCTAAAGTCATAAAAAAGAAATGGCCAACTAAAGAGAAAAAAATCCTCTAAGTCCCAATACCAAAGGCTAAGATGAGGTAAGGAAGCGCCTGGGCTTCAGTTATGCAAATGAAACAAATGAGCACAAGTGAGCTCACTTCTCAACTGTCACTGGAAATGTCACCTCCAGGCTTACTGCAGTCCGGGTCTGTCTTATTTCCCTTTGGTAATTGTCGAGATGGTGGGTGCTAAAAAGTACATTAGGAAACTCAATGGCTTCCAAATATGGAATCTGATTGGGTTGAGTATTATTATTGTGGAAATGGGTGAGTTTGCAGGCTGGTCATCTGTGCTCTGACAGTGCTTTAGAGATAAGAGAGGTGGGCTGAATTATCAATCAAGTGAAATCTATTCCAAGTTCCAAGATTTCTTTCTGCCTGGGCTATGTGACCATGAATAGGTCTTCAACATCCCTGTGCTCAGATTCTGTGAGTCAGATTACTGACTCAATGGTCATCACCTCCTTATCAGGTAGTATGTGTTCAACATTTTGAACTCCCGAGATTAGGGCCAATTGCCATTGGGACTGTATGTATTCATAATTAAGCAACTGTAAGCAGGTCAGGTACAGGTTATCACCGAGGAGAAAGGCCAATGTTATCAAGGCAAAATTAGCATAGAATCTTAAATAAATGATTTTCCCAAGTATCCTGGGAGGGAGAACAAAGGCCATCCCTTAGCTTTCCAGGTTTTTCTGTATCATGGTGTGAAAACCTACTAAATTGATATAGTTCTGTAAAGACAACTATTCCTGAGATAAAGGAAATCTATCATTTGCTCAGGAGAAATGTTTTTAGATTCCCTTCTTATAAAAAGTAATTTGGCCTCTTCCCCCTATCCCAAATCCCTGAGACTTTCAAAGGATAAAGAAACCAATTTGGAGCTCTTTCAAAGGATTTATTTGCTACAGAATTGCTTGAGCCCACCCACATGATGAACTCAGGATTTCTGTGTTTAAAAGGATTTTGCTCACGGATTTATTTTTACAAGTGCTTCAACATTCAAAAAGTAATTCTTTTCGCCAGTATTTGGCATGTCTAGAAGAGGTTAGAAAAAGTTAGAATCTATAGAATTAGATGTCTAAAAATAGAAAAAAACCCGAACATTTTAAAATTCCTCATTTGGACAGGTCCTGAGTTGAAATCACATTCATCTGCATGAAGAACTGTTTTAGGTCAGAAACACTGTGTTTTGTACTCCCGATCTTGATCTTAGATTTGACTGGTGAGGATTCCAGGCACTGCATGAAATGACAGGAGAGACGTATGACAGGAGAGACGTCTCTCCTGTCATTCAGTGCGCCAATTCCGGTATGTGTCCTACTTGGCCTGTAAAATTTTATATATATTTCTTAAACTTAAACCTCCGGTTCTCTGATGCCGATTGTCTTAATCTGATTCTCAATACTTTTTTAAACAAATAAACAAAAAATTTCCCTGCAAGATCATACATTTAAGTATTTGTTGCTTGTGGACAGAAACAGGGAAACCACATATGGATGTGAATTAACAATTCAGCAATGGAGCTGTGACTCTCTGGATGGCTTCATATGCTGCAAGCAAAGTCCCTCGCTGGCCCTGCACTTGCTGTGCACCAGAGCTGATCATCCCGGCAAGGTCAACCCGAAGAGGGTGTGAACCCCAGCAGCTGCTCGATGGGTTTAAACCGCCACTCATCTGCCTCCAGCTCTTCTACCAAACCAGCTAATTTTTCCATCCGAGCAACTTGCTGATCTGTAAAGAGTCAAGGAGGTAATATATAATACAACATATTTCCCATGAGACAGTCACCAACCACCAAAGTGATCATTGGTTTAAAAATAATTTCTAAAAGGGGGCGCCTGGTTGGCTCAGTTGGTTGAGTGTCCAACTCTTGGTTTTGGCTGAGGTCATGATCTCAGGGTCATGAGACTGAGCCCCATGTCGGGCTCTGTGCTCAGCACAGAGTCTGCTTGAGATTCTTTCCCTCTCCCTATGCCCATCCCCTGGCTTGTGCTCTCTAAAATTAATAAATAAAATCTAAAAAAAAAAAAAAAAAAAAAAAAAAAAATAAACATCTAAAAAAAGTAACTTCTAGGTGTGCTTGGGTGGCTCAGTGGGTTAAACCTCTGCCTTCGGCTCAGGTCATGATCCCAGGGTCCTAGGATTGAGCCCCACCTCAGGCTCTCTGCTCAGCAGGGAGCCTGCTTCCCCCTCTCTCTGCCTGACTCTCTGCCTACTTGATCTCCCTCTCTCTGTCAAATAAATAAATAAAATCTTAAAGAAAAAAAAAAAAGTAACTTCTAGGAGGATTTTTCCCCCCTTAATATACAAGTGTTAGAGTCTTATTCTATGCTAGTCAGAAGATTAAATCTTAAAAAAAAAAAAAAGTATCCTCCATGCCATAATGATCTGTGTACTAAAGTCCTAGAGATCCAGGCAATTGCAGCTCTCCCTCCCACATTATGCCTTCAACGGAGAAATGGTCTGGTGGGAGAACATAGTGGCTACCAGGATCTCAGAGGCAGACAGACCATAAAGTATTACCTATATACCTGAGGAATGAAGATGATGGTAACCAGTAGGGGTCAACAACAAAAGGTTTCAGAAAGGGGAGGAAAAAGCAACACAAGAGGAGCAGGAAGCACTGCCTCCATTAGAAAACTAAACCTTCTGACTTCAGCCTTGAGCCTCAAGGTGGACCTTTTGTCTGGCTTAAGATCATAGAATGTTTTTGTCTACAGGTAATTTAGAAAGTTCACTTAAATAGCCTTGTTGAGTTCCAGGAGTTTTTGTCACAAAGCACACTGATCTTTCTGAATCATCCTCTCCCCACACCACCCCAACTTATTCTCATGGTTAATATACAAACACTCATGTGCTTACCATGTTTCACCTGTTTAAGTGTAGATGCCACTTGATAACTGAAAACGGATTCACAGAGGAATCTCTCCGAGCCATCTACAAACAGAAGAGGAAAAGTTTTAATGTGCTTGAAGGATTTTATGGCTTCTGATAAACCAGGTGAGCGTGCCTATTCTTTTCCCTGCTTTCACATTCAGGGTCCAGTTTTCAGTGTTTACAAAGAGGGCTTCTGTTTCATTGAGAACGAACAGTGCTCTGCTATAAAAGCTACTTCTTCTATACCTAGAATATTACAACAGTCCCTCTACTTGTTTCAGAGTTTAAAAATAATGTTTAAAAAAACAAAAATAAGAAACCTCAGTGTGATGTCCTGGTCAACAGTTCTCCCCTCCTAACCTGACAGTTTCTTAATGTTCTCTTATTCTGCATGTCAGGCAAACACTGACATCAGACACATTTGGCCACGTGGCTCTTGTGCTATCAAAATACAAGGCACGTCAAAACTCTGAATCACTTTCATTCTGAAAAGTAAAGCTGAGGGGGAAAGAGCTGTTGTTGATTTTTAATATATCAAATTACATCACTATGACCATCACAAAGCACTGCTGGGAAATTTTATTCTGTAAACGCAAATTGTAACCTTGATTTTCCAACTGAACCAAAACACTGCAATTTGCATGGCGATAAGAGTATGGTGCAATTTCAGAACATAGCATTGTACTGGTTCCAAGAACTGGCAACAAGAAGGTAGCTAATTCAGTCACAACAGCACTGGGAAGATGATTGTGAAACATCAGCTAGTTCATGTTCTTGTCAGACAAGGGCTGATATGGCAAATATACCCCATAAGATACAGAGCTCATATAGGAAAATGTGACTTTTAGAAACGTAGTAGAAACCATTTGGGGAAGGTGTCTTATTGCAAAAATCCTAAAACAAATGGAGGAAGAGGACACAGCTGTCTTTTTTTAGGTGGTAGTTCATGCCAGCACTACTAGGTGAAGAGCACTCACCCATCAATCATGGGCTGGCGTGTCAGCCAGCTATTAAGTGACAAGGAGATAGGAGTAACACTTTCTGGCTTCCTGCTGTGTTTCACACAAGGTTGACCTTATTTCAGAAGTCCTGGTTGTAGAAGTAAAGGAAACCTCATTTGAAATAGAGTCAGGAGGCCAGAAGGGGGAGCTCTTATGTCCTAACACTCTTGGTCAATCTCCGACTTCTAAGGTGCGGAGGCAAATTTTGCTTTCCCAGCAGGAAGAAGTCTTGTTATTTTGCTACCCCAGCAGCATGAAGAAAGGGTTTTCTCCTTGCCGGCAACAACCCAGCCAATGAGAAACTGTCACTACTCAGCCAATGAAGAGCCACTACACTTCACAAATGCCTAGTTTGTGCCAACGGCCTTTTTGTTTATAATATATAGTATCTCCCAACCCCCAATATATAGTCCTCTCCCAATCCTTTGTTCTCTGGACATGACTATGGTTTTGCCATTGCTTGCCTGGCTCCAGCTACAATTCCTTGCTACTGCTGAATAAACCCATTTTTGCTGGTAAAATAACATAAGTTATTTTTAGGATGATGAGGGGTGCTTGGCTGGATTAGTTGGCAGAGCATGTGACTCTTGATCTTGGGGTCCTGGGTTCAAATCAATGTTGGGCCTAGAGAGTACTTTAAAAAAAAAAAAAAAAAGGGCAGGGCACCTGGGTGGCTCAGTAGGTTGGGTGTCTGTCTTCGGTTTGGGTCATGGTCTTAGAGTCCTGGGATCAAGACCCATGTGAAGCCCCAAATTGGGTTCCCTGATCTCCCTGATCTGGCAGGGAGCCTGCTTCTCCCTCTCCTTCTGTCCCTCTCCACTGCTTGTGTGCTCTTGCTTGCTCTCTCTCAAATAAATAAAATCTTTAAAAAAAAAAAAAAATGGTAGTGTGCCTGAGCAGCCTAGTTGGTTAAGTGTCTGACTCTTGATCTCAGCTCAGGTCTTGATCTGAAGGTTTTGACTTCATGCCCCTGTCTCTCTCTCTAACAAAAAAATAAACAAAATCTTAAAAAAAAAAAAAAAAGATTAACTTGGTAAACAATAAAAGCATAGATGTTGTATCCAAATGGCTTGAATATACAACCAGGAGAGCTCCTGTCCAATATATATTTTTAAAATTTTACTTATTTATTTGACAGAGAGAGATCACAAGTAGGCAGAGAGGCAGGTAGAGAGAGGAGGAAGCAGGCTCCCTGCTGAGTGAAGAGGCCCGATGCAGGGCTCGATCCCAGGACCCTGAGATCATGACCTGAGCCGAAGGCAGAGGCTTTAACCCACTGAGCCACCCAGGTGCTCCTGTCCAAAATATTTTTTTAAACAACTTAATTTTCTCTAATTTTTTTATTTTAGAGAGAGAGCACAAACACAAGCAGGGGGAGTGGCAGGCAGAGGGAGAATCAGGCTCCCTGCTGAGCAAGGAGCCCAACATGGGACTCGATCCCAGGACCCTGGACCCAAGCCAAAGGCAGACATTTAATCGACTAAGCCACACAGGCATTCTGTTTCTGTCCAACATTATATTCAAAATTAATTTAAAAAAGAAATGAAAATGTACTTATTTTCATATATATTATGTATTAATGTATGCACACTACATTATGTATTATTTTAAAATACTATTTCACAAATTGCTATACACCTTAGAAAGAGTGTTACATTCTTTAAATTCAACCTCTTTTCTATATATTGTACTATATGGTATATGATCCTATCCCCTCTTCCCTCCCCCATTCTTCTGGCTGAATGGAAGCCATTTGTAAGCAGATCATCTAAACTGAGCAAAAAACTTTGATTTTCAATTAATTCAGTTTTATACTGACTGTCCAGTTTACTATGTAAATATGCCACTGTTCATTACCCTATTCATACCCTTGCTTCAAGAGTCAAATTATTTAATTCAAGTTTTATTTTAGAAAGAGCAAAGCATAAAGAATTAGAGCCCACTTCTCAGGTAGTTTGATCCTGAACTTTGGGATCTCATGCAAGGCAGTGGGGATTATGGGCTATAAGGATAAGGCCAGTATGTATTTGGAAGCTTCTAGAAGTGCTACCTCCCACTTACATTTAATCACAGGTGCTATATTAGGATAAAATGCTTAAGTTATAACATTTGCATATTTCCCTTGGCAATGAACTTCAAAGCAAAAAGATGTAAGCTAATCTTTCAAAAAGGTACCTGCATATCACTTTACCACTGTATGCCTATGGAACACACTTCCACTGATTTGCAGCTCTGTACTAACCACAAAGTTATATCCTATTAGATGTGGTATCTGCACCAATCTAAAGCCTGGAATTTCTCTAGAGAGGAGTCAGCGGGGGCAATCTATCTTCTATTTAGAAATTGTAATCAAGCCCTTTGTAAGACACCAAGCAACAATGCATCGCTTTCCTCTTACGAGACAAGCAAAGATTATTAAGTAGTGAAAAGTTCAGTAAGTTGCCCAAACCTAACATCATGCCAACTCCAATAAATAGGATGCTATCAAGTTCATTTAAAAGAATACTACCTCAAAAAAAAAAATTACCTCACAGCAGGAAATTAGACAATACCAGATAATTTATGTTTTAGTAGCCTACGATACCACTAAAGTTCAGCTACTTCTGGGCTGGAAGGCAGTCTCTAATTTGCTCACTACACTGGGGGAGGACAATCTTCGCCACGGGCTAAAAACTGCTGTACAGATCTTTGGTTTATGATGGAGTTATATCCTGATAAACCCACCCTAAGCTAAAAATACCAAGTTGAAAATGCATTTAATATACCTAACCAACAAACATCATAGCTTAGCCTAGCCTACCTTCAACATACTTGGAACACTTACATTAGCCTACAGTTGGGAAAAAATCATCTAACACAAAGCCTATTTTATAATAAAGTGTTGAATATCTCGGGCACCTGGGTGGCTCAGTGGGTTAAAGCCTCTGCCTTCGGCTCAGGTCATGATCCCAGGGTCCTGAGATCATGGGACCTGATCGGGCATCGGGCTCTGCTTGGCAGAGAGCCTGCTTCCTCCTCTCTCTCTCTCTGCCTGCCTCTCTGCCTATTTGTGATCTCTCTCTGTCAAATAAATAAATAAAATCTTTAAAAAAATAATAAAGTATCAAATATCTCATGTAAATTATTGAATACTGTACTGAAAGCGAAAACCAGGAATAGTTGTATGAGTACCGAATGGTTGTAAGTGTATCGGTTGTTTACCCTGGTGATCATGTGGCTGAGAACTGTGGCTCCCTGTCCCTGCCCAGCATCCCAAGGGAGTACTGTACCAAATGTCGCTAGCTCAGGAAAAGATCAAAATTCAAAACTCAGTATGCTCTCTACTAAATGCATATGGCTCGTGCATTATGGTAAGGTCAAAAAATCCCAAGTAGAAGCACTGGTAACCTGGGGGCTGTGTACACTTTGCTTAAGTGAGGGTGTCTGTTAGAGACTGGATGCATGATAAAGTTAAGTCATAAATAATAAAGTTAAGTACATTATCTGGGTTTCTTATCCTTAGACCTAGAAGGACGCAAGATCAAGTTGAATCTGTAAGATTAAAAACAGTATACAACCTTGGGGGCACCTGGGTGGCTCAGTGGGTTAAAGCCTCTGCCTTCGGCTCAGGTCATGGTCTCGGGGGCCTGGGATAGAGCCCCGAATCGGGCTCTCTGCTCAGCAGGGAGCCTGCTTGTTCCTCTCTCTCTGCCTGCCTCTCTGCCTGCTTGTGATCTCTGTCTGTCAAATAAATAAAATCTTAAAAAAATAAAAAATAAAAAATAAAAAAAAAATAAAAACAGTATCCAACCTTGGATCCTGATTGCTTTTCTTCCTTACTCTGAAAAGGCAACTTTTCTTACTTTGTTTTCATAGCTGGTTAAAGTACTCTAAGAAGGGGTACCTGAGTGGCTCAGTGGGTTAAAGCCTCTGCCTTCGGCTCAGGTCATGATCTCAGGGTCCTGGGATCGAACCCCACATCGGGCTCTCTGCTCGGTGGGGAGCCTGCTTCCCCCTCTCTCTCTGCCTGCCTCTCTGCCTACTTGTGATCTCTCTCTGTCAAATAAATACATAAAATCTTAAAAAAAAAAAAAAGTACTCTAAGAAAAATGGTCAGGTACATGTGCATTAGATTAACTGTATAAGAGCATCACCTATAAACATGATAGAAGATGCTTCCAAATCTAACATCCTTATTAAATTTCATTTAGGAGTACTCCTTTTCAATTTAACATTCTTTTTCTTTTAAAAGATTATTTATTTATTTATTTGACAGAGAGAAATCACAAGTAGATGGAGAGGCAGGCAGAGAGAGAGAGAGGGAAGCAGGCTCCCCGCTGAGCAGAGAGCCTGACACGGGACTCGATCCCAGGACCCTGAGATCATGACCTGAGCCGAAGGCAGCGGCTTAACCCACTGAGCCACCCAGGTGCCCCCAATTTAACATTCTTGATTGACCAGGATAGTTCAGGGAATACCATCTCTAATTTTTCATAGTCTGTCCTTAAGTAGCTTTAAAATATAGCTAAAACTTTAAACCTAAGAAAGGGAATGAAAACTGTGCATTTTTAATTTAAACCTTATATAAATTCATCCTACAACAGAAAGCCAACACATTCCGCCATGAAACACACTGGGATGGAATAAAAAGGGACAGAACTTATAATAACATCAACATTCAGACTAACCTCTGTAGCCTTTCTTCTTTAATGTTTCTAAGTAATCTGGTGTATACGGATACAGAATGCTTATAGCTTTGAGACTAAGGAGTACCTCCTGTATTAAATTTCTCCTGTAGCTAGAATTTAAATGACTTCAATCTTAGAGTCCATTGTTAAATACTGATTCCTCTTCTGCTGCTATCGGACTCATGAAGCAATTTAAGTGCCTCCAACTTTTGATTTTTGTGGGCAAGTTCCTTAACACCAGGTCTCTGCTGCATAAACTGAAGTTGTATTTTTAGTGCCACATATGGTAAAGGCTCCAATTGTTCACTATGTCCAGAGTCAATGATACAAACTCAAGTACTCAGTTAACACAACTGAAGAAAATGAAAAGGCAAAGACAGAAGTATGTACATCTCATTTTTATCACTGACTACACTACCTGATTGTCTATTCAATTGTGATTTGAACCAATTCTAGAGAGGCCTGTGGTCCCAGTCTTCCCATGTTTCTCTGTCACGAATGATTCTTCTGTTTGTCCTGGCTTAACCCAAAACTCTTTCCACCTGATAAAAATGAATAAAGTTCATCCTAAAAAGCTGACTCCTAACTATAGTTTGTATGTACCTTTCTCAGAGATTTCTGGATTAATTTTTAAATGTACTTACCAAAATTTGCAATTTAAAGTAAAAAAGATCAATATACACCTAAGCACAAAAGTGCTAGAATCAGGTAGACTTTGAATCCTTAATAGGTTCTTTGCTGACTTTTTTCAAAGCATGACAGTTTAATCCTTATGGACCAATTCTTCATGAGCATTCCCTGAATGTTAGTCAAAACACTCTGTGCTGCACCCTAGACCAATTAGGCATCTCTCAGATGGGCCAGAAATGTGCATTTTTAAATAAGCTCTTTAGGTGATTTTTATGCTCCCTATTAAGAGTTTACTGGTCTAGCTCCTAAAGTGACATGTATCCAATGAATTTCGTGTATCAATGCAGTGTTGTGCTTACAGCTTGTACTCTGATCTTGGCCAGCCAGTTTGCAAATGGGTGCTGAGTAAGATGGTGGATGATCTGATGCAAATCCAGCTCCAGTGCTAGGAAAATCACACAGCACTGTCCTGTAGTGAGCTAGGGGAGCCATCTTCTCATACAAGAGTGGTGTAAATAGTTTTTATTTCCACTTAGAACCTATTTGATGAGATTGATCTATCAGTAGATTAATTACAATAGAAAAAAATACATCAAACCTACTCATCATAGGGAGGCAGACTGGTGCCAGGATAAAGCAAACTGGAAAAGGAGGTCAAGAGAATTCCTGGTTCCAGTGCTGACTTTGTCTTTAATGTAGTCAAAGCACTTTAACTTTCCTGGGTCTCAGTAAGTCTAGATAACTTCCTTGATTTCCAAAGCCTTTTTCAGTTCCAAAATTATGAGTCTGGAGAAAGATTTGTGTTTCAAATAATATTTTGAAATGGGGACAAGAGATGAAATGTGGAGCTGAAATCAGGGCAAACTCGTCTCTAATCCACTTAATAGCTTCTTTACAATTAATATTCACTGCAGGTCAGAATCCAATTATTCAGCAAAAAGCAGCATGAGATCACCTTCTAACATCTCTCCAGCTCCTTTGGGGTAGGTGAAAAGGGCTTTCCGTGGTGGGGCAAGGTCTGAGACACTGAAACCAGATCCAGTGACAGAACTTCCACTGACCCCACCAGCTGAGGAGGATGATGAAGAGGCAGCCATTTCCTCTCTAGCAGAATTCTCACTTCACTACAGAGAAAGAAAAACAGCAATTGGCAAGTTTATGGAAGTGAGAGTGACAACATTTCATTCTAGCTGCCATAAAAATCAGCATACAGTTTAGTAAATAATTAGGTCCCCCCTTTTCTACCCTCTCTGTTCCCACAATCTTTTACTGATGCCTCAGACAAAAATGTTTCTCAGGATTTTAAGTGAAATATGTTTATTCTGTTTTTCTACTTAAAACACTACTTCCTATCATTAGCAAACTGCTTGTATCACTTGGGATCAACTGTGGGTGATTTGTGGGTTATGAAGGGGTGATACGGCAGTGCCAAGGTAACAGTGGACTGAGGAAATAAATTATGATAAAACAACATGCCTCATAGGACAGTTTGTCTTGGCTATATCCTGACAAAGCCATACCAAAAAATTCACTTATAAAATTTTCCAAATAAAATTCCAGAATAACACTGTGTTCTGTTCCCAAGGAAAGGGAATTGGTTAGGAAATACATATTTGTCCTTTCATGAAAAATGTTTTTTCCATCCAAATGTAATACCCAAATTGATCACTTGGTGGCATTCCCAAACTGGAAGAAAACGGCTCATGAAATGATCTTCGAATTCAAGGTTTATTAAGAATACAGCAGCTGAGTTTAACCCTATATCATATCAAAAAATCAAAAAGCCCAAACACAAATGAGAAGATCTGTACTGAATACATGATTCCTTACACAAGTTCATAACAAAAATATTATATTACACACTTACATAAGATTCTAAGACGTTTGTTTTCTAAAACGAATGGTCTAGAACTGTGCTAACAGAACTTTCTGCCATGATGGAAATGTTCTAACATTCTATTTCTGTGCTGTACAATATGGTAACCATTAACTTCATGTGGCTATTAGTGTGACTGAAGAACTGTGTTTTAATAAAAAAAAAAATTTTTTTTAAGTAATCTCTACACCGATATGGGGCTTGAACTCACTACTCCGAGATCAATAGTCGCATGCTCTACCAACTGAACCAGCCAGGTGCCCTTGAAGAACTGTATTTTAAATTTTATTTAATATATATATATTTTTAAAGATTTTATTTATTTATTTGACAGACAGAGATCACAAGTAGGCAGAGAGGCAGGCAGAGAGAGAGGGGAGGAAGCAGGCTCCCTGCTGAGCAGAGAACCCCATGCGGGGCTCGATCCCAGGACCCCAGGATCATGACCTGAGCTGAAGGCAGAGGCTTTAACCCACTGAGCCACCCATGCACCCCTTAAATTTTATTTAATATTAACTGAAACTGAAATACCCACATATGGCTAGTGGTTACTGTACTGGATAATATAACTCTAGTATTTAGACTAAAGAAATGACTTTATACTGAATAGTATGCTTTGAGATGGCTACTAGTTAATTTTACGTTATGTAAATTTTAGCTCAATTTAAAAAAGAAAGAGGGGTGCCTGGGTGGCTCAGTCATCAGGTGTCCACCTTTGGCTCAGGTTATAATCCCTGGGTCCTGCGATAGAGCCTTGCCTCTGGCTCCTTGCTTGGGCGGAAAGCCTGCTTCTCCCTTTCCCACTCCCCCTCCTTGTGTTCCCTCTCTTGCTGTCTCTCTCTCTCTGTGTCAATTAAATAAATAAATAAAATCTTAAAAAAGAAAAAAGAAAAAGAAAAAATGACTTTAAAAAGATTTAAAAAATGAATTTCCCTCTTTATTGGCCACCAAGAATTTTAGCTGATATTTTTCTCTTGTGCTAGTTGCAAAATAAAGACATTTGTTACAAAAGTTGGAACTTATGAAAAAATAGAAAAAATGAAGGAATGCTATGCAGATATAAATCCTATATATACATAATCCAGTTTCCTAGCAAGAAAAATCCTATACTGCACATTTCTGAAATGCCGGCTGTTCTGTTTCCTCAGTTTTGTGATGAGGATTTAAGGCTGTCAGGGAAGCAGAGTGTGATTTCCGATTTCATTATATGTCCATAAGTAATATGATTAAAACTGAAGTGAGATATGGGAACAGTAAAGCAACTGTTTTAAGTAGAATGTCAGCCTATTAAAATACAAACTGACTAAGGACATTGTTGATCTTGCTATTAGATTACCTTTTCTTTTTTCTCTGAGTTCTTTAACTTTCAACTAATATGCATAGAGACAACTCTTCAAGTTGGATTTATATCCAATCCTTTGGGCAACACTAGCTTAAAATATACTTTGACAGGTTCTTAAATGCTTTTTAAAACAAAAGTTAAAATATACTTTGACAGGTTCTTAAATGCTTTTTAAAACAGAACTTAAGCAGTAATGGACCTGGTCTAAATTTCTAAGTTTAAGTTTCTAAAATTAAAAACAAACAAACAAACTAAATTTCTAAGTGGATTCTTGCTCGGATTCAAAGTATACAGGTGATTTAGCCAGGCACTGAGGTACTCAGTCTTATTTCCCATCAGTTCAGAGCAGAACCTACTATGAATTGTTTATATATCTCACCTAAGACTTAAAACTCTAATCTTTTTCCTACACCTTGATAAATGCTCTATTCAGTTGCAAATGCAAGGGATACATTATATTTTGAAATCAGTTGCTCAGCAGAGCTCCCTAGGGACTGCCAGAGTGAGGACAGCTTCAAAGGCTGGACACAGTGTGACTTCTAAACTGGGTATAAATCAAAGGAATTCCCTTTCATCCCATTTTCTTTCAAACTCAGAACTACTATCATTCAATACACAAAACAGCCAGGGCTGAAAACTGGAGTGGGTAATTAGCACAAAGCTACAGTTACATAAATAAGCAGTTTACTGCTGAGGTAGAAAAATACACTTCAGTAATTTCTAGCCTTAAAGATTTAAGTTGAATTTTGCATGCTATCAGTAGATGGGAAAAGGAGATAAAGTGAAATTAACAATAAACCCTGCTTTGCAACTGCTTTATGAAGGCAGGCATTCTGATCATGAGAACCAAACGTAATGCTTGGCCTATTCTAAGTAGTTGCTGATTTAAATAAATGTTTGCTAAATGAATTAAAAACATTTCACAGGAACCACAAAATTCCTTAAAGGTCATCAAATCAAATTCTCTCATTTTATAGATAACCAAACAGAACAGAGCTATAGAAACATTAGCATACATGCTGTGATATTCTTCAAGCTATGGCTTTGTGTGCATGTATCATGTGCCATGGGAGAGAGGTAAAACAGCATAGACGTTAGAGTTTAGACTCTGAAGCTTCTTGGTCTGGGTTCATGTTGTGGTTTGGCTATTTAGCTTGCTGTATGACTCTGGACAAATCACTTAACCTTCCCGCTCCTCAGTTGCCTCATCTCCAAAATAGGGATAATAGTATTTCCCTCATAATGGTGTCACAAAGGTTAATATAACTAAAGCATTGAAAATAGTTACAGGCCTAGTAAACAATGATATCAGCTATCCAAAATTAGTAATGGTTATTTACTCCTCAATCTTTTTTTTCACCCTCTGCAGATTCCAGTTTTTCATCCACAGTATGTCCCAACACACTGATGGGAAAAATTTCAGTTCTCTCCATTTGACAGAATCGGCATGCTCCTAGAGGGGAAAGATCTGTTCAGGAAGAGGGGAAATGCCTCCCATTAATGCACTTCACACTTTCATTTTAAGGTTCCTGCGTTTAGGAAGGATTCTTTGATCTAGGAAAGGGGGAACAGGTTGTCTTTCTACCCTGGCGGCCTAGCACAGAACCTGGATGAGAATGTTTCATGAGCGAATACCCAAATGAAAGAACTAGTGGCTCAGCAAAGGTTACATGTATGGGACAGAGAAGTGGGGTGTCCTGAGGGCTGGTCCACTATTGGCTTTTTTCCCTTCCACATTCTGCAGATCTAAAGTATTAACACAAGTCTCTCACACACTAGGTTGCCGGCCTCAGTAAAATTCTGCTTTATGAGTACATAGTCATGATGGAATAGTCTGCGGTTGGGGCCTCTAAGGTAAAGGAGTCTACGGGCAGCTGAGATCCCCATAGAAGAGCAATGCTACTTTGGGGGTCCACAGCATGACTGTTTCCACAGTGACAGGTTGATCAAACATTTACTTCGCCTACGACAAGGATGACCTCGTATTCATAAACATTGCTTTTTATAGGATATATGCCTATTTTCTTTTTCTTTTTTTTTTTTTTAAGATTTTATCTACTTATTTGACTGAGAGAGAGATCTCAAGTACGCAGAGAGGCGGGGGGGGTGTGTGTGTGGGGGAAGCAGAAGCAGGCTCCCCGCGAAGCAGAGAGCCCGATGCGGGCCCCATCCCAGGACCCCGAGATCATGACCCAGGATGAAGGCGGAGGCTTAACCCACTAAGCCACCCAGGCGCCCTATGCCTATTTTCTTAAAAAGAATCTTCACTTTAGAAGTCGCCTTATGTGGGCGCCTGGGTGGCTCAGCGGGTTAACCCTCTGAGTTCCGCTCAGGCCATGATCCCAGGATCCTGGGAACAAGCCCCGCATCAGGCTCGTTGCTCAGCGGGGAGCCTGCTTCCTCCTCTCTCTCTGCCTGCCTCTCTAGCTATTTGTGATCTCTGTCTTTCTGTCAAATAAACAAAATCTTTAAAAAAAAAAAAAGAAGAAGAAGTCATCTCCATATGAAAAAGACGCAGAAGGAAGTACTCTGGCGCAACGGCAAATTATTACAAGCAATCGTTAAATTCCATCATCAACAAATCATTGCACTTGAGTGGCTGGACCACCACCCAAACGAAAGCGACAGCTAAAACCAGGTCGGGGGGTCAGAAAGGGGCTGGAAAGGGGAGGGGCAAAATGCCAGCGGTTTCCAAACTAACTCCAAAGCACGCTTCCTCCCCCGTCCCCCGCGTTGGTCTCCAGGGGGCGACGCCACCGGCACTGCCTCACTGCGCAGGCGCCAACCCTCCGCCCGCATGCGCACCCGGTCCGGCGCGGCCTGAGGAAATTTCCTCATACTCCCTCTGCAGCAGGCTCCAGTTTCTCCTCCTATCTTCTCCATTTTACTAGTCCCTGCAGGTAGGATCCCAGGGATCTACTCCCTTCCACTAAGCTCCCGGGGGTCCCTGAGTCCTCGGCCACTTACCTCAGCGGATTTGGCACTTTCCCCTACAGCCCCGCCCCCAGGGCCAGTCAGAGCGGCCGCCTTTACAACGACGAGAACGGCGGCGTGCGCGCGCCCGGGCGGAGGGAACCCGTGCCGGCGGCTGCGTGAAGGCGCCCGCGCGCTGGTGGGCGTGGCCAGGGCGGAGAAGGTCGGAGGACGCGCTCTGAGAGAGGACTTCCGGGTCCTGCACCCACCTGGTCTTACCGCAGTTTGCCTGCAGCCCCGGAGTTCCTCTTTAGTAGCTCGACTTGGTGGCGTCGGTTTTTTGCTTGCTTTTATGATTCAGGGCTTCACCTCTCCTCCTAGACATTGCAGGCCTTCCGCTTTCCTCCCTCTCTCTCCCCAGACTCCCACGAAGCAGGGTTAAACTGGTTATTCCCTCTTCCTTCATACAGTCTCGTACCCCAGTGGGATACGAGTGGGAAAGGCAGGTGAAGTTTGCTCTTATTCCAGAGCTCATGGTCTGAGGGCCCTACCTAAACATTGAAGTCTCCCTTTTCCCTTTTTAATTTTGTGAGGTCCTGGGGGAATAGGCCACGACGGTGTAGTGTCATTACACTGTTGCTAATTATGCCTGACATCGTTCAAGTCTGTTTACGTTCTATGTTGTTATTTCTCACAACGCAGGATCTCCTCTTGGTTCTGTAAGCAAATTGCCAATTAAAGGGACTCAGACTTGCTCAGGGTTGGATTGGGCCTTAGTGTATTTAGTAAGGATTAGTCAGGTTTTTGCGGGGGGAGCTCTTAATTTTGGACTTCTGAGACTATGTAACCTGTGTAGTACGAGCACTGGTTGAACTTAACCATACCTAGTCCATAAGGAACTCCTGTTTCCTTAATTCTTGATTCATTAAGTGGTGATTAGAAGCTTCTCAGTGAATGTTGCACATTTTTGAGTAGTGGCCTATAGAAATGGAGTCCTCTGCTCAGCAATGTGTTTTGAAGAACCACGTTGGTTAAGTCACATTTCAACTGGATCTAATTTTGAGGTATATATTTCTAGCACCTCTGAAGGTACTTAGGGCTTACCCTCCAGCCCCAGGATGGGTGTGCTAAGCATTCCTAATGCTCTAAATTATTGCTGGATAAAAGGAGTGAGCCCTTTAGCAAATGGTTAAACACAGAAGGTTGTATCTTACTTCTTTGAGGTTAAAATAATAAAGAGACATCTATTCTCTCCAGTCATGGACAGACTGTATAGAGAGGGCTGACTGTCTAAATTTTAATCACCTTTTCTTAAGAGTGCTGAAACAGTTTACAAATTACTGTCCAGGGGTGCCCAGCTGGCTCAATTGGTGGAGGCGGCAACTCTTGATCTGGAGATTGTGAGTTTGAGTCTGGTGTTGGTTGTAGAGATTACTTAAAAAGAAAACCTTTGAAAACAAAAATTACTCTCTAGAGTGAGCCAGGAATGGAATGCTGTTGTGGAAAATAAAGCAATTGATTTGAAACAACTTGCAGATAGGGGAAATCCAGTGGAAACAGTGCTGCTTTTAGGATGTGCTGTGAACTGATGTCACAAATACATAATGATCCATAAAACAGAGATAGAGTTTTTATTTCTGATTAAAAAAGGTAAGGTGATCATTTATTTTTCAGGATTTCGTTAGGGTATTATTTGGTGAAAGTATCATGGAAGTTCTGCGCCCACAGCTTGTAAGAATTGGCGGACGGATTTATAGAAAGAATCCCATCCAAGAACAGACCTATCAACATGAAGAAGAAGATGAAGATTTCTATCAAGGTAATCCTGGTTGCTCTTTGTGCAGATTAGTACAATGTTCTCTCCCATTGTGGAAGCAGTGCTTTGTTTTGTTTCAAAGTGTTTCTGTGTGAGCACTGAAATTTGAGATGTTTGGCCTCTGCCTAGCTCCATTGTGTTGATGACTAAGGGGACTGGTGGTTTTCAATTTGATGAGGCATTCTCATTTGCACTTTCAAATCATGTTTCATCTTTGTGCAGGGGTTTAAATGTAATAAGGGGTAATTTTAGTAAACTATTAGTGTTAACCGTGAATATTCTGTGACAAAATTAAGTTCTTTCATCTGTAAAGTTGTGAAATGTATATGTAAATTACTGAAATAAGTGAAATATGTATTTTGTCCAGTGCATCAAAATGTTAACTGTTAATACTGTTATGCTGTTATTTGTCTCTTCTTTGAACTCATACAGGCAGTTCCAAATATACAACTAACATAGCTTTATTATTACAGGGGGATAATTTTAAGAAGTGAGGATAATTTTAAGAAGTGAGCTTGACAGTGGAGATGGATGATGATTATTTTCAAGCCAATTAACTCGGGCTTGGGTTTAATGCGTAAATAGGGCCTTTCAGGTTCTCTGCTTCCTTTTCCTTTTAGTTTATACGTTCTTCCTTCAGGCCCTAAGCTTTGGGGGTTTGTCTTCCTTCTGGTTTTCCCCATGGTTTCCCTTTGGCCTTAGGAACTTGATCTTCTTCACTTGACCCTCCTGGCTCTTTGCCTGGTGAGATGGAGTAAGTGCTTCTGCTACCATTCCTGTCTCATTCACTGAAGTAATTTTGTGTCTTAATACTAAAAACTGCTTACTTGCACACTGTAAGAGGATACATTTGTTATATGTGAATTATATCTCTATAAAAAAATAGAAAAAGATCTTTATTGTGTCTTAGCTTTTTGGGAGAAAACAGTTAAATAGTGGTATTCCAAAGTTCTAAGACTGGAAGATTTAAAATAGTCATTTGGTTTTTTTCTTTTTCTTCTGAGAGCAAGTGAGAGGACTGTCAGAGCAGTGTTGTGCAATATAAAATGTTGGGCTGTTCTTCGTGTGTGTGTATTTTTTTAAACCTTGAGTGTGGTTGGCCAGTGGGGAGAAGACTGTTGTCCACAGAGCAACAATTGTGAGCGAGATGTTCTGGCTTCTCTGCAGGCTTCGTGGAGTGTGCAGAGGAGCCCTGTGATGCTTATGAGGTGGTGCAGACCCAGCAAGGTTTCCGGTGTACCGTGAAGGCCCCCAGCTTGCTCTACAAGTGAGTGAGTGTCTCTGCCCCCACCCCCCCACCAGCTTCATGGGACACACTTCCAGGAAACTCAGCAGGAACTGACTCTTTTCCAGTGCTTAATTACTAATGATCAAACAATTTAGTGTTTTATGTCCTCGAATTTTTAAGGACTGATTATGGATCAATGTCATCATTCCAAATGTATCACCAGGTCCTGTTGATTTTGCCTCTTAAATATTTTTTGAACCTACCGCTCATTCATTCTTTACTCAAAGACCAGAACCCTACTTCATCTTTGTGGATTACTTCAAATAGCCACCTTACTAGGCTGTCCACATTGATTATTATTCTCCTCCCAAACAGTTCTTCACATTGAGGGTGCAGTGATCTTTCTAGAAGGCAAATGTGATCACTTCCTCTGCTTAAATCTGTCAGCATTCCTCCATTGAAGATGGAATTGTTCCATTGGAGTGATGGAATCTTGAATGTGACTTAGCCAGCCCTGCATTTTTCAGTCACAACTCATATCACTCTTTTTCTGGTTTTGCCCTTAAGCCTGGCTAGTTTTCAGTTTGTGAAATGTGCTTTGTTCCTTCCTGCCATAGAGCTTTGTCATATGCTGTTCCCTTTGCCTTATATTCTCTCTTCTTTACCTGGTTTTTATTCTTCTTCCTTAGGGAACCTTG